>NC_092714.1:154726878-155326878 GCF_047496885.1 Scyliorhinus torazame
TTACAACAACATTCTTGCTTTTTCTTGGTGTCACGCGGATTCCACGAGTCGAGCGGGCGGTCTGGTCTTCCTCGTCGATTGCCTCAGCCCCGGTGGTGGTGCAGGTGCTTGCTTGGGCGTTGTCGTCTCCGGGAGCGTTTCGCTGTTTGTTCCTGGTTTACTCCTGGGCGGGCATGGGAGGAGGACCGATCGCCCCGGGAAGGGGGCGGTCGCGGGGTGAGCCAGTGGCAGGGAGGGGGTGATCGGTGTCGGGGGTGTGTGTGTGTGTTGCCGTCGGGCGCCAGGTCCCGCAGGGAGACCGTGTCCTGTCGGCCGTCGGGGTACGTCACATAGGCGTACTGCAGGTTCGTGTGGAGAAGGTGGACCCTCTCGACCAACGGGTCCGATTTGTGCGCCCGCACATGTTTCCGGAGCAAGATGTGTCCTGGGGCCGCCAGCCAGGTCGGCAGCGACGTTCCGGAGGAGGACTTCCTGGGGAAGACAAGGAGGCGCTCATGGGGCGTTTGGTTAGTGGTGGTACACAGCAGCGACCGGATGGAGTGGAGAGCGTCCGGGAGGACCTCTTGCCACCGGGAAACTGGGAGATCCCTGGACCGTAGGGCCAGTAGGACTGTCTTCCAGACCGTGCCGTTCTCCCTCTCTACTTGCCCGTTCCCCCGGGGGTTGTAGCTGGTCGTCCTGCTCGAGGCTATGCCCTTGCTGAGCAGGAACTGGCGCAGCTCGTCGCTCATGAAGGAGGACCCCCCTGTCGCTATGGATATACGCGGGAAAACCGAACAGTGTGAATATGGTGTCAAGGGCTTTAATGACTGTGGCCGCTGTCATGTCGGGGCAGGGGATGGCGAAGGGGAAACGGGAGTACTCGTCCACCACGTTCAGGAAGTATGCGTTGCGGTTGGTGGAGGGGAGAGGCCCTTTGAAATCCAAACTGAGGCGTTCAAAGGGCGGGAAGCCTTGATCAGGTGCGCTCTATCCGGCCTGAAAAAGTGCGGTTTGCACTCTGCGCAGATGTGGCAGTTCCTGGGGACTGTACGGACCTCCTCTACAGAGTAGGGGAGGTTGCGGGACTTTATAAAATGGTAGAATCGGGTGACCCCCGGGTGGCAGAGGTCTTCGTGGAGGGCTTGGAGGCGGTCTATTTGTGCGTTGGCACATGTGCCGCGGGACAGGGCATCGGACGACTCGTTCAGCTTTCCGGGACGATACAAGATCTCATAGTTAAAGGTGGAGAGCTCGATCCTCCACCTTAAGATCGTGTCATTCTTAATTTTTCCCCGCTGTGCATTATCGAACATGAAGGCTACCGACCGTTGGTCGGTGAGGAGAGTGAATCTCCTGCCGGCCAGGTAATGCCTCCAATGTCGCACAGCTTCCACTATGGCTTGGGCTTCCTTTTCCACTGAGGAGTGGATGATTTCTGAGGCGTGGAGGGTCCGGGAGAAAAAGGCCACGGGTCTGCCCACTTGGTTAAGGGTGGCCGCCAGAGCTACATCGGATGCGTCGCTCTCGACCTGGAAGGGGAGGGACTCGTCGATGGCGCGCATCGTGGCCTTTGCGATATCCGCTTTGATGCGGCTGAAGGCCTGGCGAGCCTCTGTCGACAGGGGGAAGGTAGTGGACTGTATTAGCGGACGGGCCTTGTCTGTGTACTGGGGGACCCACTGGGCGTAATATGAAAAGAAGCCCAGGCAACGTTTCAGGGCTTTGGAGCAGTGGGGGAGGGGAAATTCCATAAGGGGGCGCATGCGTTCGGGGTCGGGGCCTATTACTCCATTGTGCACTACGTATCCCAGGATGGCCAAACGGTTTGTGCTAAAAACGCATTTTTCCTCGTTATATGTGAGGTTCAGGGCGTTAGCGGTCTGAAGGAACATTTGGAGGTTGGCGTCGTGGTCCTGCTGATCGTGGCCGCAGATGGTTACGTTGTCGAGGTACGGGAACGCGGCCTGCAACCCGTGCTGGTCAACCATTCGGTCCATCTCCCGCTGGAAGACCGAGACCCCGTTCGTGATGCCAAATGGGACCCTTAGGAAGTGGTATAGCCGCCCGTCTGCCTCGAAGGCGGTGTACTTGCGGTCACCTGGGCGGATGGGGAGCTGGTGGTAGGCGGACTTGAGGTCCACGGTGGAAAAGACCTTATACTGAGCAATCCGATTGACCATGTTGGATATGCGGGGGAGAGGGTACGCATCTAGCTGCATGTACCTGTTGATGGTCTGACTATAGTCTACGACCATCCTTTGCTTCTCCCCGGTCTTTACGACTACCACCTGGGCTCTCCAAGGACTATTGCTGGCCTGGATTATGCCTTCCTTCAGCAACCGCTGGACTTCAGACCGAATAAATGTCCGGTCCTGGGCGCTGTACAGTCTGCTCCTAGTGGCGACGGGTTTGCAATCCGGGGTGAGGTTTGCAAACAAGGACGGCGGTTCAACCTTGAGGGTTGCGAGGCCACAGATAGTGAGTGGGGGTATTGGGCCGCCGAATTGGAATGTTAGGCTCTGAAGGTTACACTGGAAGTCTAATCCCAGTAATGTGGGCGCGCAGAGTTGGGGCAGGACATAGAGCCTGTAGTTCTTGAACTTCCTCCCTTGCACCGTTAGGTTTGCGATGCAGAACCCTTTGATCTCCACTGAGTGGGATCCTGCAGCTAGGGAAATCTTTTGCGTGCTTGGATGGATGGTCAGAAAACAGCGTCTTACCGTGTCTGGGTGAATAAAACTTTCAGTGCTCCCGGAGTCGATCAGGCATGGCATCTCGTATCCGTTGACCAGCACCGTTGTTATCGTCGTCTGGAGCGTCCGGGGCCGCGATTGATCCAGTGTCACCGAAGCCAGTCGTGGTAGTAGTGTCGCGGCGTCTTCTTCGGACCCCGTGGAGCCGTCGATGCTAGGGTCCTTTGTTGTCAACAAAGATGGCGGCGTCCATGAATCGCACGCGGCCGGGGGTGGACAAAATGGCCGCCCCCATGGGTCGCACGTGGTCGGGGGTGGACAAAATGGCCACCCCCATGAATCGCATGTGGCTGGGGGGTCACAAGTTGGCGGCTCCCATCCCCCCCTCGTGGTGCCCGGGACCCAAAATGGCGGCACCCGCGGGTCGCCCATGGGGCGCTGGGGGGTGTTTGGGATGTGCTGTCCTTGTTCTTCTCAGAGATTGCGGTGACCCCCCGGGACCGGCACACTGCCGCGTAATGGCCCTTTTTGCCGCAGCTTTTACAAGTAGCTGCGCGGGCCGGGCAGCGCTGCCGGGGGTGTTTCGCCTGTTCCCAAAAATAGCAGCGGCCCCCCCCCCCCCCAGGATGGTCTGGCGCTTTCACCGCGCAAGCGGGGGGGGGGGGGGCTGGTGTGCCGGGGAGTTGGTCATGACGGGGGTCCACGGAGCCCAAGGGGCTGCCGCACGGCCGGGGCCTTAGGCGCGGGCGTTTTGGGAGGCCACATCAAGGGAGGCCGCAAGGGCCCGTGCCTCAGAGTCCTAGCGACTCTCTTTCTGAAAGTCTTTGACGAATTTGGGGAGAGTTCATACCTGCCACGAATGCATCACGAATTAGCAGGTCCGTGTGTTCGATCGTGTTCACCGGCTGGCAGTTGCAGCCTCGTCCCAAAATCAGCAGCGCGCCATAGAATTCCTCGAGCGATTCTCCGGGAATTTGCCGTCTCGCCGCACGTAGATCTGGTTTACGGGCCGAACGTAGATGCCCTTCAGCAATGCGAGCGCCGTCGGGAAATCCTCTGCGTCTTCTATTAGTGAGTAAATTTCCGGGCTTACCCTCGAATGCAGGACCTGCATTTTCTGCTCTTCCGTGATCCGGCCGGGGGCCGTTCGGAGGTAACCTTCGAAGCATACTTACCAGTGTTTTAATACGGCCACCGAGTTCGCTGCATGGGAGCTGATCAGCAGGCACTCCGGGGCGATCCGGAGCTCCATAGTCTTTTAAGCTCGCTTAATAAATTGTAGCGCACAATGACTTACGCGAGACGAGAAGCGATGAAGTCTATCTAGGCTTTATTAAGCGAGACTTGTCCCCAGCAGCTCAGCAACAGAATGAGGCTGCGGGGAGAAGCTCGAGCTCTTATACTCCGCCTTCAGGGCGGAGGCACAAGTCGGCAGATCCAACCAGGACCCGGGACCTGTCAGCCAATAGCCTCTCTGCTTCGCAGGTACCACATTACCCCTAATACATACCACCACAATCAGTCATGTGACTGGCCTGCTTCCAGCTGGGGAGAGTGGTGAGCAGGCCATGGCCCAGGATTCTGGAGCTCTGTCAGTGACCACCCAAAGTGGTGTTCAGCTGCCTTTCTGAAGCTGGTGTTGGGAGGGAGTTCCAGGATTTCAGCACCATGACAGTGATTGATTGAGATGGTGCCTCTTAAAAACAAAACTGGAATTATATCATTCCCTTGTAATTGTTGTTGATCAGGCGGAGTAGCTATGAATTATAGGGTTACCGTAATTACAGTTTCACTAAATCTGGACCTCAGTTAAAAAGCTGAGGCACTTTGTGAGCACTCTCTAACTACACTGAGAAGTGAGCAGGAATGCAGGGCTGTCAGTGAGAGGGGCATAGGTACAGGTGTTTGGGAGAAGCGGGTAGGGGCGAGTGTTTAGGGGTGGGAAGTAGGGGTAGGCGTTAGGAAGAGGGGGTTGGGACAGGAGTTTGAGGGAAGGGGTATTGGCTGGGTGTTTGGGATAGGGGGAAGAGGGGCGGGTTTGGGAGTGGGGATAGGCCCAGGAGTTTCGGAGAGGGGGGTAAGGAGAGGTCTTTGGTGAGGGGGGGGGGAGGGGTAGGTACAGGAGTTTGGGAGAGGGGGATAGGTATAGGGGTGGGTTTGGCAGGGGTGGAGAGGTTCAGGAGTTTGGAAGAGGGGGTAGGGGCAGGGGGATAGGGCAGGTGTTTGGGAGAGGGAGATAGGGGCAGGTGTTTGGGAGAGGGGGATGGGGGCAGGTGTTTGGGACGGGAGGATAGGGCAGGTGTTTGGCAGAGGGGAATTGGGCAGGTGTTTGGCAGAGGGGAATAGGGGCGGGTTTGGGAGTGGAGACAGGCCCAGGAGTTTCGGAGAGGAGGATAAGGAGAGGTCTTTGGTGAGGGGGGGGGGGTAGGTACAGGAGTTTGGGAGAGGGGGGTAGGCGTAGTGGTGGGTTTGGGAGAGGTGGGGAGGTTCAGGAGTTTGGAAGAGGGGGAAGGGCCAGGTGTTTGGGAAAGGGGGATAGGGCAGATGTTTGGGAGAGGGTTATAGGGCAGGTGTTTGGGACAGGGGGATAGGGCAGGTGTTTGGGAGAGGGGGATAGGGGCAGGTGTTTGGGAGAGGGGGATGGGGGCAGGTGTTTGGGAGAGGGGGATGGGGGCAGGTGTTTGGGACGGGGGGATGGGGGCAGGTGTTTGGGACAGGGGGATAGGGCAGGTGTTTGAGACCGGGAGATAGGCCAGGTGTTTGTGACAGGGGGATAGGCCAGGTGTTTTGGAGAGGGGGATAGGGCAGGTGTTTTGGACACGGGATAGGGGCAGGTGTTTGGGACAGGGTGATAGGCCAGGGGTCAGGGGGATAGGGGCAGGTGTTTGGGACGGGATAGGGGCAGGTGTTTGGGAGAGGGATAGGTGCAGGTGTTTGTGACAGGGAGCTAGGGAAGGTGTTTGGCAGAGGGGGATAGGGGCGGGTGTTTGAGAGAGGGGGATAGGGGCAGGTGTTTGAGAGAGGGGGATAGGGGCAGGTGTTTGAGAGAGGGGGATAGGGGCAGGTGTTTGGGAGAGGGGGATAGGTGCAGGTGTTTGGGAGAGGGGGATAGGGCAGGTGTTTGGGACAGGGGGATAGGGGCAGGTGTTTGGCAGAGGGATAGGGGCAGGTGTTTGGCAAAGGGAGATAGGGGCAGGTGTTTGGGACGGGGGATAGGGCAGGTGTTTGGGACAGGGGGATAGGGGCAGGTGTTTGGCAGAGGGATAGGGGCAGGTGTTTGGCAAAGGGAGATAGGGGCAGGTGTTTGGGACGGGGGATAGGGCAGGTGTTTGGGACGGGGATAGGGCAGGTGTTTGGGCGAGGGGGATAGGGGCAGGTGTTTGGGCCAGGGGGATAGGCCAGGGGTCAGGGGGATAGGGGCAGGTGTTTGTGACAGGGGATAGGGGCAGGTGTTAGGCAGAGGGATAGGGGCAGGTGTTTGAGAGAGGGGGATAGGGTCAGGTGTTTGAGAGAGGAGGATAGGTGCAGGTGTTTGGGAGAGGGGGATAGGGCAGGTGTTTGGGACAGGGGGATAGGGGCAGGTGTTTGGCAAAGGGAGATAGGGGCAGGTGTTTGGGACGGGGGATAGGGCAGGTGTTTGGGATGGGGATAGGGCAGGTGTTTGGGCCAGGGGGATAGGCTAGGGGTCAGGGGGATAGGGGCAGGTGTTTGTGACAGGGGATAGGGGCAGGTGTTAGGCAGAGGGATAGGGGCAGGTGTTTGGGACAGGGGGATAGGCCAGGGGTCAGGGGGATAGGGGCAGGTGTTTGTGACAGGGGATAGGGGCAGGTGTTAGGCAGAGGAATAGGGGCAGGTGTTTGGGCCAGGGGGATAGGCCAGGGGTCAGGGGGATAGGGGCAGGTGTTTGTGACAGGGGATAGGGGCAGGTGTTAGGCAGAGGGATAGGGGCAGGTGTTTGGGACAGGGGGATAGGCCAGGAGTCTGGTTCAGTGGGATAGGGGCAGGTGTTTGGGATGGGGGGGGGGGATAGGGCAGGTATTTGGGACGGGGGGGATAGGGCAGGTATTTGGGAGAGGGATAGGGGCAGGTGTTTGGGACAGGGGGATAGGCCAGGGGTCAGGGGGATAGGGGCAGGTGTTTGGGACAGGGGATAGGGGCAGGTGTTGGGCAGAGGGATAGGGGCAGGTGTTTGGGACAGGGGGATAGGGGCAGGTGTTTGGGACAGGGGGATAGGGGCAGGTGTTTGGGACGGGGGGGATAGGGCAGGTGTTTGGGAGAGGGATAGGGGCAGGTGTTTGGGACAGGGGGATAGGCCAGGCGTCAGGGGGATAGGGGCAGGTGTTTGGGACAGTGGCACAGGGGGATAGGGGCAGGTGTTTGGGACGGGGGGGATAGGGCAGGTATTTGGGACGGGGGGGGGGGGGGGGGAGATAGGGCAGGTGTTTGGGAGAGGGATAGGGGCAGGTGTTTGGGATGGGGGGGGATAGGGCAGGTGTTTGGGAGAGGGATAGAGGCAGGTGTTTGGGACAGGGGGATAGGCCAGGGGTCGGGGGGATAGGGGCAGGTGTTTGGGACAGTGGCACAGGGGGATAGGGGCAGGTGTTTGGGACGGGGGGGGATAGGGCAGGTATTTGGGACGGGGGGGGGGGGGGGAGATAGGGCAGGTGTTCGGGAGAGGGATAGGGGCAGGTGTTTGGGACAGGAGTCTGGGTCAGGGGGATAGGGGCAGGTGTTTGGGACAGGGGGATAGGGGCAGGTGTTTGGCAGAGGGATAGGGGCAGGTGTTTGGCAAAGGGAGATAGGGGCAGGTGTTTGGGACGGGGGATAGGGCAGGTGTTTGGGACGGGGATAGGGCAGGTGTTTGGGCGAGGGGGATAGGGGCAGGTGTTTGGGCCAGGGGGATAGGCCAGGGGTCAGGGGGATAGGGGCAGGTGTTTGTGACAGGGGATAGGGGCAGGTGTTAGGCAGAGGGATAGGGGCAGGTGTTTGAGAGAGGGGGATAGGGTCAGGTGTTTGAGAGAGGAGGATAGGTGCAGGTGTTTGGGAGAGGGGGATAGGGCAGGTGTTTGGGACAGGGGGATAGGGGCAGGTGTTTGGCAAAGGGAGATAGGGGCAGGTGTTTGGGACGGGGGATAGGGCAGGTGTTTGGGATGGGGATAGGGCAGGTGTTTGGGCCAGGGGGATAGGCTAGGGGTCAGGGGGATAGGGGCAGGTGTTTGTGACAGGGGATAGGGGCAGGTGTTAGGCAGAGGGATAGGGGCAGGTGTTTGGGACAGGGGGATAGGCCAGGGGTCAGGGGGATAGGGGCAGGTGTTTGTGACAGGGGATAGGGGCAGGTGTTAGGCAGAGGAATAGGGGCAGGTGTTTGGGCCAGGGGGATAGGCCAGGGGTCAGGGGGATAGGGGCAGGTGTTTGTGACAGGGGATAGGGGCAGGTGTTAGGCAGAGGGATAGGGGCAGGTGTTTGGGACAGGGGGATAGGCCAGGAGTCTGGTTCAGTGGGATAGGGGCAGGTGTTTGGGATGGGGGGGGGGGATAGGGCAGGTATTTGGGACGGGGGGGATAGGGCAGGTATTTGGGAGAGGGATAGGGGCAGGTGTTTGGGACAGGGGGATAGGCCAGGGGTCAGGGGGATAGGGGCAGGTGTTTGGGACAGGGGATAGGGGCAGGTGTTGGGCAGAGGGATAGGGGCAGGTGTTTGGGACAGGGGGATAGGGGCAGGTGTTTGGGACAGGGGGATAGGGGCAGGTGTTTGGGACGGGGGGGATAGGGCAGGTGTTTGGGAGAGGGATAGGGGCAGGTGTTTGGGACAGGGGGATAGGCCAGGCGTCAGGGGGATAGGGGCAGGTGTTTGGGACAGTGGCACAGGGGGATAGGGGCAGGTGTTTGGGACGGGGGGGATAGGGCAGGTATTTGGGACGGGGGGGGGGGGGGGGGAGATAGGGCAGGTGTTTGGGAGAGGGATAGGGGCAGGTGTTTGGGATGGGGGGGGATAGGGCAGGTGTTTGGGAGAGGGATAGAGGCAGGTGTTTGGGACAGGGGGATAGGCCAGGGGTCGGGGGGATAGGGGCAGGTGTTTGGGACAGTGGCACAGGGGGATAGGGGCAGGTGTTTGGGACGGGGGGGGATAGGGCAGGTATTTGGGACGGGGGGGGGGGGGGAGATAGGGCAGGTGTTCGGGAGAGGGATAGGGGCAGGTGTTTGGGACAGGAGTCTGGGTCAGGGGGATAGGGGCAGGTGTTTGGGACAGGGGGATAGGGGCAGGCGTTTGGCAGAGGGGGATAGGCCAGGGGTCAGGGGGATAGGGGCAGGTGTTTGGGACAGTGGCACAGGGGGATAGGGGCAGGTGTTTGGGACGGGGGGGATAGGGGCAGGCGTTTGGCAGAGGGGGATAGGGGCAGGTGTTTGGCAGAGGGGGGTAGGGGCAGGTGTTTGGCAGAGGGGGATAGTGGCAGGTGTTTGGCAGAGGGGGATAGGGGCAGGTGTTTGGCACAGGGGGATTTTTGTGAGGGCCACGAATAATCCAGCACGAGTTTTAAGGATACAAAGTAATAACATTTATTTACTATAACATATATACATAGCGGTAACGTCCCTTGCTACATACTCCTTCCTGCTGGTTCCTGAACTGGCCAGCTTATTTATACTAGGAGTTTACGAGTGGTTTCTCCGCCCCCCTCATTGGGGAAGCTCATACTCCCACAGGATTGTGGGATAGTCATTAGTCCCCAGTCAATGGTAAGTAGGCAGGTTATAACGGATAGGGGCAGGTGTTTGGGAGAGGAGGATAGGTGCAGGTGTTTGGGACAGGGGGCTAGGGCAGGTGTTTGAGACGGGGTTGGGGCAGATGTTTGGGACAGGGGGATAGGGCAGGTGTTTGGGAGAGGGGGATAGGGCAGGTGTTTGGGATAGGGGGTGGGGGCAGGTGGTTGGGACAGGGGGATAGGGGCAGGTGTTTGAGACACGGGGATGGGGCAGGTGTTTGGGACTTGGGAATAGGGCAGGTGTTTGGGACAGGGGGATAGGGGCGGGTGTTTGGGACGGGGATAGGGCAGGTGTTTGAGACAGGTGTTTAGGACGGGGGGATAGGGCAGGTGTTTGGAACAGGGGGATAGGGCAGGTGTTTGGGACAGGGGGATAGGGCAGGTGTTTGGGACAGGGGGATAGGGCAGGTGTTTTGGAGAGGGGGATAGGCCAGGTGTTTTGGACGGGGATTTTTGTGAGGGCCACGAATAATCCAGCACGAGTTTTAAGGATACAAAGTAATAACATTTATTTACTATTACATATATACATAGCGGTAACGTCCCTTGCTACATACTCCTTCCTGCTGGTTCCTGAACTGGCCAGCTTATTTATACTAGGAGTTTACTAGTGGTTTCTCCGCCCCCCTCAGTGGGGAAGCTCATACTCCCACAGGATTGTGGGATAGTCATTAGTCCCCAGCCAATGGTAAGTAGGCAGGTTATAACAGGGATAGGGGCAGGTGTTTGGGAGAGGAGGATAGGTCAGGTGTTTGGGAGAGGGGGATAGGGCTGGTGTTTGGGACAGGGGGATAGGGGCGGGCGTTTGGGACGGGGATAGGGCAGGTGTTTGAGACGGGGGGATAGGGCAGGTGTTTGGGACGGGGGGATAGGGCAGGTGTTTGGGAGGGGGGGGATAGGGCAGGTGTTTGGGAGAGGGGGATAGGCTAGGTGTTTGGGAGAGGGGGATAGGCCAGGTGTTTTGGACGGGGGGTTAGGGGCAGGTGTTTGGGTGAGAGGGATAGGCCAGGTGTTTTGGACAGGGGGTTAGGGGCAGGTGTTTGAGACAGGGGGATAGGCCAGGTGTTTTGGACAGGGGGTTAGGGGCAGGTGTTTGAGACAGGGGGTTGGGGCAGGTGTTTGAGACGGGGGGATAGGGCAGGTGTTTGGAACAGGGGGATAGGGCAGGTGTTTGGGACAGGGGGATAGGGTAGGTGTTTGGGAGAGGGGGTAGTGGCAGATGTTTGGGACGGGGATGGGACAGGTGTTTGGCAGAGGGGGTAGGGGCAGGTTTGTGGGACGGGGGATAGGGCAGGTGTTTGGGACAGGGGGATAGGGGTAGGTGTTTGGGAGAGGGGGTAGCGGCAGGTGTTTGGGAGAGGGGGATAGGTCAGTTGTTTGGGATGTGGGATAGGCCAGGTGTTTGGGACAGGTGGATAGGTCAGGTGTTTGGGACAGGGGGATAGGCCAGGTGTTTGGGAGAGGGGGATAGGGGCAGGTGTTTGGGACAGGGGGATAGGTCAGGTTTTTGGGACGAGGGATAGAGCAGGTGTTTGGGACAGGGGGATAGGGGCAGGTGTTTGGGACAGGGGGCTAGGGGCAGGTGTTTGGGACAGGGGGATAGGGCAGGTGTTTGGGACAGGGGAATAGGGCAGGTGTTAGGGATAGGGGGATAGGGGCAGGTGTTTGGGACTGGGGGATAGGGCAGGTGTTTGGGAGAGGGGGATAGGGCAGCTGATTGGGATAGGGGGATAGGGGCAGGTGTTTGGGACAGGGGGATAGGGCAGGTGTTTGGGACAGGGGGATAGGGCAGGTGTTTGGGACAGGGGGATAGGGCAGGTGTTTGGGACAGGGGGATAGGGCAGGTGTTTGGGACAGGGGGATCGGGGCAGGTGTTTGGGACAGGGGAGTAGGGGCAGGTGTTTGGGACAGGGGGAGAGGGCAGGTGTTTCGGACGGGATAGGGCAGGTGTTTTGGAGAGGGGGATCGGGCACGTGTTTGGGACAGGGTGATAGGGCAGGTGTTTGGGACAGGGTTGTAGGGGCAGGTGTTTGAGACGGGGATAGGGCAGGTGTTTGGGACAGGGGGATAGGGGCAGGTGTTTGGGACAGGGGAGTAGGGGCAGGTGTTTGGGACGGGGGGATAGGGGCAGGTGTTTGGGACAGGGTTGTAGGGGCAGGTGTTTGGGACAGGGGGATGTCATGATATCCACATTGGCATATCATGGTGCAATCACATTGATGGACAGGTAGTTGGACCAACGAACACACACACAACATCGCAGTCAATCACCAGTGAGAGCACACGCACTATAAAACAGGGAACACCACAGTTCCCGCTCATTCTACCAGGTGATAGCTCAGAGCACAGAGCTCACAGCGTGCTACTCAGACATACACCATGTGCTGAGTGGCTCACTAAGATAGTGAAAGGGCTGGATCCACAGGTTAGCTGATGAAGCACGAACCTCAACCAGCAGTTATTAGTTGTTATTGTTTAAGACAATAAAACAGAGTTGTACATCTACAGCCGTGTTGGATCATTTGTGTATCGGAACACCCAACACGACATGATACCAGGTGTGGAAGCTAGCCAGCGACTGTGAGACCCACATGCACCCTTTCAGAAATCCGCCATCCTGCTCCATGGAAAACATCAGCCCGCCGCAGCCGCTCCGAATCGCTGGAAATCTTGGCGTCAACTGGAAGCTGTTTAAACAGCACTTCCAGCTCTTCCTAGAAGCCACAGACAGGGAGAATGCATCGGCCACCAGGAAGATCGCCCTCCTCCTCTCCACGTCGGGGCAACACGCCATCCACATCTACAACTCCCTGGCATTCGCGGAAGGCGAGGACAAGACAAAATACAAGACGGTGCTTCTAAAGTTCGAGGAACACTTCAGCGTGGAAGTTAATGAGAGCATCGAGAGTTACCTCATCCAGCAGCGCCTGCAAGGTAAGGATGAACCTTTTCAATCTTATTTGACACACCTCCGTATCCTCGCGCAATCCTGCGGCTATGAGGCCACCTCCGACTCCATGATTCGGGATCAGATAGTTTTTGGGGTCATCTCGGACACCCTACGCCAGGAACTCCTCAAAATAAAGCGCCTCACGCTAGCGACTGCCATCGAGACCTGCGTCCTCCACGAGAACGCAACCAGCCGGTACTCCCAAATCCAGGTGGCCGAATCGGCACGGCAGGGGTCCTACGAGACGGAGCGGGTCCAGTCGATCGAGTTCCTCCCGGACGAGAGCGGCCATTTTGTGCACTTTCCTAGGCCTCCCGCGCTTGTACGCGCCAAAAGAGGGGACGTCTACGCAGAGGGACAGGATGCGCAGGCGCGCTCTACGCAGGACCGCACCGCACATGCGCGGTGGCGCAACGAACGCCATGACGTCACGACGTGCGGCAACTGTGGCTCCACCTACTTAAAGCGGCAATGTCCGGCCAAAGCGCGACAATGCCTCCGCTGTGGCAGGATGGGCCACTACGCTGCCTGCTGTCGAGCAGTTCAACCTGCCAACTCTCAACAATTCCGCCAGCCTCGCAGGGACGTGCGGGCCATTCAGCCCCCATACACTGAGTCATATCCTGACAACATGCAGATCAGTGATACCGAAGACAGGGAATCCTTCCGCGTTGCGGTAATAAACAAGAACCGGATGTCCCCAAGTCGGAACCACCAGCCGCTGCCAGTGCACAGCATTGATCCGGGCGATGAGTGGTGTGCCACCCTAACGGTCACCCGATCACCGATCACATTTCGCTTGGACACTGGTGCCTCCCCCAATCTCCTTGCATGGTCAGCCTTCCAGACCTTGAAGGTTAAACCACCGATTCTGCCCTCCCACTGTCAGCTGGTTGACTACAATGGAAACGTCATCCCGGCCACGGGGTCCTGCCAGCTCGAGGTTACACACAACTCACGTAAAGCCACATTGTCTTTTGAAATAGTTGGATCCTCGAAGGTCTCTCTGTTAGGCGTGCAAGATCCTCCACCTCGTTCAGCGGGTACACACTCTGTCTCCAGAAGACATGTCCGATTTCCCGGATGCAGACTTTAGGGCGCAGCTCCACTCACTCCTCACGCACAACCAGGAGGTTTTCGAGGGCATGGCACACTGCTCTACAGCTCTACACGTACAGAATACGGCTCAAATCGGACGCCACCCTGGTCATTCACGCACCTCGTACAGTCCCAGCACCACTCATGGACCGCCTCAAGCAGCAGCTGCAGGACCAAGGAGTGCTTTCCCGGGTCACGGAGTCAACGCCATGGGTCAGCTCCATGGTGTGCGTCAAGAAGCTCACTGGCGAGCTCTGGATCTGCATCGACCCAAAAGATCTGAACAACAACATTATGAGGGAACACTATCCCATACCCAAACGAGAAGAAATCACGAGCGAAATGGCTCGGGCAAAAATATTCACCAAGCTTGATGCCTCAAAGGGCTTTTGGCAGATTCAGCTGGATCAGTCCAGCAGGAAGCTGTGCACTTTCAACACTCCATTTGGCAGATACTGCTACAATAGGATGCCGTTTGGCATCATCTCGACCTCCGAGGTGTTCCATTCCATCATGGAACAGATGATGGAGGGCATTGAAGGGGTACGCGTCTATGTAGACGACGTTATCATCTGGTCCACCACACCACAGGAGCACATCAGTCGTCTCCAGAGTGTCTTTGCACGGATACGAGATCAGGGCCTGCGCCTCAACCGAGCCAAGTGCTCTTTTGGCCAGACTGAGCTAAAGTTTTTTGGGGGAACCACATCTCCCGGTCAGGGGTGCGGCCGGATGCCGACAGTGGCAGCCATCGCAGCCATGCAGCAGCCGGCAGACAAGAAGGCAGTGCTGCGCTTTCTCGGGATGGTCAACTTCCTGGGGACGTTTATTCCTAACCTTGCCTCGCACACAACAGCTCTTTGCCACCTGGTCAAAAAGACAACGGAATTCCAGTGGCTGCCCGCACACCAGAGTGAATGGGAGGAGCTCAAGGTCAAGCTCACCACCGCCCCGGTACTGGCGCTTTTCGATACCACTCGGGATACAAAGATCTCAACTGACGCCAGCCAGTCCGGTATTGGGGCGGAACTCCTGCAATGGGACGACACCGCATCATGGGCTCCGGTCGCCTATGCGGCGCGGGCCATGACCCCCACAGAACAGTGCTATGCGCAGATTGAAAAGGAGTGCCTAGGCTTGTTGACCGGCATCGACAAATTCTACGATTATGTGTATGGTCTTCCGCAGTTCACTGTGGAGACCAACCATCGCCCCCTGGTCGGCATCATTCAGAAGGACCTCAACGATATGACCCCCTTGCCTCCAGCGCATTCTGCTCAAGCTCCGGAGGTACGACTTCCAACTTGTCTACACCCCAGGGAAGGACCTCATCATCACAGATGCTCTGTCCAGGGCAGTGAACACACCGCCCGAATCGGAGGGATTCGTTTGTCAGGTCGACGCACAAGTAGCCTTCACATCGGCCAATCTGCCGGCCACTGACACACGTCTGGCCCACATTCGCCGTGAAATGAAATAAAATTAAATGAGACTGCGGCTGACCCCCTTCTACAGCGTGTAATGCGCCACATGACGGAAGGGTGGCTCAAGGGGCAGTGCCCACAATTCTACAATGTCCGGGACGACTTGGCCATCATTGATGGTGTCCTCTTGAAGTTGGACCGGATTGTGATCCCACACAGCATGCACCGGCTTGTCCTCGAACAACTGTACGAAGGCCATCTCGGAGTTGAAAAGTGCAGGCGGAGGGCCCGAGAGGCTGTGTACTGGCCGGGCATCAGCGACGACATCGCCAACATGGTGCTCAACTGCCCCACCTGCCAAAGGTTTCAGCCGGCGCAACCCCCTGAGACACTTCAGCCCCATGAGTTGGTCACGTCCCCCTGGGCGAAGGTGGGCGTGGATCTCTTTCATGCGCTCGGCAGGGAGTACATCATTCTGAGTGACTATTTTTCAAATTATCCGGAGGTCAAACGCCTGCACGACATGACATCATCAGCTGTCATCCGGGCACGCAAAGAAACCTTCGCTCGCCATGGAATTCCGCTCACCGTCCTGTCTGACAACGGGCCTTGTTTTGTGAGCCAAGAATGGTCTTCCTTTGCCACTTCATACAACTTCACGCACGTGACGTCCAGTCCCTTGCATCCCCAGTCGAATGGCAAGGCGGAAAAGGGCGTCCACATCGTGAAGCAGCTCCTCTGCAAGGCTGCTGATGCTGGATCTGACTTCTGTTTAGCCCTGCTGGCCTATCGCTCGGCCCCACTGTCCACTGGCCTCTCGCCAGCCCAGCTGTTGATGGATCGCACCCTCAGGACCACTGTGCCGTCCATTCATGTTCCTGAACCCGACCATGCTCCAGTACTGCGAAGGATGCAACAACAGCGTGCTCAACAGAAGGTGGCACATGACGTTCGGGCAACTAATCTTCCTGCCCTGGTGCCTGGAGACAACGTCCGCATACACCTACCGGAGGGTGGCTGGTCGGCAACCGCCGAGGTTCTCCGCCGCGTGGCTCCCCGCTCGTTCCTGGTTTGCATGCCTGATGGCTCCATTCGCCGACGTAATCGGGGGGCCCTTCGTCTGGTTCTGCGCTCGCCATGAGATCGAGCACGACCGGTGCCACGCCCTCCTGTTGTCCCTGATGTCGACTTCGTTGAGCTTCCTGCCACTCTGCCTATTCCTCTCTCGCCCGTGGCCAGGCCCATTCCTCAGCCGGTGGATCCTGACCCACGCTTGAACATAGAACATAGAACATAGAAAAATACAGCACAGAACAGGCCCTTCGGCCCACGATGTTGTGCCGAACCTTTGTCCTAGATTAATCAGATTATCATAGAATTTACAGTGCAGAAGGAGGCCACTCGGCCCATTGAGTCAGCACCGGCCCTTGGAAAGAGCACCCCACCCAAAGTCAACACCTCCACCCAGCACGAAGGGCAATTTTGGACACTAAGGGCAATTTATCATGGCCAGTCCACCTAACCTGCACATCTTTGGACTGTGGGAGGAAAACGGAGCACCCGGAGGAAACCCACGCAGACACGGGGAGGATGTGCACAGACAGTGACCCAAGCCGGAATCGAACCTGGGACCCTGGAGCTGTGAAGCAATTGTGCTATCCACAATGCTACAGTACTGCCCTTAAGACAAATAAATTTACACTATATCATTTTACCGTAATCCATGTACCTATCCAATAGCTGCTTGAAGGTCCCTAATGTTTCCGACTCAACTACTTCCACAGGCAGTGCATTCCATGCCCCCGCTACACTCTGGGTAAAGAACCTACCTCTGATATCCCCCCTATATCTTCCACCATTCACCTTAAATTTATGTCCCCTTGTAATGGTTTGTTCCACCCGGGGAAAAAGTCTCTGACTGTCTACTCTATCTATTCCCCTGATCATCTTATAAACCACTATCAAGTCGCCCCTCATCCTTCCCCGTTCTAATGAGAAAAGGCCTAGCACCCTCAACCTTTCCTCGTAAGACCTACTCTCCATTCCAGGCAACATCCTGGTAAATCTCCTTTGCACCTTTTCCAAAGCTTCCACATCCTTCCTAAAATGAGGCGACCAGAACTGTACACAGTACTCCAAATGTGGCCTTACCAAAGTTTTGTACAGCTGCATCATTACCTCACGGCTCTTAAATTCAACCCCTCTATTAATGAACGCTAGCACACCATAGGCCTTCTTCACAGCTCTATCCACTTGAGTGGCAACTTTCAAAGATGTATGAACATAGACCCCAAGATCTCTCTGCTCCTCCACATTGCCAAGAACTCTACCGTTAACCCTGTATTCCGCATTCATATTTGTCATTCCAAAATGGACAACCTCACACTTTTCAGGGTTAAACTCCATCTGCTACTTCTCAGCCCAGCTCTGCATCCTATCTATGTCTCTTTGCAGCCGACCACAGCCCTCCTCACTATCCACAACTCCACCAATCTTCGTATCATCTGCAAATTTACTGAACCACCCTTCAACTCCCTCATCCAAGTCATTAATGAAAATCACAAACAGCAGAGGACCCAGAACTGATCCCTGCGGTACGCCACTGGTAACTGGGATCCAGGCTGAATATTTGCCATCCACCACCACTCTCTGACTTCTATCGGTTAGCCAGTTCGTTATCTAACTGGCCAAATTTCCCACTATCCCATGCCTCCTTACTTTCTGCAGAAGCCTACCATGGGGAACCTGATCAAATGTCTTACTAAAATCCATGTACACTACATCCACTGCTTTACCTTCATCCATATGCTTGGTCACCTCCTCAAAGAATTCAATAAGACTTGTAAGGCAAGACCTACCCCTCACAAATCCGTGCTGACTATCCCTAATCAAGCAGTGTCTTTCCAGATGCTCAGAAATCCTATCCTTCAGTACCCTTTCCATTACTTTGCCTACCACCGAAGTAAGACTAACTGGCCTGTAATTCCCAGGGTTATCCCTATTCCCTTTTTTGAACAGGGGCACGACATTTGCCACTCTCCAATCCCCTGGTACCACCCCTGTTGACAGGACGAAAAGATCATTGCCAACGGTTCTGCAATTTCATCTCTTGCTTCCCATAGAATCCTTGGATATATCCTGTCAGGCCCGGGGGACTTGTCTATCCTCAAGTTTTTCAAAATGCCCAACACATCTTCCTTCCTAACAAATATTTCCTCGAGCTTACCAGTCTGTTTCACACTCTCCTCTCCAACTATATGGCCCCTCTCATTTGTAAATACAGAAGAAAAGTACTCGTTCAAGACCTCTCCTATCTCTTCAGACTCAATACACATTCTCCCGCTACTGTCCTTGATCGGACCTACCCTCGCTCTAGTCATTCTCATATTTCTCACATATGTGTAAAAGGCCTTGGGGTTTTCCTTGATCCTACCCGCCAAAGATTGTTCATGCCCTCTCTTAGCTCTCCTTATCCCTTTCTTCAGTTCCCTCCTGGCTATCTTGTATCCCTCCAACGCCCTGTCTAAACCTTGTTTCCTCAGCCTTACATAAGTCTCCTTTTTCCTCTTAACAAGACATTCAACCTCTCTTGTCAACCATGGTTCCCTCACTCGACCATCTCTTCCCTGCCTGACAGGGACATACATATCAAGGACACGTAGTACCTGTTCCTTGAACAAGTTCCACATTTCACTTGTGTCCTTCCCTGACAGCCTATGTTCCCAACTTATGCACTTCAATTCTTGTCTGACAACATCGTATTTACCCTTCCCCCAATTGTAAACCTTGCCCTGTTGCACGCACCTATCCCTCTCCATTACTAAAGTGAAAGTCACAGAATTGTGGTCACTATCTCTAAAATGCTCCCCCACTAACAAATCTATCACTTGCCCTGGTTCATTACCAAGTACCAAATCCAATATTGCCCCTCCTCTGGTCGGACAATCTACATACTGTGTTAGAAAAGCTTCCTGGACACACTGCACAAACACCACCCCATCCAAACTATTTGATCTAAAGAGTTTCCACTTCATGTTTGGGAAGTTAAAGTCACCCATGACTACTACCCTGTGACTTCTGCACCTTTCCAAAATCTGTTTCCCAATCTGTTCCTCCACATCTCTGCTACTATTGGGGGGCCTATAGAAAACTCCTAACAAGGTGACTGCTCCTTTCCTATTTCTGACTTCAACCCATACTACCTCAATAGGGTGATACTCCTCGAACTGCCTTTCTGCAGCTGTTATACTATCTCTAATTAACAATGCCACACCCCCCCACCTCTTTTACCATCCTCCCTAATCTTATTGAAACATCAACCCGAATTCGCCGCCCACCTGATAAACTTGACTTCTGAGCCTGTTAGCACACTGGGCTCACTGAATTGTTTACAATACTGTTAACGTGTTTCTTTCTTGTCGTTCCAGAAGTTCTCTCTCGTTGTTTGCTGATTGCACTTGTTTTGTTAGTGGTACAACCTCGTTGCTCTGTTGCACCTGACACCTTCCTATGTATATAGTTTAGCCTCATGTACATGTTGTAAATATTGCACACACATACTCAGATGCACTCAGAACACACTTATATTTATTAGCATGTAGGCACATATCGTTGTAAAAAAGGGGGGATGTCATGATATCCACATTAGCATATCATGGTGCAATCACGCACACACTGATGGACAGGTAGTTGGACTAACCAGCACACACACAACATCGCAGCCAATCACCAGTGAGAGCACACACACTATAAAACAGGGAACACCACAGTTCCCGCTCATTCTACCAGGAGATAGCTCAGAGCACAGAGCTCACAGCGTGCCACTCAGACATACACCATGTGCTGAGTGCCTCACCAAGATAGTGAAAGGGCTGGGTCCACAGGTTAACTGGTGAAGCACGAACCTCAGCCAGCAGTTATTAGTTGTTACTGTTTAAGACAATAAAACAGAGTTGTACCATCTACAACCATGTTGGATCATTTGTGTATCGGAACACCCAACACGACAGGGGATAGGGGCAGGTGTTTGGGACAGGGGGATAGGGCAGGTGTTTGGGACGGAGGATAGGGGCAGGTGTTTGGGAGAGGGGGTAAGGGCAGGTGTTTGGGAGAGGGGGATAGGGCAGGAGTTTGTGGGAGGGGGTAGGGACAGGTGTTTGGGAGAGGGGGGTAGGGGCAGGTGTTTGGGACAGGGGGATAGGGCAGGTGTTTGGGACGGGGGGATAGGGCAGGTGTTTGGGACATGGGGATAGGAGCAGTTGTTTGGGACGGGGGATAGGGGCAGATGTTTGGGAGAGGGGGATAGGCCAGATGGATAGGCCAGGTGTGTGGGACAGGTGGATAGGGCCAGGTGTTTGGGACAGGGGGATAGGGCAGGTGTTTGGGAGAGGCGGATAGGGGCAGGTGTTTGGGACAGGGGGATAGGCCAGGTGTGTGGGAAAGGGGGATAGGGGCAGGTGTTTTGGAGAGGGGGATAGGGGCCGGTGTTTGGAACAGGGGGATAGGGGCAGGAGTTTGGGACAGGGGGATAGGGCAGGTGTTTGGGAGAGGTGGATAGGCCAGGTGCTTCTGACAGGTGGATAGGCCAGGTGTGTGAGACAGGGGTATAGGGGCAGGTCTTTTGGAGAGGGGGATAGGGGCCGCTGTTTGGGACAGGGAGATAGGGGCTGGTGTTTGGGACAGGGGGATAGGGGCAGGTGTTTGGGAGAGGGGGATAGGGCAGGTGTTTGGTAGAGGGGGCTAGGGCAGGTGTTTGGGACGGGGATAGGGCAGGAGTTTGGGACCTGGGGATAGGGCAGGTGTTTGGGATGGGGATAGGGGCAGGCGTTTGGGACGGGGGATAGGGGCAGGTGTTTGGGACAGGGGGATAGGGGCAGGTGTTTGGGATGGGGATAGTGCAGGAGTTTGGGACGGGGGATAGGGGCAGGTGTTTGGGAGAGGGGGATAGGGCAAGTATTTGGGACAGGGAGATAGGGCAGGTGTTTTGGACAGGGGGATGGGGCAGGTGTTTGGGAGAGGGGGATAGGGCAGGTGTTTGGGACAGGGGGATTGGGCAGGAGTTTTGGACAGGGGGATGGGGCAGGTGTTTGGGACAGGGGGATAGGGCAGGAGTTTTGGATAGGGGCAGGTGTTTGCGACAGGGGGATAGGCCAGGTGTTTGGGACGGGGGATAGGCCAGGTGTTTGACAGAGGGGGGTAGGGCAGGTGTTTCACAGGAGGGTAGGGGCAGTTTAACAACTGCCTCCAGCTGTTGTTGGATTGCCGATTCACTTGAGAATGAAACCATTAGAAAATGGTAGAATAGTGTTTCCTCATAAGAGATAGAATGTATAATCATCTGGAAAGGAATAATTTGATTAGAGATAGTCAACACGGTTTTGTGAAGGGCAGGTCGTGCCTCACAAACCTTATTGAGGTCTTTGAGAAGGTGACTAAACAGGTGGATGAGGTAAAGCAGTTGAAGTGGTGTATATGGATTTCAGTAAAGCGTTTGATAAGGTTCCCCATGGTAGGCTACTGCAGAAAATACGGAGGCATGGGATTCAGGGTGATTTAGCAGTTTGGATCAGAAATTGGCTAGCTGGAAGAAGACAAAGGGTGGTGGTTGATGGGAAATGTTCAGGCTGGAGTCCAGTTACTAGTGGTGTACCACAAGGATCTGTTTTGGGGCCACTGCTGTTTGTCATTTATAAAAATGACCTGGAGGAGGGCGTAGAAGGATGGGTGAGTAAATTTGCAGATGACACTAAAGTCGGTGGAGTTGTGGACAGTGCAGAAGGATGTTACAAGTTACAGAGGGACATAGATAAGCTGCAGAGCTGGGCTGAGAGGTGGCAAATAGAGTTTAATGCAGAAAAGTGAGGTGATTCATTTTGGAAGGAATAACAGGAAGACTGAGTACTGGGCTAATGGTAAGATTCTTGGCAGTGTGGATGAGCAGAGTGATCTCGGTGTCCATGTACATAGATCCCTGAAAGTTGCTACCCAGGCTGAGAGGGTTGTTAAGAAGGCATACGGTGTGTTAGCTTTTATTGGTAGAGGGATTGAGTTTCGGAGCCATGACGTCATGTTGCAGCTGTACAAAACTCTGGTGCGGCCGCATTTGGAGTATTGCGTGCAATTCTGGTCGCCGCATTATAGGAAGGATGTGGAAGCATTGGAAAGGGTGCAGAGGAGATTTACCAGAATGTTGCCTGGTATGGAGGGAAGATCTTATGAGGAAAGGCTGAGGGACTTGAGGCTGTTTTGGTTAGAGAGAAGAAGGTTAAGAGGTGACTTAATTGAGGCATACAAGATGATCAAAGGATTGGAGAGGGTGGACAGTGAGAGCCTTTTTCCTCGGATGGTGATGTCTAGCACGAGGGGACATACCTTTAAATTGAGGGGAGATAGATATAAGACAGATGTCAGAAGTACGTTCTTTACTCAGAGAGTAGTAAGGGCGTGGAATGCCCTGCCTGCAACAGTAGTGGAGTCGCCAACACTAAGGGCATTCAAATGGTCATTGGATAGACATATGGACGTTAAGGGAATAGTGTAGATGGGCTTTGGAGTGGTTTCACAGGTCGGCGCACCATCGAGGGCCGAAGGGCCTGTACTGCGCTGTTATGTTCTATGTTCATCTCCAGGTAGAATTAAGAAAAGGAATAGGCCATTAACACCTCAAACCTGTTCCTCAATTCATTTAGATGGCGTTAGACTGGGGTGAGCACAGTAAGAAGTCGTACGACACCAGGTTAAAGTCCAACAGGTTTGTTTCAAATCACGAGCTTTCGGAGCTCTGCTCCTTTCTCGGGTGAATGAAGAGGTCATTTAGATGATGGCTGCTCTGCATCACATCTCAGTTTACCTTTATTGGCTGTGCCACCTTTGAAACGCAAACATCTCAGACTCCTGTTAAATTCTTGTACCATATTAATCATCTCAGTTAATTCACCCCAGTTAAATCAGTGACAGAAATACGAGCCCAATCCCTGTTACCAGGTCTCCAAACTTTTTTAGGCCAGTATCATTCTGGTGAATGTGTGTTGCATTTCCTTCAAAACCACTTCACTTTATATAAACTGTTGTGGAAATCAGGAGTTTTTGTCAAGACTGAGGTAAATCATTTTTGATTGGTTTGTGGAAGCGAGGCATCTGGATCAATGGCATGACATAGACTTGAGATGCACCTCGCCACCACCTTCTGAAGGGCAATTCGGGATGGGCAATAAATGCTGGCTAAGCCAGCGATGCCCAATCCCATGAACAAATAAATAATATCCAGAATTCCAATAAACTTTCAAGTCGGTATCACACAATAGACTAATGAATAATATCAGTGTGTGCAGATTCGAGAAACAAGTTGAAGAATAGATTGCTGGCTGCGAGATTTAGAATGAAAGGAAATCCTTCACCCCTGGGTGGTGGGTAGTGGTGTCACTGCTGGGACCATTATTGTTGATAGTTGATGTTAATGATTTAGTGCAACTAAGCCTTGCCATCAGAGTGCCATGCTGCTCCTGATGTGCTGTTCACCACTCTGCCAGGACAGACTGGTTCCTACCATCCATCTCCATGCTGAGCTGGTCTTCATGGAACGCACCATGCTGCGATTCCGTATGGTGCCTGGGGTTGGAGAATATAGGGGTCTCCTTCCCCCAATGTCACATTGGACAGCACTGTGCTGTGGGACACATGCAACCACCATAACAAAGGTCTGAAGGTAGGCCGGGGGATGGAGTGGGAGGTGAGGAGTGGAGGTTGTAGGGGGATGGCCTGATGAAGGCATTGGGGGGAGGTGCAAATGTGGAAGAAGGGCTGTGCAAGGACGGTGGGGGGAAAGGCGAGGGCCTACGATGCAGGAAGAGAGGCAAGTAGGTGGATGAAGAAGATGAACAACAGAAGGCAGAGGGAAGGGAAGCCGGACCCCAAGAAGGCTGCATGAAAAGCTCTCAAGCAAGGGGTTCTTACTGGAAGTGGATGCACAAAGACTCCAGATGTGGTGGGTCGAGGTCAACTGGGTCATGGGCACCTCACAGTGATCGAGGATCAGACTTACTCATGAGGCTGCTAGGTTTTGCTGACATCTTGCACAGTCTGGTGAAGACAGCTGGAGCTGGAGAGAATGATATAAGCTTGCTGGACTGGTGTTTAGATTTGGCGCAGGACCTTTGAAGCCATCAGCTGATAGCGGGCGGAAGAGTCAGCTGCTGGTCTCGCCAGGATAGTCAGAGGGGAACTTGCCTATGCACAGTTAATGAGGTTTCAAGCGCAGAAACAGGTGCGGGATCCTGCCATGCAAGTCGGCAGGACAGGTACCACCAGAGCCGCCCACCACTCAAAATGTAAGAATTCCACCCCATGCGTGGCGCTAATGTGGAATTCACGACCACAGGGAGTGGTTGGGGCAATTTAACTATTTACTTTTTTAAAAAAATCCAATTAAGGGGCAATTTAGCGTGGCCAATCCGCCTACCCTGCACATCTTTGGGTTGTGGGGTGAGACCCACATAGACATGAGAATGTGCAAACTCCACACGGACAGTGACCCGGGGTTGAGATCGAACCCGGGTACTCGACGCCATGAAGCAACAGTGCTAACCACTATGCCACCATGCTGCCCTTAACTGTATTTATGAGTAGGATTAAATAGACATGCGGCACTGAGTGAGTGCTGCACAGTCAGAGGTGCTGTCTTTCAGATGAATCATTAAATCAATACTCCTCCCACATCTGTTTGAAAAAGAGTAGCGCAGTTCTTCCTGGAGTCAAAGAACAAAGAAAATTACAGCACAGGAACAGACCCTTCAGCCCTCCAAGCCTGCACCGGCTATGCTGCCCATCTGAACTAAAGCACCCTCCCCTTCTGCGGACCATATTCCTCTATTCCCATCCTCTTCATGAATATGTCAAGGCGCCCTTTCAAAGTCACTATCGTATCTGCTTCCACTATCTCCCCATTCAGGATTTGAAATTATTATGAGGCATACTCGACCCTCTCAATGCTGGTAAAAGCTGTAAAGCCCTGAGTATGTGTTCACTTAAGTATGACAGCAATCTGTGTGTTAGGATCACCTCCTCTTCAGTGTAACTGTTATAGCTGCCTCTTTTTTTTTTAATGACGTCTTGCTGATTTTGTTTATTTCCAGATCCCCAATCTTCCAAGACGGATGACAGACAAAGACTGGCCAAGGAAAGAAGAGAGGAGAGAGAGAGATCTCTGGGTGAGTTTCTTCTGCCCCTCTCAGCATATAAAGGTTCACTTTCCTGATTTTTTTTTTTAGAAAACGTTTTATTGAGGCAATTATAATTTTAACAATTTTCAACATCAAATTTCAAGAAAAACAAAAACACAACAATCTAACCAACAAACCCCACGTTACACAAACAGAACCACCTTTCCCAGCCACCCCTCCATTGGTTCTCCTGTCCTTACTCGTCTCTCCCATGCCTCCCCTTCCCCCCTGCTGACAGCTTAATTTTTCTCAAAGAAGTCGATTAATGGCTGCCACCTCCGAACAAACCCCTGCAACGAACCCCTCAAGGCGAATTACATTTTTTCAAGTCTGAGAAACCCCGCCATATTGCTAACCCACACCCCCAACTTTGGGTGTTCCGAGTCCCTCCATCCTAGTAAGATCCGTCTCCGGGCCACCAGGGAGGCAAAGGCCAGGGCGTCAGCCTCTCTCATCGCTTGGGCTCCCAGGTCTTCCGACACACCGAAAATTGCCACCTCTGGACTCAGCACCAACCTCACTTCTAAGACGTCTGACATGACATCAGCAAATCCCTGCCAGAAACCCCTCTGCCTCGGACATGCTCAAAACATGGATATGGTTGCAGGACCCCCCACACAGCACCGGCACCTATCCTCCACCTCCTCAAAGAACCTGCTCATCTGGGCCTAAATCATGTGTGCCTTGTGGACCACCTTAAAACTGTATCAGACTGAGCCTGGCGCACAGCAAGGATGCATTAGCTCTCCTCGGGGCCTCCTCCCATAACCCGGCCTCCAACTCCCCACCCAGCTCTTCTTCCCACTTTCTCTTCACCTCCCCTATCGGGGCTCCCTCCCACTCCATCAGCTCCTAAGGGATCTCTGAGACCTTCCCCTCTCCTACTCCTGTTCTTGACACCACCTTACCCTGTAGCCCCTGGGGCGGCAAGTACGGGAAGGGCAAATTCTGCCTCCGCAGAAAATCGCTCACCTGCAGATACCGGAATCCATTCCCCCCTGGCAACTCAAACTCCTCCTCCAGCTCCTTCAGGCTCGGGAAACCCTCATCAATAAAGAGATCCCCAAATCTCTAGATCCCTTCCCACTGCCACCTTCGAAACCTCCCGTCCAGCCTCCCTGGGAGCAAACCGGTGGTTATCACACATCGGTGTCCACAACGACGCCCCCTCTAACCCCATGTGCTGCCTCCACTGTCCCCACACCCTGAGGGCTACACCACTGGCATCCCTTGTAATATCCCGCTTACCATAATGTACTGTCCCCCAGAGTCCGCCACTATATTTCCCACCACTCGCATATTGACCAAAATCGCCATTCACTTCATTTTAAAGTCCAATCCCGAATGAAATACTTGCCCAATCCATCCCTTCCTCCGCCTAATCTGATCCCCCACCTTCAGGTGCGTCTCTTGTGGCATGGACATATCCGCCTTCAATCGCTTTAAGTGTGCGAACACACGGGCCTTCTTGACTGGCCCGTTTAATCCTCACACATTCCACGTGACCTGTCTGGTCGGGGACCCCCCCCATATCAACCATAGTCCCTCTTGGATCAGCCTCCGGCCCTTGTCATGCACCTCCCTAGGCATGCCCTCAGGTGCCCACCGTCATCGATCCTCTTCCCCTTGATCTAGCCTGCCCAGCTAACCTGGCAGATGCTAACCTGCCCATGGTGACTAGCATCCTACCCGCACTGATTCCACCCCCCCCCCCCCCCCGCTCGAACATTAGTGTAAACAAGCAAAAACAACCCCTCCCCAAACAAAGAAACCAGCCTCCCATCCCTTAACAAAGAGCAAACCTGAAGCCGAAAAAAAAGAAATGGCCCCAAACACAAGTTAACAGCAGCATCACAGCATCTCCACCAAAGTTCAAAGTTCACCTTCTCCTGCCAATCCATTGTCTTTGACAAATTCTACCGCCTCCTCCGCCGATCCAAAGTACAATTCCCGGCCTTCCTAGGTCACCCACAGACGTGCCGGGTACAGTAGCCCAACCTTCACCCCTTTTTGTAGAGGGCTGCCTTGACCTTGTTAAAGTTCGCTCTCCTCTTGGCCAGCTCTGCACCCAGGTCCTGGTACACTCGAATTTCACTGCCCTCCCTGGTGCGATGCCTCGTCTGCCTGGCCCACCTCATAATTTGCTCCTTGTCCAGGGACCGGTGCAACCGCACCACCATCGCGTTCGGCAGCTCGCTCCTCTGGGGCTTCTTCATTAGCGCCCTGTGTGCCCGATTCACCTCCAAAGGCCATGCAAATGCAACCTCTCGTAGTAGCTTCTCCAGCATCGTCCCTACATACGTGCCAGTGTCGGCTCTTTCACTCCCCTCCGGCAGGCCCCTGATCCTTATGTTCTGCCTGCATGACCAGTTCACCAGGATTTCAACCTTCTCCTAGAGCTGTCTCTGCTGATCGCGCATCAGCTCCATCTCCCCCGCCACCTTCTCCATCTTCTGGATCGCAAAACCCTATGCCGCCAGCTTCGTTTCCACGCGGTTGACCACTGCCTTGATCAAGTCCACCATCCGGACCAGGTCCTCCAGTCTCTCCGTTGCTGGGTGAATGTCATATTTAAGCTCACCAGCTTGTCCGTTGACCACTGAGCCGGCAGGGCTGCTCCCTGCCCCTGTGCCGTCTCCAAACGACTGATTCCCTCTTTTTTTGACCCCTTCTGGCCCTTGGCTCCATCCACCAGAGGGTCAGTCTCTTCCACTCACTCTCCTGTACCTTTTTTCCACCTCACATCCTCCTGTTAACCAGGGAAAAGGTCTGAAAAAGCCCCCACGAGCGGGAGCCACCAAATGTGCAACCACTCACTCCACATCCGCCACCGGAAGTGCCCACTTTCCTGATTTATAACTGATGTCAGGCCGCCGGTCTATGAGGAGAGATAGTCTGTGATACAGGCCCTCTGCCAAAGGGTAATGCCATCTCCCCAGAAGCACGCCGATGTTACAGCATTGTTTCAAACACGGGCAAAAGAGCTGAATGCCAGGAGTGAGGTGAGATGATTTCCCTTGACATCAAGGCAGCATTTGACCCATTATGACATTAAGGAGCCCTAGTTAAACTAGAGTCAATGGGAATCGGGGGAAAAACTCTCCGCTGGTTGGAGTCATACCTGGCACAAAGGAAGATGGGTGTAGTGGTTGGAGGTCAATCATCTCAGTTGCTGTACATCCCTGCAAGAGTTCCTCAGGGTAGTGTCCTCGGCCCAACCATCTTCAGCTATTTCATCAGTGACCTGCCTTCCATCATAAGGTCGGAAGTGGGGATGTTCGCAGATGACTGCACAATATTAAACACCATTCACGACTCATCAGATAATGAAGCAGTCCATGTCCAAATGCAGCAAGACCTGGTCAATATCCAGGCTTGGGCTGTGAAGTGACAAGTTACATTCACGCCACACAAGTGCCAGGCAATGACCATCTCTTTCAAGAGAGGATCTAACCATCGCCCCTTGACATTCAATGGCATTCGCATTGCTGAATCCCCCACATTCAACATCCTGGGGGTTACCATTGATCAGAAACTGAACTGGATTAGCCATATTAATACTGTGGCTACCAGAGCAGGTCGAAGGCTAGGAATCCTACGGCGGGTAACTTGCCTCCTGACCCCCCCAAAGTCTGTCCACCATCTACAAGACACAAGTCAGGAGTGTAATGGAATACACTCCATTGCCTGGATGAGTGCAGCTCCAACAACACTCCAGATGCTCAACACCATCCAGGACAAAGCAACCCGATTGATTGCTTCCCCTTCCACAAACATTCATACCCTCCACCACCGACGAATAGTGGCAACCATGTGTACTATTTACAAGATGCACTGCAGTAACTCACCAAGGTTCCTTAGATAACACCTTCCAAACCCACGGCCACTAACATCCAGAAGGACAAGAACAGCAGTTACCTGAGAACATCCCACCTGGAGGTTCCCGTCCAAGTCACTCACCACCCTGTCTTGGAAATATATTGCAGTTCCTTCACTGTCGCTGGTTCAAAATCCTGGAACTCCCTCCCTAACAGCAGAGTGGGTGTACTTAACACCTCAACGACAGCAGCGGTTCAAGAAGGCAGTTCACCACCTTCTGAAGAGCAACTAGGGATGGGCAATAAATGCTAGCCTAGACAGCGACACCCACATCCTGTAAAAATTGTAATGTATTCTAATGTTCCCCTCTCTGGGTTTTTCCAGGGGAAACAATTGCAAACCATTTGCCATTTTCCAATTGTTTGCAAGAGCAGGATTATTTTTACTCCATTGTTTGGCAGCTGAGATGAATCGGTTGGCAAATCATGAGGTTGCATTTATGAAAGCCTTAAATGAATTGTGTTAGAGAAAGGGGCAACATCACTGAAGCTTCCAATAGACAGTGGGGGGGGGGGCAGCATTACACACACCTCAATAAACAGTGCCGGTGAACTCAGAAATCTTCTACTGGTATGTAGATGTTATGTAGGTAGCAAGAAGCAAGGAACAAAGAGAATGATATATGCTCAGAGGTGTAGGTCAGAGCCAGAATATTTAATCAACATTTTGTATCAGTGTTGACTTAAGGAAGAGAATTATGACAAAAATGTAGGTAGAAATGGAGATGGGAGAAGTAATGGGTAGGATGAAATTTGAGAGGCAGGAAGTAGTGGAAAGGTTGGATACGCTTCGAGTGGATAAGTCACCTGGTCCGGATAGCCTGTATCCCAGGTTGTTAATGGAGGGGAAGGGTGGCGATAGTGGAATTAGCTTGTCATAATCTTCCCCAGATTCAGGGGAGGTGCCGGAGGATTGGAGACTGGCACCCTTATTCAACAAAAGGTGCCAGGACAACCCTAGTAACAACATTCAGTATTGCGTACAGTTCTGGTCACCGCATTATAGGAAGGACATGGAGGCTTTGGAGCGGGTGCAGAGGAGATTTACCAGGATGTTGCCTGGTATGGAGGGAAAATCTTATGAGGAAAGGCTGATGGACTTGAGGTTGTTTTCGTTGGAGAGAAGAAGGTTAAGAGGAGACTTAATAGAGGCATACAAAATGATCAGGGGGTTAGATAGGGTGGACAGTGAGAGCCTTCTCCCGCAGATGGAAATGGCTGGCACGAGGGGACATAGCTTTAAACTGAGGGGTAATAGATATAGGACAGAGGTCAGAGGTAGGTTCTATACGCAAAGAGTGATGAGGCCGTGGAATGCCCTACCTGCAACAGTAGTGAACTCACCAACATTGAGGGCATTTAAAAGTTTATTGGATAAGCATATGGATGATAATGGCATAGTGTAGGTTAGATGGCTTTTGTTTCGGTGCAACATCGTGGGCCGAAGGGCCTGTACTGCGCTGTATCGTTCTATGTTCTATCAGCGGTGGGTGAGGTTTTTCGAAACAATAATAAGGCAAAAAGATCAACAGGAACTTGGAAAGGTTTGTGTTAATTAAAGATAGGCAACACTGATTTATAAAAGGGAGATTGTCCTTGACTGATTTGAATATTTTGATGCAGGGAATGTGTGGATGTTGCCTGTATGGACTTTAAGAAAGTGTTTGACAAGATACCACATAATAAAAGTCTGGTTACCAAAATTGAAGCTCATGGAATAGGAGGGTTAGAGTCATAGAATTAGAATTTACAGTGCAGAAGGAGGCCATTTGGCCCATCGGGTCTGCACTGGCCCTTGGAAAGAGCACCCCACTTAAGCCCATGCTTCCACCCTATTCCGGTAACCCAGTAACCCCACCTTACCTTTTTGGACACCATGGTCAATCCACCCTGAATGGGCCAACCGAATCGTAGCCAAAATTCCTGATGATGCAAAGCAAGGTAGGAAAACAAGTTGTGTGACGATTACAAAGAATCTGCAAAGGGATAAGGACAGGTTAAATGAGAGGGAAAAATTTGATGTGAGAAAATGTGAAGTTGTCCCCCACTTTGACAGGAAGGATCGAAATCAGAATATAATTTAAATGGAGCGGGACCACTGAATTCTGCCATACAGAGGGATCTTGTACATGAATCACAACAAGTTAGCAAGTTTGCATGCACCTACAGCAAATAAATAGGAAAGTAGATGGAACCCTGTATTGCAAGAGGGAAGGGAGTATAAAAGTAGAGAAGTCTTGCGACAACTGATTTGATTTATTGATTTATTTACAACTTGACCAGGCATTGGTCTTCCGAATTGCTTGTTGCCCCTACATGTTGGCCTTCAGTGACTTATGGACAAGGACATCCAGATCCCCTTTGTACATCTACACTTTCTAATCTCTCTAAATATACCATTTGGGCCTTCTGATTATTTTTTGTATCTGTTCTGGGCATTTTTTTAAAAAAAAATACTTTATTGAAAATTTTTGGTCAACCAACACAGTACATTGTGCATCCTTTACACCATATTATAACAACACAAATAACAATGACCTATTTTATAAACAGAAAATGAATAAATAATAAATAACAAAAATGAAAACTAACCCTAATTGGCAACTGCCTTATCACAAGTAACACTCTCCAAAAATATAATTTAACAGTCCAATATATAATTATCTGTAGCAACGACCTATACATATTATACAGTATATATTAACAACCCTGAGAGTCCTTCTGGTTCCTCCCCCCCCCCCCCCCCCCCGATCCTGGGCTGCTGCCTTCTTTTTTCCATTCCATCTATCTTTCTGCGAGGTATTCGACGAACGGTTGCCACCGCCTGGTGAACCCTTGAGCCGACCCCCTTAGGACGAACTTAATCCGCTCTAGCTTTATAAACCCTGCCATGTCATTTATCCAGGTCTCCACCCCCGGGGGCTTGGCTTCTTTCCACATTAGCAATATCCTACGCCGGGCTACTAGGGACGCAAAGGCCAAAACATCGGCCTCTCTCGCCTCCTGCACTCCCGGCTCTTGTGCAACCCCAAATATAGCCAACCCCCAGCTTAGTTCGACCCGGACCCCCACTACTTTTGAAAGCACCTTTGTCACCCCCATCCAAAACCCCTAAAGTGCCGGGCATGACCAAAACATATGGGTATGATTCGCTGGGCTTCTCGAGCACCTCGCACACCTATCCTCCACCCCCAAAAATTTACTGAGCCGTGCTCCAGTCATATGCGCCCTGTGTAATACCTTAAACTGAATCAGGCTTAGCCTGGCACACGAGGACGACGGGTTTACCCTGCTTAGGGCATCTGCCCACAGCCCCTCCTCGATCTCCTCCCCCAGCTCTTCCTCCCATTTCCCTTTTAGTTCATCTACCATAGTCTCCCCTTCGTCCCTCATTTCCCTATATATATCTGACACCTTACCATCCCCCACCCATGTCTTTGAGATCACTCTGTCCTGCACCTCTTGTGTCGGGAGCTGCGGGAATTCCCTCACCTGTTGCCTCGCAAATTCCCTCAGTTGTATATACCTGAATGCATTCCCTTGGGGCAACCCATATTTCTTGGTCAGCGCTCCCAGACTCGCGAACTTCCCATCCACAAACAGATCTTTCAGTTGCGTTATTCCTGCTCTTTGCCACATTCCATATCCCCCATCCATTCCCCCCGGGGCAAACCTATGGTTGTTTCTTATCGGGGACCCCCCCAAGGCTCCAGTCTTTCCCCTATGCCGTCTCCACTGTCCCCAAATCTTCAGTGTAGCCACCACCACCGGGCTTGTGGTGTAGTTCCTCGATGAGAACGGCAATGGGGCTGTCACCATAGCCTGTAGGCTAGTCCCCCTACAGGACGCCCTCTCTAATCTCTTCCACGCCGCTCCCTCCTCCTCTCCCATCCACTTACTCACCATTGAAATATTAGCGGCCCAATAATACTCACTTAGGCTCGGTAGTGCCAGCCCCCCCCTATCCCTGCTACGCTGTAAGAATCCCTTCCTCACTCTCGGGGTCTTCCCGGCCCACACAAAACCCATGATGCTCTTTTCGATCCTTTTAAAAAAAGCCTTCGTGATCACCACCGGGAGGCACTGAAACACAAAGAGGAATCTCGGGAGGACCACCATCTTAACCGCCTGCACCCTCCCTGCCAGTGACAGGGATACCATATCCCATCTCTTGAAATCCTCCTCCATTTGTTCCACCAACCGCGTTAAATTTAACCTATGCAATGTGCCCCAATTCTTGGCTATCTGGATCTCCAGGTAACGAAAGTCCCTTGTTACCTTCCTCAACGGTAGGTCCTCTATTTCTCTACTCTGCTCCCCTGGATGCACCACAAACAACTCACTTTTCCCCATGTTCAATTTATACCCTGAAAAATCCCCAAACTCCCCAAGTATCCGCATTATTTCTGGCATCCCCTCCGCCGGGTCTGCCACATATAGTAACAAATCGTCCGCATACAAAGATACCCGGTGTTCTTCTCCTCCTCTAAGTACTCCCCTCCACTTCTTGGAACCCCTCAACGCTATCGCCAGGGGCTCAATCGCCAGTGCAAACAATAATGGGGACAGAGGGCATCCCTGCCTTGTCCCTCTATGGAGCCGAAAATATGCAGATCCCCGTCCATTCGTGACCACGCTCTCCATCGGGGCCCTATACAACAGCTGCACCCATCTAACATACCCCTCTCCAAAACCAAATCTCCTCAACACCTCCCACAAATAATCCCACTCCACTCTATCAAATGCTTTCTCGGCATCCATCGCCACTACTATCTCCGTTTCCCCCTCTGGTGGGGGCATCATCATTACCCCTAACAGCCTCCGTATATTGGAGTTCAGCTGTCTCCCCGTCACAAACCCAGTTTGGTCCTCGTGGACCACCCCCGGGACACATTCCTCTATTCTCATTGCCATTACCTTGGCCAGGATCTTGGCATCTACATTTAGGAGGGAAATAGGTCTATAGGACCCACATTGTAGCGGGTCCTTTTCCTTCTTTAAGAGAAGCGATATTGTTGCTTCAGACATAGTCGGGGGCAGTTGTCCCCTTTCCTTTGCCTCATTAAAGGTCCTCGTCAATACTGGGGCGAGCAAGTCCACATATTTTCTATAGAATTCGACTGGGAATCCATCCGGTCCCGGGGCCTTTCCCGCCTGCATGCTCCTAATTCCTTTCACCACTTCTTCTACCTCGATCTGTGCTCCCAGTCCCACCCTTTCCTGCTCTTCCACCTTGGGAAATTCCAGCCGACCCAAAAAGCCCATCATTCTTTCCCTCCCATCCGGGGGTTGAGCTTCATATAATTTTTTATAAAATGTCTTGAACACTCCATTCACTCTCTCCGCTCCCCGCTCCATCTCTCCTTCCTCATCCCTCACTCCCCCTATTTCCCTCGCTGCTCCCCTTTTCCTCAATTGGTGTGCCAGCAACCTGCTCGCCTTCTCCCCATATTCGTACTGTACACCCTGTGCCTTCCTCCATTGTGCCTCTGCAGTGCCCGTAGTCAGCAAGTCAAATTCTACATGTAGCCTTTGCCTTTCCCTGTACAGTCCCTCCTCCGGTGCTTCCGCATATTGTCTGTCCACCCTCAAAAGTTCTTGCAGCAACCGCTCCCGTTCCTTACTCTCCTGCTTCCCTTTATGTGCCCTTATTGATATCAGCTCCCCTCTAACCACCGCCTTCAGCGCCTCCCAGACCACCCCCACCTGGACCTCCCCATTATCATTGAGTTCCACGTACTTTTCAATGCACCCCCTCACCCTTAGACACACCCCCTCATCTGCCATTAGTCCCATGTCCATTCTCCAAGGTGGGCGCCCTCCTGTTTCCTCCCCTATCTCCAAGTCTACCCAGTGTGGAGCGTGATCCGAAATGGCTATAGCCGTATACTCCGTTCCCCTCACCTTCGGGATCAACGCCCTTCCCAGCACAAAAAAGTCTATTCGCGAGTAGACTTTATGGACATAGGAGAAAAACGAGAACTCCTTACTCCTAGGTCTGCTAAATCTCCACGGATCTACACCTCCCATCTGCTCCATAAAATCTTTAAGTACCTTGGCTGCTGCCGGCCTCCTTCCAGTCCCGGACTTCGACCGATCCAGCCCTGGTTCCAACACCGTATTAAAATCTCCCCCCATTATCAGCTTTCCCATCTCTAGGTCCAGAATGCATCCTAGCATCCGCCTCATAAAATTGGCATCATCCCAGTTCGGGGCATATACGTTTACCAAAACCACCGTCTCCCCCTGTAGTTTGCCACTCACCATCACATATCTGCCCCCGTTATCCGCCACTATAGTCTTTGCCTCGAACATTACCCGCTTCCCCACTAATATAGCCACTCCCCTGTTTTTCGCATCTAGCCCCGAATGGAACACCTGCCCCACCCATCCTTTGCGTAGCCTAACCTGGTCTATCAGTTTCAGGTGCGTTTCCTGTAACATAACCACATCTGCCTTAAGTTTCTTAAGGTGTGCGAGTACCCGTGCCCTCTTTATCGGCCCGTTCAGCCCTCTCACGTTCCACGTGATCAGCCGGGTTGGGGGGCTTCCTACCCCCCCCCCCTTGTCGATTAGCCATCCCCTTTTTCCAGCTCCTCACCCGGTTCCCACGCAGCTGTATCTCCCCCAGGCGGTGCCCCCCCGCCCATCCCCTCCCATACCAGCTCCCCCCTCTCCCCAGCAGCAGCAACCCAGTAATTCCCCCCTCCCACCCCCCCCCCCCCCACCCCCCCCCCCGCTAGCATAATTACTCCCCCCATGCTGCTCCCAGAAGTCAGCAAACTCTGGCCGACCTCGGCTTCCCCCCGTGACCTCGGCTCGCACCGTGCGACGCCCCCTCCTTCCTGCTTCACTATTCCCGCCATGATTATCATAGCGCGGGAACCAAGCCCGCGCTTCTCCATTGGCCCCGCCCCCAATGGCCAACGCCCCATCTCCTCCACCTCCCCTCCTCCCCCCATCACCACCTGTGGAAGAGAGAAAAGTTACCACATCGCAGGATTAGTACATAAAACTCCTCTTTCCCCCCTTTTTAACCCCCCTCTTCGCCCCCCACATTCGCCCCACCACTTTGTTCAAACGTTCTTTTTAATAACCCGCTCATTCCAGTTTTTCTTCCACAATAAAAGTCCACGCTTCATCCGCCGTCTCAAAGTAGTGGTGCATTCCTCGATATGTGACCCACAGTCTTGCCGGTTGCAGCATTCCAAATTTTATCTTCTTTTTATGAAGCACCGCCTTGGCCCGATTAAAGCTCGCCCTCCTTCTCGCCACCTCCGCACTCCCGTCTTGATAAACGCGGATCACCGCGTTCTCCCATTTACTGCTCCGAGTTTTCTTTGCCCATCTAAGGACCATTTCTCTATCCTTAAAACGGAGGAATCTCACCACTATGGCTCTGGGAATTTCTCCTGCTCTCGGCCCTCGCGCCATCACTCGGTATGTTCCCTCCACCTCCAACGGACCCGCCGGGGCCTCCGCTCCCATTAACGAGTGCAGCATCGTGCTCACATATGCCCCGACGTCCGCTCCCTCCGCACCTTCAGGAAGACCAAGAATCCTCAGGTTGTTCCTCCTTGCATTGTTCTCCAGTGCCTCCAACCTTTCCACACATCGTTTCTGATGTGCCTCATGCATCTCCGTCTTCACCACCAGGCCCTGTATGTCGTCCTCATTCTCGGCTGTCTTTGCCTTCACGACCCGAAGCTCCCGCTCCTGGGTCTTTTGTTCCTCCTTTAGCCCTTCGATCGCCTGTAGTATCGGGGCCAACAGCTCTTTCTTCATTTCCTTTTTCAGCTCTTCCACACAGCATTTCAAGAACTCTGTTCAGGGCCCCATGTTAAACTGCCACCTTCCGACGCCATCTTGGTTTTTGCTTGCCTTCCTTGCCGCTGTTCTAAAGGATCCACTGTAATCCGGCCCCTTTCTCCTCCTTTTTCATCCGTATCCAGGGGGGATTCCCTTCTGGTTTACCGCACAGTGTTTTTAGCCGTCAAAATTGCCGTTGGGGCTCCTATCAAGAGCCCAAAAGTCCGTTTCACCGGGAGCTGCCGAAACGTGCGACTCAGCTGGTCATCGCCGCACCCGGAAGTCCCTGTTCTGGGCATTTTAATGATCCTATAGCGTGATTCCCAAGACTCTTTGCCAATGTTAGCTTTTAAACATTTAGGAAGTATCCTGTTCAATCCTTTTCAGGTCCAAAGTGGATAACCTCACATTTGCCCACATTAAAATTCATTTGCCACAGTTTAAGATCATAATGTCAAATGAAATAGGTGCAGAAATAGGCCAATCAGCTCATCGAGCCTGCTCCACCATTCATTACGATCATGGCTGGCCTGACTGTGGCTTGTACTCCCATATCCCTTGTCGATCAAAAATCCATCCATCTCAGTCATAAGATATTCCATGATCCAGCCTCCACTGCTCTCTGAGGAAGAGAATTCCAAAGAGAAGGAATTCCTCCTCATCGCTGTCTTAATTGGGGACCCCCTTGTTTTTAAATTGTGTCCCTTAGTTCTAGGTCCCCCATGATTCACTCAGTATGCCCCCACCCCGTCATGTCTCCTGTATGTTTCAATAAAATCACCTCTCAATCTACTAAACTCCAATGAGTTCAGACCCAACCTGTCCAACCTGTCCTCATAAGAGAACCATTTAACCATTTACTTTATCTATTAATGACACTTTGTAATTTCTGTTTTATTCTACATTACTTACACCATCTCTTCATGTGCCACAAGTAAATTTGGAAAAGTGAGGGAGGAGTGGGAGTTGGGGGTGGTGGGGGAGGGGGGGGGGGGGGTGGGGTGGTGGTGTATGGGGAATGAGGTGGGCTATATTGCATCATTTAGAGTGTTAATAATTACAATTAATTGTTAAAGTCTCAACACAGATCTTTGTGGGGCATTACTAGTCACATCCTGCCAATTACAGTACCAGCCCATTATCCCTACCCTCTGTCTCTTGGCATTCAGCCAATGTCATACCATGGTCAATAATTTACCTTCAATTCCATGAGCTTCAATTACAGTTCTACGAGGGGGTGGCAATGGCACAGCAGTATTGTCACTGGGCTAGTAATCCAGAGACCTGGGGTAATGCTCTGGGGACACAGGTTCAAATCCCACCACAGCAGATGGTGAAATTTGAATTCAATAAATAATTAAAAGTCTGCCGGCGTTGGACTGGGGTGGGCACAGTAAGTAGTGTCACCTGGTGAAGGAGCTGTGCTCCGAAAGCTAGTGATTCAAAACAAACCTGTTGGACTTTAACCTGGTGTTGAAAGACTCCTTACTGTGACCATCAAATGACAATTAAAAGTCTGATAACCTTTGATGATTGTCATAAAAATCCATCTGTCCTTTAGAGAAGGAAATTTGCCATCCTTATCTGGTCTGGTCTACATGTGACTCCAGACCCACAACTATGTGGTTGACTCTGAACTTCCCTCTGAAATGGCCGAACAAACCACTTGGTTCAAGGACAATTAGGGGTGGGCAACAAATGCTGGCTTTGTCAGCGGCACCCACATCCCATGAATGAAAGGGAGGGACTGCATTAAATTCCTTCTGAAGTCCATAAGTATTTCACTTCTTCAACAAAAATGGGATGGGAGCCTATCGCATCACCTTCCCGCTCACCTATGAATCGGTGCTGAAGTTGGCAGCTCGCCTGCCATACGTGAATGAACAATCAAGGGTTACTTAGGCTTATTATCAATTGACCCTGATATTACACTATCCATGGCATAATACCTTGGTGTGGGCAGTCAGGTGGGAGCGGGCAGCCTGGGAAGTGGTGGAGGGGGCGGTGTTGCTGTTCAGGGGCTGATCTTTGCTGATCGTGGGGCAGCCCCCTAAGGTTCAACCCTTCCTTCATACCTGCTCCCTCCCTTAAACTCAGCCCTTCCCCCACCACAGTCTCTTTCCCTAATCTACCCAAATCATCCCATCACAAGGCTTGGCTTATTTGCTCTGGGGACCCAAGGTCTTGGATCTTTTCCTCACGGCCAGTCCCGGCAGTGGCCCCATCACCTTCCTTCCACTTAGAGAACTTATGGAGCAGCCAGCCAGAGGATGGGGCTTTCACCTCAATGAGGTGCAGTGATCCCACTCAACCCTTGTTAATGATCGCGCAGCGCAATACATTGCTTCAGGGCCAGTGGGGCACTAAGTGTGTTGGTAGTATTACACAGCCCATCAGGCATGACACGTCCTACCTTCTGTAAGGTAAACTCCTGTGAGATTGGGTGACTATCTGTGTGGAGTTTGCACGTTCTCCCTGTGTCTGCGTAGGCTAACTCCGGGTGCTCTGGTTTCCCCCCCACAGTCCAAAGATGTGCAGGTTAGGTGGAATGGCCATTGTTTTTTAGTGTCCAAAGATGTGCAGGTTGGTTGAGGTTATGGGGATAGGATGGGGGGTGGCCTAGGTAGGGTTCTCTTTCAGAGAGTTGGTGCAGACTTGATGGGCCGAATGGCCTCCTGCACTGTCGGAATTCTAATATCTAAAAAAGACCAGAGACAATAAGGGAAACAAACACTCTGTAACATTGCTTTCTGACCCCTTCAGCTGATCCAAACAAGTCCAGGGATTCACACCAACCAAGAGTTATCGATAAAAACACTTATCTCCTACCAGATTACATTTCTGACCCAGTCAAGAACATGCCTGATCCACCTTGAAAGCGAGGGTTAATTAAGAGGAGGGTTACTCTGCATCCACTCTCTGCTCTACCAACCCTTCATATGTGCAGAACGTCATCTAAAAACAGAATGTGACCACCAAGGATTTAATTATACGGCAAGACATAACTCATACTCAAGTGTTTATGGACCTGTTCTCAAAATACTTTCTAATCGGCCGGTGTGGGTTACAATTGGAAATATCCCGTCTTTGTGATGACAAGTCAAGTCCTCTCGCTGATTCTCGCCATCTCTTCCTTGTGTATTGGAGTTTTTTTAATGGCAGTTTAAGCAGTTTATTTGCCTATACGGCTGTAAGTTCTGTTTCTGTCGGTTCTGCCGATAGAAGCCAGGTCCGAGCTCCTGGTTCACTGACGTTCTGCTCTCCCGGCAGCTGTGAGAGAACAGCAGATCCTCCAGAAGGAGAAGCGAGCTCGACTTCTCTACGAGAAACAGGTGGAAGAACGGTGGAGAAAGTTGGAAGAGCAGCGCCAGAGGGAGGAGCAGAGAAGAGCGGCTGTTGAGGAAAAGAGAAGGCAGAAGCTTGAAGAAGAGAAGGTGAGTTGCTTTGTGCTGTTTATTTTTCGGCTTTTCTTCAAAGCTTATTGTCCCAATTTCTTGAAATATCCTGGACTTTGCTTTTTGCTTTGGTCATGGGGCTTGGTTGTTTTATCAGACTCGAGGGAAATGTACAGCATTGCTCTGAACTTGGATTTACAGCCATCAGTCGAGATTTGCAGACCTTACATAGTTTGCAAATGGAATGAAGGTTAAAGTAACAAGCTTCAGAAGGTGGCAGACAGACTGATGAAATGAGCAAACAGATGAAATGTAATGCTGAGAAGTGTGAAATGATGCACTTGGGAAGAAAAGACAAGGCGGGCCAATCATACAGTGTTAAAAGGGATTTGGGAACAGAGAGACCGGGTGGGGTATATGAGCAGAATCTGTGAATGTGGTTGGTGAGACACCCTCAATTACAACTCGAGAGAGATGATTCGTGATACAAAGGCTTTAATTTGCAGAGAACCATTCAGCTACCGAGAAGTGTGCTCACTGCACACTGCCCACTGAACATTACCGTATATATGGCTCCCTGGGGAGTGGAGCCAGAGGCGGAGTCTCCCAGGGTTCCAGACCCGGTCTTAAAGGGATCATTACGTTAAAGGTGCAGTAACCATTCATCACATTTACCCCCTGTTTTAAAAGAAAACACAGTCTGTCGGGGGTGAAGTGGAATTACATGTCCAGTCTTTTGGGTGATCTGATTGGCCTTGTTGACCTTCTCAGCTCCGGCGGTGGTGCGGCGGACACGGGCGTCTTCAGTGGGGGTATATCTGGGAGCACGGTGGTCTGAGCCTTTGCCCGTGGTGGAGCAAGGGGGGTACCCCGGGTAACTAGTGTGATTGGTGCCAGCGGGGAGGGGGGAGCGTCGGTTGGAGAGCCAGCGGGTGCCAGGTCTCGCAGGGAAACTGTGCCTTGCCTTCCGTCGAGGTGCTCGATGTAGGCGCATTGGGGGTCCGCATGCAGCAGCTGGACCCTCTCGACTAGAGTGCCTCCGGAGTAGAACTGGTCCTGGAGTCGTCAGTCAACGTGGAAGCGAGACCTCAGAGGTGGGGAGGACAAACAAGCGATTGTGAGGGGTCTCGTTCGTGGCCATGCAGAGGAGCAACCTAATGGAGTGTAGGCCATCGGGTAGGACCTCCTGCCAGCGGGTGGTTGGGAGACTTCTTGACCGTATGGCTAGAAGGACAACCTTCCAAACTGCCGCATTCTCCCGCTCCACCTGCCCCTTTCTTCGCGGGTTATAGTTGGTCGTTCTGCTCGAGGCGATGCCCTTGTTGAGCAGATACTGACGCAGCTCATCGCTCATGAACGATGTACCCCGTCGCTGTGGATATAAGCGGGGAAACCAAACAGGGTGAAGAAGCTGTGCAGTGCCTTGATTACGGTGGCCGAGCTCATATCGGGGCAGGGGACAGCGAATGGGAAGCGGGAGAATTTGTCGATGACAGTGAGGAAGTAATGTTGCGGCTGGTGGACGGGAGGGGCCCTTTGAAGTCCACGCTTAGTCGCTCGAAGGGCCCAGAGGCTTTCACCAGGCGAGCCTTGTCGGGTCAATAAAAGTGGGATTTGCACTCCGCACAGACCTGGGAAGCCTTGGTCATGGCCTTGACCTCTCGGTGGAGTAAGGTAGATTGTGGGACTTGATGAAATGAGCAAGCCGGGTGACCCCCGGGTGACAGAGGTCATCGTGGATGGCCCGCAGATGGTCTTTCTACGCGTTGGTGCACGTGCCGCGGGACAGGGCATCTGGGGACTCGTTGAGCTTCCCCGGACGATATGTAATATCGTACGCATAGGTGGAGAGTTCGATCCTCCACCTCAAAACTTTATCATTTTTTATTTTGCCCTGTTGTGCATTGTCAAACATGAAGGCTACCGACCGTTGGTCGATGACGAGGGCGAACCTCCTACCAGCTAGGTAGTGCCTCCAGTGCCGCATGGCCTCCACAATGGCTTGTGCCTCCTTCTTGACTGCAGAGTGCCGAATTTCCGAGGCAGTGAGGGTTCGGGAGCAAAATGCTACTGGCCTGCCTGCCTGGTTGAGGGTAGCAGCCAGGGCGACGTCTGATGCATCGCTTTCTACCTGAAAGGGGATGGTTTCGTCCACCACATGCATGGCGGCCTTGATGATATCGGCCTTGATAAGACTGAAGGCCGACCGGGCCTCAGCCGTGAGGGGGAAAACCGTGGTCTTAATGAGTGGTCGAGCTTTGCCCGCATACCTGGGGACCCACTGGGCGTAATAGGAAAAGAGCCCCAAGCACCATTTGAGTGCCTGAGGCTACGGGGAAGGGGAAGTTCCTTAAGGGGGCGCATGCGGTCGGGGCCTGGGCCTAGGACCCCGTTTTCCACGACGTAGCCGAGGATGGCTAGCTGGGTTGTGTGGAACACGCATTTCTCTTTGTTGTATGTCAGATTGAGGGCCCGGGCGGCCTGGAGGAACTTCCTCAGGTTTGCGTCGTGGTCCTGCTGGTCATGGCCGCAGATGGTGACATTGTCCAAGTACGGGTAAGTAGCCCGTAAGCCGTACTGGTCCACCATTTGGTCCATCGCCCTTTGAAAAACGGAGACCCCATTTGTGACGCTAAATAGGACCCTGAGGAAGTGAAAAAGCCGACCGGTTGCTTCGAAGGCCGTGTAGAGGCGGTCCTCCGGGCGGATAGGGAGCTGATGGTAGGTGGATTTTAGGTCAACCGTGGAGAATACCCGGTACTGGGCAATCTGGTTAACCATTTCTGCTATGCAGGGAAGGAGGTACGCATCGAGCTGCGTAAAACGGTTTATGGTCTGTGTGGTAGTCTGTGTAGAGGTATTACGGTACCTGGTAATGCTGGAACACCATTGGTAGATATTGTATGTTTTCTTTTTTTTTAAATATATTTTATTAAAGTTTTCAAACACAATTTGTTCCCTTACAAATCAAAGAAATAAAAATAAAAGTAACATGATAACTGCAATATAACATTGTGTAACTAACATGGTAAACTAACCAAATAACACAAAGTAATACTCCCCCCCCCCCCCCCGCCCCTCTCCCCCTCCAAAAACCCAAACAATTTACCCCCCCCCCACCCCTGGGTTGCTGCTGCTGGTCATCTATCTTATATTGTATGTTTTCTATTGGTCAAGCTGTATGGTAGCTCCGCCCTGCAAGGCGGGGTATAAGAGCCCGTGCCACCCCAGCAGCCTTCATTCTTACCTGAGCTGCTGGGGGAAATATCTAGCTTATTAAAGCCTTCAGTTGGACTACAACCTCGCTTTAGTGGTCATTAATCATGCATCAATTTAATAAGCTAGAGATTTAAAAGGATGGAGCTCCGAATCAAGCCGGAGTGTCTGTAACTCAGCCCCCACGCGGCGAACTCAGCGGCAATCTTCAAGCAATGGCTGCCGTGTTTTTTAAAGGATATCTCGGAACGGCCGAAAACATACCCACGGGAGAACAGAAAATGCAAGTCCTGCACTCGAGGGTGAGCCCGGAAATTTACACCCTCATCGAGGACGCGGAAGACTTCGATGCAGCAATAGAGCTGCTAAAAGGACATTATATTCACCCGGTAAACCAGGCCTACGCCCGACATCTGCCAGCAACGAGGCGACAAAACCCTGGGGAATCGCTGGAGGAATTCTACCGTGCGCTCATGGGATTGGGGAGAAACTGCAGTTGCCCACAAGTTTTGGCGAGCGACCACACAGAATTCTTGATCCGGGACGCTTTCGTGGCAGGTATGCTGTCCTCCCAAATCCGCCAGCGATTGCTGGAAAAAGATACCCGAGGCCTCAAGGAGGTATGGGCCCTTGCAGGTTCCCTGGATGTGGCCTCCAGAAACGCCCGCGCTTAACGTTCCCGACCGCGCGGCAGCCCCCTGGGCAGCGTGGAACCCCTCCGCACCTGACCCCGAGACATCCCCCATCCCCCCACAAGCTTGAGCTGCAAGGCGGCCTGGCAACCCCGGGCGGCCCCGCTGCTTCTTTTGCGGGCAGGCCAACACCCCCGGCAGCGCTGCCTGGCCCGCGCATCCACCTGCAAGGGATGCAGTAAAAAGGGCCACTTCGTGGTGGTCTGCCAGGCCCGTGCGATCGCCGCGGTCTCCGGCGGCGAATGCGGACCGCCACCACAAACCTCTCCACGGTTCCCGTGCGGCCAGAGGGCGCCGCCATCTTCCTCCAGGACCACGTGTGGCCCCCGGGCACCGCCATCTTGTCCCGCGGACGCCACGTTCGATGGACGGGCGCCTCCATTTTGTGCACCCCCAGCCATGTGCGACCAATGGGAGCCGCTATCTTGGATGGACTCCCAGGACCCCAGCTCAGCTGACCGCACACCGCCCGAAGAGAACACTCAACTGCTGAGATTAGCCTCGGTGACCCTGGATCAGTCCCGGCCTCGAACACTCTCAACTGCTACAACAACACTACTAATCAACGGGCACGAGACTTCCTGCTTAATCAACTCTGGGAGCACGGAGAGCTTGACACACCCCGACACGGTAGGGCGCTGTTCTCTCCTCGTCCACCCCGTTAATCAAAACATCTCCTTGACCTCCGGTTCCCATTCAGTAGACATAAAGGGGTCTGGTGTAGCAAACCTCACAGTCCAGGGAACATAGAACATAGAAAAATACAGCACAGAACAGGCCCTTCGGCCCACGATGTTGTGCCGAACCTTTGTCCTAGATTAATCATAGATTATCATTGAATTTACAGTGCAGGAGGCAATTCGGCCCATTGAGTCTGCACCGGCTCTTGTAGAGAGTTTAAAAATTACCGGCTCTACGTCCTTCCCCACCTCTGCGTGGCCTCACTCCTAGGTTTAGACTTCCAGTGTAATCTCCAGAGTCTAACTTTCAAATTCGGCGGCCCTATACCCCCACCCCTCACTGTCTGCGGCCTTGCGACCCTCGAGGTCGACCCGCCTTCCCTGTTTGCGAAACTCACCCCGGATTGCAAACCCGTCGCCACCAGGAGCAGACGGTACAGTGCCCAGGATCGGATCTTTATTAGGTCAGAGGTCCAAAGGCTACTGAAGGAAGGAGTCAATGAAGCTAGCAACAGTCCCTGGAGAGCTCAAGTAGTGGTGGTAAAGACCGGGGAGAAGCATAGGATTGTCATCGACTACAGTCAGACCATCAACAGGTTTACACAGCTGGACGCGTACCCTCTCCCCCGCATATGAAATGAAAATGAAATGAAAATCGCTTATTGTCACAAGTAGGCTTCAAATGAAGTTACTGTGAAAAGCCCCTAGTCGACCCATTCCGGCGCCTGTTCGGGGAGGCTGGTACGGGAATTGAACAGTGCTGCTGGCCTGCCTTGGTCTGCTTTCAAAGCCAGCGATTTAGTCCTGTGCTAAACAGCCCCTTATCCGAGCTGGTAAACAGGATCGCGCATTACAAGGTCTTCTCCACGGTGGATCTTAAGTCCACCTACCACCAGCTCCCCATCCGCACTAGTGACCGCAAATACACTGCCTTCGAGGCAGATGGGCGGCTCTATCACTTCTTAAGGGTTCCCTTCGGTGTCACCAACGGGGTCTCGGTCTTCCAGCGCAAGATGGACAGCACGGTAGCCTTGTGGATAGCACAATTGCTTCACAGCTCCAGGGTCCCAGGTTCGATTCCGGCTTGGGTCACTGTCTGTTCAGAGTCTGCACATCCTCCCCGTGTATGCGTGGGTTTCCTCCGGGTGCTCCGGTTTCCTCCCACAGTCCAAAGATGTGCAGGTTAGGTGGATTGGCCATGATAAATTGGCCATGATAAATTGCCCTTAGTGTCCAAAATTGCCCTTAGTGTTGGGTGGGGTTACTGGGTTATGGGGATAGGGTAGAGGTGTGGACCTCGGATAGGGTGCTCTTTCCAAGAGCCGGCGCAGACTTGATGGGCCGAATGGCGTCCTTCTGCACTGTAAATTCTATGAAATCTATGAATGGTTGACCGGTATGGATTACAGGCAACATTCCCGTATCTCGATAATGTCACCATCTGCGGCCACGACCATCAGGACCACGATACCAACCTCCGAAAATTCCTCCAGACCGCAAAGATCCTTAACCTTACATATAACAAGGATAAATGCGTGTTTAGCACTGACCGCCTAGCCATCCTCAGCTACGTAGTGCGAAATGGAGTTATAGGCCCCGACCCTGAACGCATGCGCCCCCTTATGGAGTTCCTCCTCCCTCACTGCTCCAAGGCCCTGACGCGCCGCCTCGGGTTTTTCAGTTACTATGCCCAGTGGGTCCCCAACTATGCGGACAAGGCCCGTCCCCTGATCCAATCAACAGCTTTTCCCCTGTCGATAGAGGTCCGCCAGGCCTTCAGCCGCATCAAAGCAGACACAGCAAAGGCCACGATGCACGCCATCGACGAGTTCCTCCCCTTCCAGTTCAAGAGCGACGCGCCTGACATAGCTCTGGCGGCCACCCTCAACCAAACGGGCAGACCCGTGGCCTTCTTCTCACGCACCCGCCATGCTTCCGAAATCCGCCACTCCTCTGTCGAAAAGAAGGCCCAGGCCATAGTAGAAGGTGTGCGACATTGGAGGCATTACCTGGCCGGCAGGAGATTCACTCTCCTCACTGACCAACGGTCGGTTGTTTTCATATTGATAATGCACAGCGGGGCAAGATAAAAAACGACAAGTTCTTACGGTGGAGGATCGAACTCTCCACCTACAACTACGAGATCTTGTATCGTCCCTGGAAGCTAAACGAGCCTCTTGATGCCCTGTCCCGCGGCACATGTGCCAACGCACAAGTGGACTGCCTCCGAGCCCTCCACGAGGACCTCTGCCACCCGGGGGTCACTCGCTTTTCCCATTTTATCAAGACCCGCAACCTGCCCTACTCCCTCGAGGAGGTCAGGACAGCCACCAGGGACTGCCAAATCTGCGCGGAGTGCAAACTGCACTTCTACCGGCCAGAGAGGGCGCACCTGATAAACGCTTCCCGTCCCTTTGAACGCCTCAGCATGGATTTCAAAGGCCCCCTCCCCTCCACCGACCGCAACACGTACTTCCTGAACGTGATTGACGAGTACTCCCGGTTCCCATTCGCCATCCCTTGCCCCGACATGACCGCAACCACCGTCATCAAGGCCCTCCATAGCATCTTTGCACTGTTCAGATTCCCCACTTACATACACAGTGATAGGGGGTCCTACTTTATGAGCGACGAACTACGTCAATTCCTTCTCAGCAAGGGCATCGCCTCGAGCAGGACGACCAGTTACAACCCCCGGGGTAACGGACAGGTAGAGAGGGAGAACGGAATGGTCTGGAAGACCGTCCTACTGTCCCTACGGTCCAGGAACCTCCCAGTCTCCCGCTGGCAGGATGTCCTCCCGTGTGCCCTCCACTCCATCCGGTCACTGCTTTGTACCACAACCAACCAAACACCTCACGAACGTCTCCTTGTCTTCCCCAGGAAGTCCTCCTCTGGGACCTCGCTCCCGACCTGGCTGGCAGCTCCCAGGGTCCATCCCTGGGAGAGGGTCCATCTTCTCCACGCTAACCCCCAGTTCACCTACGTGGCGTACCCCGACGGCCGACAAGATACGGTCTCCCTACGAGACCTGGCGCCCGCCGGAGCCCCATGCACACCCCAGCCACCAGTCCCACACTCCCTCCCACCAGTACACCTTACAGGAGGATCTGTCCTTCCGCCGGCCCCGTCTAGGCCCCCCCACCCACCGACGCACCCCGCAGACGCTCCCTTCCCAGGTCAACCTTTTTCCCCACCAGCGCCATCTAGGGGTGTCGAAGCTGCCACAGGGACCAAGGCCATGCTCCCGGAGTCACAGACACCCGAGCCTCCACCGGAGTCACCACCGAAGCTTCGACGATCACAGAGGACGACCAGGGCCCCCGATCGACTGATTGCTTCATTTTAAAGTGTATAGTTAATTATGAATCATAAATTGTAAATATAATTGTAAATAGTTACAAAACGTTGTACGGAGGTATTACGGTACCTTCATAACTATAATTTCTACTACGTTACCATGTTGTAATATCAGGCCACCACCCCCGCCGGACTCTTTTTTTAACAGGGGGTGAATGTGGTAGCCTGTGTAGAGGTGTTTCGGTACCTGGTAATGCTGGAACACCATTGGTAGATATTGTATGTTTCCTATTGGTCAAGCTGTGTGGTAGCTCTGCCCTGCAAGGCGGTGTATAAGAGCCCGTGCCACCCCAGCAGCCTTCATTCTGTACCTGAGCTGCTCGGGGAAACATCTAGCCTTTTAAAGCCTTCAGTTGGACTTCAACCTCGCGTTAGTGGTCGTTGATCGTGCATCAGTCTGACTATGGTCCACCACCATCCGTTTCTTTTCCCCAGACCGGACTACCAATTCTTGTGCTCTCCAGGGGCTGTTGCTAGCCTCTATGACCCCTTCTTTCAGCAACCTCTGACTTGATAAAAGTCATATCTTGGGCACTGTACCACCGACTCCTGGTGGCGACGGGCTTACAGTCGGGGGTGAGGTTCGTGAATAGAGGGGTGGTGCAACTTTAAGTGTTGCCAGGCTACATGCCGTGAGTGGGGGCAGGGGTCCGCCGACCTTCAGTGTCAGGCTTCGGTGGCTACACTGAAAGTCCAGACCGAGCAGCAGGGGGGCGCAGAGGTGAGGGAGGATATAAAGTTTGAAACGGGCATATTCGGCGCCCATGGATCGCGAGGTTCGCGACACAATACCCCGTGATTTGGACTGAGTGGGACTCGGAGGCGAGGGCGATAGTTTGGGAGACGGGATAGGTGTGCAAGGAGCAGCGCCTTACCGTTTCTGGGTGGGTAAAGCTCTCTGTGCTCCCGGAGTCGAAGAGGCAGGGGGTGTCGCGCCCGTTGGTTTGGACCTGCATCATGGGGTTCCGCAGGTGCTTCGGCCGTGATTGGTCGAGGGTGATTGCTCCCGGTTGCAGATAGTCAGAGTCCTCAGCTGAGTCGGACTCACAAAATGGCCACCGCCGTCAGTCGCACGTGTCGGATTTTGAAGATGGCCGCCGCCAAGATGGCCGTCCCCATGACTCGCACGAGGCCGATGACGCGTCAGAAGGGGGCGTGTCCGGCCGGCGCGCTGCTGCGTTGCGGGGCCTGTGGGCCTGGGAGCTCGATTTTTGGGCCCAATGAAACTTTTGTTTCTGGGTCTTGGGCCCAGCCAGGCAGACCTTTGCGAAATGCCCCTTCTTTCCGCAGTCGTTGCAGATAGCGGAGCGGGCAACGGTGACGTGGGTGCTGGCCTTGCCCACAGAAATAGCACGGTGTGCCCCCGGTGTGACAGGGTCGCCGCGCGGCGCAGGGCTGTAGCGTAGCCTAGTCTGGAGGGGACCGAGAGAGGCTCGCAGGGTCCGTGGAGTACGTGCGGAGATTATGGTGGGCCACTTCCAGAGAGGAGGCGAGCGTTACCGTGCCTTGAAGGTCTTTTGCTCTATCTTCGAGGAGTCGCTGCCTGATGTATGTGGATCGTATACCGGACACGAAAGCATCTTGGATGTGCAAGTTCATATAGACTTCTGCCGTCACCTCCTTGTGGTCGCAGTTCCTAGCGAGCGCGGTGAGTCTTCCCACGTACTCGTCTAGCGTTTCCCCAGAGCGCTGCCGGCAGGTCGAGAGCAAATGTCGGACGTGTACCTCGTTTATTGGCTTAACGAAGCGCTTCCGCAGGATTTCGACCGTCGCCTCGTACGTGGTGGCCTTCTCAATCACGGAGGAGAGTCTGTGGCCCACCCGGGCGTGTAGTAGGCTCAGCTTGCGAGGTCCATCGACTGTAGTATCCGAGGAGTCCAGGTAGGCCTCAAAACACCAAAGCCAGTATTTAAACATTTCTGTGGCCTCCGGCGACCGAGCGTCCAAATTGAGCTTCTCCAGCTTTAGACCGCTGTCCATCTTGAAGTAGTCTGCTAATTAAATTGAGATACCCTTAATTACAACTCGAGAGAGATGATTGGTAATACAAAGGCTTTAATTAGCAGAGAACCATTCAGCGACCGAGAAGTGTGCTCACTGCTCACTGCACACTGCCCACTGGACGTTATCTTATATATGGCTCCCTGGGGGTGGAGCCGTAGGCGGAGTTGCTCAGGGTTTCAAACCCGGTCTTAAAGGGATCACTACATTAATGGTGCAGTAACCATTCATCACAGTAGGATAGGTCGCTGATGCTTTCACAAAAGGTTTATAGGATGTTTGGCTTTATTACTCGAAGCATAGGAGGAATTAAGACTCAGAGAAACATACATAGAAAATAGAAGAAAGAGGAGGTCATTTGATCCTTCGAACCTGCTGTGCCATTCATTATGGCGGCACAGATGTTAGCATTGTTGCTTCACAGCGCCAAGGACCCGGATTCAACTCCGGCCTTGGGTGACTTTCTGTGTGGAGTCTGCACGTTCTCCCCGTGTCTGCTTGGGTTTCCTCCGGCTGCTCCAGTTTCCTCCCACACTCCAAAGGTGTGCGGGTTAGGTGGATTGGTCATGATAAATTGCCCCTTAGTGTTCAAAGATGTGTACGGGTAGGTTAAGGGGTTATCAGGATAGGGCGGGAGAGTGGGCTTGGGTGGAGTGCCCTTTGAGGGTCGGTGCAGACTCGATGGGCCGCTTGGCACTGTAGGGATTCTATGATTATGATCATGGCTGATCATCAAGTTCAATACCCTCATCCTGCCTTCCCCCCATATCCTGTGATTCCTTTACCCCCAAGAGCTAAATCTAATTCCTTCTTGAAATGTTTTCACCTCAACTACTTTCTGCAGTAGCGAATTCCACAGATTCACCAGTCTTCTGGGTGAAATTTCTCCTCATCTCAGTCCCAAAAAGGTTTACCCCTTATCCTCTGACCCCTAGTTCTGGACTCCCACCATAGAGAGCATTCTCTCTGAATCTACCCTGTCTAGTCCTGTTAGAATTTTCTAAGTTTCTATGAGATGCTTTCTCACTCTTCTAAACTCCAATGAATGAAGTCCTAACCAACTTAATCTCTTCCCATATGACAGTCCGCCAACACAGGAATCAGCCTGGTAAACCTTCGCTGCACTCCCTCCATAGAAAAAGTATCCTTCCTCAGATAAAGACATCAAAACTGCACAGGTGGACACCAATGCCCTATACAATTGCAGTAAAGCATCCCTATTCCTATACTGAAAGCCTCTCACTAAGAAGACCAACATATCATTTGCCTTCTTTACTGCTTGCTGTACCCGCGTGACTACTTTCAGCGACTGATGCACGAGGACACCAAGGTCTCGCTGAATATCCACCTTTCTCAATTTCTCTCAGTCAAATAATAATCCACAAAAACAGGTAGGTTTGGGTCAAATGGGATATTGCAGTGTTAAAAATCTCAAATGAGAAACCAACCTTCCCACTTCTGGTTGTAACGAGGGCAGAACAAAGGACAGGTGACCAGGTAACCAGGGCTTGGGCTGGTAAATGGCAAATAACACTTGTGTCATCCAAGTGCTAGGCAATGACCATCCCCAACAAAAGACATTCTAACTCCTTGACATTCAATGGCATTATCATTGCTGAATCCCCCACCATCAACGTCCTGGGGGGTACCATTGACCAGAAACTGAACTGGACTAGCCATATAAATACTGTGGCTACCAGAGCAAGTCAAAGGATGGGAATTCTGCATCGAGTATCTCCTGACTCTCAAGCCTGTCCACCATCTACAAAGTACAAGTCAGGAGTGTGTTGGAATACTTTCCACTTGCCTGGATGAGTGCAGCTGATGAAGGAAATCACCATCCAAGACAAAACAGCCTGGTTAATTGGTACCCCATCCTCAACATTAAATATTCACTCCCTCCACCACCAACATACAGTGGCAGCCGTGTGTACCATCTGCAAGATGGACTTCAGCAATTCACCAATACTCAAAACTACACGTTCCACACCACGAGTTGCTGAGCTGGAGCCTAAGTTGCAGAAATTATAGGGCATCACAGATGGGTAGAGATATCTCACACACAAGAGCGAGGAGACAATGTTGGAGTTGTACAGAACGTTGGTTAGGCCACAGCTGGAGTACTGTGTGCAGTTCTGGTCACCTCACTATGAAAGGAGGTGATTGCACTGGAGGGGTACAGAGGACATTCACCAGGATGTTGCCTGGGATGGATCATCTAGGCTTAAATTACTTTCCTTAGAGTAGGGAAGGCTGGGGGAGGGATATGATTTCGGTGTATAAGATTACGAGGGGTTTGGACAGGGTAAATAGGAAGCAGCTGTTCCCCTTGGTTGAGGAGTCAATCACAAGGTGGCATAGTTTTAGGGTGAGGGGCAGAGATTCAGAGGGGACTTGAGAAAAATATTTTCACCTGAGGGTGGTAAAAATCTGGAGTGCACTGCCTGGGAAGGTAGTGGAGGCTGGAAACCTCACAACCGTTAAAAAGCACTTAGATGAGCACTTGAAACATATCACATTCGGATATGGGACAAGTGCTGGTAAATGGGATTAGCACGAGATTAGGGGTAGTTATTGTCGGTGCAGGTTTGATGGGCCGAATGTCCTTTTCTGTGCTGTACGACTCAATGACATTTTGCTCCAGGAGGCAGTCACATCAGGCAAAATTTTAAAGTTGGTCAATGGTCAGGGACAGGAGGGTATAACTGTGAGTCAGGAAGATAAGGTGATGGAGGAGTATTGCCTTGTGACTTTGGCCAACAGGAAGAGGTACTTGCTCCCTGTGTTAATGAGAGTAAGGGGTGGATAAACAAATGAGCCATAGTGCCTTGGCACAGGATGCCATTCAAGTGGGCAGGCGGTTGGGGGGGAGAAGTCTTGAGTGTGAAAAGCACTGTAGTAATTATAGGGGACGGAATGATCAGTTGGATAGAGACTGTTCTCTTCAGCTGTGATGGAGGGCTCTGAAGGTTGTGTTGCCTGCCCAGTGCCAGGACATCTCCACCTAGCTGGAGGCTAACTTTGGCGTGGGAGGGGGAGGATTGAGTTGTCCCAGTCCATGTAAGAACCAACGACATAGATGGAACTGGGAATTAGGTTCTTCTGAGAGAGTTTGAGGAGTTGGGGTTCAAATGAAAATGCAAAACCTCAAAGGTAATCATTTTTGGATTATCAATTGAAGCTCATGCTAATCAGCATAGCGAAAGGCAGAGGGAAGAATTAAACGCGTGGCTTCGGGAGTGATGGGGGTAGGAGTTTTGATTCATCGGGCACTGCCATCAGTGCTGGGGAAAGGGGGAGTAAGGCCTGTGCAAGGTCTGGCACGGTGGCACAGTGGTTAGCACTGCTGCCTCACAGCGCCAGGGATCCAGGTTTAATTCCGGCCTCGGATGACTGTCTATGTGGCGTTTGTACGTTCCCCGCCTGTCTGCGTGGGTTTCCTCCAGGAGCTTCGGTTTCTTCCCACAGTCCAAAGATGTGCAGGTTAGGTGGATTGGCCATGGTAAATTGACCCTTGGTGTCCAAAAGGTTAGGTTATGGGTTACTGGGTTATGGGGATGGGGTGGGGGGGTGGGCCTAGGTAGAGTGCTCCTTCAGAGGGTCGGTGCAAACTCGATGGGCCGAATGGGCTCCTGCTGCACTGTAGGGATTCTATGATTTTAAATAGTAGTAAAAGAAAGTAAAGGCCAGTTACCTGAATGTGTGAAGCACTTGTATTAAAGCAAATGAAAGAACAGCACAAGGAGACATACATACGGCACCACCACCTGTGTTTTAAGGGTCACTCTTTGGGGGCTGCCCTTTGCCCCCCCCCCCCCCCCCTTGGATTGAAGCCCCCCTTCCTTTCTATCCGTGCCCTCCCTTAAACCCACTCCCTCTCCCACAAGAGTTACCTGCTCTGGGGATCCAAAGCCTTGGGGTCCTTTCTTCTCCAGCAGTCCTGGCAGTAGGCCACTGATGTGCTGCCAGAACTGATGGAGCTACCGGCCAATCTAATTGACCAGCAGCTCCCGGGAGCGGGATTTCTGCCCTGATGAGGAGTGTTTATGACTGCAGGCTGGGAACGTGTCAGCTCAACGTCGACATTGGTTTTCTGGGGGTCGTTACACCTGTTTCCACCCCTCCTGACTCATTCAGCCATGGTTACAAGGTGACCAAGGTTGGGAAATAAATATTCCACTTTCAAAAGACAGCAGACTGAAAAAGGAGAAGGGGGAGTCCTGATAATAATGGATGAGATGAAGACTTTAGTGAGAAAGGCTCGGAGTTATATCATTGGGCAAAGCACGAGGTAAATGATAATTGGAGCTTGTAGCAAAGTCAATGTAATAATCGTGGGATCTGTACTCTTCATATAGACTGGACCAATCAAATTGGCACAGGCTGTGTGGGAGAGGAGTTTGTAGAATACTTTTGCAACAGTATCCTGGAACAATACATGTTGGAATCGACTGTGTTAAACTATTTTAGACATATATAGTATTGTGCTGTGAGGAAGGTTTAATTAGTAATCTCAGAGGAAATAATCCTCTGGAAAATGTGGCCGTAGTAAAATTGAATTTTATATTAAATTTGGAAGCAACATACTCCAGTTCCAAGCAAGAAAATTAAACTAAACAAAACTAATTTTAAAGGTATAAGGGGAGACCTGACAAAGGTTGATTGGGTAAATACATTAAAAGGGATTGCCGCAAATAAGTCGTGGAAGCATTTAAAGAAACAACTCAAAATATTCAACAGAAATATATTCCATTAAAAACATCAACATCAAAATCTCAGCAGGAAAAATCCATTTGTTGATAATTGGGAAGTTAAGGAGAGTATTGGATTAAAAGAAGAGACTTATACATAGCAACCTGACTGTGTGGTGTTCACAGGTTCTTCCCGTGTCTGCATGGATTTCCTCCAGGTGCTCTAGTTCAAAGATGAGCAGGTTAGGATTGGCCATACCGAATTTCCCTTCGGTTAGGTGGGGTTACGGGGATAGGATGGGCGTGTAGGCCCAAATAGGCTGCTCTTTCAGGGGGTCGGTGCAGGATCGATAGGCCAAATAGCCTCCTCTGCACCGTAGGGATTCTAAGAATAGTAGTAAGTCTGAGAATTAGGAATGTTTTAGAAGCCAGCAAAGGACAATCAAAAAGTCAGGCCTCACACCCCAAGTATGGCCACCAGGGGACTGGGCTCCACGGTAGCACAGTGGTTGGGCACTGTTGCTTCACAGCGCCAGGGTCCCAGGTTCGATTCCCAGTTTGGGTCACTGTCTGTGCGGAGTCTGCACGTTCTCCCCGTATCTGCGCGTGTTTCTTCCGGGTGCTCTGGTTTCCTCCCACAAGTCCCGAAAGATGTGCTGTTAGGTGAATTGGACATTCTGAATTCTCCCTCTTTGTACCCGAACAGGTGCCAGAGTGTGGCAACTAGGGGATTTTCACAGTAACTTCATTGCAGTGTTAATGTAAGCCCACTTGTGACAATAATAAAGATTATATTATTATTCATTCCATCTATAGAATTGCTGACATGGTGCTGAAGAAGGATACCCAAAATCTCACCAGCTCAGGACGTGCCCAGAACATATGCACATGATTTGCCGGGCCCCTCCCACAAGGCTCACACCTATCTTTCACCCCCTCAAACAACTGACTCATTCTAGCCCTAGTTAAGTGCCATGCCCACAGCCCCGACCCCCTACATGAACCTGATTCCATCCTCACCCAAATTGCCTCCTGATCCCCGCACCAACCCAATACCTTCTCTGCATTTGTTGCCCAATAATAAAAGACCACCTTCGGCAACGCCAAGCTCCCAGATTGCCAGTCCCTCTGCAGGATCATTTGCCGAATCCTAGCAACCTTATCCGCCCAAATAAAGGATAAAATCAGTCTGTACCCCTGCAAAAAATACTTTTGGCAAAAAAAAACAGCAAGTATTGGAATAGGAACAGAAACCATGACTGAATGTTTATCTTCACTGACTGCACTCGGCCTGCCAAGGACAGAGGGAAGCTATCCCACCTCTAGATCAACCTTAACCCCAGCCACCAGAATCGTAAAGTTTAATTTCTGAAGCCGAGCCCAATTATCTGCTAGCTGTACCGCTAAGTATTTAAATGAGTGCCTATCAAATGAAATGGCAACCCCCCCCCCCCCCCATGCTTCAGCAGCTCCATTATGCACCAATTGTGGGCACCGGGTCCGAAACATACAGTAACAAGCCATCAGCATACAGGGACACTCTATGTTCCATCCCTCCCCTCACTATCCCCTGTACTCCCTCGAATTCCTCAATGCGATGGCCAAAGATTCAGTCGCCAATGTCAGTAAAAGAGGGGACATCGGGCACCCCTGCCTCGTTCCCGTGTGCAACTGGTAACTCATACTATTCATGTAAACGCAAGCCTTAGTTTCCCTTGTATAACAGTCTCATGCACGTCACAAACCTGCGTCCAACCCCAAACTTCTCCAACACAGCAAACAAATAGTTCTGCTCTACCCTGTTGAAAGCCTATTCTGTGTCCAGCGCTACAATAACATTCTGCTCTCTCACCACTCCCCCCCCCCCCCCCCCCACACACACACACACTCTAGAGGGGACAGAATCACATTTAACTGCGCCGTGCATTAGAGGAGAACCACCTACCCCTCACAAACTCTATTTGATCCTCCCCATCAATGCTCAGGAGACACTCCTCCAACCTGACCGCCAGCACCTTCGCCAGGATCTTGGCGTCTACATTCAATAAAGAGATTGGCCGCACTCCACCGGGCCCTTATCCTTCTTCAGAAGGAGCAGGTTGGATGCCTGCATCATTGTATCCAGGAGTAAACTCTGAGCCATTGAGTCTTCAAATGCCTCCGGTATCAACTGATCGGCAAACGTTTAAAAAATTCCACCTGGCCCTTACCTGTCTGCATGTTTCTGTTTGTCTTCCAAACTTCCTCCACCTCCAGTGACACTTCTAACCCTTCCCGATCGTCCTCATCCAATGGAGGACACTCCAACACCTCCAAAAATTCTCCCATATCCGACTCGTTCTCTGGTAGTTCTGACCTGTACACCGAGGTCCCAGGTTCGATCCCGGCTCTGGGTCACTGCAGTGTGGAGTTTGCACATTCTCCCCGTGTTTGTGCTGGTTTCGCCCCCACAACCCAAAGATGTGCAGGGTAGGTGGATTGGCCACGCTAATTTGCCCCTTAATTGGAAAAAATGAATTAGGTACTCTAAATTTATAAAACAAAATGTGCAATTACTCTCGCCCATTTTACCAGGCCCCCCAGCCCCATACATTCCACATCAAATCGGGGGTTTCTCAGCCCCCCTCCTTGGATCAACCATCACTCCTATGGGAGATGCTCCCATCTCCCCACCATGCACCAACCAGCAGCGCCACCTATCAGATGGGATAAAGAACACACCTCAGTCACCGTCAGCAACTTACCCCTTCCCCCATCCCCAATCCCCCCAAAAACCCAATGACTTCCTCTTGAAACTGCTGCTATCTCCATCACAGGAAAATCATGTACGACAAGTATTTTTTTTAGGGTGTTATTCGTCAAATAGATTAAGGGAATCTTTACATGCAGTATACTTGGATTTCCAAAAGGCATTTGATAAGGTGCCATTAAAACAAAATACATAAGATAAGAGCTCATGGTGGTTATATATCAGTAAGGACAGCGGACTGGTTAATGGCCAGGAAACAAAGAATTGGGACAAACCAGGCATTTTCAGGTTGTCAGGTTGTAACTAGTGGGGGCGAGAGGAGGGGGGAGACATGCTGAGGCATCAGCCATTTACAAACTATATTAATGACTTAGAAAGGAGACCGAGAGTAATGTAACTAAGTTTAGTGATGATACAAAGCTAGGTGGGAATGTAAGCTGTGGGGAGGACACAGAGAGGCTGCAAAGAGCAATGACAGGTTCAGTGAGGGGGCAATCAGATAGAGTTTAGTGTGGGAAAGTGTGAGGTTATTCAATTTGGTCGTAAGAATGGAAAAGTAGATTTTTTTAAAAAGGGGTGAAACTCGAAAATGATGATGTTCAGAGGGATTTGAATGTGCTCACGACATGGGTCACAGAAAGTTAGCATGTGGGTACAGCAAGGAATTAGGAAAGCAAATAACATGTTGGCCTTTATTGAAGAGGACTGGTTTACAAGAATAAAGGAGCCTTGCTACAGTTGTTGAAGGCTTTGGTGAGACCACCAGTACGATCTATTGGCCTTGTCGCGACCGACTCGGGACGTGACGAGGCCGGTAAATCTCACGAGAGGCCTCTTGCGGTATTTACCGGCCTCGTCACTTCTCATGAAACTTAATGAGATCCCGCGAGGCGTCGCAATCTGGATCCTGCCTATTGAGGTCGCCGTCCAGATTTGCATATTTAAATGTGCAGTCAGGCTCACTTGAATATGTTTGTGCTGGAGTTACCCAAGCTGCGGGATCTAACGCCCATGCCTCAGAGACCATGAGGGAGTACTGTTTAACATTGGTTTCCACAAACGGGGATGGGTGGGGAGTCTCCCAGGCGATCGGGGGCCAAATGGTGTTCGGGCTGTGGGGAGGGTGGTACCCTGCCACCCCCGATGCCACCTTGGCAGTGCCACCTGGTTCCCATCCTGCTGGTCAGACATGACCTACCCTTAACCATGCTGACTGTTCTTGGTTAATCCCTGCCTCTCCAAATGCAGATTAATTCTGACTCTCATAATTGCTTCCAATAGTTTCCTCACCACTGAAGTTAGACTGACCTGCCTGTAGTCTCCTGGTTTATCCCTTTCTCCCTTCTTGAATATTGGTACCACATTGGCTATCCTCCAGTCTTCCAGCACCTCTCCTGCGGCCAGAGAGGAACACCGAGAATTTTCCTGCTATAAACAAGTCCTTGAAGCCCACCTGCTGTAGTACCTGAAGTACTCCCACCCCTGAAACCTTGCGCCCAGCTCCACCGGCACCAACCTATAATTGTTGCAGATCGGCGCCCACAATGACATATCCGCCAGCCCAAAATACTGCCTATACTGCCCCCGCACCTTTAAAGCTGATACCACCACTGGGCTTACAGAGTACCTGGCCGGTGAGAACGGCAAAGGTGATAAAAACAAAGCCAACAAAGCCCTCAAACGCTTTTTAGTTTAAAATTTTTTTTAATTTAGAGTACCCAATTATATATTTTTCAATTAAGGGGCAATTTAGCATGGCCAATCCGCCTACCCTGTACATCTTTGGGTTGTGGGGGTGAGACCCACTCAGACATGGGGAGAATGTGCAAACTCCACACGGATAGTGACCCGGGGTTTGGATCAAACCCGGGTCCTCAGTGCCCTGAGGCAGCAGTGCTAACCACTGTGCCACCCTGCCATGCCCTCAAACTCGTTCCCCAGCCCACTTCCTCACCATCGCAATATTCGCCGCCCGATAATTTACCAAATTCGGCAACGCCAGCTCCCCCCACCTTCCGTCAACCTCGTTCCAAAAACGTCCGCCGCACCCACAGGGCCTTCCCTGCCCACACAAACCCCGAGATCAGCCCATTGACTTTCCTAAAAAAAGACTGAGGGATAAAGATAGGGAGGTTCTGAAACAGAAACATGGACAGCACCATCATTTTCACCGTCTGCACCCGCCAAGACAGCGACAGCGGCAACACATCTAAAATCCGCCTCCATCCTCTCCACCAATCGAGCCAGCTGGACCTAGCTCCGCGCAACCTGGATACCAAGGTACCTGAAGCTCGTCCCCACCACCCTGAACAGCAACTCCCCATATCTCCTTTTTTGGCTTCTGGCATCGATCGGGAACATCTCAATTTTTCCCATGTTCAATTTATATCCTGAAAACTGGCCAAATTCCCCCCAAATCTCCATAATCCCCCCAATGCTGCCCATCGGGTCCAAACTATATAATAACAAATCATCCTGTGCTCGGCACCCCCATGCTCAACCCCTCTCCAATCTCTCTCTGCCCTAAGTGCCATTGCCAACGCCTCTATCGCCAAGGCGAAAAGCAACGGGGAGAGCGGGTACCTCTATCTCGTTCCACGGTGTAGCCCAAAGTATCCCGAACTCACTCGGTTCATCCGCATACTCGCCACCGGTGCCTTGTACAGCAGCCAGAGCCAATCCCAAACCCATGCCCAAATCCAAAGCGCCCCAGCACCTCAAACAAATATGCCCACTCCACCCGATCAAAAGCCTTCTCCGCATCCATTGTCACCACTACTTCTACCTCCTGCCCCTCCGAGGGCATCATAATTACATTAAGTAACCTCCGCACATTCGCCTTCCCTTCACAAACCCCGTCTGGTCCACCCCTATCCCCCCGGCACACAGTCCTCAATCCGTGATGCAAGCACCTTCGGCAACACCTTGGCATCAGCATTCAATAGTGATATTGGGTGGTGTGAGCCACACTGGTCCGGGTCCTTATCCTTATTTAAAATCAGCTCTGAGCAGCTCCATCACCTTCGCCATGTCTTCCAAAGCCTCTTTCCTCTACTGCTGGAATTTGACGTTCAAAAATTCCACCAGCTGCTCCAGCGACCCTTGCCTCTGCCATCTTCACCTGTGGCACACCACAAACATTTTCCTGATCCAGTTGCTCTCTCTTTGTCGTGGTACTCCGCATCTTCTGATTCATACACCAGACACACCAGAGGAGTATTATCTTCCCTGGGCACTCGCACACCTTTTGCCCTCATAAAACCCACCCATACGGGTGGGGAAGGATCACCAAAAAAAGCCACGTTGAGCGGGAGCCACCAATTGTTCGACCTCTCACTCCACAGCACCACCTTAAGTCCGCCATACTTACACTTGATCATATCAAACAAGGGATCTGAAGTCTAGAGCATGAATCCCTTGACAATGAAGGGGTTATTGGACAGAACTGAGGGATTTGGCAGCAGAAGTAAACTAAACAGCAAGGAAAGATTTGCATTTAGATAACACCTTTTATGACCTGTGGACATGTTAAGATTCTTTTGGGGAAACTATTGAAGTATAGTCACCATTGTAAGCTGAGAAATGTAGCAACAATTGTGCAAAGCAATCTCTCACAAATAGCAACGTGGTCATTACCAGATTGTCTGTTCCGGTGATTTGAGTGAGGGATAAATATTGGGCAGCGCTCCAGGGAGAGCTCCATTATTCACTGACATAGTGCCAGGCAGATGCACCCTCGATTTAACAACTCAAGACAGTGCAGCACTCCATTCGAACTGCACTGAAGTGGTGGCCTGGATTTTGTACTCGAGTTCCTTCAGTGGGATTTGAACTCACAACTTGCAGATTCTGAGGTGAGAGTGTTACCCACACAGCTTACACTGGAGTGCTATCTGTTACATAGAACATAGAAAACATAGAACATAGAAAATACACTTATATTACACTTTGTGGTAATATGTCATTACTCTTTGCCTCGTGATTCAGAATGGTCTGATGGTGTGGTGATCAAGAAACCACCAATCTTTAACTTGAAGCAAAACTGATTTATTGAATAACGATTAAATTAAATTAAGTATGCACACTCTACAGAGCTGTAACTATTAATAAAGTAAGACTGAGTCTGTTAAACTATAATCTATGATAAAGTATTAACTAATGAAATCCGCAAGCTAATTCTCTCTAACCTAAACTAGTCCTTGAGTTGTGATCTATCTCTCCTCTACTAATACTACCCAAGATTCCCTGAGCTTTGATATGTATACTGGGAACTGGTGGTGTCCTCTCGTGTTTGAATTACACTGAGATGTAATAATTAACCCTTTAATGTTATGCCTATATACATATCATTACATCCCCTTTTTTGTCAACATTTCTTTTCTGTGCACAACAAAGGAAAAAATGTATGACTATTATTATTACAATACATGATATGTACATATCTTTGTAATGTAGTAACAAATGAATAATGATCACAAAGTTCACTGTAAATGATTTAGAAATTCAGTCTGTTCGATCTTCTTCTCCTAGTAGATCTTCTTAATGCACAAGGAGATGATGTAGAAGTTTTAACAGTTCTCCATGAGTCATCACAAACTTGAGTATTGGTTAAAGTACCATGAAAAATACTTTTATGAAATTGTAAATCTGGAAATATTTTATTGAGTTGCTTGAGTTTTAGTAGTGCTCGGCGATTTGATCGAACTACTGTTCCGTCAGCAGTCTGAACTATGTAAGAACGTGGTGCTGCTTGTCTGATGATTTTTGCAGGAGCAGACCAACCTCCATCAGGTACCTTGATCCTGACAGTATCATCTGGAAGCAATGAATCCAGAGCGGTTGTATGCTGATCATAATATGTTCACGCTGATGTTTCATCTTCTGTATCACAGGTAGATGATCTGGATTTTGTAGAGCTATAGATGGTAGAGTTGTTCTCAAATCTCTGTTCATTAACATCTGTGCAGGTGATAGTCCAGTCGAAAGAGGAGTCGCTCTATACGATAGTAACGCTAGATTGATATCTGACGAATCTAAAGCTTTGTTAAGAAGTTGTTTGATGATTTGAACTCCTTTCTCCACTTTACCATTCGACTGTGGGTAATGCGGACTCTACGTGATGTGAGCAAAGTTGTACTTTAGAGAAAATTCTGCCCATTAATTACTTCGAAGCATGGCCCATTGTCAGACATGACAGTGGTTGGAATACCATGTCTGGCAAAAGTTTCTTTACTTGCTTTGATGACAGATCTGGATGTGAGATCTGATAACTTCATGACTTCCGGATAATTCAAATAATAGTCGATTATAAGGACATAATCACGACCATTGCCGTGAAACAAATCTATGCCAATTTTAACCCATGGAGATGTTTCCAAAGCATGGTGTTGTAGCTTCTTGCATTGCACAGGTTGAAACTTCTGTCACGTTTCACATCCAAGTACCATATCAGTGATGTCCTGATTGATACCCAGTCAGTAAACAGATTGTCTTGCCCTTCTCTTGCATTTTCCAATGCCACGGTGACCTTCATGAATTTGGTTGAGAATCATGAGTGGGACAGACACTGGTATAACAATCAAGCCGAAGTAACAGTCCATCCATGACTGTCAAATCTTCTTGAATATTTCTGAACTTATAACAATGCCCTTTCGGCCACCCATTGTTGAGATGGAGTATGACTTGTTGAAGCATTGCACCCTTCTTTGTTTCTTCACGGATGAGGTTGATTTTCACATCCGAGGCAGGAAGATTTTCAGCACACAGCTGTACTTGAGATATTCTACATGCTGAATGAATTCAAAAGGTTCACTTTCTGAAGTGACGGAGCATGATAAAGCATCTGCAATTATCAAGTCTTTTCTGGGAGTATAGATGAGGTTGAAGTCATATCTTCTGAGCTTCATCAAAATTCTCTGGAGCCGTGGAGTCGTATCATTCAGATCCTTTTCTATGATATGTACAAGTGGCCTGTGATCTGTTTCCACAGTGAAGGTAGGAAATCCATAGACATAGTCATGGAACTTTAATACGCCTGTACGTAAACCAAGACACTCTTTTTCAATCTGTGCATATCGATGTTCTGTTGGTGTCTGGATGCATATGCAACAGGGTAACCAAGATGAGTTGTTGTCCTTTTGCAACAGAGCTGCTCCTATTCCGTCCTGACTAGAATCAGCGTCTCTCTATTCGGATCGAAGAACGAAAGAAGAGGTGCAGTTGTTAATTGAGATTTTAAGTCGAGCCATTCCTTTTGATGATCAGTTGTCCAATCAAATGTAGTAGACTTCTTTATTAGATTTTGAAGAGCAGTTGTTCTGGAAAATAGGTTTGGAATAAATTTGCCTAGGAACTTCACGCCGCCTAAGAAACGTAGAACTGCCTTCTTGTCCGCTGGAACTTTGATTTGTTGAATGGCAGCAATCTTGTCATTGTCAGGTCGCACATCATGTTCAGAAATCTGGTCTCCAAGGAATTTCAGAGTCGATATGCCAACACTTGCTGGCATATTGCTGGAATTTCAGAGTCGATATGCACAGATTGAAAAAGAGTGTCTTGGTTTACGTACAGGCGTATTAAAGTTCCATGACTATGTCTATGGATTTCCTACCTTCACTATGGAAACAGATCACAGGCCACTTGTACATATCATAGAAAAGGATCTGAATGATATGACTCCACGACTCCAGAGAATTTTGATGAAGCTCAGAAGATATGACTTCAACCTCGTCTATACTCCCAGCTTCAGACCGTACTTGTGCACACGTTGAGATGGGTTCTTCTCATGTAGATGACCAAATGATTATTTTGTCTACATAGACACAAACACCTTCGATTCCCTCAGTCATCTGTTCCATAACGCGATGGAAGATCTCAGATGCTGAGATGATCCCAAATGGTATCCTGTTATAACAGAACCTGCCAAAAGGCGTGTTGAAAGTGCATAACTTTCTACTAGATTCATCAAGTTGCATTTGCCAGAATCCTCTAATTTGCATCTAATTTGGAAAAGATTCATGCATTGGCCATTTCACTAGTGATTTCCTCTCTTTTAGGAATGGGATAGTGTTCCCTCATGATATTCTTGTTGAGATCCTTGGGGTCTATGTATATCCTCTGATGACCAGAAGGTTTCTTCACACAAACCATTGAGCTGACCGAGTCAGTCGGCTCAGTGATTCTTGAAAGATGCCTTGATGTTGCAATCTTGCGAGTTCAAGTTTTAATCTTTCTCTGAGTGAAGCAGGAAAACTCCATGGAGGATGTACCACTGGTTTGGCATCCGTCCGTAACAGGATATTGTACTTGAATGGAAGAGTACCCATGCCTTCGAAGACGTCGGAAAATTGATTCAGAATCCCTTGAATGTCATCTTGAAGCATTGATTGAGAGTTTGTTGCACAATAAATCCTCCGTATAAGGTGTAAATCCTTGCAGGCTTGCGCACCTCAAAGTGATGATTTATCTGAGTCAACAATCTCAAATCTTAGTGTAATCACTATATCATTATTGGAAACTAGCAAATAGCATGATCCAATTGATGTGATTGAATTGCCATTGTAGTCACGTAGTTGCCAAGCTGATTGGTTTATTTTAGGGGTTTGCTTTAGCTTTGTGAAGTCAAGCTTGGTAAGCAAATTGGCTGAAGCGCCTGTATCAGGCTTAAAGTTGGTTGGATAATCATTGACTTGCAATCCAGTGTTCCATTCTGTGTCAGAATTGATGGAGTGGACTTTCTTGAGAGGGATGGTACTTCAGTGGTTTGATCATACTTTTCTATGATTCCGACAAAGAAAGTGTCTTCCAAAGAGTAAACATCTGTATCCTTTGAAAAATGTTGTTCAAAACCTTCTTTAGATTCCACACATCTCACATTAATCTGTCTTGAATTTGACTTCGCAGATTTGAATGCTTGTGTGGATCTGTACCGAGCAGCAAAGTGGTTTTGCATGCCACATTATGAGCCTTGTTTCCCTCTGGCAGGGCATTTTGTTTGAAAGTGGGAGGTTCCACACCTTCCATGACGTAGACGTCATCACGCACGACATTTCTTCGTGCATGCGCAGATCGTTTTTCATCCATCTCGCATCTTTTGATGAAGTGCGCATGTGTAGGATTAGAATGCGCATGCGCAAGGTGGCTGCTGTCCAAAACGTGCATTTTCTTCATCTGCGACACTGCCTTAACACATTCTACCTTGAGGTTCGTTTTCGTGCCCTTTTCACAGAGAAGAAATTCTTGGCACTGATTTTTCGATAACTGATGTAAACGGCACATTTCAATCGCATTTTCTAGCGCGCGATCCTTTTGCCTCAGCAATCATTCTCTAAGCTTTTCATCAATTATACCGAAGACTATTTTGTCTCTAATCATGAAATCATTCAGTACTGAGAAGTTACAAGATTGAGCTAGCAGTCTTAAGATCAGTAACAAAGCAATCAATTGATTCACCCTTGTTTTGCATTCTCTTTTTGAAAATTAAATGCTCTGATTGATTGGCTGAAGCTGCCCCCACCCTAATTGCTGAGTGGCAGTTATCTGTCAGTCACCTGAAGCCTGATTAGAGCTAAAGGTGTGAATTGCATTCTTTTGTTTGAAGCTTAACTAGTGTGAGTCATCTCAGTTTAGCTGGGTTCTATATAAGAGACAAACATAAAGTTCACACTCAGTAAGCTTTGCAGACAGTGAAGTTGAGACATCCTGAGTGAGTGAGACAGCTAGAGTGAGGTTGAAACATGGTAATTTGGTGCAGAGTGGAAGGAGGTGCTTTGTCCCTATTGTTTTGTTTTGTTTCTTCTGGCTTGTAATTGTTAATCTGCAGGGAGAGATCCAGAGAGCATCCTGGGTAGGTAAGTGATTTTAATACTTTTTCAAATTGTGGTTGGGGGGGGGGGGACTGAAGTGACATCACAGTAAAGCTGTGACCTGATTGGCTGGTAGGGAATCTGTTAAATTTGAAAAGATATAACCATTGAACAACTAATTAAATCTAATTGATTAACTAGATAGAGGAGTAACTAAACTTGAGGGCAAAGATTAGTATTTAGCATTTAATTTTACAGTAAAAATCTAGCGCCAGGGCCATATAGTTAATTGTAACTGAATCTAATAACAATTTAAGTGTTTATTTTGAACTAATTAACTATTGCATAAATGTCACTCAACGGGGTGCAGTGCTCTAACTGTGAGATGTAGCAGATCCGTGATGCTTCCAGCGTTCCTGTGACTATGTCTGCAGGAAGTGTAACCAATGGCAGCTCCTGATTAGTTCGGTTGGAGCAGCAATTGGATGCACTTAGGAGCATGCAGGTGACGGAAAGTGTCATAGATGGGAGTTATAGAGATGTGGCACACCCAAGTTGTAGGCAGACAGATGGGTGACCACTAGAAAGGGAAGGCAGTCAGTGCAGGAATCCCCTGTGGCTGTCCCCTTCTCTAACAGGTATACCATTTTGGATACTGTTGGGGAGGGATAGCCTATCAGAGGAAAACAACAGCAGTCAGAACAGTGGCACCACAACTGGCTCTGTTGCTCAGCAGGGGAGGGCAAAGTGCAGGAAAGCGATAGTTATAGGGGACTCTATAGTAAGGGGTATATATAGGCGCTTCTGTGGAAGTGAAAGCGACTCCAGGATGGTATGTTGCCTCCCTGGTGCCAGGGTCAAGGATGTCTCTGAACAAACACAGGACATCCTAAAGGTGGAGGGTGAACAGCCGGAGGCCATAGTCCATATGGGTACTAACAACATAGGCAGGAAGAGTGATGAGGTCCTGCAGAAGGAGTTCAGGGAGTTAGGCAGTAAGATAAGAAGCAGGACCTCTAGGGTTGTAATCTTAGGATTACTCCCTGTGCCATGTGCCAAGAAATAGGAGGATAGTGCAGCTAAACACCTGGCTAAACCAGTGTATAGGAGGGAGGGTTTCAGATTTCTGGACTCTTCAGATTTGGGATCTCTTCCAGGGCAGGTGCGACCTGTACAAGAAGGACAGGTTGCATCTAAACTCAAGCACAAATATCCTGGCTGGGCGGTTTGCGAGTGTCACATGGGAGGATTTAAACTAATATGGCAGGGGGGTTGGAACCAGAGCGTCAGCTTAGTATGTGTCATAACTGAAGGGGAAATAGAGAACAAAGGTAAGAGAACAACATCGCCCTCGGGCAGAGCAAAAAAGGTGACAAGTGTGAGAAGGGAGGTGGTCAACGCAGGACTGAGGGCAGTGTACCTTAATGCGCGCAGTATACGGAACAAGGTAAATGAGCTTGTTGCGCACATTGAAATTGGCCGGTACGATGTTGTGGGCATCACGGAGACGTGGCTGCAAGGGGATCAGGGCTGGGATCTAAATATCCAAGGATATGTGTTGTATCAAAAGGACAGGCAGATGGGGAAAGGGGGTGGGGTTACATTGTTAGTAAGGAATGAAGTTAAATTGATAGCAAGGAGCAATATAGAATCAGAAGGCATAGAATCTCTGGGGGTAGAGTTGAGGAATCGTAACGGTAAAAAGACCCTGATCGGAGTTATGTACAGGCCCCCTAGCAATAGTCAGGATGTGTGGCAGAAAATAAATCAGGAGATAGAGAAAGCATGTAAAAAAAGCAATATCACAATAATCATGGGGGACTACAATATGCAGGTGGACTGGGAAAATCAGGTTGGTAGTGGATCCCAAGAAAAGGAATTTGTGCAATGTTTAAGAGATGGTTTTTTGGAGCAGCGTGTGGTAGAGCCCACGAGGGAACAGGCAATTCTGGATTTGGTGATGTGTAATGAGGTAGACTTGATGAGGGATCTTAAGATGAAGGAACCAATAGGAAGCAGTGATCACAATATGATAGAATTTACCCTGCAATTTGAGAGGAGAAGCTGGAGTCAGATGTAACGCTTTTACAATTAAATAAGGATAACTACAAAGATATGAGGGAGGAGCTGGCCAGAGTTGATTGGAAAAGGAGCCTGGCAGGGAAGATAGTGGAACAGCAATGGCAGGTGTTTTTGGGGGTTATTCGGGAGGCACAGCAGAAATTTATCCCAAGGAGGAGGAAACATGCCAAGAGCAGGACAAGGCATCCATGTTTAACGAGGGAAGTCAAGCACAGCATAAAGGCAAAAGAAAAATCATACAAAGTGGCAAGGATTAGTGGGAAGCCAGAGGATTGGGAATCCTATAAAAGTGAGCAGAGGACAACTAAAAAAGCAATAAGGGGGGAGAAGATGAAATGTGAGTGCAAGCTAGCCAGTAATACAAAAGAAGATAGGAAGAGTTTCTTTCAATATATAAAAGGGAATCGAGAGGCAAAAAAAGACATTGGACCACTGGAAATCGTGGCTGGAGAAGTAATAATAGGAAACAAAGAAATGGCAGACAAACTGAATAGTTACTTTGCATCAGTCTTCACGGTGGAAGACACCAGTGGGATTCCAGAGCTCCAGGAGAATCAGGGGGTAGAGGTGAGTGCAGTGGCCATCACTAAGGAGAAGGTTCTGGGAAAACTGAAAGGTCTGAAGGTGGATAAGTCACCTGGATGGACTACATCCCAGGTTCCTAAAGGAGATAGCTGAGGAGATTATGGAGGCAGTGGTGGTGATATTTCAAGAATCACTGGAGGCAGGAAGGGTCCCAGAGGACTGGAAAGTGGCTAATGTAACATCACTGTTTAAGAAGGGAGGGAGGCAGAAGACAGGAAATTTCAGGCCGGTTAGCCTGACTTCTGTCATTGGTAAGATTTTAGAGTCCGTTGTTAAAGATGAGATCGCGGAATACTTGGAAGTGCATGATAAAATAGGACTGAGTCAGCACGGCTTTGTGAAAGTGAGGTCATGCCTGACAAATCTGTTAGAGTTCTTTGAGGAGGTAACAAGGAAGTTAGACATAGGAGAACCAGTGGACGTGGTTTATTTAAATTTCCAGAAGGCCTTTGAAAAGGTGCCGCATAGGAGATTGTTAAATAAGTTTCGAGCCCATGGTGTTAAGGGTAAGATCCTGGCATGGATAGAAGATTGGCTGACTGGCAGAAGGCGGAGAGTGGGGATATCGGGGTCTTTTTCAGGATGGCAGCCGGTGACTAGTGATGTGCCTCAGGGGTCGGTGCTGGGACCACAACTTTTCACAATATACATTAATGATCTGGAGGAAGGAAGTGAAGTCACTGTTGCCAAGTTTGCAGATGATACAAAGATCTGTAGAGGGACAGGTAGTATTGAGGAAGCAAGAGGGTTGCAGAAGGATTTGGACAGGCTAGGAGAGTGGGCAATGAAGTGGCAAATGAAATACAATGTGTAAAATTGTGAGGTTATGCACTTTGGAAGGAGGAATTTGGCATAGATTATTTTCTAAATGGGGAAATGCCGGCACATACTCCATCAGCCCCGTGGTGGTGGCGGCCCTGAGAGTCTGGGGGCAATGGAGGAGACATGGGGGAGCAGAGGGAGCATCGGTCTGTTCCCAATCTGTAATAAGCACGGGTTTGCCCCGGGAAGTATGGATGGGGGGTTCCGGATATGGCGGAGCAGGGATTGAGAGGATGGGGGATATGTTTATATAGGGGAGCTTTCCGAGTATGAGGGCGTTGGAGGAGAAGTTTGGGTTGGCGAGGGGAAACAAATTCAGGTATCTGCAGGTGCGGGACTTCCTACGTAAACAGGTGTCAACCTTCCCGCTAAGGGGGATTCAGGACAGTGTAGTTTCCAGAGGGTGGGTAGGAGAAGGGAGCGTCTCTGACATTTACAAGGAACTTGTGGGGTCAGAGGAGACGCAGACCGAGGAACATAGAACAAAGAAAGGTACAGCACAGGAACAAGCCCTTCGGCCCTCCAAGCCCGTGCCGACCATGCTGCCCGACTAAACTACAATCTTCTACACTTCCTGGGTCCGTATCCCTCTATTCCCATCCTATTCATGTATTTGTCAAGATGCCCCTTAAAGGAGCTGAAGCGCAAGTGGGAGGAGGAGCTGGGAGGAGAGATAGAGGATGGTCAATGGACGGACGCGTTGAGTAGAGTCAACGCGTCCGCAACATGTGCCAGGCTCAGCCTAATACAATTCAAGGTCGTTCATCGGGCTCACATGACAGTGGCCCGGATGAGCAGATTCTTTGGGGTGGAAGGTAGGTGTGCAAAATGTGCGGGAGGACCAGCGAACCATGTCCACATGTTCTGGACATGTCCGAAGCTCAGGCGATTTTGGCAGGGGTTTGCAGATGTCATGTCCACGGTGTTAAAAACAAGGGTGGCACTGAGTCCAGAGGTGGCGATTTTCGGGGTGTCGGAAGACCTGGGAATCCAGGAGGAGAAAGAGGTAGACGTTCTAGCCTTTGCTTCCCTGGTAGACTGATACTATTAGCTTGGAGGGACTCAAAGCCCCCGAAGTCAGAGACCTGGCTATCGGACGTGACTAGCTTTCTCTGTTTGGAGAAAATCAAATTCGCCTTGAGAGGGTCACTGTTAGGGTTCGCCCGGAGGTGGCAACCGTTCGTCGACTTCTTCGTGGAAAATTAACCGTCAGCAGAAGGGGGGGGGGGGGGGGGGGGGGGGGGGCGGGGGGCGGTTAGTTTAGCTTAGAGTAGGGGGTTAATAAAGATGGGACCTGTAAGGAAGGGAGATGGCTTTTGCACTATGTTTATAGTTTCATGTACATTGTTTATTTTGTTGTTGTTATAATACCAAAAATACCTCTAAAATGTTTATTAAAAATAAAGAAGACAAATGCAATGTTAGCATTCATGTCAAGAGGGCTAGAATACAAGACCAGGGATGTACTTCTGAGGCTGTATAAGGCTCTGGTCAGACCCCATTTATAATAATAAGAATAATCGCTTATTGTCACAAGTAGACTTCAATGAAGTTACTGTGAAAAGCCCCTAGTCGCCACATTCCGACCCCTGTTCGAGGAGGCGGGTACGGGAACTGAACCCACATTGCTGGCTTTGTTTTGCATTACAGGCCAGCTGTTTAGCCCACTGTGCTAAACCATTTGGAGTATTGTGAGCAGTTTTGGGCCCCGTATCTAAGGATGGATGTGCTGGCCGTGGAAAGTGTCCAGAGGAGGTTCACAAGAATGATCCCTGGAATGAACAGCTTGTCATGTGAGGAATGGTTGAGGACTGGGTCTGTACTCGGTGGAATTTAGAAGGATGAAGGGGGATCTTATTGAAACTTACAGGATACTGCGAGGCCTGGATAGAGTGGATGTGGAGAGGATATTTCCACTTGTAGGAAAATCTAGAAGCTGAGGGCACCATCTCAGACTAAAGGGATCATCCTTTAAAACAGAGCTGAGGAGGAATTTCTTCATCCAGAGGGTGATGAATCTGTGGAACTCTTTGCCGCAGAAGGATGTGAAGGCCAAATCACTGAGTGTCTTTATGACAGAGGTAGGCAGGTTCTTGATTAATAAGGGGCTCAGGGGTTATGGGAGAAGGCAGGAGAATGGGGATGAGAAAAATATCTGCCATGATTGAATGGTGGAGCAGACTCGATGGGCCAAGTGGCCTAATTCTCCTCCTATGTCTTATGGTCTTATTTGTTTGAATTTTGCAATGATGATGAAACTTTGCAACTATTACTTCAAACTTAGTTTTATCTTGATCTGCCGTATATTGGAAGAATTATAGATTTCAATAGCATGTGGTCCAGCCATAGTGAGTAGAAGAGCTATTTTATATACATCGGTAGCATTATTCAAATCGGAAACCTCTAAATAAATTTGGAGGGCAGCACGGCGACGCAGTGGGTTAGCCGTGCAGTCTCACGCCGCCGAGGTCCCAGGTTCGATCCCGGCTCTGGGTCACTGTCTTGTGGAGTTTGCACATTCTCCCCGTCTTTGCGTGGGTTTCGCCCCCACACCCCAAAGATATGCAGGCTCGGTGGATTGGCCACGCTAAATTGCCCCTTAATTGGAAAAAATTAATTGGGTACTCTAAATTTATTTGAAAAATAAATAAATAAAATTGGGACTGGTGCTTGAACATCCGCCAGTTCCATCAAGTTTACCAGTGATCTTTAGTTGTCGTGGAGCTTGAGCTTTGTCCATCGATCCTGGATTCGTCGAAGCTCTGCAGTCTCAGGTTAGTGCTTCGCAAGTCAAATAGCTTCTTGGTTTACTTTTGCTCTAATCTTACTAAACTATCCTAGTTATCTTCAGTAGCCAATTCCTGGTATCATGTTAAATTACACTCGGTGGTAAATATGTCGTTACTCTTTGCCTCATGATCCAGAATGGTCAAGATCAAGAAACCACCAATCTTGAGGGAGGCAGTATTTGCACTATGTTAATATGTTCCTTGTTATGTACATTGTTGATTTTGTTGCTGTTACAATGCCAAAGAAATACCTCAATAAAATGTTTGTTAAAAGAAAAAAAAAAGAAACCACCAATCTTTAACTTGAAGCAAAACTGATTTATTGAATAACGATTAAATTAAATTAAGTATGCACACTCTACAGAGCTGTAACTATTAATAAAGTAAGACTGAGTCTGTTAAACTATAATCTATGATAAAGTATTAACTAATGAAGTCCACACGCTAATTCTCGCTAACCTAAACTAGTCCTTGAGTTGTGATCTATCTCTCTCCTCTACTAACACTACCCAAGATTCCCTGAGCTTTGATATGGAATATTTGTGCTGGGAACTGATGGTGCCCTCTAGTGTCTGAATTACACTGAGATATAATGATTAACCCTTTTGTGTTATGCTTATATACATATCATTAGACCATCTTCAGGCCTTATCAAGGATGCTCTTTAAACAGTTGCCTAAAGGGCTGAGTCAACCAATGATAATCCACCTTGGGGATTCACTTTGCCCCCCTCAACTGACAGAGAACTCATGTTGGAATAGCACACTGCTATAGTGTGTCACTTTTAATAAACATATCTATTATTCCTTCATGTGGGCATCGCTGGCTAGGCCAGCATTTATTGCCCATCCCTACTTGCCCTTGAGAAGATGTCGGTGAGTCCCGCTTTCTTGAAGTTCTCCAGTCAAGTAAGTGAAGTAAAGTTGCCATAGTCTCAGATGACCATCTCCTTTGAGGCAAGAGCAGACTGGTGATGATTTAATCTGAGGATCACCACACTTCAGGCGAGGGGCAAGGTTGAGAAGGCGGGGCCTTCATGAATAACCTCAGGCAGCACAGGAATTGAACCGTGTTGGCCTCGCTCTGCATCACAAACCAGCTGTCCAACCAGCTGAGCTAAACCGGCCCCCTGCTCCTCAGTATCGTACATGCGATTGTGGAATAATACTGAGAACCCTGTCTTCCACATTACTGCCCCTGACTCACTGTGTTAAATCTGGGGGCAATGAATCAGACTGGCAGGAGAAATGCATCCGTTTGAAGGAGTGCCTGATTCAACCTGTGGCCTTTTGAAGGGATGTGGTGTATGTTTCAGTGTTTATCAGTTGTCCTGAATGTCTAAATCAGAGCCAGTCACTTACTGCAACAATCCTGATGCCAATCAACAACAATGAGCAGGAGTCAATAGATTCCCCATTGTCTGGAAGCCTTGCTCTTAGGATTACAAGCATATTAAACACAGCAATTTGCATTTGGCATAAATCAATATGAGGCAATAATACTGCACTGGAAACCAGCATACTGACACCATAGATAGAAAGCCAATGACTCATGAAAATGCAAAAGACCCACGGGGAAAGTCTATTGATTTGAGTTGTTCACAGTCAATAGGACCTTATTTCATACTGGGAAACGTACCAACTCTCGCCTTGCAGAACTCTCGAGCATCACAGTATGACTGAGGCAGCTTTGCTGCAACCACAGTCCCTTTCCTGTCGTGTGAATACTTATGCATTTCCTTCCGCAATGTCTGATATATTGTAAAATTGCACTTTTATTGCCAGGGGGTGATTTTTAGGTAGTGCGAGATTCAACTGGTTGACCCTCACCGACCCTGAGATCCAAGGTTGTGGGCTCTTCCAGACGTTACAGCACATAATCCAGGCTGACAATGCCGTGCAGTACTGAGGGAGTGCTGCACTGTCAGGAATGCCCATTTTAGGAAGAGATGTTAAACCGAAATGCATGTCCTCAGGTAGATGTTTTTAAAAAACTATAATCCCATCTGATAAAGAACATCTTGAAATGGTGTAAATCATCATATAAATAAAAATCCTTATAATCATCCCTTAGCTTTGTATTTGCATGCTAATATTCCAGTCATATGATAGGGTCATCATGTGTTTTTGCAGTGCAGGGTTAGAATGCACCTTGGGTGAGATTTTGAGGTGCCTCAGGGTTCAGAAATTCTACCCTTTTTGTTGGGCTGGAATTCAGAAAAAATCATGCTTTCTTTTGGAATACAAAGAACAAAACAAAGAAAAGTACAGCACAGGAACAGGCCCTTTGGCCCTCCAAGCCCGTGCCGACCATGCTGCCCGTCCAAACTGAAATCTTCCACACTTCCTGGGTTCGTATCCCTCTATTCCCATCCGTTTCATGTATTTGTCAAGATGCCCCTTAAATGTCACTATCGTCCCTGCTTCCACCACCTCCTCCGGCAGCGAGTTCCAGGCACCCATTACCCTCTGTGTAAAAACTTGCCTCGTACATCTCCTCTAAACCTTGCTCCTCGCACATTAAACCTATGCCCCCTAGTAATTGACCCCTCTACCCTGGGGAAAAGCCTCTGACTATCCACTCTGTCTAAGCCCCTCATAATTTTGTAGACCTCGATCAGGCCGCCCCTCAACCTCCATCGTTCCAGTGAGAACAAGCCGAGTTTATTCAACCGCTCCTCATAGCTAATGCCCTCCATACCAGGCAACATCCTGGTAAATCGCTTCTGCACCCTCTCTAAAGCCTCCACATCCTTCTGGTATTGTGGCGACCAGAATTGAACACTATACTCCAAGTGTGGCCTAACTAAGGTTCTATACAGCTGCAACATGACTTGCCAATTCTTATACTCAATGCCCCGGCCAATGAAGGCAAGCATGCCGTATGCCTTCTGGACTACCTTCTCCACCTGTGATGCCCCTTTCAGTGACCTGTGGACCTGTACACCTAGGTCTCTCTGACTTTCAATACACTTGAGGGTTCTACCATTCACTGTATATTCCCTACCTGCATTAGACCTTCCAAACTGCATTACCTCTCATTTGTTCGGATTAAACTCCATCTGCCATCTCTCCGCCCAAGTCTCCAAACGATCTAAATCCTGCTGTATCCTCTGACAGTCCTCATCGCTATCCGCAATTCCACCAACCTTTGTGTCATCTGCAAACTTACTAATCAGACCAGTTACATTTTCCTCCAAATCTACAAACAGCAAAGGTCCCAGCACTGATCCCTGCAGAACACCACTAGTCACAGCCCTCCAATTAGAAAAGCAACCTTCCATTGCTACTCTCTGCCTTCTATGACCTAGCCAGTTCTGTATCCACTTTGCCAGCTCACCCCTGATCCCGTGTGACTTCACCTTTTGTACTAGTCTACCATGAGGGACCTTGTCAAAGGCCTTACTGAAGTCCATATAGACAACATCCACTGCCCTACCTGCATCAATCATCTTTGTGACCTCTTCGGAAAACTCTATCAAGTTAGTGAGACACGACCTCCCCTTCACAAAACCGTGCTGCCTCTCACTAATACGTCTATTTGCTTCCAAATGGGAGTAGATCCTGTCTCGAAGAATTCTCTCCAGTAATTTCCCTACCACTGACCTGTAGTTCCCTGGATTATCCTTGCTACCCTTCTTAAACAAAGGAACAACATTGGCTATTCTCCAGTCCTCCGGGACATCACCTGAAGACAGTGAGGATCGAAAGATTTCTGTCAAGGCCTCAGCAATTTCCTCTCTAGCCTCCTTCAGTATTCTGGGATAGATCCCATCTGGCCCTGGGGACTTTTCTACCGTAATATTTTTGAAGATGCCCAGCACCTCGTCTTTTTGGATCTCATGTCTTTTTGGATCTCAATGTGACCCAGGCTTTCTACACACCCTTCTCTAGACTCAACATCCACCAATTACTTCTCTTTGGTGAATACTGATTCAAAGTATTCATTTAGTACCTCGCCCATTTCCTCTGGCTCCACACATAAATTCCCCTGCCTATCCTTCAGTGGGCCAACCCTTTCCCTGGCTACCCTCTTGCTTTTTATGTACGTGTAAATAGCCTTGGGGTTTTCCTTAACCCTATTTGCCAATGACTTTTCGTGACTTCTTCTAGCTCTCCTGACTCCTTGCTTAAGTTCCTTCCTACTTTCCTTATATTCCACACAGCCATCGTCTGTTCCCAGCCTTCTAGCCCTGACAAATGCCTCCTTTTTCTTTTTGACGAGGGCTACAATATCTCTCGTTATCCAAGGTTCCCGAAATTTGCCGTATTTATCCTTCTTCCGCACAGGAACATGCCGGTCCTGAATTCCTTTCAACTGACGTTTGAAAGCCATGTCAGATGTTGATTTACCCTCAAACATCCGCCCCCAATCTAGGTTCTTCAGTTCCCGCCTAATATTGTTACAATTAGCCTTCCCCCAATTTAGCACATTCACCCGAGGACCACTCTTATCTTTGTCCACCAGCACTTTAAAACTTACTGAATTGTGATCACTGTTCCCGAAATGGTCCCCTACTGAAACTTCTACCACCTGGCTGGGCTCATTCCCCAATACCAGGTCCAGTACAGCCCCTTCCCTAGTTGGGCTGTCTACATATTGTTTTAAGAAGCCCTCCTGGATGCTCCTTACAAACTCTGCCCCGTCCAGGCCCCTAGCACTAAGTGAGTCCCAGTCAATATTGGGGAAGTTGAAGTCTCCCATCACCACAACCCTGTTGTTTTTACTCGTTTCCAAAATCTGTCTATCTATCTGCTCCTCTATCTCCCTCTGGCTGTTGGGAGGCCTGTAGTAAACCCCCAACATTGTGACTGCGCCCTTCTTATTCCTGATCTCTACCCATATAGCCTCGCTGCCCTCTGAGGTGTACTCCCGTAGTACAGCTGTGATATTCTCCCTAATCAGTAGCGCAATTCCGCCACCCCTTTTACATCCCCCTCTATCCTGCCTGAAACATCTAAATCCGAGAACGTTTAGCTGCCAATCCTATCTTTCCCTCAACCAGGTCTCTGTAATGGCAACAACATCATAGTTCCAAGTACTAATCCAAGCTCTAAGTTCATCTGCCTTACCCGTAATACTACTTTCATTAAAACATATGCGCTTCAGGCCACCAGACACGCTGTTTTCAGCAACTTCTCCCTGTCTGCTCTTCCTCGGAGCCATACTGGCCCTATTCCCCAGTTCTCCCTCAATGCTTTCGCCTTCTGACCTATTGCTCCGCTACCCACCCCCCTGCCATACTAGTTTAAACCCTCCCGTGTGACACTTGCAAACCTCGCGGCCAGGATATTTATTCCTCTCCAGTTTAGATGCAACCCGTCCTTATATAATCCATGAGAATGCAAACTGGAAAAGCGTCACTTCAGCTGATTGAGCCAACATGTCCATCATTGGGTCATTTACCCTCACTTCAATTCTGGGTCAGTTTTGAAATCTTCAGTGGGAGGCACAGTGTAACTTGTCAGAAATTAGAGCCCAACCATCTCATTCTTGCAGCAGGCGGGTTAAGCAGTTAAAGCTGCAAGCTCCAAAGCAGTAAGGGTGACAATAGCACCCAAACCCTCACAATATATCCCCCTTAACCCCGCAACATTCCACTCCCCACCCTCACAGCGACCCCCCCCCCCCCCACCCTCACAACACTCGGCACCCTCACAACACTTCCCTCCTGACCCTCACAACACTCCCCTCCCCACCCTCAGAATGCTCCCCTCCCCACCCTCACAATGCTCCCCTCCCCAACTTCACAATGCTCCCTTCACCACTCTGTCCCTTCACCACTCTGTCCCTTCACCACTCTGTCCCTTCACCACTCTGTCCCTCACCACTCTGTCCCTCACCACTCTCTCTCTCCCCCACCACTCTCTCTCCCCCACCACTCTCTCTCCCCCCACCACTCTCTCTCCCCCCACCACTCTCTCTCCCCCCACCACTCTCTCTCCCCCCACCACTCTCTCTCCCCCCACCACTCTCTCTCTCCCCCACCACTCTCTCTCTCTCCCCCACCACTCTCTCTCTCTCCCCCACCACTCTCTCTCCCCCCACCACTCTCTCTCTCCCCCCACCACTCTCTCTCTCCCCCCCACCACTCTCTCTCCCCCCACCACTCTCTCTCCCCCCACCACTCTCTCTCCCCCCACCACTCTCTCTCCCCCCACCACTCTCTCTCCCCCCACCACTCTCTCTCCCCCCACCACTCTCTCTCCCCCCCACCACTCTCTCTCCCCCCCACCACTCTCTCTCCCCCCCACCACTCTCTCTCCCCCCACCACTCTCTCTCCCCCCACCACTCTCTCTCCCCCCCACCACTCTCTCTCCCCCCCACCACTCTCTCTCCCCCCCACCACTCTCTCTCTCCCCCCACCACTCTCTCTCCCCCCCCCACCACTCTCTCTCCCCCCCCCCACCACTCTCTCTCCCCCCCCCCCCACCACTCTCTCTCCCCCCCACCACTCTCTCTCCCCCCACCACTCTCTCTCCCCCCCACCACTCTCTCTCCCCCCCGCCACTCTCTCTCCCCCCCACCACTCTCTCTCCCCCCCACCACTCTCTCTCCCCCCCCCACCACTCTCTCTCCCCCCCACCACTCTCTCTCCCCCCACCACTCTCTCTCCCCCCCACCACTCTCTCTCCCCCCCACCACTCTCTCTCCCCCCCACCACTCTCTCTCCCCCCCACCACTCTCTCTCCCCCCCACCACTCTCTCTCCCCCCACCACTCTCTCTCCCCCCACCACTCTCTCTCCCCCCACCACTCTCTCTCCCCCCACCACTCTCTCTCCCCCCACCACTCTCTCTCCCCCCACCACTCTCTCTCCCCCCACCACTCTCTCTCCCCCCACCACTCTCTCTCCCCCCACCACTCTCTCTCCCCCCACCACTCTCTCTCTCCCCACCACTCTCTCTCCCCCCACCACTCTCTCTCCCCCCACCACTCTCTCTCCCCCCACCACTCTCTCTCCCCCCACCACTCTCTCTCCCCCCACCACTCTCTCTCCCCCCACCACTCTCTCCCCCCCACCACTCTCTCTCCCCCACCACTCTCTCTCCCCCACCACTCTCTCTCCCCCCACCACTCTCTCCCCCACCCGCCACTCTCTCCCCCCCCCACCACTCTCTCCCCCCCCCACCACTCTCTCTCCCCCCCCCCACCACTCTCTCTCCCCCCCCCCACCACTCTCTCTCCCCCCCCCACCACTCTCTCTCCCCCCCACCACTCTCTCTCCCCCCACCACTCTCTCTCCCCCCACCACTCTCTCTCCCCCCCACCACTCTCTCTCCCCCCACCACTCTCTCTCCCCCCCACCACTCTCTCTCCCCCCCCCCACTCTCTCTCTCCCCCCCCCACCACTCTCTCTCCCCCCACCACTCTCTCTCCCCCCCACCACTCTCTCTCCCCCCACCACTCTCTCTCCCCCCACCACTCTCTCTCCCCCCACCACTCTCTCTCCCCCCACCACTCTCTCTCCCCCCACCACTCTCTCTCTCCCCCACCACTCTCTCTCTCTCCCCCACCACTCTCTCTCTCTCCCCCACCACTCTCTCTCCCCCCACCACTCTCTCTCTCCCCCCCACCACTCTCTCTCTCCCCCCCACCACTCTCTCCCCCCCACCACTCTCTCCCCCCACCACTCTCTCTCCCCCCACCACTCTCTCTCCCCCCACCACTCTCTCTCCCCCCACCACTCTCTCTCCCCCCACCACTCTCTCTCCCCCCACCACTCTCTCTCCCCCCACCACTCTCTCTCTCCCCCACCACTCTCTCTCTCTCCCCCACCACTCTCTCTCTCTCCCCCACCACTCTCTCTCCCCCCACCACTCTCTCTCTCCCCCCCACCACTCTCTCTCTCCCCCCCACCACTCTCTCTCCCCCCACCACTCTCTCGCCCCCCACCACTCTCTCGCCCCCCACCACTCTCTCGCCCCCCACCACTCTCTCTCCCCCCACCACTCTCTCTCCCCCCCCCACCACTCTCTCTCCCCCCCCCCCCCACCACTCTCTCTCCCCACCCCCACCACTCTCTCTCCCCCCCCCCCACCACTCTCTCTCCCCCCCCCCCACCACTCTCTCTCCCCCCCCCCCACCACTCTCTCTCCCCCCCGCCACTCTCTCTCCCCCCCGCCACTCTCTCTCCCCCCCGCCACTCTCTCTCCCCCCCGCCACTCTCTCTCCCCCCGCCACTCTCTCTCCCCCCGCCACTCTCTCTCCCCCCGCCACTCTCTCTCCCCCCCGCCACTCTCTCTCCCCCCGCCACTCTCTCTCCCCCCCGCCACTCTCTCTCCCCCCCGCCACTCTCTCTCCCCCCCGCCACTCTCTCTCCCCCCCGCCACTCTCTCTCCCCCCCGCCACTCTCTCTCCCCCCCGCCACTCTCTCTCCCCCCCGCCACTCTCTCTCCCCCCCGCCACTCTCTCTCCCCCCCGCCACTCTCTCTCCCCCCCGCCACTCTCTCTCCCCCCCGCCACTCTCTCTCCCCCCCGCCACTCTCTCTCCCCCCCGCCACTCTCTCTCCCCCCCGCCACTCTCTCTCCCCCCCGCCACTCTCTCTCCCCCCCGCCACTCTCTCTCCCCCCCGCCACTCTCTCTCCCCCCCGCCACTCTCTCTCCCCCCCGCCACTCTCTCTCCCCCCCGCCACTCTCTCTCCCCCCCGCCACTCTCTCTCCCCCCCGCCACTCTCTCTCCCCCCCGCCACTCTCTCTCCCCCCCGCCACTCTCTCTCCCCCCCGCCACTCTCTCTCCCCCCCGCCACTCTCTCTCCCCCCCGCCACTCTCTCTCCCCCCCGCCACTCTCTCTCCCCCCCGCCACTCTCTCTCCCCCCCGCCACTCTCTCTCCCCCCCGCCACTCTCTCTCCCCCCCGCCACTCTCTCTCCCCCCCGCCACTCTCTCTCCCCCCCGCCACTCTCTCTCCCCCCCGCCACTCTCTCTCCCCCCCGCCACTCTCTCTCCCCCCCGCCACTCTCTCTCCCCCCCGCCACTCTCTCTCCCCCCCGCCACTCTCTCTCCCCCCCGCCACTCTCTCTCCCCCCCCGCCACTCTCTCTCCCCCCCGCCACTCTCTCTCCCCCCCGCCACTCTCTCTCCCCCCCGCCACTCTCTCTCCCCCCCGCCACTCTCTCTCCCCCCCGCCACTCTCTCTCCCCCCCGCCACTCTCTCTCCCCCCCGCCACTCTCTCTCCCCCCCGCCACTCTCTCTCCCCCCCGCCACTCTCTCTCCCCCCCGCCACTCTCTCTCCCCCCCGCCACTCTCTCTCCCCCCCGCCACTCTCTCTCCCCCCCGCCACTCTCTCTCCCCCCCGCCACTCTCTCTCCCCCCCGCCACTCTCTCTCCCCCCCGCCACTCTCTCTCCCCCCCGCCACTCTCTCTCCCCCCCGCCACTCTCTCTCCCCCCCGCCACTCTCTCTCCCCCCCGCCACTCTCTCTCCCCCCCGCCACTCTCTCTCCCCCCCGCCACTCTCTCTCCCCCCCGCCACTCTCTCTCCCCCCCGCCACTCTCTCTCCCCCCCGCCACTCTCTCTCCCCCCCGCCACTCTCTCTCCCCCCCGCCACTCTCTCTCCCCCCCCGCCACTCTCTCTCCCCCCCGCCACTCTCTCTCCCCCACCCGCCACTCTCTCCCCCCCCCACCACTCTCTCCCCCCCCACCACTCTCTCCCCCCACCACCCTCTCTCCCCCCCCACCACTCTCTCCCCCCCACCACTCTCTCCCCCCCGACCACTCTCTCCCCCCCGACCACTCTCTCCCCCCCCCGCCACTCTCTTTCCCCCCCCACCACTCTGTCCCCTCACCACTCTCTCCCCCTCACCATTCTCTCCCCCCTCACCACTCTCTTCCCCCTCACCACTCTGCCCCCTCTTGCCCCTTCACCACCCTCGCCCCTTACCATCCTCCCCTCACCAACCTTCCCCTCCACACCACTCTCCTCACCACTCCCCCCTCACCACTCCATCTCCTCACCATTCTCCCCTTAATCACTGTTCTTTCGCCCCACCACTCTTTCGCTCCCCACCGCTCTTCCACCCCCACCACTCTTCCACCCCCACCACTCTTCCACCCCCACCACTCTTCCACCCCCACCACTCTTCCCCCCACCACTCTTCCCCCCACCACTCTTCCCCCCACCACTCTTCCCCCCACCACTCTTCCCCCCACCACTCTTCCCCCCACCACTCTTCCCCCCCCACCACTCTCCCCCCCACCACTCTTCCCCCCCACCACTCTTCCCCCCACCACTCTTCCCCCCCCTCCACTCTTCCCCCCCTCCACTCTTCTCCCCCCACCACTCTTCCCCCCCCACCACTCTTCCCCCCCCACCACTCTTTCCCCCCACCACTCTTCCCCCCACCACTCTTCCCCCCCCACCACTCTTCCCCCCCCACCACTCTTCCCCCCACCACTCTTTCCCCCCCACCACTCTTTCCCCCCCACCACTCTTTCCCCCCACCACTCTTTCCCCCCAACCACTCTTTCCCCCCCACCACTCTTTCCCCCACCACTCTTTTCCCCCCCACCACTCTTTCCCCCCACCACTCTTTCCCCCCACCACTCTTTCCCCCCACCACTCTTTCCCCCCCACCACTCTTTCCCCCCACCACTCTTTCCCCCCCACCACTCTTTCCCCCCCACCACTCTTTCCCCCCCACCACTCTTTCCCCCCCACCACTCTTTCCCCCCCCACCACTCTTTCCCCCCCCACCACTCTTTCCCCCCACCACTCTTTCCCCCCACCACTCTTTCCCCCCACCACTCTTTCCCCCCACCACTCTTTCCCCCCACCACTCTTTCCCCCCACCACTCTTTCCCCCCCACCACTCTTCCCCCCACTCTCTCTCCCCCCCACCACTCTCTCTCCCCCCCCACCACTCTCCCTCCCCCCCAGCACTCTCTCTCCCCCCCAGCACTCCCTCTCCCCCCCAGCACTCCCTCTCCCCCCCAGCACTCCCTCTCCCCCCCAGCACTCTCTCTCCCCCCCAGCACTCTCTCTCCCCCCCATACTCTCTCTTTCCCCCCCCCCACCACACTCTCTCCCCCCCCCCACCACTCTCTCTCCCCCCCCACCACTCTCTCTCCCCCCCCCACCACTCTCTCTCCCCCACCACTCTCTCTCCCCCACCTCTCTCTCTCCCCCACCACTCTCTCTCCCCCACCACTCTCTCTCCCCCACCACTCTCTCTCCCCCACCACTCTCTCTCCCCCACCACTCTCTCTCCCCCACCACTCTCTCTCCCCCACCACTCTCTCTCCCCCACCACTCTCTCTCCCCCACCACTCTCTCTCCCCCACCACTCTCTCTCCCCCACCACTCTCTCTCCCCCACCACTCTCTCTCCCCCACCACTCTCTCTCCCCCACCACTCTCTCTCCCCCCACCACTCTCTCTCCCCCCCCACCACTCTCTCTCCCCCCTACCACTCTCTCTCCCCCCCCCACCACTCTTTCTCCCCCCCCACCACTCTCTCTCCCCCCCCACCACTCTCTCTCTCCCCCCCCCACCACTCTCTCTCCCCCCCCACCACTCTCTCTCCCCCCCACCACTCTGTCTCCCTCACCATTCTCTCCCCCCCACCATTCTCTCCCCCCCACCACTCTTCCCCCCTCACCACTCTCACCCCCCTCACCACTCTCACCCCCCTCACCACTCTCATCCCCCTCACCACTCTCACCCCCCTCACCACTCTCTCCCTACTCACCACTCTCTCACCCTCACCATTCTCTCCCCCTCACCATTCTCTCCCCCTCACCATTCTCTCCCCCTCACCATTCTCTCTCCCTCACCATTCTCTCCCCCTCACCACTCTCTTCCCCCTCACCACTCTGCCCCCTCTTGCCCCTTCACCACCCTCGCCCCTTACCACCCTCCCCTCACCAACCTTCCCCTCCACACGACTCTCCTCACCACTCCCCCCTCACCACTCCATCTCCTTACCATTCACCCCCTCATCACTGTTCTTTCGCCCCACCACTCTTTCGCTCCCCACCATCCTTCCACCCCCACCATTCTTCCACCCCCACCACTCTTTCCCCCACCGCTCTTTCCCCCCACCGCTCTTTCCCCCCACCGCTCTTTCCCCCCACCACTCTTTTCCCCCACCACTCTTTTCCCCCACCACTCTTTTCCCCCACCACTCTTTTCCCCCACCACTCTTTTCCCCCACCACTCTTTTCCCCACCACTCTTTTCCCCACCACTCTTTTCCCCACCACTCTTTTCCCCACCACTCTTTTCCCCACCACTCTTTTCCCCACCACTCTTTTCCCCACCACTCTTTTCCCCACCACTCTTTTCCCCACCACTCTTTTCCCCACCACTCTTTTCCCCACCACTCTTTTCCCCACCACTCTTTTCCCCACCACTCTTTTCCCCACCACTCTTTTCCCCACCACTCTTTTCCCCACCACTCTTTTCCCCACCACTCTTTTCCCCACCACTCTTTTCCCCACCACTCTTTTCCCCACCACTCTTTTCCCCACCACTCTTTTCCCCACCACTCTTTTCCCCACCACTCTTTTCCCCACCACTCTTTTCCCCACCACTCTTTTCCCCACCACTCTTTTCCCCACCACTCTTTTCCCCACCACTCTTTTCCCCACCACTCTTTTCCCCACCACTCTTTTCCCCACCATTCTCTCCCCCCTCACCACTCTCTTCCCCCTCACTACTCTGCCCCCTCTTGCCCCTTCACCACCCTCGCCCCTTACCACCCTTCCCTCACCAACCTTCCCCTCCACACCACTCTTCTCACCACACCCCCCTCACCACTCCATCTCCTCACCATTCTCCCCCTCATCACTGTTCTTTCGCTCCGCACCACTCTTCCCCCCCCACCACTCTTCCCCCCCCACCACTCTTCCCCCCCCACCACTCTTCCCCCCCACCACTCTTCCCCCCCACCACTCTTCCCCCCCCACCACTCTTCCCCCCCACCACTCTTACCCCCCACCACTCTTTCCCCCCTCCACTCTTCCCCCCCTCCACTCTTCCCCCCCTCCACTCTTCCCCCCCCTCCACTCTTCCCCCCCACCACTCTTTCCCCACACCACTCTTTCCCCCCCACCACTCTTTCCCCCCACCACTCTTTCCCCCACCATTCTCTCCCCCCTCACCACTCTCTTCCCCCTCACTACTCTGCCCCCTCTTGCCCCTTCACCACCCTCGCCCCTTACCACCCTTCCCTCACCAACCTTCCCCTCCACACCACTCTCCTCACCACACCCCCCTCACCACTCCATCTCCTCACCATTCTCCCCCTCATCACTGTTCTTTCGCCCCACCACTCTTTCGCTCCGCACCACTCTTCCCCCCCACCACTCTTCCCCCCCACCACTCTTCCCCCCACCACTCTTCCCCCCACCACTCTTCCCCCCCACCACTCTTCCCCCCCCACCACTCTTCCCCCCCCACCACTCTTCCCCCCCCACCACTCTTCCCCCCCCACCACTCTTCCTCCCCACCACTCTTCCCCCCCATCACTCTTCCCCCCCACCACTCTTTCCCCACACCACTCTTTCCCCCCCACCACTCTTTCCCCCCACCACTCTTTCCCCCCACCACTCTTTCCCCCCACCACTCTTTCCCCCCCACCACTCTTTCCCCCCACCACTCTTTCCCCCCACCACTCTTTCCCCCCACCACTCTTTCCCCCCACCACTCTTTCCCCCCACCACTCTTTCCCCCCACCACTCTTTCCCCCACCATTCTCTCCCCCCTCACCACTCTCTTCCCCCTCACTACTCTGCCCCCTCTTGCCCCTTCACCACCCTCGCCCCTTACCACCCTTCCCTCACCAACCTTCCCCTCCACACCACTCTCCTCACCACACCCCCCTCACCACTCCATCTCCTCACCATTCTCCCCCTCATCACTGTTCTTTCGCCCCACCACTCTTCCCCCCCACCACTCTTCCCCCCCCACCACTCATCCCCCCCCACCACTCTTCCCCCCCACCACTCTTCCCCCCCACCACTCTTCCCCCCCACCACTCTTCCCCCCACCACTCTTCCCCCCCCACCACTCTTCCCCCCCACCACTCTTCCCCCCCCACCACTCTTCCCCCCCCACCACTCTTCCCCCCCCACCACTCTTCCCCCCCCACCACTCTTCCCCCCCACCACTCTTCCCCCCCCACCACTCTTCCCCCCACCACTCTTCCCCCCCACCACTCTTCCCCCCACCACTCTTCCCCCCACCACTCTTTCCCCCCCTCCACTCTTCCCCCCCATCACTCTTCCCCCCCATCACTCTTTCCCCACACCACTCTTTCCCCCCCACCACTCTTTCCCCCCCACCACTCTTTCCCCCCCACCACTCTTTCCCCCCCACCACTCTTTCCCCCCCACCACTCTTTCCCCCCCACCACTCTTTCCCCCCACCACTCTTTCCCCCCACCACTCTTTTCCCCCACCACTCTTTTCCCCCACCACTCTTTTCCCCCACCACTCTCTCTCCCCCACCACCACTCTCTCTCCCCCCCCACCACTCTCTCTCCCCCCCACCACTCTCTCTCCCCCCCCACCACTCTCTCTCCCCCCCCACCACTCTCTCTCCCCCCCCCACCACTATCTCTCCCCCCCACCACTCTCTCTCCCCCCCACCACTCTGTCTTCCTCACCATTCTCTCCCCCCCACCATTCTCTCCCCCCCCACCACTCTTCCCCCCTCACCACTCTCACCCCCCTCACCACTCTCACCCCCCTCACCACTCTCATCCCCCTCACCACTCTCACCCCCCTCACCACTCTCTCCCTACTCACCACTCTCTCCCCCTCACCATTCCCTCCCCCTCACCATTCTCTCCCCCTCACCATTCTCTCCCCCTCACCATTCTCTCCCCTCACCATTCTCTCTCCCTCACCATTCTCTCCCCCCTCACCACTCTCTTCCCCCTCACTACTCTGCCCCCTCTTGCCCCTTCACCACCCTCGCCCCTTACCACCCTTCCCTCACCAACCTTCCCCTCCACACCACTCTCCTCACCACACCCCCCATCACCACTCCATCTCCTCACCATTCTCCCCCTCATCACTGTTCTTTCGCCCCACCACTCTTTCGCTCCGCACCACTCTTTCGCTCCGCACCACTCTTCCCCCCCACCACTCTTCCCCCCCACCACTCTTCCCCCCCACCACTCTTCCCCCCCACCACTCTTCCCCCCCACCACTCTTCCCCCCACCACTCTTCCCCCCCACCACTCTTCCCCCCCCACCACTCTTCCCCCCCCACCACTCTTCCCCCCCACCACTCTTCCCCCCCACCACTCTTCCCCCCCACCACTCTTCCCCCCCACCACTCTTCCCCCCCACCACTCTTCCCCCACCACTCTTCCCCCCCACCACTCTTCCCCCCCACCACTCTTCCCCCCCCACCACTCTTCCCCCCCACCACTCTTCCCCCCCACCACTCTTCCCCCCCACCACTCTTCCCCCCCCTCCACTCTTCCCCCCCCTCCACTCTTCCCCCCCTCCACTCTTCCCCCCCTCCACTCTTCCCCCCCATCACTCTTCCCCCCCACCACTCTTTCCCCCCACCACTCTTTCCCCCCACCACTCTTTCCCCCCACCACTCTTTCCCCCACCATTCTCTCCCCCCTCACCACTCTCTTCCCCCTCACTACTCTGCCCCCTCTTGCCCCTTCACCACCCTCGCCCCTTACCACCCTTCCCTCACCAACCTTCCCCTCCACACCACTCTCCTCACCACACCCCCCTCACCACTCCATCTCCTCACCATTCTCCCCCTCATCACTGTTCTTTCCCCCCACCACTCTTCCCCCCCACCACTCTTCCCCCCCACCACTCTTCCCCCCCACCACTCTTCCCCCCCACCACTCTTCCCCCACCACTCTTCCCCCCCCACCACTCTTTCCCCCCCCTCCACTCTTCCCCCCCTCCACTCTTCCCCCCCATCACTCTTTCCCCACACCACTCTTTCCCCACACCACTCTTTTCCCCCACCACTCTTTCCCCCCACCACTCTTTCCCCCCACCACTCTTCCCCCCCACCACTCTTTTCCTCCCCACCACTCTTTTCCTCCCCACCACTCTTTTCCCCCCCACCACTCTTTTCCCCCCCACCACTCTTTTCCCCCCCACCACTCTTTTCCCCCCCACCACTCTTTTCCCCCCCACCACTCTTTTCCCCCCACCACTCTTTTCCCCCCCACCACTCTTTCCCCCCCACCACTCTTTCCCCCCTACCACTCTTTCCCCCCACCACTCTTTCCCCCCACCACTCTTTCCCCCCACCACTCTTTCCCCCCACCACTCTTTCCCCCCACCACTCTTTTCCCCCCACCACTCTTTTCCCCCCCACCACTCTTTCCCCCCCCACCACTCTTTTCCCCCCCACCACTCTTTCCCCCCCCACCACTCTTTCCCCCCCACCACTCTTTCCCCCCCCACCACTCTTTTCCCCCCCACCACTCTTTTCCCCCCCACCACTCTTTTCCCCCCCACCACTCTTTTCCCCCCCACCACTCTTTTCCCCCCCACCACTCTTTTCCCCCCCACCACTCTTTTCCCCCCCACCACTCTTTTCCCCCCCACCACTCTTTTCCCCCCCACCACTCTTTTCCCCCCCACCACTCTTTTCCCCCCCACCACTCTTTTCCCCCCCACCACTCTTTTCCCCCCACCACTCTTTTCCCCCCCACCACTCTTTTCCCCCCCACCACTCTTTTCCCCCCCACCACTCTTTTCCCCCCCACCACTCTTTTCCCCCCCACCACTCTTTTCCCCACCTCCACTCTTTTCCTCCCCACCACTCTTTTCCTCCCCACCACTCTTTTCCTCCCCACCACTCTTTTCCTCCCCACCACTCTTTTCCTCCCCACCACTCTTTTCCTCCCCACCACTCTTTTCCTCCCCACCACTCGTTTCCTCCCCACCACTCGTTTCCTCCCCACCACTCTTTTCCTCCCCACCACTCTTTCCCCCCTCACTCCTCTTTCCCCCCTCACCACACTCCACCCCTCACCACTCTCCACCCCCCACCACTCTCCACCCCCCACCACTCTCCACCCCCCACCACTCTCCCCCTCCCCCTCTCCAGTATCTTCACCCCCACAACTCCCCATCTCCTTGCCCCCACCAACACTCCATCATGCCTAATCCCCACGACTCCCCTCTGCCCTAATCCCCTCCCCAACAACTTGCAGTCGCCAGAACTCCCCAACCCTATCTGGGTCACTAATGTACTTTAGGGAGAGTAATCTGCCGTTGTTACCTGGTCTGTTTCCTCCGGGTGCTCCCGTTTCCTCCCACAGTTCCCGAGAGACGTGCTTGTTAGGTGAATTGGACATTCTGAATTCTCCCTCTGTGTACCCGAACAGGTGCCGGAGTGTGGCGTCTAGGGGATTTTCACAGTAACTTCATTGCAGTATTAATGTAAACCTACTGGTGACACTAATGTAGATTATTATTATTACATATGACTCCAGTAACGTGGTTGACTCTTAAATGCCTCTGAAATGTCCGAGCAAGGGCAATTAGGAATGGGCAATAACTGCTGGAGGAACCAGCGATGCCCTCATCCTGCAAATGAAGAAATAAAAATTCTTTGAGTGTCTGGGAGGAAATGGGAGAGCAGGCAGGATTTGCTGGTCCCGCCAATGGTAACCCTGGGTTCTCAGGTGGCAGGATGGGCGATCCATGCTAAACACTCTAGACTTTGGCAGGTCCAGAAGATCCTGACAACGGCCAGTGATGAGCTCCCTCCACTACGGGCAGGACGGAATATCCCGCCCTGTGACTTTATTTGCTGTCTTGGAAATAAGCCAGTTTTAAGGGACAGGCTAGCTTCAGGCTATTCTCCCTTAACAGACAATTATTGCAATTAACATGGGCTCACAGTGGGAAATGTCTTACAGGCTATTAATCAAACCTTTGGAGCTTAACTCAGCTGTAATCCTGAACTAGCCCAAACAGTATCCTGAGCTGAACATTACTGATTGTGTTCAATTTATGGAATGTATTAGAGAAGCTCACAATCGAATGCTGCGATCATGAATTCCTTTAACTATAAACCCCTCGAGTAGATCCATCTTCGAGACACGTGTGAGTACAAACCTCGTTTTTATAATGATTTCCAATAATTTAACACTTATAATCCAGTATAATTCTGGAGAATCTGTGCTGCATTCCCCTCCAAGGTCAACTTATCCTTTCCGAGGTTGGTGCCTTGAATTGAGTGCAGGACTCCAAATCACAACTGAAACGTAACTTCTACCTTTTTGAATTCCAAATCTCTTTGAGATAAAGGCCAACATTCCTTTTGACTTGCAAATTATATTTTTGTAGCAGTCTGTGAACTCTTAATGGAATAATAGAGAGACAGGATGAAGTGCTGTAGCTAGTCTAGATTTCACAATAAGTGACTTTAGATTGCATCATGAAGAGAATGGAAAAGCGAGTGATGTATAGTGTTACAATCCCTTTGGGGACCAAAGACTGTGCTTTATGTGATTCTACCCCATACACAGCTGAGTGTGAACTTCCCTGATAATTGGGGGCAGGTCAGGGAGGATGGCCCTTTATAACGTAGAACATAGAACAGTACAGGCCCTTCGGCCCACGATATTGTGCCGACCATTTATCCTAATCTAAGATCAGCCTAACCTACACCCCTTCAATTTATTGCTGTCCATGTGCCCGTCTAAGAGTCGCTTAAATGTCCCTAATGACTCTGACTCCACCACCTCCGCTGGCAGTGCATTCCACACACCCACCATTCTCTGTGTAAAGAACCTACCTCTGACAACTCCCTTATACCTTCCTCCAATCACCTTAAAATTATGTCCCCTCGTGACAGCCATTTCCACCCTGGGGAAAAGTCTCTGACTATCCACTCTATCCATGCCTCTCATCACCTTGTACACCTCTATCAAGTCACATCTCTTCTTTCTTCACTCCAGTGTGAAAAGCCCTAGCTCCCTCAACCTTTCTTCATAAGACATACCCTCCAGTCCAGGCAGCACCCTGGTAAATCTCCTCTGCATTCTCTCCAAAGCATCCACATCCTTCCTATAATGAGGCGACCAGAACTGGACACAATATTCCAAGTGTGGTCTAACCAGGGTTTTATAAAGCTGCAGAAAAACCTAGCGGCTCTTAAACTCAATACCCCTGTTAATGAAAGCCAACACACCATACGCCTTCTTAACAACCCTATCAACCTGGGTGGCAACTTTGAGGGATCTACGTACGTGGACCCCAAGATCCCTCTGTTCCTCCACACTTCTGAGAATCCTGCCTTTAACCCTGTTCAGCATTTAAATTCGACCTTCCAAAATGAATCACTTCACATTTACCTAGGTTGAACTCCATCCCCACTTCTCAGCCCAGCTCTGCATCCTGTCAATGTCCTGTTGTAACCTGCAACAGCCCTCAACACTATCAACAACTCCACCAACCTTCGCATATTTGGCAAACTTACTAACCCACCCTTCCACTTCCTCATCCAAGTCATTTATAAAAACCACAGAGCAGAGGTCCCAGAACAGATCCCTGCGGGACAACACTGGTCACCGGCCTCCTGGCGGAATACTTTCCATCCACTACCACTCGCTGTCTTCTTTCGGCCAGCCAATTCTGTATCCTGACGGTCAAATTTCCCTGTACCCCATGCCCCCTAACATCTGTATAAAAACGTGAACCTGGCAACCTCACCTCTGAAGGGGATATCGAGCGTGCAGGTCCTCAACCCACCAGGGAGTCCAATGGAGAGGCACCAGAGAGGATGTGGGGGAACCAGCTCAGTCATTCTCGGAACAGGAAGGCTAAGTCCTGGAAGTTAGGGGGGGTGTGGGCAAGTATTTGCTGCTTGCAAGCCTTTGCGGGGCCTCCATTATTATCGTGCTGTTAGTCTCCAATGGATCTGGCACTTGGTGAAGGATAGGTGGGATGGGGGGTGGGGGGGTGGGCGGGGGGGCAGTGCCAATCACCAAGATTACATCAGCATGACTGCCTGGTTACAATAGCAGGAAAGGACAACTATTGAGCTGCTATCCTCGCAGAAGGGAGGTTGAGGACATCCTGCTTCCAGCCTATATATGAGGTTGGCTGTGCATGATGAAATGAAATGAGGGTGGGGAGGCACTTTAAGGATACATCATGTGACTTTTGAATAGTTAAACGGTGCTAACTTAGGTGGTTCATATCTACTCAGACCTAAACTCACTCGTGCCCACGCTGTTACTATAATTTCTCAGCCTTCCTGACCGTACATCTCAGTGTCTCCCCAGGATCCACAGCTCATCAAAAGATCCTCTTCCCTGTGGGTGCTTGGAGGGGTCCCTGGGCTCTTTGGGAGAGGAGTGTAGTTTTTTTTATTTGTGTATACCGTAATAAACCTGTAGTTCATTTCTACCCTACCGTGTGTCCCGTTGTCTCTCGTGTTGGATTCTATACTGGCGACGAGGGTGAGGTGGAGCTGCCGCAGCCGACATGAGCTATACCGCTGAACCACTTCACCCAGTCCCACAAAAGCCTCCATTCTGAATGGTGAGCTGCCGCACATCGGGAAACTTGAACTGGTACTCGATGCTGGTATCGATAGGGCAGCACGATGGTGCAGTGGGTTAGCCCTGCTGCCTCACGGCGCTGAGGTACAAAGTTCGATCCCGGCTCTGGTCACTGTCCGTGTGGAGTTTGCACATTCTCCCCGTGTTTGCGTGGGTTTCGCCACCACAACCCAAAAATGTGCAGGCTAGGTGGATTGGCCATGCTAAATTGCCCCTTAATTGGAAAAAATGAATTGGGTACTCTAAGTTTTAAAAATAAAATGCTGGTACCGATGACTGGACCCAGTATGTAGAGCGGGTGCAGTGCATTGGGGACGAACGACAGACCGTTATCCTGCTGACTACAGTCGGGGGACCCACCTATGCGCTCATCAAGAGCCTCACACACTGGACAGGCCAGACTCGAAGTCTTTCATCGCATTTGGTGGCCCTGGTTGAGGCATATCTTAACCTGCAACCCCTGGTAATGGTCCGCCGGTTCTGTTTTCACATGGCCTTGCAGGTCCTAGGAGAATCAAATGGCAAATTTTTGGCGCGCTTCAGAATGCTCGCCACCTCATGTGAGTTCAGACACACGCTGCCCGAATCCTTACGGGTAACCTTGGTCCCGCGTCCACATAGACCTCCCCGGCACCTTTCAGGGAGCAACATCCCTCGTTATGGTAGACACCCACTCGAAGTGGTTCGAGGTCCACAAGGTGTAAACTGTGACCACAAAAACAACCATGGGTAGGCTGCAGTACACATTCAGCACCCATGGAATAGCCAATGTGAGTGTCAGATAACTGCCCCACGTTCACCAGCAAAGTGTTGGAAGCGTTTGTGGCCTCGAACAGAATTCGGCACGTGCGGACCACCCTGTTTCACCCAGCCTGAAACGGTTTGTCACAGTGAGAAGTCCAAACCTTCAAAAATGCAACAAAGAAACTGACCACGGGGTCTTGGGAAACGCGACTGGCCAATTTTCTCTTCAGTTACCGGACAACCCTTCATGCTACCATGGGTGTGACACCTACAGAGTTGCTGATGGAACAATGGCTCAGGACCGCAATTTATGTTAGGCTACCAGACCAGAACCCAATTTATGTTAGGATACTGGACCAATCCCCAATTTATGTTAGGATACCGGATCCCCAATTTATGTTAGGATACTGGACCAATCCCCAATTTATGTTAGGATACCGGATCCCCAATTTGTGTTAGGATTCCGGACCAGTCCCCAATTTTTGTTAGGATACCGGACCAGTCCCCAATTTATGTTAGGATACCGGACCAGTCCCCAATTCATGTTAGCATACCAGACCCCAGTTTATGTTAGGAATCTTCAAAAATGTTTCTATTTGTATAACTGTGGGGAAAGGGCACGTCACCCCAGGAGTGATGACTCTGCCTATCAATATCTTTTATGTTAAAAAAAACTTTAATTTAAACACAGATTTAACCAGATTATCAAGCAAATAACATTAGCAGTTAAATAGTTTTTAAATGAAAGGAAAAACTTCAACTTACTATCTACATATGCCCCTAATTCCAATTAACAAACCAAGATAGTTTAAATACCACTTATAAATAAAGTTCACAAAAGAGGTTACTTGCTTATCTGTGCAGACAGAGACTCTTTCAGGAACAACCTGAAAATCCTTCTGTCTTGTCAGACTCTTCTGCTCTACCTAACAGCATTTGGTAAAGGTGCAAACTACAGGCAGACCTGGCTCCTCCCATTAATTCACCAAATGTATCCCTCTAAGATGTTCCATCACCTGCTTAACTAGGATGAAACACACTCCCTCATAAATTATCTACTCTCCAGGGAATCTCTACTAATCAAAACAATATCTCATTAGCCGTCGCTGTAAACAAGTAAATGGTTAAAAATCAATCATTTTCTCACTTTTTACGACTCCTTTAATTACAGCTTTTGTAGACCTGGTGCCTGTAGGCATTTTAAAATGTTTTTTTATAACATTACTGCTAAAATATGAAATATATTGTAAAAGGTTGGTTTACAGGTGATTAATAAGGCAAATGGAATTTTGTCCTTCATTGCTAGAGGGATGGAGTTTAAGACTAGGGAGGTTATGCTGCAATTGAATAAGGTGTTAGTGAGGCCACACCTGGAGTATTGTGTTCAGTTTTGGTCTCCTTATCTGAGAAAGGACATACTGGCGCTGGAGGGTGTGCAGAGGAGATTCACTAGGTTAATCCCAGAGCTGAAGGGGTTGGATTACGAGGAGAGGTTGAGTAGACTGGGACTGTACTCGTTGGAATTTAGAAGGATGAGGGGGGATCTTATAGAAACATATAAAATTATGAAAAGAATAGATAGGATAGATGCGGGCAGGTTGTTTCCACTGGCGGGTGAAAGCAGAACTAGGGGCATAGCTTCAAAATAAGGGGAAGTAGATTTAGGACTGAGTTTAGGAGGAACTTCTTCACCCAAAGGGTTGTGAATCTATGGAATTCCTTGCCCAGTGAAGCAGTAGAGGTTCCTTCATTAAATGATTTTAAGATAAAGATAGATAGTTTTTTGAAGAATAAAGGGATTAAGGGTTATGGTGTTCGGGCCGGAAAGTTGAGCTGAGTCCACAAAAGATCAGACATGATCTCATTGAATGGTGGAGCAGGCTCGAGGGGCCAGATGGCCTACTCCTGCTCCTAGCTCTTATGTTCTTATGTATAACAATTTCTACATTCATCTCAAATCTTAATCCAGTTTTTCACACTCTGAAAATAAGAAGCTGGTGTCAGGAAAATGGCCAATTAGCTGTTGGATTGTCCCAAAAATCCAACTGATTCACTAAAGTCCTTTAGAGAATGAAATATGCTGTGTGCTCTCTAGACTATGTGACTCTGGTCCTATTCTCATCTGGTTGACTCCTTAGAGCCCTTGGAATTGACCTGAGCCTGTTACAAAAGGTAAATCACTGCCTCCTCAGAGCTGCAAGGGATGGACAATAAGTGTCAGTCTTATGAACTTATCAGTTAGGAGTAGAAATAGGCCACTCGGCTCTTCAATCCTGCCCCACCATTAAATGAGGTCATGGCTGATCTGATTGTAATCTCAACCCCACATTCCTGCCTACCCCCGATAACCTTTCACCTCCTTGTTAATCAAGAATCTATCTAGCTCTGCCTTAAAAGTATTCAGATTCTGCCCTCATCACCTTTTGAGGAAGAGAGTACCAAAGACTCACGACCTTCTGAGAGAAAAGATTTTGCCTCATCCCCATTTTAAATGGGTGGACCCTTATTTTTAAACAGTGACCACTGGTTCTTGATTTTCCCACAAGAGGACACATCCTCTCCACTTCCACCCTGTCAATACCCCTCAGGATTTTAAATGATTCAATCAAGCCATCTCTTGCTCTTCTAAACTCCAGTAGAAACAAACCTTTCCTCCTAAAACAACCCGCCCATTCCAGGTATTAATCTGATAATCCTTCTCGGAATTTAAATAAATTGGCCAATATTGTACACAATATTCCAGATGTGATCTCACCAGTGCCTTGTACAGCTGAAGCATAACCTCCCTACTTTTGTATTCAATTCCCCTCACAATAAATGGTGACATTGTATTAACTTTCCTAATTACTTGCTGTACCTGTAAACCAGCCTTTTGTGATCCATGCACTTGGACACCTCTGCATCTCAGAGCTCTGCAATCTTTTACCATTTAGACTCTAAGCTTTTTATTATTATTGCCAAAATGAACAATTTCACATTTTCCCACATTATACTCCATTTGCCAGATCTTTGCTCACTCACTTAACCAATCTATATCTTTTTGTAGTCTCCTTATGCCCGCTCCACAATTTACTTTCCTACCTGTCTTTGTGTCATCAGCAAATTTGGCAACCATCCCATCATCCCTAGAATGAAGAGCTTATCATATGAGGAGCGATTGAGGACTCTGGGTCTGTACTCGTTGGAGTTTAGAAGGATATGGGGGATAACTTACAGGATACTGCGAGGGGTGGATAGAATGGGCGGGGAGAGGATGTTTCCACTTGTAGGAAAAACTAGAACCCGAGGAGACAATCTCAGACTAAATGGACGATCCTTCAAAACAGAGATGAGGAGGAATTTCTTCAGCCAGAGGGTGGTGAATCTGTGGAACTCTTTGCCGCAGAAGGCTGTGGAGGCCAAATCAAAGTGTCTTTAAAACCGAGATCGATAGGTCCTTGATTAATAGGGCGATCAGAGGTTTTGGGGAGAAGGAAGGAGAATGGGGATGAGAAACATATCAGCCATGATTGAATGGCAGAGCAGACTCGATGGGCTGAATGGCCTAAGGCTTATGGTCATTTATATAGATTGTAAACAGCTGAAGTCCCAGCACTGATCCCTGTGACATACCATTCTTTACATCTTGCCAACCTGAAAAATATTTATGGCAACTCTGCCTCCTGTTAGACAGCGAATCTTCAATGCATGGCAAAGTGCATAAGGGCATACATCTTTCTTAGTGTGTAAACTCTGTCTGTCTGGAGTTGGTGAAATGGAAACTCAGTGACCAATGGAGACTTTAATAAAGAAGGTGTTTTATTGCATTTTTCACTCATTTATAATTTTGGTGACTTTTGTTCATTTGTCAGTTTTGGACATACTCAGTTGAGAATGAACTAGTGTTTTATATATGTTTAACAACTTGCTTATTTTTATACTCTGTGCCCCTATTTATAAAGCCCTGGATCTTGTAAACTTGTATTATCTGATTTCCCAACCTGCCCTTCCAGTGTCAATGATTTGCACATATACAACCAGTGCCCTCTGCTCTTGCACTCCTTTTGGAATTTTGCCCTTTATTTTTTATTGTCTCCTATTTTTTATTGTCTCCTCCTGTTCTTCCTGCCAAAATGAATCCCTTCACATTTCTCGGCATTAAATTTCATCTGATTTGTTTTTTCACGTCCCTCTTAATCTACTCGTCCATGTCCGAGGAAGGAAATGTGATCCTTTGGGCGGCACAGTAGCATAGTGGTTAGCACTGTTGCTTCACAGCGCCAGGGTCCCAGGTTTGATTCCTCACTGTCTGTGCGGAGTCTGCACGTTCTCCTTGTGTCTGCGTGTTTCCTCCGGGTGCTCCGCTTTCATCCCACAAGTCCCGGAAAACGTGCTTGTTAGGTGAATTGGATAGTCTGAATTCTCCCTCTGTGTACCCTAACAGGTGCTGGAGTGTGGCGTCTAGGGGCATTTCACAGTAACTTCATTGCAGTGTTAATGTAAGCCTACTTGTGACAATAAAGATTATTATTATATTATCTCTTGGGCCTGGTTCTCTGTTGTATTAGAACCCTAGAATCCCGACAGTGCAGAAGGAGGTCATTCAGCCCATCGAGTTTGCACCAACTCTCTAACGAGCACCATACCTAGGCCCACTCCCCTGCCCTATCCCCACAACCCCACCTAATCTGCACATCCCTGGACATTAAGGGGCAATTTAGCATGACCAATCCACCTCACCTGCACTTCTTTGTCACATGACAGGGCGATGTGGGCAGCACGGTAGCCTTGTGGATAGCACAATTGCTTCACAGCTCCAGGGTCCCAGGTTCGATTCCGGCTTGGGTCACTGTCTGTGCGGAGTCTGCACATCCTCCCCGTGTGTGCGTGGGTTTCCTCCGGGTGCTCCGGTTTCCTCCCACAGTCCAAAGATGTGCAGGTTAGGTGGATTGGCCATGATAAATTGCCCTTTGTGTCCAAAATTGCCCTTAGTGTTGGGTGGGGTTACTGGGTTATGGGGATAGGGTGGAGGTGTTGACCTTGGGTAGGGTGCTCTTTCCAAAAGCCGGTGCAGACTCGATGGGCCGAATGGCCTCCTTCTGCACTGTAAATTCTATGATAATCTATGATAATCTATGACATGTGTCATATGCATGCTTTTTCTACTTCATCTTACTCTCTATCTCTTTCTTCATCCACAAAACTCCGGATTTGTTTCCCTGACCTTTCCCCCTTGTGGGAATATACCTTAGCTGTGCCGGAACAATCCCCTCTTAAGGGTCTTGTTCAGTTTATTTTTCAGTTACAGTTTTGCCTGCCAATCTTTGATTCCAATATATCTGGACCAGAACCATTAATGTTGGCCCTCTCCTGATAATTATTATTTTTTTAACTTTGGAATGCTCCTTGTCCTTTTCCATAGCCAACCTAAACCTTAAGGAAGACCTGCATTGGAGGTGGAACAGTGAAGGTTCACTAGATTGGTCCCTGGGATGAGAGGGTTGTCCCATGGGGAGAGTGTGCTTAATTGGGCTTGTACGGTCTGGCATTTAGACTGAGAGGTGATCACATTGAAGCAAAGAGATTCAGAAGGGGTTTGATAGGGTAGATGCTGAGAAAATGTTCCCCAATGGGTGGGGAATCTAAAACACAGGAGGTCACATTCTCTGGATAAGGGGAAGGACTGGGATGAGGTGAAATTACTTCTCTGAGTTTTGGGAATTCTCTACCCCAGAGGGTTATGGATGCTGCATCAATGAATATATTTAAGGCTGATACAGAAAGAGGGTCTCACAAGGAATCACTAAATATGGGGAATGGTCAGGGACATGGAGTTGAAGATCAGCCATGATGCTTTTGGATGCAGGCATGAAAGGCTTCATGGCCTACCCCTATCCTATTTAATAGTTTCTTCTGTTTGTGTCATCGCTCCTCCGGGTCAGAACGATGTAGGTTCACACCACAATATTGTGAACATAATCGGTCAGGCCAGTACAGAACATAATCGATCAGGTCACTACGGAACATAATCGATCAGGCCAGTACGGAACATAATCGATCAGGCCAATACGGAACATAATCGATCAGGCCAATACGGAACATAATCGATAAGGTCAATACGGAACATAATCGAACAGGTCAATACGGAACATAATCGATCAGGCCAATACGGAACATAATCGATCAGGCCAACATGGAACATTATCGATCAGGCCAGTATGGAACATTCGACCAGGCCAATATGGAACATAATCGATCAGGCCAATACGGAACATTCGACCAGGCCAATATGGAACATTATCGATCAGGCCAGTATGGAACATTCGACCAGGCCAATATGGAACATAATCGATCAGGCCAATATGGAACATTCGACCAGGCCAATATGGAACATTCGATCAGGCCAATATGGAACATTCGACCAGGCCAATACAGAACATTCGATCAGGCCACTATGGAACATAATCGATCAGACCACTATGGAACATAATCGATCAGGTCAATACAGAACATAGTCAATCAGGCCACTAAGGAACATAATCGATCAGGTGAATGTGGAACATAATCGATCAATTCAATACGGAACATAATCGATCAATTCAATACAGAACATAATCGATCAGGCCACTATGGAGCATAATCGATCAGGCCAATATGGAACATAATCGATCAGGTCAACACAGAACATAATCGATCAGGCCAATATGGAACATTTGATCAGGCCACTATGGAACATAATCGATCAGGCCAATAATGAATATAATCGATCAGGCCAACATGGAACATAATTGATCAGGCCAATAATGAATATAATCGATCAGGCCACTATGGAACATAATCGATCAGGCCACTATGGAACATAATCGAACAGGCCACTATGGAACATAATCGATCATGCCACTATGGAACATAATCGAACAGGCCACTATGGAACATAATTGAACAGGCCGCTATGGACCATAATTGATCATGCCACTATCGAATATAATCGAACAGACCGCTATGGAATATAATCGATCAGGCCACTATGGAACATAATCGATCATGCCACTATGGAACATAATCGAACAGGCCGCTATGGACCATAATTGATCATGCCACTATGGAACATAATCGAACAGGCCGCTATGGACCATAATTGATCATGCCGCTATGGACCATAATTGATCATGCCACTATGGAATATAATCGATCAGGCCACTATGGAACATAATCGATCATGCCACTATGGAACATAATCGATCAGGCCATTATGGAACATAATCGATCAGGTCAAAACAGAACATAGTCAATCAGGCCAATAAGGAACATAATCGATCAGGTCAATGTGGAACATAATCGATCAATTCAATACGGAACATAATCGATCAATTCAATACAGAACATAATCGATCAGGCCACTATGGAGCATAATCGATCAGGCCAATATGGAACATAATCATTCAGGTCAATACAGAACATAATCGATCAGGCCAATACAGAACATTTGAACAGGCCACTATGGAACATTCGACCAGGCCACTATGGAACATAATCGATCAGACCACTATGGAACATAATCGATCAGGTCAATACAGAACATAGTCAATCAGGCCAATAAGGAACATAATCGATCAGGTCAATACAGAACATAATCGATCAATTCAATACGGAACATAATCGATCAATTCAATACAGAACATAATCGATCAGGCCACTATGGAGCATAATCGATCAGGCCAATATGGAACATTTGATCAGGCCACTATGGAACATAATCGATCAGGCCAATAATGAATATAATCGATCAGGCCAACATGGAACATAATTGATCAGGCCAATAATGAACATAATCGATCAGGCCACTATGGAACATAATCGATCAGGCCACTATGGAACATAATCGATCAGGCCACTATGGAACATAATCGATCAGGCCACTATGGAACATAATCGAACAGGCCGCTATGGACCATAATTGATCATGCCACTATGGAACATAATCGATCAGGTCAATGTGGAACATAATCGATCAACTCAATACAGAACATAATCGATCAGGCCACTATGGAGCATAATCGATCAGGCCAATATGGAACATTTGATCAGGCCACTATGGAACATTCGACCAGGCCAATACAGAACATAATCGATCAGGCCACTATGGAGCATAATCGATCAGGCCAATATGGAACATAATCGATCAGGTCAATACAGAACATAATCGATCAGGCCAATATGGAACATTTGATCAGGCCAACATGGAACATAATTGATCAGGCCAATAATGAATATAATCGATCAGGCCACTATGGAACATAATCGAACAGGCCACTATGGAACATAATCGATCATGCCACTATGGAACATAATCGAACAGGCCACGATGGAACATAATCGAACAGGCCGCTATGGACCATAATTGATCATGCCACTATCGAATATAAGCGAACAGACCGCTATGGAATATAATCGATCAGGCCACTATGGAACATAATCGAACAGGCCACTATGGAACATAATCGATCATGCCACTATGGAACATAATTGAACAGGCCACTATGGACCATAATTGATCATGCCACTATGGAACATAATCGAACAGGTCAATAATGAATATAATCGATCAGGCCGCTATGGAACAGAATGGATCAGGCCACTATGGAACATAATCGAACAGGCCGCTATGGACTATAATTGATCATGCCACTATGGAACATAATCGAACAGGCCACTATGGAACATAATCGACCAGGCCGCTATGGAGCATAATCGAACAGGCCGCTATGGACCATAATCGATCAGGCCACTATGGAACATAATCGAACAGGTCAATAATGAATATAATCGATCAAGCCGCTATGGAACAGAATCGATCAGGCCACTATGGAACATAATCGAACAGGCCGCTATGGAACATAATCGATCATGCCACTATGGACCATAATTGATCATGCCACTATGGAACATAATCGAACAGGTCAATAATGAATATAATCGATCAGGCCACTATGGAACAGAATCGATCCGGCCACTATGGAACATAATCGAACAGGCCGCGATGGACCATAATTGATCATGCCACTATGGAACATAATCGAACAGGCCACTATGGAACATAATCGATCAGGTCACTAAGGAACATAATCGAACAGGCCGCTATGGAACATAATCGATCAGGCCACTATGGAACATAATCTAACAGGCCACTATGGAACATAATCGAACAGGCCGCTATGGACCATAATTGATCATGCCACTATGGAATATAATCGATCAGGCCAATAATGAATATAATCGATCAGGTCACTATGTAACATAATCGATCATGCCACTATGGAACATAATCGATCAGGCCACTATGGAACATAATCAAACAGGCCAATAATGAATATAATCGATCAGGCCACTATGGAACAGAATCGATCAGGCCACTATGGAACATAATCGAACAGGCCGCTATGGACCATAATTGATCATGCCACCATGGAACATAATCAAACAGGCCACTATGAAACATAATCGATCAGGCCACTATGGAACATAATCAAACAGGCCACTATGGAACATAATCGAACAGGCCGCTATGGACCATAATTGATCATGCCAATATGGAATATAATCGATCAGGCCACTATGGAACATAATCGATCATGCCAGTATGGAACATTGTCGAACAGGCCAATAATGAATATAATCGATCAGGCCACTATGGAACAGAGTCGATCAGGCCACTATGGAACATAATCGAACAGGCCACTATGGAACATAATCGATCAGGCCACTATGGAACATAATCGAACAGGCCACTATGGAACATAATCGATCATGCCACTATGGAACATAATTGAACAGGCCACTATGGACCATAATTGATCATGCCACTATGGAACATAATCGAACAGGTCAATAATGAATATAATCGATCAGGCCGCTATGGAACAGAATGGATCAGGCCACTATGGAACATAATCGAACAGGCCGCTATGGACTATAATTGATCATGCCACTATGGAACATAATCGAACAGGCCACTATGGAACATAATCGACCAGGCCGCTATGGAGCATAATCGAACAGGCCGCTATGGACCATAATCGATCAGGCCACTATGGAACATAATCGAACAGGTCAATAATGAATATAATCGATCAAGCCGCTATGGAACAGAATCGATCAGGCCACTATGGAACATAATCGAACAGGCCGCTATGGAACATAATCGATCATGCCACTATGGACCATAATTGATCATGCCACTATGGAACATAATCGAACAGGTCAATAATGAATATAATCGATCAGGCCACTATGGAACAGAATCGATCCGGCCACTATGGAACATAATCGAACAGGCCGCTATGGACCATAATTGATCATGCCACTATGGAACATAATCGAACAGGCCACTATGGAACATAATCGATCAGGTCACTAAGGAACATAATCGAACAGGCCGCTATGGAACATAATCGATCAGGCCACTATGGAACATAATCTAACAGGCCACTATGGAACATAATCGAACAGGCCGCTATGGACCATAATTGATCATGCCACTATGGAATATAATCGATCAGGCCAATAATGAATATAATCGATCAGGTCACTATGTAACATAATCGATCATGCCACTATGGAACATAATCGATCAGGCCACTATGGAACATAATCAAACAGGCCAATAATGAATATAATCGATCAGGCCACTATGGAACAGAATCGATCAGGCCACTATGGAACATAATCGAACAGGCCGCTATGGACCATAATTGATCATGCCACCATGGAACATAATCAAACAGGCCACTATGAAACATAATCGATCAGGCCACTATGGAACATAATCAAACAGGCCACTATGGAACATAATCGAACAGGCCGCTATGGACCATAATTGATCATGCCAATATGGAATATAATCGATCAGGCCACTATGGAACATAATCGATCATGCCAGTATGGAACATTGTCGAACAGGCCAATAATGAATATAATCGATCAGGCCACTATGGAACAGAGTCGATCAGGCCACTATGGAACATAATCGAACAGGCCACTATGGAACATAATCGATCATGCCACTATGGAACATAATCGAACAGGCCGCTATGGACCATAATTGATCATGCCACTATGGAACATAATCGAACAGGCCGCTATGGAACATAATCGAACAGGCCGCTATGGACCATAATTGATCTTGCCACTATGGAACATAATCGAACAGGCTGCTATGGAACATAATCGAACAGGCCGCTATGGACCATAATTGATCATGCCACTATGGAATATAATCGATCAGGCCACTATGGAAGATAATCGAACAGGCCGCTATGGAACATAATCGAACAGGCAGCTATGGACCATAATTGATCACGCCACTATGGAATATGATCGATCAGGCCACTATGGAACACAATCGAACAGGCCGCTATGGAACATAATCAAACAGGCCGCTATGGACCATAATTGATCAGGCCAATGCTGAGGAATTTCTGCAGTCTCAGAGGTATTGGCCAGAATCTTCTGCTCTTGCTGGTGGGCAGGCTTGGAGGTGGAAAGGGCATGAAAATAGCTGGTTTGTTGATGGCTTGGGAATGTCACTTTAAGAAATGTTCATCTGCTGAAGTGGCTGCAGTGATGTCAGAGTGTGGGTGGAGCTGAGCTCTGGCTCTGCTTTTTAGTTTCGCTTTGAGGAAAGGTTTAGGTGTGTCTGTGTTTTTTTTTAGTTTTGTTTGTGCTGGAGCTGCAGCCAGCCAAAGAAGGAGTAATTTTGATCTTTCTGCCATCTAAAGACTACCTCTAGATCATTTGGTGAATTCAGAGTGAGAACTGCTCTCAGTAGAGAATTTAAACCTGATGTGTTTCTGTAAAGAGGGTTCTTTTTGTCTTATGGATGTTGCAAGGAAAGATTAAGAGTTACTTAGAGAATACTGTATTCTTTGAGGGATTTATTGGTGTTGATAGTTGTTAAGATGTTTACTGTGGGTTTATGAAGTGTTAACTGGTTTCATAAATAAATATTGTTTTAATTTAAAAGTACTGTAGATTTCTGGTGCATCACACCTGCAGAGTAGGCCCGTGTGTTTCCCCATAACCGCAATCTATTCAAAGTTGTGGGTCAGATGAACTCCATGATACACTTTGGGGCTCTCTAAACCCTGGCCCATAACAGTTAGCGAATTGAAACCCTGCTAGTTTCCTGCTCCTACCAGAATTTAGTTCTGGGCAGGAACATCCACAAACCTTCCTGTGCCACTGCCAATTGAGGCCCTTAAGATGCCAATTAATGATCATTTAAGGACCTAATTCTGCAACCACCAGGATTAACAATTGTATATTAATATATAAGCCTGTAGCTGTGTGGTCTGCAGAACAGGTAAACTGTGCAGCCAGCTTGTTACCTCCAGGGTTAGGAAGGGGCCTTTGATCAAAGTCTTTCACTTCCTGATCAAAGGACTGGGCATCAGGAAGAGGGTGTCTGCTGAGAACACCCCCGGCTCATGCTGCTAACCCCGCTAAACCACTCTCCTCATGATCCCTTCCCGCAAACTCCATCCCTCACATTACTCGGTAGCATAGTGGTCAGCACTATGGCTTCACAGCGCCAGGATCGCAGGTTCAATTCCCGGTTTGGGTCACTGTCTGTGTGGAGTCTGCTCATTCTCCCCGTGTCTGCGTGTGTTTCCTCCGGGTGCTCCGGTTTCCTCCCACAAGTCACAAAAGATGTGCAGGTTAGGTTAATTGGACATTCTGAATTTTCCCACTGTGTACCCGAACAGGTGCCGGAATGTGGCGACTAGGGTCTTTTCACAGTAACTTCATTGCAGTGTTAATGTAAGCCGACTTGTGACAATAAAGATTATTATTACTTACCTGTGACCTGGATCACTCCCTGGTCCTGGGATTCTGGTGCCTGTCATTTGAGCTGCAGCCACTGACTCATCAGTGGCGCTGCTGAGCACAAGAGCTACTAGTCTCTGATTGGCCAGCACCTCCTGGTAGGTGAGACTTCCACCCCTGTGGTCTTGATTCCAGGGAAAGGCCTCACTACCTGAGGGGCTTGTGGTTTGGAGGACATTTTTGAAGAGAGGCAGTGCTGGTCTCTCATGGCTCTCCAGTCAGCAGGCATGACCTCAATGTCACAACAAGATTCCACTCTGTTGTCTTTCAGATGGGATGTAACATCAAGGCCTGGTCTGCGCAGTCAAGTGTCGTTGAGTCCCTGTAATACAGAAGGAGGACATTTGATCCATCAAGGCCATCTTGGCTCTCTACAGAACATCCAATCAGTCCCATTCTTTTCATTTTTTTCATTAAAGACATGTGGACGTCGCTGGTTACACCAGCATTTATTGCCCATCCCTAGTTGCCCTTCAGAAGGAGGTGGTGAGTTGCCTTCCTGAACCGCTGCAGTCGAAGTGTAGGTACACGGGCAGTGATGTCGGAGGGGGGGGTGGGGAGTTCCAGGATTGTGTGCCAGCGACAGTGAAGGAACAGCGATATATTTCCAAGTCGGGATGGTGAATGACTTGCAGGGGAACCAGGTATCTGCGGCACTTGTCCTTCTAGGTAGTAGCAGCTGCAGGTTTGGAAGATGCTGTCGAAGGAACCTTGGTGAGTTACTGCAGTACATCTTGTGGACGGCAAACACGGCTGCCACTGTCCATCGGTGGTGGAGAGGTTGAATGTTTGTGCAGGGGAAGCAATCAAGCGGGCTGTTTTGTCCTGGATGGTGTCAAGCTTTTGGTGGAGCTGCACTCATCCAGGGAAGTGAACAGTATTCCAGGAGTTATACACCAGCCTCACACACCATCCAGGAGTTATACACCAGGCTCACTCACACCATCCAGGAGTTATACACCAGGCTCACACACACCATCCAGGGGTTATACACCAGGCTCACACACATCATCCAGGAGTTATACACCAGGCTCACACACACCATCCAGGGGTTATACACCAGGCTCACACGCACCATCCAGGAGTTATACACCAGGCTCACACTCATCATCCAGGAGTTATACACCAGGCTCACACACACCATCCAGGGGTTATACACCAGGCTCACACACATCATCCAGGAGTTATACACCAGGCTCAGATACACCATCCAGACGTTATACACCAGACTCACACGCACCATCCAGGAGTTATACACCAGGCTCACACACACCATCAAGGAGTTATACACCAGGCTCACACGCACCATCCAGGAGTTATACACCAGGCTCACACACATCATCCAGGAGTTATACACCAGACTCACACTCATCATCCAGGAGTTATACACCAGGCTCACACACACCATCCAGGGGTTATACACCAGGCTCACACACATCATCCAGGAGTTATACACCAGGCTCAGACACACCATCCAGACGTTATACACCAGACTCACACGCACCATCCAGGAGTTATACACCAGACTCACACGCACCATCCAGGAGTTATACACCAGGCTCACACGCACCATCCAGGAGTTATACACCAGGCTCACACACATCATCCAGGAGTTATACACCAGACTCACACACATCATCCAGGAGTTATACACCAGGCTCTCACACACCATCCAGGGGTTATACACCAGACTCACACACATCATCCAGGAGTTATACACCAGGCTCACACACACCATCCAGGAGTTATACACCAGGCTCACACACACCATCCAGGAGTTATACACCAGACTCACACGCACCATCCAGGAGTTATACACCAGCTCAGACACTATCCAGGAGTTATACACCAGGCTCTCACACACCATCCAGGAGTTATACACCAGGCTCAGACACACCATCCAGGAGTTATTCACCAGGCTCACACACACCATCCAGACGTTATACACCAGACTCTCACACACCATCCAGGAGTTATACACCAAGCCCAAACACACCATCCAGGAGTTATACACCAGGCTCACACACACCATCCAGGAGTTATACACCAAGCCCAAACAAACCATCCAGGAGTTATACACCAGGCTCACACACACCATCCAGGAGTTATACACCAAGCCCAAACACACCATCCAGGAGTTATACACCAAGATCACACACACCATCCAGGAGTTATACACCAGACTCACACGCACCATCCAGGAGTTGTACACCAGACTCTCACACACCGTCCAGGAGTTATACACCAGGCTCACTCACACCATCCAGGAGTTATACACCAGACTCACACACACCATCCAGGAGTTATACACCAGACTCACACACACCATCCAGGAGTTATACACCAGACTCACACGCACCATCCAGGAGTGATACACCAGGCTCTCACACACCATCCAGACGTTATACACCAGGCTCTCACACACCACCCAGGAGTTATACACCAGACTCCCACACACCATCCAGGAGTTATACACCAAGCTCACACACACACCATCCAGGAGTTATACACCAAGCTCACACACACACCATCCAGGAGTTATACACCAGACTCACACACATCATCCAGGAGTTATACACCAGACTCACACACAACATCCAGGAGTTATACACCAGACTCACACACACCATCCAAGAGTTATACACTAGGTTCAAACACACCATCCAGGGGTTACACACCAGGCTCACACACACCATCCAGGAGTTACACACCATCCAGGAGTTATACACCAGGCTCACACGCACCAACCAGGCGTTATACACCAGGCTCACACGCACCATCCAGGAGTTATACACCAGGCTCACACACATCATCCAGGAGTTATACACCAGGCTCACACACACCATCCAGGAGTTACACACCATCCAGGAGTTATACACCAGGCTCACACGCAACATCCAGGAGTTATACACCAGGCTCACACGCACCATCCAGGAGTTATACACCAGGCTCACACACATCATCCAGGTGTTATACACCAGGCTCACACACACCATCCAGGAGTTATACACCAGGCTCACACACACCATCCAGGAGTCATACACCAGGCTCTCACACATCATCCAGGAGTTATACACCAGGCTCACACACATCATCCAGGAGTTATACACCAGGCTCTCACACACCATCCAGGAGTTATACACCAGGCTCACACACACCATCCAGGAGTTATACACCAGGCTCACACGCACCATCCAGACGTTATACACCAGGCTCTCTCACACCATCCACACGTTATATACCAAGCTCTCACACACCATCCACACGTTATACACCAGGCTCTCTCACACCATCCACATGTTATACACCAAGCTCTCACACACCATCCAGACGTTATACACCAAGCTCACACACACCATCCAGGAGTTATACACCAGGCTCACACGCACCATCCAGGAGTTATACACCAGGCTCAGACACACCATCCAGGAGTTATACACCAGACTCTCTCACACCATCCAGGGGTTATACACCAGACTCACACACATCATCCAGGAGTTATACACCAGACTCACACACATCATCCAGGAATTATACACCAGGCTCACACACACCATCCAAGAGTTATACACTAGGTTCAAACACACCATCCAGGGGTTACACACCAGGCTCTCACACACCATCCAGGAGTTACACACCATCCAGGAGTTATACACCAGGCTCACACGCACCATCCAGGAGTTATACACCAGGCTCACACGCACCATCCAGGAGTTATACACCAGGCTCTCACACATCATCCAGGAGTTATACACCAGGCTCACACACACCATCCAGGAGTTATACACCAGGCTCTCACACACCATCCAGGAGTTATACACCAGACTCACACACACCATCCAGGAGTTATACACCAGGCTCACTCACACCATCCAGACGTTATACACCAGACTCACACACACCATCCAGGAGTTATACACCAGACTCTCACACACCATCCAGGAGTTGTACACCAGGCTCTCACACACCATCCAGGAGTTACACACCATCCAGGAGTTATACACCAGACTCACACACACCATCCAGGAGTTATACACCAGGCTCACACACACCATCCAGGAGTTATACACCAGGCTCTCACACACCATCCAGGAGTTACACACCATCCAGGAGTTATACACCAGACTCACACACACCATCCAGGAGTTACACACCATCCAGGAGTTATACACCAGACTCACACACACCATCCAGGAGTTATACACCAGGCTCACACACACCATCCAGGAGTTGTACACCAGGCTCTCACACACCATCCAGACGTTGTACACCAGACTCTCACACACCATCCAGGAGTTATACACCAGGCTCTCACACACCATCCAGACGTTATACACCAGACTCTCACACACCATCCAGGAGTTGTACACCAGACTCACACACACCATCCAGGAGTTATACACCAGGCTCACACACACCATCCAGGAGTTATACACCAGGCTCTCACACACCATCCAGGAGTTATACACCAGGCTCACACACACCATCCAGGAGTTACACACCATCCAGGAGTTATACACCAGACTCACACACACCATCCAGATGTTATACACCAGTCTCTCACACACCATCCAGGAGTTATACACCAGACTCTCACACACCATCCAGGAGTTGTACACCAGACTCTCACACACCATCCAGACGTTGTACACCAGACTCTCACACACCATCCAGGAGTTGTACACCAGACTCTCACACACCATCCAGGAGTTGTACACCAGACTCACACACACCATCCAGGAGTTATACACCAGACTCACACACATCATCCAGGAGTTATACACCAGACTCACACACACCATCCAGGAGTTATACACCAGGCTCTCACACACCATCCAGGAGTTATACACCAGACTCTCACACACCATCCAGGAGTTGTACACCAGGCTCTCACACACCATCCAGGAGTTATACACCAGGCTCTCACACACCATCCAGACGTTATACACCAGACTCTCACACACCATCCAGGAGTTATACACCAGACTCACACACATCATCCAGGAGTTATACACCAGACTCACACACACCATCCAGGAGTTATACACCAGGCTCTCACACACCATCCAGACATTATACACCAGACTCTCACACACCATCCAGGAGTTATACACCAGACTCTCACACACCATCCAGGAGTTATACACCAGACTCACACACACCATCCAGGAGTTATACACCAGGCTCACACGCACCATCCAGGAGTTCTACACCAGGCTCACACGCACCATCCAGACGTTATACACCAAGCTCACACACACCATCCAGGAGTTATACACCAGGCTCACACACACCATCCAGGAGTTATACATCAGGCTCACACGCACCATCCAGGAGTTATACATCAGGCTCACACGCACCATCCAGACGTTATACACCAAGCTCACACACACCATCCAGACGTTATACACCAGGCTCACACACACCATCCAGGAGTTATACACCAGGCTCACACACACCATCCAGGAGTTATACATCAGGCTCACACGCACCATCCAGACGTTATACACCAAGCTCACACACACCATCCAGGAGTTATACACCAGGCTCACACACACCATCCAGGAGTTATACATCAGGCTCACACGCACCATCCAGGAGTTATACACCAGGCTCACACGCACCATCCAGACGTTATACACCAAGCTCACACACACCATCCAGGAGTTATACACCAGGCTCACACACACCATCCAGGAGTTATACATCAGGCTCACACGCACCATCCAGGAGTTATACACCAGGCTCACACGCACCATCCAGGAGTTATACACCAGGCTCACACACACCATCCAGGAGTTATACACCAGGCTCACACACACCATCCAGACGTTATACACCAAGCTCACACACACCATCCAGACGTTATACACCAGACTCACACACACCATCCAGGAGTTATACACCAGGCTCACACGCACCATCCAGACGTTATACACCAGGCTCACACACACCATCCAGACGTTATACACCAAGCTCACACACACCATCCAGACGTTATACACCAGACTCACACACACCATCCAGGAGTTATACACCAGGCTCACACGCACCATCCAGACGTTATACACCAGACTCTCTCACACCATCCAGGAGTTATACACCACGCTCACACACACCATCCAGACGTTATACACCAGACTCACACACACCATCCAGGAGTTATACACCAGGCTCACACGCACCATCCAGACGTTATACACCAGACTCTCTCACACCATCCAGGAGTTATACACCAGGCTCACACGCACCATCCAGACGTTATACACCAAGCTCACACACACCATCCAGGAGTTATACACCAAGCTCACACACACCATCCAGACGTTATACACCAGACTCTCACACACCATCCAGGAGTTATACACCAGGCTCACACGCACCATCCAGACGTTATACACCAGGCTCACACGCACCATCCAGACGTTATACACCAGGCTCTCACACACCATCCAGGAGTTACACACCATCCAGGAGTTATACACCAGGCTCACACGCACCATCCAGACGTTATACACCAAGCTCACACACACCATCCAGACGTTATACACCAAGCTCACACACACCATCCAGACGTTATACACCAGACTCACACACACCATCCAGGAGTTATACACCAGGCTCACGCACACCATCCAGGAGTTATACACCAGACTCACACACACCATCCAGGAGTTGTACACCAGACTCACACACACCATCCAGGAGTTATACACCAGACTCACACACACCATCCAGGAGTTATACACCAGACTCTCACACACCATCCAGGAGTTATACACCAGGCTCACACACACCATCCAGACGTTATACACCAGACTCTCACACACCATCCAGGAGTTCTACACCAGACTCTCACACACCATCCAGGAGTTATACACCAGGCTCACACACACCATCCAGACGTTATACACCAAGCTCACACACACCATCCAGACGTTATACACCAGACTCACACACACCATCCAGGAGTTATACACCAGGCTCACGCACACCATCCAGGAGTTATACACCAGACTCACACACACCATCCAGGAGTTGTACACCAGACTCACACACACCATCCAGGAGTTATACACCAGACTCACACACACCATCCAGGAGTTATACACCAGGCTCACACACACCATCCAGACGTTATACACCAGACTCTCACACACCATCCAGGAGTTCTACACCAGACTCACACACACCATCCAGGAGTTATACACCAGGCTCACACACACCATCCAGGAGTTATACACCAGGCTCTCACACACCATCCAGGAGTTATACACCAGGCTCACACACACCATCCAGGAGTTATACACCAGACTCACACACACCATCCAGGAGTTATACACCAGGCTCACACGCACCATCCAGGAGTTATACACCAGGCTCACACACACCATCCAGGAGTTATACACCAGGCTCGCACACACCGTCCAGGGGTTATACACCAGGCTCACACACACCATCCAGGAGTTATAGACCAGGCTCACACACACCATCCAGGAGTTATACACCAGGCTCACACACATCATCCAGGAGTTATACACCAGGCTGACACACACCATCCAGGAGTTATACACCAGGCTCTCACACACCATCCAGGAGTTATTCACCAGGCTCACACACATCATCCAGGAGTTATACACCAGACTCACACACATCATCCAGGAGTTATGCACCAGACTCACACACATCATCCAGGAGTTAGACACCAGGCTCACACACATCATCCAGGAGTTATACACCAGACTCACGCACATCATCCAGGAGTTATACACCAGGCTCTCACACATCATCCAGGAGTTATACACCAAGCTCACTCACACACCATCCAGGGGTTATACACCAGACTCTCACACATCATCCAGGGGTTATACACCAGACTCACACACATCATCCAAGGGTTATACACCAGACTCACACACATCATCCAAGGGTTATACACCAAACTCACTCACACACCATCCAGGGGTTATACACCAGACTCACACACATCATCCACGGGTTATACACCAGACTCACACACATCATCCAGGAGTTATACACAGGCTCAGACACACCATCCAGGAGTTAGACACTAGGCTCTCACACACCATCCAGGAGTTATACACCAGGCTCAGACACACCATCCAGGAGTTATACACCAGGCTCACACACACCATCCAGGAGTTATACACCAGACTCACACACACCATCCAGGAGTTATACACCAGGCTCACACGCACCATCCAGGAGTTATACACCAGGCTCACACACACCATCCAGGCGTTATACACCAGGCTCACACACACCATCCAGGAGTTATACACCAGGCTCAGGCACACACACTATCCAGGAGTTATACACCAGGCTCTCACACACCATCCAGGAGTTATACACCAGACTCACACACACCATCCAGTGGTTTTACACCAGGCTCTCACACACCATCCAGGAGTTATAGACCAGGCTCTCTCACACCATCCAGGAGTTATACACCAGACTCTCACACACCATCCAGGAGTTATACACCAGACTCTCACACACCATCCAGGAGTTATACACCAGACTCACACACACCATCCAGGGGTTTTACACCAGGCTCTCTCACACCATCCAGGAGTTATAGACCAGGCTCTCACACACCATCCAGGAGTTATACACCAGGCTCTCACACACCATCCAGGAGTTATACACCAGACTCTCACACACCATCCAGGAGTTATACACGAAACTCACACACACCATCCAGGAGTTATACACCAGACTCACACACATCATCCAGGAGTTATACACCAAGCTCACTCACACACCATCCAGGGGTTATACACCAGACTCACAGACATCATCCAGGAGTTATATACCAGGTTCACACACATCATCCAGGAGTTATACACCAGGCTCACACACATCATCCAGGAGTTATACACCAGCCTCTCTCACACCATCCAGGAGTTATACATCAGGATCACACACACCATCCAGGCGTTATACACCAAGCTCAGACACACCATCCAGGAGTTATACAAGGCTCTCACACACCATCCAGGAGTTATACACCAAGCTCAGACACACCATCCAGGAGTTATACAAGGCTCTCACACACCATCCAGGAGTTAGACACCAGGCTCTCACACACCATCCAGGAGTTATACGCCAGACTCACACACACCATCCAGGAGTTATACACGAAACTCACACACAGCATCCAGGTGTTATACACCAGGCTCACACACCCCATCGAGGAGGTTTACACCAGGCTCACACACACCATCCAGGAGTTGTACACCAGGTGCAGGCACACCATCCAGGAGTTATACACCAGGCTCTCTCACACCATCCAGGAGGTTTACACCAGGCTCAGACACACCATCCAGGAGTTATACACCAGGCTCACACAATAGAACATTACAGCCCAGTACATTGCCTTTTGCCCTCGATGTTGCCCCGACCTGTGAAACCACTCTAAAGCCCATCTACACTATTCCCTTATTGTCCATATGTCTGTTCAATTACCATTTGGGGCTGTTTAGAACAGGGCTAAATCGCTGGCTTTGAAAGCAGACCAACGCAGGCCAGCAGCACGGTTCAATTCCCGTAACAGCCTCCCCGAACAGGCGCCGGAATGTGGCGACTATGGGCTTTTCATAGTAACTTCATTTGAAACCTACTTGTGACAATAACTGATTTTCAATTCATTTTCATTTCATTTTTTTGTACAGCTGCAACATGAACTCTTGGTTCCTAAACTCAGTCTCTCTTCCAATAAAAGCTAACACACCGTACACCTTCTTTACAACCCTCTCAACCTGGGTGGCAACCTTCAGGGATCTATGTACATGGACACCGAGATCTCTCTGCTCGTCCACACTGCCAACAATCTTACCATTAGCCCAGTACTCAGTCTTCCTGTTATTCCTTCCAAAATGAATCACCTCACACTTTTCTGCATTAAACTCCATTTGCCACCTCTCAGCCCAGTGCTGCAGCTTATCTATGTCCCTCGGTAACTTGTAACATCCTTCCGCACTGTCCACAACTCCACCGACTTTAGTGACATCTGCAAATTTACTCACCCATCCTTCTACGCCTTCCTCCAGGTCATTTATAAAAATGACAAACAGCAGTGGCCCCAAAACAGATCCTTGTGGTACACCACTAGTAACTGGACTCCAGTCTGAACATTTCCCATCAACCACCACCCTTTGTCTTCTTCCAGCTAGCCAATTTCTGATCCAAACTGCTAAATCACCCTGAATCCCATGCCTCCGTATTTTCTGCAGTAGCCTACCATGGGGAACCTTATCAAACGCTTTATTGAAATCCATATACACCACATCAACTGCTTTACCCACATCCACCTGTTTGGTCACCTTCTCAAGGAACTCTATAAGGTCTGTGAGGCACGACCTACCCTTCACAAAACCGTGTTGACGATCTCTAATCAAATTATTCCTTTCCAGATGATTATACATCTTATCTCTGATAAACCTTTCCAAGATTTTTCCCACAACAGAAGTAAGGCTCACTGGTCTATAGTTACCGTGGTTATCTCTACTCCCCTTCTTGAACAAGGGGACAGCATTTGCTATCCTCCAGTCTTCTGGCACCATTCCTGCAGACAAAGATGACTTAAAGATCAAGGCCAAAGGCTCAGCAATCTCCTCCCTAGCTTCCCAGAGAATCCTAGGATAAATCCCATCCGGCCCAGGGGACTTATCTATTTTCACACTTTCCAGAATTGCTAACACCTCCTACTTATGAACCTCAAGCCCTTCTAGTCTAGTAGCCTGAATCTCAGTATTCTCCTCGACAACATTGTCTTTTTCCTGTGTGAATACTGACGAAAAATATTCATTTAGCACCTCTCCTATCTCCTCGGACTCCAAGCATAACTTCCCACTACTGTCCTTGACTGGCCCTACTCTTACCCTAGTCATTCTTATATTCCTGACATATCTATAGAAAGCTTTAGGGTTATCCTTGATCCTACCTGCCAAAGACTTCTCATGTCCCCTCCTGGCTCTTCTTAACTCTCTCTTTAGGTCCTTCCTAGCTAACTTGTAACTCTCGAGCGCCCTAACTGAACCTTCATGTCTCATCTTTACATAAGTCTCCTTCTTCCTCTTGACAAGTGTTTCGACTGCTTTAGTAAACCACGGTTCCCTCACTCGACCACTTCCTCCCTGCCTGACAGGTACATACTTATCAAGGACACGCATTAGCTGTTCCTTGAACAAGCTCTACATTTCCATTGTGCCCATCCCCTGCAGTTTTCCTCTCCATCCGATGTATCCTAAGTCTTGCCTCATCGCATCATAATTGCCTTTCCACCAGATATAACTCTTGCCCTGTAGTATATACCTATCCCTTTCCATCAGTAAAGTCAACGTAATCGAATTGTGGTCACTATCACCAAAGTGCTCACCTACCTCCAAATCTAACACCTGTCCTGGTTCATTACCCAGTACCAAATCCAATATGGCCTCGCCTCTCATTGGCCTATCTACATACTGTGTCAGGAAACCCTCCTGCACACATTGGACAAAAACGGGCCCATCTAATGTACTCGAACTATAGCGTTTCCAGTCAATATTTGGAAAGTTAAAGTCCCCCATAACAACTGCCCTGTGGCTTTCGCTCCTATCGAGAATCATCTTTGCAATCCTCTCCTCTACATCTCTGGAACTTTTTGGAGGCCTATAGAAAACCCCTAACATGGTGACCTCTCCTTTCCTGTTTCTAAACTCAGCCCATACTACCTCATACTACCTCAGTAGACGAGTCCTCATCAAACGTCCTTTCTGCCACCGTAATACTGTCCTTGACTAACAATGCCACCCCTCCCCTTTTACCACCTTCCCTGAGCTGCACCCTAGCTCCTGGCCCCTGCAACAACCATTCCTGTCCCTGCTCTATCCATGTCTCCGAAATGGCCACAACATCGAAGTCCCAGGTACCAACCCATGCTGCAAGTTCACCCACCTTATTCCGGATGGTCCTGGCATTGAAGAAGACACACTTTAAACCACCTTCCTGCCTGCCGGTACACTCCTGCAACTTTGAAACCCTACTCATGACCTCACTACTCTCAACCTCCTGTATACTGGAGCTACAATTCAGGTTCCCAAGCCCCTGATGAACTAGTTTAAACCCTCCCGAAGAGCATTAGCAAATTTCCCCCCCAGAATATTGGTACCCCTCTGGTCCAGGCGCAGACCATCCCGTTTGTAGAGGTCCCACCGACCCCAGAAAAAGCCCCAATTATCCAGAAATCTGAAACCCTCCCTCCTGCACCATCCCTGTACAAAGAACAAAGAAATGTACAGCACAGGAACAGGCCCTTCGGCCCTCCAAGCCCGTGCCGACCATACTGCCCGACTAAACTACAATCTTCTACACTTCCTGGGTCCGTATCCTTCTATTCCCATCCTATTCATATATTTGTCAAGATGCCCCTTAAATGTCCCTATCGTCCCTGCTTCCACTACCTCCTCCGGTAGCGAGTTCCAGGCACCCACTACCCTCTGCGTAAAAAACTTGCCTCGTACATCTACTCTAAACTTTGCCCCTCTCACCTTAAACCTATGCCCCCTAGTAATTGACCCCTCTACCCTGGGGAAAAGCCTCTGACTATCCACTCTGTCTATGCCCCTCATAATTTTGTATACCTCTATCAGGTCGCCCCTCAACCTCCTTCGTTCCAGTGAGAACAAACCGAGTTTATTCAATCGCTCCTCATAGCTTATGCCCTCCATACCAGGCAACATTCTGGTAAATCTCTTCTGCACCCTCTCTAAAGCCTCCACATCCTTCTGGTAGTGTGGCGACCAGAACTGAACACTATACTCCAAGTGTGGCCTAACTAAGGTTCTATACAGCTGCAACATGACTTACCAATTCTTATACTCAATGCCCCGGCCAATGAAGGCAAGCATGCCGTATGCCTTCTTGACTACCTTCTCCACCTGTGTTGCCCCTTTCAATGACCTGTGGACCTGTACTCCTAGATCTCTTTGACTTTCAATACTCTTGAGGGTTCTACCATTCACTGTATATTCCCTACCTGCATTAGCCCTTCCAAAATGCATTACCTCACATTTGTCCGGATTAAACTCCATCTGCCATCTCTCCGCCCAAGTCTCCAGACAATCTAAATCCTGCTGTATCCTCAGACAGTCCTCATCGCTATCCGCAATTCCACCAACCTTTGTGTCGTCTGCAAACTTACTAATCAGACCAGTTACATTTTCCTCCAAATCATTTATATATACTACAAAGAGCAAAGGTCCCAGCACTGATCCCTGTGGAACACCACTGGTCACAGCCCTCCAATGAGAAAAGCATCCCTCCATTGCTACCCTCTGCCTTCTATGGCCTAGCCAGTTCTGTATCCACCTTGCCAGTTCACCCTTGATCCCATGTGACTTCACCTTTTGTACTAGTCTACCATGAGGGACCTTGTCAAAGGCCTTACTGAAGTCCATATAGACAACATCTACTGCCCTACCTGCATCAATCATCTTAGTGACCTCCTCGAAAAACTCTATCAAGTTAGTGAGACACGACCTTCCCTTCACAAAACCGTGCTGCCTCTCACTAATACGTCCATTTGCTTCCAAATGGGAGTAGATCCTGTCTCGAAGAATTCTCTCCAGTAATTTCCCTACCACTGAAGTAAGGCTCACCGGCCTGTAGTTCCCGGGATTATCCTTGCTACCCTTCTTAAACAGAGGAACAACATTGGCTATTCTCCAGTCCTCCGGGACATCCCCTGAAGACAGCGAGGATCCAAAGATTTCTGTCAAGGCCTCAGCAATTTCCTCTCCAGCCTCCTTCAGTATTCTGGGGTAGATCCCATCCGGCCCTGGGGACTTATCTACCTTAATATTTTTTAAGACACCCAACACCTCGTCTTTTTGGATCACAATGTGACCCAGGCTACCTACACCCCCTTCTCCAGACTCAACATCTACCAATTCCTTCTCTTTGGTGAATACTGATGCAAAGTATTCATTTAGTACCTCGCCCATTTCCTCTGGCTCCACACATAGATTCCCTTGCCTATCCTTCAGTGGGCCAACCCTTTCCCTGGCTACCCTCTTGCTTTTTATGTACGTGTAAAAAGCCTTGGGATTTTCCTTAACCCTATTTGCCAATGACTTTTCATGACCCCTTCTAGCCCTCCTGACTCCTTGCTTAAGTTCCTTCCTACTTTCCTTATATGCCACACAGGCTTCGTCTGTTCCCAGCCTTTTAGCCCTGACAAATGCCTCCTTTTTCTTTTTGACGAGGCCTACACTATCACTCGTCATCCAAGGTTCCCGAAAATTGCCGTATTTATCTTTCTTCCTCACAGGAACATGCCTGTCCTGTATTCCTTTCAACTGACACTTGAAAGCCTCCCACATGTCAGATGTTGATTTGCCCTCAAACATCCGCCCCCAATCTATGTTCTTCAGTTCCCGCCTCATATTGTTATAATTAGCCTTCCCCCAATTGAGCACATTCATCCTCGGACCACTCTTATCCTTGTCCACCAGTACTTTAAAACTTACTGAATTGTGGTCACTGTTACCGAAATGCTCCCCTACTGAAACATCGACCACCTGGCCGGGCTCATTCCCCAATACCAGGTCCAGTACCGCCCCTTCCCTAGTTGGACTGTTTACATATTGTTTTAAGAAGCCCTCCTGGATGCTCCTTACAAACTCCGCCCCGTCTAAGCCCCTGGCACTAAGTGAGTCCCAGTCAATATTGGGGAAGTTGAAGTCTCCCATCACCACAACCCTGTTGTTTTTACTCTTTTCCAAAATCTGTCTACCTATCTGCTCCTCCATCTCCCGCTGGCTGTTGGGAGGCCTGTAGTATACCCTCAACATTGTGACTGCACCCTTCTTATTCCTGATTTCTACCCATATAGCCTCACTGCCCTCGGAGGTGTCCTCTCGCAGTATAGCTGTGATATTCTCCCGAACAAGTAGCGCAACTCCGCCTCCCCTTTTACATCCCCCTCTATCCCGCCTGAAACATCTAAATCCTGGAACGTTTAGCTGCCAATCCTGCCCTTCCCTCAACCAGGTCTCTGTAATGGCAACAACATCATAGTTCCAAGTAGTAATCCAAGCTCTAAGTTCATCTGCCTTACCCGTAATGCTCCTTGCATTAAAACATATGCACTTCAGGCCACCAGACCCGCTGTGTTCAGCAACTTCTCCCCGTCTGCTCTGCCTCAGAGCCACACTGTCCCTATTCCCTAGTTCTCCCTCAATGCTCTCACCTTCTGACCTATTGCTCCCGTGCCCACCCCCCTGCCATACTAGTTTAAACCCTCCCGTGTGACACTAGCAAACCTCGCGGCCAGGATATTTATGCCTCTCCGGTTTAGATGCAACCCGTCCATCTTATACAGGTCACACCTGCCCCGGAAGAGCTCCCAGTGGTCCAGATAACGGAAACCCTCCCTCCTACACCAGCTGTTTAGCCACGTGTTTGTCTGCTCTATCTTCCTATTTCTAGCCTCACTGGCACGTGGCACAGGGAGTAATCCCGAGATTACAACCCTCGAGGTCCTGTCTTTTAAATTTCTGCCTAGCTCCCTGAACTCCTGCTGCAGGACCTCATGCCCCTTCCTGCCTATGTCGTTAGTACCAATATGTACAACGACCTCTGCCTGTTTGCCCTCCCCCTTCAGGATTCCCTCTACCCGTTCGGAGACATCCTGGACCCTGGCACCAGGGAGGCAACATACCATCCTGGAGTCTCTTTCACGTCCACAGAAGCGCCTATCTGTGCCCCTGACTATAGAGTCCCCTATTACTATTACTCTTCTGCGCTTTGACCCTCCCTTCTGAACATCAGAGCCAGCCGTGGTGCCACTGCTCTGGCTGCTGCTGTTTTCCCCTGATAGGCTATCCCCCCCGACAGTATCCAAAGGGGTATATCTGTTCGAGAGGGGGACAACCACAGGGGATTCCTGCACTGACTGCCTGCCCTTTCTGGTGGTCACCCAAAAAGGGTAGCCACGTGTTCAACTCCTCTCTCTCCCTATTCCTCGTCTCGCTATCACGTGGCACGGGTAACAACCCAGAGATAATAACTCGGTTTGTCCTAGATCGAAGATTCCACCCTCGCTCCCTATATTCCTGCCTTACATCCACACCCCTTTTCCTACCTATGTCATTGGTAACTATGTGGACCACGACTTGGGGCTGCTCCCCCTCCTCCTTAAGGATCCCGAAAACACGATCCGAGACATCGCACACCATCCAGGAGTTATACACCAGGCTCAGACACACCATCCAGGAATTATACACCAGGCTCTCACACACCATCCAGGAGTTATACACTAGGCTCAGACACACCATCCAGAAGTTATACACCAGGCTCTCACACACCATCCAGGAGTTATACACCGGGCTCTCACACACCATCCAGGAAGTTATACACCAGGCTCTCACACACCATCCAGGAGTTATACACCAGACTCTCACACACCATCCAGGAGTTATACACCAGGCTCACACACACCATCCAGGGGTTATACACCAGGCTCACACACACCATCCATGGGTTATACACCAGGCTCACACACACCATCCAGGGGTTATACACCAGGCTCAGACACACCATCCAGGAAGTTATACACCAGGCTCAGACACACCATCCAGGAAGTTATACACCAGGCTCAGACACACCATCCTGGAGTTATACACCAGGCTCACACACACCATCCAGGAGTTGTACACCAGGCTCACGCACACCATCCAGGAGTTATACACCGTGCTCACACACACCATCCAGGAGTTATACACCAGGCTCACACGCACCATCCAGGAGTTATACACCAGGCTCAGGCACACACACTATCCAGGAGTTCTACACCAGGCTCACACACACCATCCAGGAGTTATACACCAGACTCTCACACATCATCCAGGAGTTATACACCAGACTCACACGCACCATCCAGGAGTAAAACACCAGGCTCACACACACCATCCAGGAGTTATACACCAGGCTCTCACACACCATCCAGGAGTTATACACCAGGCTCACACACACCATCCAGGAGTTATACACCAGGCTCAGGCACACACACTATCCAGGAGTTATACACCAGGCTCTCTCACACCATTCAGGAGTTATACACCAGACTCACACACATCATCCAGGAGTTATACACCAGACTCACACGCAGCATCCAGGAGTTATACACCAGGCTCACACACACCATCCAGGAGTTATACACCAGGCTCACACACACCATCCAGGAGTTATACACCAGGCTCACACACACCATCCAGGAGTTATACACCAGTCTCACACACACCATCCAGGAGTTATACACCAGGCTCAGGCACACCACCCAGGAGTTATTCACCAGGCTCACACACACCATCCAGGAGTTATACACCAGGCTCTCACACACCATCCAGGAGTTATACACCAAGCTCACACACACCATCCAGGAGTTATACACCAGACTCACACACACCATCCAGGAGTTATACACCAGGCTCACACACACCATCCAGGAGTTATACACCAGACTCGCACACATCATCCAGGAGTTATACACCAGGCTCAGACACACCATCCAGGAGTTATACACCAGGCTCACACACACCATCCAGGAGTTATACACCAGGCTCACACACACCATCCAGGAGTTATACACCAGGCTCTCACACACCATCCAGGAACAAAGAACAAAGAACAAAGAAATGTACAGCACAGGAACAGGCCCTTCGGCCCTCCAAGCCCGTGCCGACCATGCTGCCCGACTAAACTACAATCTTCTACACTTCCTGGGTCCGTATCCTTCTATTCCCATCCTATTCATATATTTGTCAAGATGCCCCTTAAATGTCCCTATCGTCCCTGCTTCCACTACCACCTCCGGTAGCGAGTTCCAGGCACCCACTACCCTCTGCATAAAAAACTTGCCTCGTACATCTACTCTAAACCTTGCCCCTCTCACCTTAAACCTATGCCCCCTAGTAATTGACCCCTCTACCCTGGGGAAAAGCCTCTGACTATCCACTCTGTCTATGCCCCTCATAATTTTGTATACCTCTATCAGGTCTCCCCTCAACCTCCTTCGTTCCAGTGAGAACAAACCGAGTTTATTCAATCGCTCCTCATAGCTAATGCCCTCCATACCAGGCAACATTCTGGTAAATCTCTTCTGCACCCTCTCTAAAGCCTCCACATCCTTCTGGTAGTGTGGCGACCAGAATTGAACAGTATACTCCAAGTGTGGCCTAACTAAGGTTCTATAGGAGTTATACACCAGGCTCTCACACACCATCCAGGAGTTATACACCAGGCTCAGACACACACACACGATCCAGGAGTTATACACCAGGCTCACACACACCATCCAGGAGTTATACACCAGACTCTCACACATCATCCAGGAGTTATACACCAGACTCACACGCACCATCCAGGGGTTATACACCAGGCTCTCACACACCATCCAGGAGTTATACACCAGGCTCATACACACCATCCAGGAGTTATACACCAGGCTCACACACACCATCCAGGAGTTATACACCAGGCTCAGGCACACACACTATCCAGGAGTTATACACCAGGCTCTCACACACCATTCAGGAGTTATACACCAGACTCACACGCAGCATCCAGGAGTTATACACCAGGCTCACACACACCATCCAGGAGTTATACACCAGGCTCACACACACCATCCAGGAGTTATACACCAGGCTCACACACACCATCCAGGAGTTATACACCAGGCTCACACACACCATCCAGGAGTTATACACCAGTCTCACACACACCATCCAGGAGTTATACACCAGGCTCAGGCACACCACCCAGGCGTTATTCACCAGGCTCACACACATCATCCAGGAGTTATACACCAGGCTCACACACACCATCCAGGAGTTATACACCAGACTCACACACACCATCCAGGAGTTATACACCAGGCTCAGGCACACACACCATCCAGGAGTTATACACCAGACTCACACACATCATCCAGGAGTTATACACCAGGCTCTCACACACCATCCAGGAGTTATACACCAGGCTCAGACACACAAAGAACAAAATAAAATACAGCACAGGAACGGGCCCTTCGCCCTCCAAGCCTGTGCCGACCATGCTGCCCGTCTAAACTAAAATCTTCTACACTTCCTGGGTCCGTATCCCTCTTTTCCCATCCTATTCATGTATTTGTCAAGATGCCCCTTAAATGTCACTATCGTCCCTGCTTCCACCACCTCCTCCGGCAGCGGGTTCCAGGCACCCACTACCCTCTGTGTAAAGAACTTGCCTCATACATCTCCTCTAAACCTTGCCCCTCGCACCTTAAATCTATGCCCCCTAGTAATTGACCCCTCTACTCTGGGGAAAAAGCCTTTGATTATCCACTCTGTCTATGCCCCTCAAATTTTGTAGACCTCTATCTGGTCGCCTCTCAACCTCCGTCGTTCCAGTGAGAACAAACCGAGTTCATTCAACCGCTCCTCATAGCTAATGCCCTCCATCCCAGGCAACATTCTTGTTAGGGGGCAGCACGGTAGCATTGTGGATAGCACAATTGCTTCACAGCTCCAGGGTCCCAGGTTCGATTCGGGCTTGGGTCACTGTCTGTGCGGAGTCTGCATATCCTCCCCGTGTGTGTGTGGGTTTCCTCCGGGTGCTCCGGTTTCCTCCCACAGTCCAAAGATGTGCAGGTTAGGTGGATTGGCCATGATAAATTGCCGTTAGTGTCCAACATTGCCCTTAGTGTTGGGTGGGGTTACTGGGTTATGGGGATAGGGTGGAGGTGTTGACTTTGGGTAGGGTGCTCTTTACAAGAGCCGGTGCAGACTCGATGGGCTGAAAGGCCTCCTTCTGCACTGTAAATTCTATGATATCTCTTCTGCACCCTCTCTAAAGCCTCCACAACCTTCTGGTCGTGTGGCGACCAGAATTGAACATTTTACTCCAAGTGTGGCCTAACTAAGGTTCTATACAGCTGCAACATGACTTGCCAATTTTTATACTCAGTGCCCCAGCCAATGAAGGCAAGCATGCCGTATGCCTTCTTTGCTACCTCCTTCACCTGTGTTGCCCCTTTCAGTGACCTGTGGACCTTTACACCTAGATCTCTCTGACTGTCAATACTCTTGAGGGTTCTACCATTCACTGTATATTCCCAACCTGCATTAGACCTTCCAAAATGCATTACCTCTCATTTGTCCGGATTAAACTCCATCTGCCATCTCTCCGCCCATGTCTCCAAACGATCCAAATCCTGCTGTATCCCCTGACAGTCCTCATCGCTATCCGCAATTCCACCAACCTTTGTGTCGTCTGCAAACTTACTAATCAGACCAGTTACATTCTTCTCCAAATCATTTATATATACAGGAGTTATACACCAGGCTCTCACACACCATCCAGGAGTTACACACCAGGCTCACTCACACCATCCAGGAGTTATACACCAGGCTCTCACACACCATCCAGGAGTTACACACCATCCAGGAGTTATACACCAGGCTCACTCACACCATCCAGGAGTTATACACCAGGCTCTCACACACCATCCCGGAGTTACACACCATCCAGGAGTTATACACCAGGCTCACTCACACCATCCAGGAGTTATACACCAGACTCACACACATCATCCAGGAGTTATACACCAGACTCACACACAGCATCCAGGAGTTATACACCAGACTCACACACATCATCCAGGAGTTATACACCAGACTCACACGCAGCATCCAGGAGTTATACACCAGGCTCACTCACACCATCCAGGAGTTATACACCAGGCTCACTCACACCATCCAGGAGTTATACACTAGGCTCACACACACCATTCAGGAGTTATACAACAGGCTCTCTGAACGCAAAGCGCGGTGGATCACACTGTTGATCCCTCATCCGTCCTTGGTGTGCCGGTTACCCTTGGTCAAGGACAGTTTCTACAATACTCTGTCCTATTCTCTACACCGGGTGTTGATCTTTTTAACGAGTGGAATACTATCCCACCAGCGTAACCAATAATGTTGCCAAATTAACCTGATATGACAGTTATTAATGATAATATTGCTTTTCAGAGTCACCAGGTATCAAATGATACCAGCACAAGGATTTACCGGATATCGATCAAAGACCAAACAACCAGTTAGTCAGTTCAAGTTCAAAGATAGTTTATTTACACACAAGGATTACTTCGACATGCAACATAAAACACTACAAGTTAAACTACATTTAACAACTACAACAACCTATACTTAACCTCAGGGCAACCGGCTCTTTGCAGATGAACAAGGCCTTTGTTCGGATCTTGCGTGGCTGGGTAGAAGAAGTGGCTTCGTTTCTGCTGGACTCATCCGTTTGATAGTGATCGTTTGTCTTGAACTTGTCTTCTGGTCGTAATGCTACACTTGGTTTTAGGCGTAGGCCGGGGCCAAGAGAGACTGAACACATGGCTGTGTCTCTTTTTATCCCTCTGGGATTTCACACTCTTTGGGGCGGTCCTTAGCTTTGGACCCAATAATTCGACAGGCTTCGATCACTGCCTTTGATTTTGGCCAATAAAGGGGCGGGTGCCTTGATGGATGGGCGTGTCCTGAGCGGTCATTGACCTTGGCTGTTTGGCTTTCTTAGCAAAGAGAGTGGCGCCGGTTAATCTGCATCTGTATCGGTTACCTGAGTACAGTCCTTTTGTTCTGGGGAAACGAGCGGGGGTTTCGATCGCGTCTAGCTATCTGGGTTGCAGATACACGCACAAGCTCTGAGTGTGTCTGAGTCCTGGGTTGGCCATAATTCCCATGGTTCTTTGCAGGTGGCCATCTGAGATGGCTACGTCCCGTCCTCTTGATCCTGAAAGCGAAGCGCGGTGGATCACACTGTTGAACCCTCATCCGTCCTTGGTGTGCCGGTTACCCTTGGTCAAGGACATGTTCTACACTACTCTGTCCTATGTTTTCGAGCATTTACCTAAGTTTTATTGACACATCACACATTCATAATCTCTAAGGGGTCACTATAAAACATTCAACTATTACACATTTAACTTATTCGCACAAGGGAATACCTAACTATCACTATCTAAGCTACTCTCATGCTGCTGACAAATATAACAAGGAACTTATGTACAAGTGTCTGGATGACACTGCAGATTATCGCTATCACCAGAAGGAAAGGGAATACCGTTTAACAATATTTTCGCACCAAGTGGGGGTAATCAGTGTTTATCTCTGTGTGGTGTGGTGTCCGGGCTAGGGGTACCATGTTGTGTGTTCATGTTTGGGGCTGGTGTGTAGCGTACAGAAGCTTGTAACGCTCGCAGTTGTAGGAGTCCAGCGATGATCACAATGGAGGTCATCAGTCCTGTCTTCATCTTGTCTTCTGTCCTTTGTTCTTCGTATATTCCTGGGGGTGCAAGCATAATATCTGTTATTATCGTTGGTTAACATCTCGTTTTGTGTGTCTTTCTCGCCTTAACTTCAATTACCCATTAGAATCGTCACCATGTGTGACTCCCTCATTTTCTTTTTTTGGAATACCATTTTGGAGAGACAAGAAATGCAAATTTTTTAAGTACAGAGACTCTCGCAGCTTGTGGTCGATGCTTGGAGTGGGCGGACAATTTCTTCGACCAGTCTTTCTTAAATCACAACCATGGGAGGTTGAGGCTTATTTTAACCAGCCGAACTTTAGGGCGGCCGGTTTTGTAAAGTTTCTTCGTCCCAGAGTCCAGAGGTAGTTCGCGTATTGCAGCATATGTGGCAACCAAGTGTGTCAAACGTGTAAATAGCAGGTGGGGAACGACCAGAGGGTCGCGGAAGGTAAAGAGTTGAGTGTACAGACTGTGGCAAAGGGCATTCTTAAAACCACAATAAGAGTAGAGAAGGGAAAATTAAGACCTGCGAAAGACAGTGAAAAGTGTAAAGAACCATTCCAGAGTTCTCGAAGTGACGGGAACATGAGGTGCGTGTGGGCCGCAGCAGGGGAAGAATGGGTGGGATTCCCGGGTAGGGCGGTGATCAGTGCTGTTGCTCCACTACCTGAGCTTAACTGACCGGGTGCATTTGGGCCCTCAGGTAGGGTGGGGATTAGTGCCATTACTCCACTACCTGGGTGACCGAAACGAGCGGAAAGAATTTGTAACACATGTGAGATCCAACAATTGTTCCTTGAACGGCCATTGGTCAGTAAATGGCCTCGGAAGAGTGACTTTGATTGTATCAAGAAATTTTGTGTCTGGTCGACATTAATTAAAACCATGTAGCAATAAGAAAGAAAGAAGGAAAGAAGGCGGGCCGGCTCCATCAGAAAGTAGGACACCGTAAATCTCATGCGGTTCCTTTTTCTCATCATCTGGACACCTCAGGGTTCAGTATCAAAAAGCGTTGTAAAAAGGTTACCATAACGGAATCGTCACCATCTCCCGGTTGCCAGACTCGTGTCTGCCGTTTTTGTGCCGTGGCCGCATGGGCCGTCGTGGAATCCAAACCGTCATGTCTTACCAGTCTACAAAAGTTGTTGCGGTGCCAAAAAGTGGTTCGTTTGTCATGAGGCGTAGGGGCGTGGCAGTGAAGGGCAAATTAATGTTGTTGGGCGGTGGCGGTGGCTCTGACTGTGGAAGGGGATATTGGGGGCCAAACATGTCCTGGTCGTGGTTCCAGGGGCTGGAGTGACTGGAGCCGCCGGGGAGGTTGTACCAGTGGTCAGTGATCGTGGTCAATTCGGGGAGGCTGGCGCTATCATCTGGATCAAGCTCAAGGTGGAAAGTCTTTCTTGTGGGCGGAGCTAATGTCGGTTCTGTGGGCGTGGACATGCTGTCGTGGCTGGGGGAGGGTTGGACTAGGTTGTCGATGGGCGGGGTGGAATCGTCTGCTATTGCCAGGGAGGTGTGGTGGGAGTGGCTACATTGGGTTCCGTAGACTTTGAGCTGGTTGATGTGGAACCAACCAGTTTTACCATTGGGGTACGTTATCTTGCACACAGAGGGGCTCACTTTGTCCAAAATGGAGTAGGGTCCTGCAAATTTAGGGGAGAGGAACGAATTGGGATTGTACAGGGAAACCATCACTTGCTGACCGACTGTATACTCTATGGGGTGGACTGTTTTATCAAAGCAGGCCTTACTCTGCTTTTTCCTATTCGGACAGCTGCAGCGAGCTGTGCTGCTTTAATACTTTCCGTGACTTGTTGGACTGCTTTTTCATGGGTGAGGGTGGTGACTGTGGGGCTTGCCAAATCGAGACCTAATAAATATTCAGTTCCTTTCATGGGCCGTCGGGTCATGAGAGTGTGGGGGGTGAAACCTGTGGAACTGGATACTGTGTTCCTAATAAACATAAGGGTGAATGGGAGGACTGTGTCCCATGTGTTGTTATGCTGTTGCACAATTTTTCTAATGGTCGCTTTCAAGGTGCGATTCATTCGTCCAACAATGCCGCTGTATTGGGGGTGATACGCGATGTGAAATTTTTGCTTGATTCCAAAAATTGTTGGGGCATTTTGCATGACTCTGCCGGTGAAATGGGAACCTTTGTCTGACTCAATGCTGCGGGGAAGACCCCAGCGTGTAAATATCTGTTGGGTCAAAATCTTAGCTGTGGCTTTCACTGTGTTCGTCCGGGAGGGAAATGCTTCTACCCATTTTGTAAAGGTGTCGATTACTACTAATACATATTTCTGCAGGGAGGGAGGGGACCAATGTAGTCGAGCTGTAAATTTGTCCTTGGGCCATTAACAGGTCGGGTGTGTCTCAATTGTCCTTTCTTGGAGTACCTTTCAGGATTGTTCTGTGCACAGATTAAACAATTCTCAACATAATGCGTGACGTCTGCTTTTAAATCGGGCCACCAGCACAAAGATCTTAAATGGGCAATGGTGGTTTCTATCCCCTGATGTCCGTGTCCGTTATGAAACTGGTAAATTATCTGGTTTCTGTCCTGGGGACCACATAAATTCCATTTCTCAAAACTATCCCATCCTGTACCATCAGTGTGTCCTTGAATTTGTCGTAGGGGGCTGGGAAATTACCGTCTAAAACTTGCTTAAGAATGTCGTCTGCCTTTTGGGCCTTGGCTAAATCTTCGATATTGGTCTGTGAAACCTGGACTGCGTGTGTTGGTTCACTTTCAGGGGGTTGCCAAAAGTGTCCGTGGCGTGATCCTGACTTAGCTAAGGCGTCTGCCTTTACGTTACCGTGTGGGGAGGAACGATGATGGCTTCTCACTTTGATTATGCCATATGTGCGGTCTTTTGCTGTCTTAAGGATACGCTTCAACAATGGGGCTGAGTGTAGGGGTTTACCATCAGCGGATACGAATCCTCGAGATTCCCACAGGGGCAGGAATTCTGTCAAACTATTGCAGACATATAAACTGTCCGAATGTATGTCCGCTGGGTTCGGAAAGGAATCTGGGTGCTGCACTACATATGCTATAGCTGCTAATTCGGCTGCTTGTGATCCTAGGTGGCCGGGCAATTTTAAAGATATTTCCTCTAATGCGCGTCTTCCACATAAATTCCACAACCAGTTATTCTCTTTCCATTCTCAATGGTGGAGGAACTGTCTACATATTACTTTAAAGCGTTGTCCGTGGACTGGGGATTCTGTGTTCTGATGCCTGCTCGTGTGTGCAGTGACTTCGGAATAAAGGGTCCTGTGTGGTGTTTGGCTGCAATGATCTGGCACTCATGTGCGGTTCCTCCATACTGAAGGTTGTCTGCTAAAAATGTGTGGGTCTTTGTACGTTTAACTGTAATGTCCCTTCCTTGTAACAACAGTGTCCAGCGAGCTGCTCTAATCTGGCTGACTGAACCGTCCTTTAACCTACCATCTAACAGTTGGGGTGTGCTCGGTTAAAATCGTTACTGGGGTAAGGCCTGTGATATGCAAAATACTGCGCTGCCCAAAACACTGCGAGCAAGTGCCATTCGCCAGGCTGAAAACCCTTGCTCTACGGGATCCAAAATTCGTGAGGCACAGGCTACGGGTCCTAAGCGGCCATGTCGTTCCTGTAGGAGTACTGCTGATAGGGTTCGGTCGGTGGTTGCTACTTCTATGGCGTAGGGAGAGTGTAGGTCTGGAACTTGCAAAGTGGGGGCTGTGCCTAGAGTGCATTTTAATTCATCGATGGCGTCCGTGTGCTGAGGAAGCCATTCTCATGGGGCGTTCTTTAGTTGTGGAAACGTTGTGGGAGGCATGTCCACGTATACTGCTGCCCTTGAAATGTGAACGCGAACTTGTATTGACAGGCCTTATCTAAGGGGATGGACCAGAAGCCGTTGCTAATGTCCAGCACTGTAAAGTACTTTGCTTGTATTCCCTGCTTGAGCATGGTTTCGGGACTCGTGGCAACGGTGGGGTCTGCTAATGGGGTGACCTTGTTGAGCTCTCGGTAGTCAATGGTTAATCTTCCCTTTTTTGTCTTTTAGATGGCTTTTGTTTCGGTGCAACATCGTGGGCCGAAGGGCCTGTACTGCGCTGTATTGTTCTATGTTCTATGTTCCCGAACCGTCGGGTTTTTTCACAGGCCAAATTGGGGCATTATTTGTTGAGGCTACCGGCCGAATTACTCCTTGATCTAGTAAGCTATTAATTACTTTTGAGATCTCACCCTCGGCTTTCTGTGGGAAACCGTATTGCTTCTGGGGCTTGAGATCGGGACCTGAAATTGTGACCATGCCTGGGATCTTCCCACAATCATGTTTGTGTTGGGCGAAGGAAGCTTTATGTTTTCTGAGGACCTCTCTAATTGTCTGGTCTGTACTAATTGTTTGCGGATCAAACCAATAGTCTCCTACTGAGCAAATCCTATGTTCGTAGTCCCCTACTGTGAGCGTGGTGGGGGCTCTCACTGTTTTGGCCATTCTCCATATACACCTATTCATGGGGTCAAAGGAAAGGTTGTGGGAGCTCATAAAGTCGATTCCTAGAATGTGCTCGGCTGTTTGGGGCAAGTCGACTAAAACAACGGGGTGCCTGGTGTTTATGGTTCCTATCTGTATATCTACGGGGGCTGTAATGTATCCCTGCTGTACATGTCCTGTAAATCCACTAAGGGTGATGGTGTCTGTGGTGGGCCATTTGTCGTGCTGAAACATTGTGGAGGAGTTTAAAGTGGTGCGGGACCCTCCTGTGTGAGGACCCTCCTCCTCCTACATTCTGGGGTTCTGGTAAAGCTGAGCTAACGGACGGGTCAAGGCTCATGACTATAAGCTTAACTTCCGACCTTTCGTCTAGACCGTACATAACCGTTTGCTGTTGTACTCTCTCAAAGAAATTATGTGGGTCTGCGGTGGGTTCGAATGGTTCAATTTTGGCGCAGACATCTCTCAATTGGGTGATGGTTAGTGGGGTGGTGTAAACAAAATCAGACTCATCCCGATCCGATGACTTGCGCTGTGGTGACTGGATTCATGGCGGTGTGTGCTGCCTGTGCAGTTGGTGGTGCGGGTGCTTTCCTTTTCGGGGTCTGGGGGCTCTATTGTGATTTTCGGTAACCTCCACATATCTATGGGCGGTTTCATTTACTTCTTGCCAATTGGGGCCATTCTCCTCATCTAAATCTTGTCCAAAGGTATCTCTGAATCCGTTTTGCACTGACAGCAGTGACTGCAACTTCTCTATTTGTCGTCTACATTTCGAGTGATCTGTCTTTGTTCTGTAGTGGAGCTATGGAGCGCTCGTAAAGCTGCCTTTAAATCTGCGCATTGTCTTGTTAACTGTGCTACCTGCTGTTCTGTCTCTTCTCGTACCAAAATCGCACGCTGTGTATCTTGGTAGGCTTTCTCGTACTGGGTCTGAAAGCTGCTAAGGTGAACTAAACAAGATTGGGGTGCCCGTTTGACATCAGCCATCTCTTTATCTTTAGCTGCCAACTGTTCCCGGAGTTGCTCAATAATCTTTTCACATTCACTATAGTTTCCCTCATTCCTCTTCTCTTTCTCAACTAGCTGTCTGGAGCGTCCTCACGACCTCCTCTGTGCCTCGCAACTGTGCCAAACAGGATACTATTGCCATCGGCTTACGAACTTTTGCTGCATTCTTTTTATGTACCTCGGTTAGGTTGTCCCACCAGGTTTGTCCTATGCTTCCTGGACCTGGCTCATCATTTGAACAAAACTCGGACCAAAGGGACCATGCTTTCCCCTTCAAATACTTCCTCAATTCCTCTTCCCATATGGGGCACTGTTGGTCGCTGCAACCTCGGGTTCCTGCGGGTTCACTAGGCGTTCCATCGCTTTTGTGGCCATTGTTACTATTATTTCTGTTTTCCTACCGTTAAGTTCTCTGTTTTCCTACCTCTAAGTTCTCTTTTGCTCTGCTTCTAACTTCTCTTTTCCTACCGTCAATTTGGGACATGGGGAATAAGGCGGCGATTCGAACAGCGGGGTACGGCTTAAGGCTATTTTCCGGTTGACAATACTCCTGATAGTTTTACGCAAAATCTAACGAGTTTATCTTATATCCCTGTTAGTCGATTGCAGGTTAATACACACTTCCGAATCTTGGTGATTTGATCGATACGTGCCTTACACTTGTGGTTTATTTCACTTTTCCTCAATTGGATTTCTAATGCAAAGTTTTGTGGGTCCTCTCGAGTGGCAAAATCACTTCTAGGTCGAATCCCGTCAGATGTCGCCAATAATGTTGTTCTTTTTAATGAGTGGAATACTATACCACCAGTGTCACCAATAATGTTGCCAATCAGCACTGGAGTCACCAATAATGTTACCAAATTAACCTGATATGGCAGTTATTAATGATAATATTGCTTTTCAGAGTCACCAGGTATCAAATGATACCACCACAAGGATTTACCGGATATCGATCAAAGACCAAACAACCAATTAGTCAGTTCAAGTTTACTTACACACAAGGATTACTTCGACATGCAACATAAAACACGACAAGTTAAACTACACCTAACAACTACAATAACATATACTTAACCTCAGGGCAACTAGCTCTTTGCAGATGAACAAGGCCTTTGTTCGGATCTTGCGTGGCTGGATAGAAGGAGTGGCTTCATTTCTGCTGGGCTCATTCGTCTGGTAGTGATCGTTGGTCTTGAACTTGTCTTCAGGTTGTAATGCTGCACTTGGTTTTAGGCGTAGGCCGGGGCCAAGAGAGACCGAACACATGGCTGTGTCTCTTTTTATCCCTCTGGGATTTCGCGCTCCTTGAGGCGATCCTTAGCTTTGGACCCAATAATTCGACAGGCTTCGATCACTGCCTTCGATTTTGGCCAATAAAGGGGCGGGTGCCTTGATGCTGGGCATGTCCTGAGCGGTCAATGACCTTGGCTGTTTGGGCTTTCTTAGCAAAGGGAGTGGCGCCGGTTAGTCTGCATCTGTATCGATTACCTGAGTACAGTCCTTTTGTTCTGGGGAAATGGGCCATTAGAATGCAAACGAGCGGGGGTTTCGATCGCGTCTAGCTATCTGGGTTGCAAATACACACACAAGCTCTGAGTCTGTCTGAGTCCTGGATTGGCCATAATTCCCATGGTCCTTTGCAGGTGGCCAGCTGAGATGGCTACACAGGCTCAGACACAGACACCATCCAGGAGTTATATGCCAGGCTCAGGCACACCATCCAGGAGCTATACACCAGACTCGGACACATCATCCAGGAGTTATACACCAGGCTCAGACACACCATCCAGGAGTTATACACCAGGCTCACACACACCATCCAGGAGTTATACACCAGGCTCACACACACCATCCAGGAGTTATACACAGGCTCACACACACCATCCAGGAGTTATACACCAGGCTCTCACACACCATCCAGGAGTTATACACCAGGCTCAGACACACCATCCAGGAGTTATACACCAAACTCACACACACCATCCAGGAGTTATACACCAAGCTCACACACACCATCCAGGAGTTATACACCAGACTCACACACACCATCCAGGAGTTATACACCAAGCTCACACACACCATCCAGGAGTTATACACCAGACTCACACACACCATCCAGGAGTTATACACCAGGCTCACACACACCATCCAGGAGTTATACACAGGCTCACACACACCATCCAGGAGTTATACACCAGGCTCACACACACCATCCAGGAGTTATACACCAGGCTCACACACACCATCCAGGAGTTATACACCAAACTCACACACACCATCCAGGAGTTATACACCAAGCTCACACACACCATCCAGGAGTTATACACCAAGCTCACACACACCATCCAGGAGTTATACACCAGACTCACACACACCATCCAGGAGTTATACACCAGGCTCACACACACCATCCAGGAGTTATACACCAGGCTCTCACACACCATCCAGGAGTTATACACCAGACTCACACACACCATCCAGGAGTTATACACCAGGCTCACACACACCATCCAGGAGTTATACACCAAGCTCACACACACCATCCAGGAGTTATTCACCAGACTCACACACACCATCCAGGAGTTATACACCAGGCTCACACACACCATCCAGGAGTTATACACCAGGCTCACACACACCATCCAGGAGTTATTCACCAGACTCACACACACCATCCAGGAGTTATTCACCAGACTCTCACACACCATCCAGGAGTTATTCACCAGACTCACACACACCATCCAGGAGTTATACACCAAGCTCACACACACCATCCAGGAGTTGTACATCAGGCTCACACACACCATCCAGGAGTTATACACCAAGCTCTCACACACCATCCAGGAGTTATACACCAGACTCGGACACACCATCCAGGAGTTATACACCAAGCTCACACACACCATCCAGAAGTTAGACACCAGACTCTCACACACCATCCAGGAGTTATACACCAAGCTCACACACACCATCCAGGAGTTGTACATCAGGCTCACACACACCATCCAGGAGTTATACACCAAGCTCACACACACCATCCAGGAGTTATACACCAGACTCGGACACACCATCCAGGAGTTATACACCAAGCTCACACACACCATCCAGAAGTTAGACACCAGACTCTCACACACCATCCAGAAGTTAGACACCAAGCTCACACACACCATCCAGAAGTTAGACACCAAGCTCAGACAGACCAATTGTTGATGTGATCACAATTACTTAGACTGGTCTTTTATTTCTATTTTTTTTTACCACACTAAAATCCTTAAACTGCCCTGGCTGTTGTGAACTCAAGTTTTCTTAATATTAGTGCAGTCTCTTCTAAAAACACAGTGAACGAATTGATGCAGTAGCAACACAGAAGCTTCTGCAGTATGCATTTTCCACAGATTCCTGCGGCCTGCCAGACATGCTGCAGTGGATGGTTTGGGAACAGGCAGTTCTATATCTGAAAGCCCATCTCATCATTGATCACAACACTCATTTCATAAGCTCCATCAGATTTGGTTGGGGAAGAGATTGAATGTGTGGATTGGTGTCTTTGTTTGTAAACATTCTGTGTTCATGTCAGGGCATGGCCACATTACTTGGGGCACATGCTGAGCACTGTGGGTACATTTAAGAAAATCATACCTCAAGGTGTTGACTGCTGAAAGAAAGCCTCTTCAAATGTTCAAGTTCAGCCGTGTATAACACACATCTGGTAAAATTATATATACATTTCCACATCTATAAAAAGTTGATTGATGAACATCCAAATATTCCATGTCATCACCTGAATTTATATTTGATAGAAAATGCTGCGTTTTTTAAAGTTCAGCAAGATTGTGTGACAGTGTGGTGCTACAATCTCTAATAGATGCCCACTCTTTGGTCAATTTGGCGAGCAGTTTACACTAAGGACCCGTCACAGTAATGCAGCTATTGATCCTCTGCAATAAGTTCTCTCACTGTGGCTCTGCAGTTACTGCTGGTTGAGCATTATTCATGGGCATGAAGTCAGAATCCCCAATGCTCTTCAGACCTATGAGAGCAGGTGCTGATGGTGATGCAGAGAGCTATTTGCATAGTATTCCAGTATCCTGTAAACTGCTTGCCTTCCTCTCGGGCATGGTGCTGATGTGAGAGATTTCTGATGGTATGTCTTTACTGTTGTGTGAAAATCTGTGTTAAGGTGGCTGATTTCTTTTAACTGATTGAATGCAAATAACCTTTTCGTAATCATTTCCTAAGAGCAGGGAGTTCTGTTTTTTTAAAAACATGGTCTCGTAATGTGCACATCTGGCAAAAGTAGCTGGTGAACCCTCTGACTTTGGATCGTCTCTGTCTGTCTGTTCCCTGAAATGCTAGGAGCGTCACGAAGCTATGATGCGTCGCACTTTAGAGCGTAGCCAGCAGCTGGAGCAAAGACAGAAGCGATGGTCATGGGGAGGAGTAGGATCTCCAGGAGCTGGATCCAGAGATGGTGAGTGAGAGGATACTGGCTGCACTGCACCTTATACACAACATGATGAGTGTGTGAGAGAGAGAGAGAGCGAGAGCCTCTGAGCTCTTATCCCACTTAGAGGTCCTTCTCTATAGCTGATTTCAAACAGCAGGTCAGGTCTCTGGGTTTTTATAAAGTAGAAATTTGTTAATGTGTGTCACTCCTTTCTGTTCATCTTTGATGCGGAACTCTTCCGTTTGCTCAGCACGCAGACTGTGGCTAATATTGCTTTTATTTAAATAAATGCAATGAAAGAGAAAACATTAAATGCACAAAATGCCTAGTTCGTAGCTAACTACAGTTTTTGCTGAGTCATGTATTAAGATGGGTAGTGCAAACCTGAGTAAATTATTGAAGATGCCTGTCCCTCAGCAATCTGTTTTTATCAGGATGGTTTTTTAAAACCTGATTCCATGACCCCACCTTAATAAATCCTGCATTTCTGAAGCAATTAATTATTTGGGTTAAAAGGCACCTGTGTAACAAGGAGGGAATGATGTTCAGGGTCCACACAGCTTGTGGTAAGAATGAAACCCAGTTTGAACTGCTAAACAGGAGCCATTGCAGCTTGTTAAGTGAATGCTGGCGCAGTACAGCAGGCAGTATTTCTGTTACAAAAATAGATCGATTTCCCAATCCCTTAATCATGTTCCTGAAACTGCGTCTGAAAGCACAATTGCTGATGAGCAGAAGGTGTGGCTTTCAGACATTTTAGGTGAATTAGCTACAAGATTCTGGACCTGCTGTGAGATTACAACATGTTGAACCCCACCCTGGTGAGTGAGGGCACAGGGTCTCCACTCCCTACTCTGCACTGCCTCTTGAGATGTTTTCTTGTTTTGAATTATTTGCTCTCGAGTAATAAAACTGTTCCTCAGCTGACTATACTTCATTCTGATTCTGTGTCTCGTAGGTGAATCAGAAAATACCCCATCCACTCCTGTAGGTTTATCAGTCAGCATCAACTCTCCTACACAGCCCGTGGCCGTTGATGCTGTAGACTGCATTTCTGGTATTTAGGATTATTACTACCTAGGTGTTGTCTTTTAACATTCCCAGTGTCTTACCCACTTGTCCAAACAATCTGTTTAACTCACCCAGTGTCCTAATGGTTCTTCGCTGTTTATATTATTACTGCTTGACATACTTTGGATAATGTGTCCGAGTGTCTGTGTGCATGTGTGTGTGTGCATGTGTCTGTGTGTCCATGAATGTGTGCCTGTGTACTTTTGTGTATGTATATGTGTCTCTGTCTATGTAGCTGTGTCTGTGTACATCTGGGTGTGTCCATGTATATGTGGCTGTATCCCGTGTGCATGTCTATGTATGTGTGTGTGTCTGTATCTACGTGTGTGTGTGTGTGTGTCTCTGTGATTCTGTGTGTGTATGTGTGGAAGTATATGTGTGTGTGTCTATGTATGTCTGTATATCTGTGGATATATGTGTGTCTCTGCATGTGTATATGTATGTGCATGTGTCTGTGTATGTGTGTGTATATATATGTATGTGTCTCTATGTATGTATGTATCCATGTATATGTATGAGTGTGAGTATGTATGAGTGTATGTCTATGTATGCATGTGTGTGTTCATGTATCCGTATGTGTATATGTATCTATGGTCTGATTGATTTTTCTGTAATTGGGAAGCATGATTATTGTATTATTTTTGACAACACTGAATCATTTCCCAGCACTTGCTGAGACCGTGTATGCACCAAGGCTGTTTTGCATGCTTGTTTCACTGTTCAGTGTGTTTTTGTTTTCAATCTCCGTTTTCCTCTTGTGTCACAAGGAGGATTTATGAACTGCCAGTCTCAATGTAAGTGTCCTTGCTTCGTTCTCTCCTCTCCGCAGCAGCTGACAGATTCTCAGCTCCTGCTGCCAATCTGCCCAGGCAAATGGAGTTACCTACCAGCAAGGCTGTGGTGTCCTCTACACCTACGAACCCACATCCCCCTGAAAGAGGCAAGTGATTATCCTGCTGGGCGGTATGTGTGCACCCCGGGGGATGTGCTTCTGAGGCCATATCTCTGTCTCCTGTATTTATTACAGTGTTGTCTGCTTGTATCGCCTTGCCAGTAACCTAATCAAACACCAGCATCAAAAAAGAATAGATTCCAAATTGATTATGTTGTGAGTTACTGGGTAAGTGAATATATCTGTCCAAAGGGTGTAGTAAGGCTAGTGTTAAAGTTGGGATGAAATGTTACTGTACTAGACATGTTATGTTGCAATGTGTACATTGTGTGGAGATGAAAACAGTATCTTCCCTTTCAGGGGATCACAGCAAGTGCTTAGTCCAGTGATGTTCAGCTGAGACTGGGATCACGTAATGGTCATTGTGCAAAGCCAGACTGTAGCAATGCAGCCCAGAGTGATGATACTGTGGGAATAGGTCTCCCCACACAAGAAGCTGACAGTCACGGATAGACATAGGGAAGTACGGTGGCACAGTGGTTAGCATGACTGCCTCACAGTGCTAGGGAGCCAGGTTCAATTCCAGCCTTGGGTGACTGTGGAGTTTGCACGTTCTCCCTGTGTCTGCGTGGGTTTCCTCCGGGTGCTCTGTTTCCTCCCACAGTACAAAGGTCATAGATTATCATAGAATTTACAGATGTGCATGTTGGTGGACTGGCCATGCTAAAATTGCCCCTTAGTGTTCAAAGATGTGTAGGTTTGGTGGGTTTATGGGGTTACGGGGATAGGGCAAGGGAGTGGGCCTGGGTTAGGGTGCTGTTTCAGAGGATTGGTAAAAACGCGATGGGCTGAATGGCCTCCTTCTGCATTGTAGGAATTCTATGGCCACCTACACAGAGGAGGGCCACAGACACCGATGTGCCATCTGATCTGATTAGGCGGTGGAATAGGCCAGAGAGGCTGAATGGTCTCCTCCTGTTCCTTTGTTCAGGGTGCCATTATTGAAGGCCTACCAGCAGAATTACTGCTGAGTTCATGCACAATGTGCATTCAATCCACAGGACCGGAAGCAGTCAGTGACTTTCAGTTAACATTGCCCTGTAAATGGTTAATCCGAGCTGTTTTACAGAAGCCCATCCAATCACTGCCTTTACTTCTTTGGTTGGATGAACCAATCTGCCGTCCTGTTAATGTGATGGATTCAAGGCAGCACATTCATTTCTTGTCACTATGGGTTTGCTCTATTTTGAAATGGAACTACAGAATATTGTTTCCTTCTCTTCAGGATTGCAATGTTCTTGTCAGGTGGCCTGTTTTATATTACAAGAACACTTGTAGCTAAAGCTATAAATGATTTATTAACATTAACTGTGGGTCAACTATATACAAAACAGCAGATGAATAACAGTATGATCATGCACAAACAACCTCTCTCATCCAGCTCGCCAGTCAGTGTGAGGTCACCTGACACTAACATTCACTTATATACTAATGAGACTCCTAGTGGTTAGTAGGTTAATTACAACAAAACCATGATATCACTACATCCCCTTTCCTTTGAAGGAATACATTAATAAATTATCAGTATATTTACATTTGATATCATTAGCCTGTAAGTCCAACAGCATTATTTTTTCTTTAAAATTGTTAAAACTGGTTTAACATGTGTGTATATATATATATATATATACATACATACACACACAAGAACAGCAAGCATAGTATGTACAAATAGTCCAAATTTACAAATTGAGTCGATCAGGTTTTCTTCTGACTCTGATGGATCTTCACAAAGTTTGAGCTTGCTGCTCAGAACTTGTAGGTTCAATACTCTCCATGACATTCTCATGCTCAGGAACTGCTGAACTATCTGACACTGCAGCTGACGTTGATTCTGATGTAGATTCGTCATCCATCACATTGTTGTGAAAGTCTTCTCTGGTTTTCAAGAGTGCGCAATGATTTCTTCTTAAAACCAACCCTTCCTCTGTCTGTACATTGTAGTAAAAGTCTTATTCACTTTTGGTGCGCAGCTCCTTCATCAGGTGAGCTGTTCTCCGAAAACTAGTGATTCGAAACAAACCTGTTGGACTTTAACCTGGTGTTGTAAGAATTCTTACTGTGCCAACCCCAGTCCAACGCCGGCATATCCACAGTATGTAGTGTAGGAACAAGATGCTACTTCTTCAAGTAAATGGCTCGTCCAATGCCTGAATCTTCTACTCTCACAATATCGGCACTACTCAGGAAGTGGTAAAGTTCTAGACATTCTATCATAGAACTGCTTTTGTTTTGTTTTAATATTTTGCATTTTCTGCAGTATCACTGCATTCTCTTCCTTTTCCAAATATGGAAGTGTGGTATGCAACCTTCTATTCATGAGAAACTCTGCTGGCGATATACCATGTAACAATGGTCATGCTTTGTAATGTGAATTTGCGAGATATGGATCAGATTGGCTGTCCATTGCTTTCTGTAATGTTTGTTTTATAATATGTACATTTTTTTCATTAAGATTTGTGGGACCCATGCCTATACGAGCATCACCATTTTTTTGTTTCACACACTCCATGGAATTTATCCCATTGGTAGGTTCTTCTATCTTCTTGATAACTTGTTGTTTCATATCTGATACAGGTGGTCGGGTAAAAATGAGATCTTCCACAATTTCACTACAAATAGTTTGTATTGGTGCTTGAGATAATGTATCTTCTTTAAATTGTATTCATTGGCGAATCGTAATGCACTAAAATCAGGAACACATCACTGAATTTTCTGATAATGTTCTCAGAATCGTTGGTCCAATCCTTTGTGGATGCTATATACCAACTGCACAAGACCTAATTCTTCATAGAACTGATCATCTAATAATGAATCCAAGCCCTCGGATACAGTACAGAATGGGACGGAATAAACTGTGTTCTTCACCACCACACTCTGGTCACAACCACCATAACATTTAATGCTTGAACCATTATAATCTCTCAGATATATTTTGTGATTTCTTCTAATCAGCTGAATTTTTAGATTTTTTAAATCAGTCATGCTGATTAAATTGGCTTTGGCACCAGTGTCTAACTTCAATTGGACCACTGTACCGTTCACTTCAAGTGGTAGCAGCATTTGTCCTCATCAACAACATTTATTTTAAATGGAGTATCAGTTTGAATTTTTTAAGTGCTGGAGAATTTTCTGATGTCTCCAAAAAAATTATTCTTCTCTGTTATTACTCCAACAAACTCCAACATCACTGGAGACTATGGGCCAGATTCTCTGTTTCTGAGACTAAGTGTTGGCGCCAACGCAGAATTTGTGGACTTTCACGACAGAAAAACTGCCGCTACACCTGGACCGATTCCGCTACTGTAGAGGGGTTAGCACCGGTGCCGGATGCAACACAATCGAATTCAATGAAAAACGGTGCGGGATTTGCCGGGTCCGTAATTGACATTCAGGAGGCTGACAAGCTGCAGCCGCACATATACATTTACAATTGCTAAATACATTCATCCCAGCTAACAAGATGGCACTGGTTGCACTGTACAGCTGGTGGGTCGGCTGGGGCCAGAGGGCACCCACGGGGGTGGTCTGGCGGAACACCTATACGACCCGTAGCACCAAGCTCACAATGGGCTGTCAGCGACATGCACAGCTGCCTGGCGGCCTTGCCGGCTAAGGCAATGGTGTTCTGTGCCCATCTAGCCCGACTGCACAGCCCACCTCCTGGCTACCCCCGTTAGTCCCCCCAGCATTGACGGAAGCCCCCCGGCCAGCGGCACAACTAACAGCAAACTATGGTGATGTTGGACATTTTCCGTAACCTCTCTCTCGCTCCCTCAGCAGCCACCATGCCGGTTTCACGATTTTTAATAGCACAAGTGAAGCGCCGGGAACTCGGCCCATCGAGGCGGAGAATCGCAGAGGCCCTGGATAATACTGGGTCGGGCCACCTATTGATATGCAAACAGCGTTTACTGTACGTGCGTTTGGAATGCATTGAGGCCGCTGTCAAGGTGATGGAGAATTGTGATTTGACATCAAATCGGCGCCTGCCACGATTTTGGCGTCGGAACCGATTCTCCGCCCAATCACCTTCCCTGATTTTGGCGTTGGCCAACGGAGAACCCCACCCTGTGTCTTCCACTGTGCTGACTGATCTGGGGTTGAACTTAGAGTAACAACTTTGATCAAAGTGATTTTTTTCCTTTGCATCTGGAACAAAACTTGCCAAATGCTGGACACTGCCTTAATTTGTGCCTTTGACCAACCACATCTTTCACACAGAAATACTTCATCCTGATTTTTAATCTGTTTGTTGGTATGCGAGGAGCTGCAGGAACTTTCCGGCCTATTTTGGAAGTTTCCCGCCTTTCTGGAAAAAGGACAGTAACCGGAGTGTTTTCCTCCAAGAAGACGCCATCATTACTGAGAAACATTTTAGAATGCTGTGCTGCTTGCTCGTGAGCCTGACAAACCTTAACTGTTAGTTCTAAAGACACCTCCAATTCCCTCAGCAACCGTTCCCTCAGCTTATTTTCATAAATACAATTTGTCCCAAATCATGGAAGATTCCACTGCAGAAAATTACAGGTTTTAGCTTTTAACTTTAACTCAGTGATGAAATGATCGATGGACTCTTCTGTCTTCTGTAAACATGATCTAAACACATAACACCCATCAATGTCATTCTTTCCCAGGTTGCAATGTGCATGAAATCTTCAAATTACTTCATTAAAATGTTTACTATCTTCATCATTTGCAAATTTAAACATATTAAACACAGCAATTGCTTTGGACCCTGCCGCTGTTAGGAGCATCGCCACCTTACGTGAATCTGATCGATCTCCTAAATTTACTGCAGTAAGAAACAGATTAACTTGCTGTTTAAACACACACCAGTTGTTGTCCACATTACCATGAAACCTGAGACTCATTGGTGGCTTCAACGATTCCATGTTGTTAATTCTAGCAGCCTGCAAAATCTTCAAATCTCTGTGGACCTTGTGGCAGACTGATAGTTTTTTATTTAGTGTTTAATACCATCCAGCCCTGGTACAATGTAATGTTCTTGTCGGATGTCCTGATTTATATTACAAGAACACTTGTAGCTAAAGCTATAAACGATTTATTAACATTAACTGTGGGTCAACTATACAAAACAACAGATGAATAACGGTATGATCATGCACAAACAACCTCTCTCTTCCAACTCTCCAGTCAGTCTGAGGTCTAACATTCGCTTATAAACTAATGAGACTCCTAGTGGCCAGTCGGTGAATTACAACATAACCATGATATCACTGCAAGGATGAAATACATTTTTGTAAGATTAGTAAGTTACAAGCAGCTTACAAAATGGTGACTATTTTTCTTTGATCCTTTCTGCACTGGTCACTGGATTCCATTTGGTGATTAATTGGGAAGCGATGGCAGTTGTAGTAAATGCAATAATTGGCGACCACCAGTTAGCTAACTAACGACGACGGGTTTATTATAAATACAAACTACATACAGAGCAATATATCATCTTCATTCTCAGGGGCCGCACGGTGGCACAGTGCTTAGCACTGCTGACTCACGGCACCGATGTCCCAGGTTCGATCCCCTGCTCTGGGCCACTGTCCGTGTGGAGTTTGCACATTCTCCCCGTGTTTGCTTGGGTTTCACCACCACAACCCAAAGATGTGCAGGCTAGGTGGATTGACCATGCTAAAATTGCCACTTAATTGGAAAAAATGAATTGGGTACTCTAAAATTATTATTTTTTTTAAATCTTCATTCTCAGCACTAGGATCATAACAGGTTGCAAAAGACTGTTCCGCGCCGAGATCCCGCTCTCGTTCCTCATTTTGCGATTGGGTCACATGATCCTTCCGATGCACATCCCCTTAAAGGATGTAGGAGCTGGTCCCTTTAAGTACCTTCTTGCATAGTACATTGATAACTTAGAATTCCTACAGTGCAGAAGGAGGCCATTCAGCCCATCAAGTCAGCACCGGCCTTCCAAAAGGGCACCCTAAATTAGGCATACCCCCCTGCCCTATCGCCATAATGGTAGCACAGTGGTTAGCGCTCTTGCTTCACTGCGCCAGGGTCCCAAGTTCGATTCCCACTTGGGTCAATGTCTGTGCAGAGTCTGCACGTTTTCCCCGTGTCTGTGTGGGTTTCCTCTGGATGCTCTGGTTTCCTCCCACAAGTCCCGAAAGACGTGCTGTTAGGTGAATTGGATATTCTGAATTCTCCCTCAGTGTACCCGAATAGGTGCTGGAGTGTAGCGACTCGGAGTTTTTCACAGTAACTTCATTGCAGTGTAATGTAAGCCTATTTGTGACACTAATAATGATTATTATTATTAACCCCACCTAACCTTTGAACACAATGGGGCAATTTAGCGTGGCCTATCCACCTAACCTGCACATCTTTGGACTTGGGAGGAAACCAGAGCACTTGGGAGGAAACCCACGCAGACACGGGGAGAAAGTGCAAACTCCACACAGCCAGTCACCCGAGGCCGGAATTGAACCGTGTTCCTGGATCTGTGAGGCAGAAGTGATAAACACGGCATCACCCCAATTTATACAACTTTCAAAACATTAGCAATGATAAACAATTTTTAACACAGTTTATCAGAAACTCAGACTGTCAGGGACTTTCTCTTTCTCTGGGATCAATGTAGCTCAATTGGTCAAGGTTCCACTGTAGAGATAACTTTGGTTGGGCCTGCTTCAATGGGACTCTCTCCTGGTACCAGCACATCACTTTCCATTATTTTCTCAGTCTCATTGGGAGCAGCACTTTGGCCTGCCATTGGCTAACTAGCCGCTTCACTCCTTGGACAAACAACAACACTACTCGTTGATACAATTGGATCAGGTAGTAAACATTGGCTCTTGGGATAGCTCTCGTCTCTGCAAATTATCTCTGTGTTTCTTCAGCAACTTGTCCAGCACTTTCACGTCATTGGATAGTGGTCCGGTCTTAGCCATCACAACTCCCGGGACACAATTAGGTCCACTTCCAAAATACTTCACAAAAACTGGGTCATCTGTTTCAAACACTCTTTCCACATTTGCTGGATCATGGCTCCTTTTCTGACAACCCTGCCTTGTCTCCACCCTTCTCACTAAATTTGAAATGACCAGGTTCAACCTAGCTCTCGAACATCGACCCATCAGTAGCTCAGCTGGAGCAATGCCAGCGGTGGTATGGGTAGGTGGTTCTGTCGGCTAACAGGAACCCCGTGATCTTGGTTCCTGGTGGCGCAGGTAATTGTTCCTTCAGACCAATCATGAATGTCGAAACCCATTTGCTGAGGGTTGATGTGGGCAGTCCAAATATCCTTTATTCTATTAAATGTCATGAACTTCTGGAATTCTGCACTTGTGAATCCCGTTTCGTTGTCTGAGACAAGTACTTCTGGTACACTGTGGGTGGCAAAACATTGATGCAGTTTCTCACCTGTAGCGTATGAAGTTGTGGACTTCATTTCAAATACCTCCATCCATTTTGAATGGGCATCCACTAGCCAAAGGACCATCACACCCATGAATGGGCCAAGATAATCTATGTCAACTCACACCCATGGTCAGCCCCGAGGGGTTTCCGTGTTGCCCGAGTTGATGGTGGAGGCAGAAATCCTAAACTCTTTTAAAAAGTACCTTAATCTGCACCTTAAGTGTTGTAAGCTACAGGGTTATCGACCGGGTGCAGGAAGGTGGGATTAGCAAGGGCACCTGGGTGTCCTCGGGCTGACGTAGACAAGATGGGCCAAATGGTCTCCTTCTGTGCTGTAATTTTACTATGATTCTATGGTCAACCCAGCCAATCACTGAGGCACAAGGGAGCTCCAGTTGGCAACTTCTGATATAACTGGCATTGGTCACAGTGCTTTACAACCCTTTCTATATCGGCATCAATGTCAGGCTGCTAAACATAGCTTCTCACTAGCATTCTCATCTTTGACACACCCGAATGGGCGCTATGCAGTTTTTCAAGCAGTAATTCTCTTCCTGGTGTCAGGACAACCACTCTCGTTTCCCAAAGGATGACACCATTCTCACAACTGAACTCCTCTTTCCTGTGCTGAGAAGGCATCATTTCATAGATTTCATAGAATTTACAGTGCAGAAGGAGGCCATTCGGCCCATCGAGTCTGCACTGGCTCTTGGAAAGAGCACCCTACCCAAGGTCAACACCTCCACCCTATCCCCATAACCCAGTAACCCCACCCAACATGAAGGGCAATTTTGGACACTAAGGGCAATTTAGCATGGCCAATCCACTTAACCTGCACATCTTTGGACTGTGGGAGGAAACCGGAGCACCCGGAGGAAACCCACGCACACACGGGGAGGATGTGCAGACTCCGCACAGACAGTGACTCAAGCCGGGATCGAACCTGGGACCCTGGAGCTGTGAAGCAATTGTGCTATCCACAATGCTACCATGCTGCTCGAAGCTTTCCCATTCTGCCTTCCAGTTTAACCTTCAATAACAATGGGTCTTTGTGGACTTCCGGTTGCGGCCATGCCTAGGTAGGTCGCACGTTCGGCAGCTCCCACCAGGAACGGACTTTTGGGCTCTCTAGAGGGGCCCCAACGGCAATTGTTCAACGGCATCCAGTGTGGGAAGGTGACAGCAAGGTCCCCCCGACATTATATGGATTGGACCAGGAGTGGAGCGGTGAAAAAAGTGATCTTGGAGCAGCGAAAAGTGAGAGGGAGGAAAAACAAGAAAGCGGCGGGTGGAGACCAAGCAGCATGGGCGCAGTGGTCGCAGGAGCAGCAGGAGTTTCTTAAACGCTGCTTTGAGGAGCTGAAAACCGAAATGCTGGCGCCAATGAAAGCAGCGATTGAGAAGCTAGTGGAGACCCAGAAGGCCCAAGGGGCGGCGATTCGGGAGGTGCGGCAAAAAGCCTCGGAGAACGAGGATGCGATCTTGGGCCTGGCGGTGAAGGTGGAGGCGCACGCGGCGCTGCACAAGAGGTGGGCGGAAAGATTTGAGGACCTGGAGAATAGGTCGAGGAGGAAGAATCTTCGGATTCTGGGTCTCCCCGAAGGAGTGGAGGGGCCCGATGCTGGGGCATATGTGAGCATTATGCTCAATTCGCTGATGGGCGCGGGAGCCTTCCCGAGGCCTTTGGAGCTAGATGGGGCTCACCGGGTCCTAGCAAGGAGACCCAAGGCCAACGAGCCGCCAAGGGCTGTAGTGGTGAGGTTTCACTGCTTTATGGACAGAGAGTGTGTCCTGAGATGGGCCAAGAAAGAGCGGAGCAGCAGGTGGGAGAACACGGAGATCCGAATCTACCAGGACTGGAGTGCAGAGGTGGCTAAGAAGAGAGCTGGTTTTAATCGGGCTAAGACGGTGCTCCATCGGAAGGGGGTGAAGTTCGGTATGCTGCAGCCAGCGCGATTGTGGCTCACGTTCCAGGATCGGCACCATTATTTTGAAATGCCTGATGAGGCATGGAGCTTTATACGGACTGAAAAGTTGGACTCAAATTGAGGGTTTGTTGTGGGGGGATGTTTACTGTGTATATGGTGTTTATTATTATTAGGGAATGTTCCTTTGGTTTGGGTGCTGGATGGGGATGGGTGAAGGGATTTGATGGGGAGACTGTGGGAGAGTGTGGGCGTCGGTGTTGGAGGGGCAGACCCCCACGAAGGAAGAGGGGGAGTGGAGGCCCGGGGATGGGGAATTGGGGTAAGGCCGCAAAAGGGGGCGGGGCCGGCTCAGGAAAGCACGGGCTTTTTCCTGCGTTAGGGAAGGACGGGTGTGGGGGCGGGGGGTGGGGGGGGGGGGGGGTGGCGATGCTGGAGAGGACCGCATACTGACTGCCAGGGAGGGGGAGGGGGATTCTCACACTGGGGGGGGGTCGATGGAATGGTGGGAGAGGTCGGGGTCAGCAGGAGTCAGCTGACGTACGGGAGTGTTATGGGGGGGGAGCAAAAGGGTTAGATGTGGATCTGGCGGAGGGAGGGGGGTTATAGGGTTGCTGCTGCATTGGCCAAAGGGGAGCTGGAAGTAGGACAATCCGGCTGATAACTTGGAATGTGAGGGGCCTGAATGGGCCGGTCAAGAGGGCCTAGGTGTTCGTGCACTTAAAGGGATTGAAGGCAGACGTGGTTATGCTCCAGGAGACACATTTGAAGGTGGCAGATCAGGTAAGGCTGAGAAAGGGATGGGTAGGACAGGTATTCCATTTAGGGCTGGATGCGAAGAACAGAGGGGTTGCAATACTGGTGGGGAAGCGGGTGTCGTTGAGGCACTGAATATTGTAGTGGATAATGGAGGTCGATATGTGATGGTGAGTAGTAGTTTGCAGGGGGTGCGGGTGGTACTGGTGAACGTATATGCCCCGAACTGGGATGATGCCGGATTTATGAAACGCATGCTGGGTCGGATTCCGGATCTGGAGGTAGGAAGCTTGATAATGGGGGGGGGGGGGGATTTCAACACGGTGCTGGACCCAGCACTGGATAGCTCTAGGTCCAAGACGGGTAAGAGACCGGCTGCGGCCAAGGTGCTTAGGGGGTTTATGGACCAGATGGGGGGAGTGGATCCATGGAGGTTTGCCAGGCTACTGACCAGGGAATTTTCCTTCTTTTCCCACGTCCATAGAGCCTACTCCCGGATAGATTTCTTTATTTTGAGTAGGGCGCTAATCCTGAAAGTGGAGGGAACGGAGTATTCGGCCATAGCCATCTCAGATCACACCCCGCACTGGGTGGAGCTGGAGTTAGGAGAGGAGAAGGACCAGCACCCGCTGTGGCATCTTGATGTGGGATTATTGGCGGAAGAGGAGGTGTGCGGGCGGGTGCGGGGGTGCATTGAAAGATATTTGGAGGCCAACGACAACGGGGAGGTGCAGGAGGAGGTAGTCTGGGAGGCGCTGAAGGCGGTGGTCAGGGGAGAGCTAATCTCCATCAGGGTCCACAGGGAGAAGAGAGAGGGTAGGGAGAGGGAGAGGTTGGTGGGGGAGATCTTAAGGGTGGACAGGAAATAGGCAGAGGCCCCCGACGAGGGACTACTCAGGGAGCGGAGGAACCTCCAGACAGAGTTCGACCTGTTGACCACAGGGAAAGCAGAGGCACAGTGGAGGAAAGTGCAGGGGGCGACGTATGAGTATGGGGAGAAGGCGTGTCGGATGCTGGCACACCAGCTTCGTAAGAGGGAGGCAGCGAGGGAGATAGGTGGAGTTAAGGATAGCTGGGGGAATACAGTGCGGAGTGCAGTGAGAATAAACAAGGTATTTAGGGACTTCTATGGGGATCTGTACAGGTCTGAGCCCCCAGCGGGGGAGGAGGGGATGCGACGATTTTTGGATCAGCTGAGTTTTCCGAGGGTGGAGGAGCAGGAGGTGGCTGGTTTAGGGGCACCAATTGGGCTGGAGTAGCTGGTTAAAGGATTGGGGAGCATGCAGGCGGGGAAGGCCCCGGAGCCAGATGGGTTCCCGGTCGAGTTTTACAGGAAATACGTGGACCTGCTAGGCCCGTTGTTAGTGAAGACTTTCAATAAGGCAAGGGAGGGGGCCTTGCCCCCGACAATGTCCGGGGCGCTGATCTCTGATCCTGAAGCGGGACAAGGACCCACTACAATGTGGGTTGTGTAGACCGACCTCGCTCCTCAACGTGGATGCTAAGTTGCTGGCAAAAGTGCTGGCTACGAGAATTCAGGACTGTGTCCCGGGGGTGATTCATGAGGACCAGAAGGGATTTGTAAAGGGCAGGCAGCTAAACACTAATGTGCGGAGGCTCCTCAATGTGATCATGATGCCCTCGGTGGAGGGAGAAGCGGAGGTAGTGGCAGTTATGGACAGGGAGAAGGCCTTCGACCGGGTGGAGTGGGAGTATCTTTGTGAAGTGCTGCGGAGGTTTGGGTTCGGGGAGGGGTTCATTAGCTGGGTCAGATTGCTATATAGAGCCCTGGTGGCAAGTGTGGCTACGAATCGGCGGAGGTCGGAGTACTTTCGGCTGTACCGAGGGACGAGGCGGGGTTGCCCCCTGTCCCCCTTGTTGTTTGCATTGGCAATTGAGCCTCTGGCCATGGCATTAAGGGAGTCCAGGTAATGGAGGGGACTGGTCCGAGGGGGAGAGGAACACCGGGTGTCGCTGTATGCGGACGACCTGTTGCTGTATGTGGCAGATCCAGTGGAGGGAATGGTGGAGGTCATGCGGATCCTAAGGGAGTTTGGTGACTTCTCGGGGTATAAGCTCAATGTAGGGAAAAGTGAGCTGTTTGTGGTGCATCCAGGGGACCAGGGAAAGGGGATAGACGACCTGCCGTTGAAGAGGGCGGAAAGGAGCTTTCGGTACTTAGGGATCCAACTGGCTGGGAGTTGGGGGGTCCTGCACAAGCTCAATTTGACGCGATTGGTGGAGCAGATGGAGGAGGATTTCAAAAGATGGGATGTGCTGCCACTCTCGCTGGCGGGCAGGGTGCATTCGGTTAAAATTATGGTCCTCCCGAGGTTTCTCTTTGTCTTCCAGTGCCTTCCCATTATGATTCCCAAGGCCTTTTTCAAACGGGTAGGTAGGAGTATCATGGGTTTCGTGTGGGCAAATAAGACCCCGAGGGTAAAGAGGGTGTTTCTGGAGCGAAGTAGGGACAGGGAGGGCTGGCGCTGCCGAATTTGTGCGGCTATTTTTGGGCTGCCAATGTGGCGATGATCCGTAAGTTGGTAATGGAGGGAGAGGGGGCGGCGTGGAAGAGGCTGGAGATGGCGTCCTGTGTGGGTACGAGCCTGAGGGCGCTGGCGACGGCACCGCTGCCGCTCTCGCCGACAAGGTACACCACGAGTCCGGTGGTGGCGGCGACGTTGAAGATCTGGGGGCAGTGGAGACGACACGGGTGAGTTGGGAGCCTCGGTTTGGTCCCCGATTCGGGAGAACCATCGGTTCGTCCCGGGAAGGATGGATGGGGGGTTTCGGAGCTGGCATCGGGCAGGGATTAGAAGAATGGGGGACCTGTTTATAGATGGGACATTTGCGAGCCTAGGGGCGCTGGAGGAGAAGTTTGGGTTACCCCCGGGAAATGCTTTCAGGTATATGCAAGTGAGGGCGTTTGTGAGACAGCAGGTGAGGGACTTCCCGCCGCTCCCGGCACAGGGGATCCAGGACAGGGTGATTTTGGGTGTATGGGTTGGAGAAGGCAAGGTTTCGGCGATCTACCAGGAGCTGAAAGAAGAGGAGGAGGCCTCGGTGGAGGAGTTAAAGGGCAAGTGAGAGGAGGAGCTTGGGGAGGAGATAGATGAGGGTCTGTGGGCTGATGCCCTGAGTAGGGTTAATTCTTCCTCCTCTTGCGCCAGGCTCAGCCTAATACAATTCAAGGTTACTCACAGAGCGCATATGACAGGGGCGAGTAGGTTCTTTGGGGTGGAGGACAGATGTGGGAGGTGCTCGGGAAGCCCGGCGAATCACATCCACATGTTCTGGTCGTGCCCGGCACTGGATGGGTTTTGGAGGGGTTTAGCGAGGACTATGTCCAAGGTGGTGAAAGTCCAGGTCAAGCCGAGTTGGGGGTTGGCACTATTTGGGGTAACGGACGAGCCGGGAGTGCAGGAGGCGAAAGAGGTTAAAATGATGTATTCTGGCCAGTATTCTGGCCTCTGCGTCCCTGGTAGCCCGGCGGAGGATCTTGCTCATGTGGAAGGACGTGAAGCCCCCCCAGTGTGGAAGCCTGGATAAATGACATGGCAGGGTTCATTAAGCTGGAGAGGATAAAGTTTGCGTTACGAGGGTCTGTGCAGGGGTTCTTCAGGCGGTGGCAACCGTTCCTAAACTATCTCGTGGAGCGTTAGGAGGAGGTCTGCAGCAGCAGCAACCCAAGGGTGGGGGGGAAGGGGGGGTCTCTTTCGGGGGGGGGGAATTTGGGTGGGTGGGGGGGGGGGGGGGCCTCCCTATGGGTACCTTTGAATGTCATATGGGGGGGGTTACTGTATATGGGGGAAACCCAATGTATAAGTTTTGTATAATTTTTCACTGTTGTGTTTGTGTTTCTTTCTTTTTGTTATTGGGGGGGAGGGGGTTGTTAAAAATGTTGTTGGAAAATTTGAATAAACATATTTTTTAAAAAACAATGGGTCTTTGTTAGTCCAGTATTTAATTTGCTGAGCTGTCACAGGTAAGGAGTCCAGAAGGTTTAAGGCCATTACAATCTATTGCGGTACTAGAGGGGGTGGTGTCTTTCTAGTAACAAAAGGCAACATAAGAAGTCTGCATTGGTTATGTGAGCCCCTGATCAATGTTCAAAGGTATATTCGTGCCGATAAGAACAGCGCCCAATCTTTATCCTAGCAGAAGCAAATGCTGGACTCGCTTTGTCTTCCCTGAAAAGCCCTGCTGAAGACCCGGACGGAGGCATTCAAGGCTGATGATCCTGACCTATATAGGAAATCCAGGTACAACGTACGTAAAGCCATCAGAAACAATACCGGATCAAACACCAGTCTCAGGCCAAAGACACAAACCCACAACGGCTTACACAAGATTACGGGCTACAAAGCTAGGCCACGCGGAATCTGGAGCATCCCTACCCGATGAACTGAACAACCTGCTTTGAACAGTCGATACATCAGTGCCACCAGCCCTGGACACACCCATACCCACTGTTACAGCCTCAGAGGTAAGAGCTGCTTTCTTGAAAGTGAACACGTGGAAAGCGACGGGCCCCGACGGAATCCCTGGGCGAGCACTCAGATGCTGCGCAGATCAGCTGGCGAGTGTATTCGCAGATATCTTCAACACTTCACTTCTGCACTCCGAGTTCCCACCTCCTTCCAGAAGACCACCATAATACCAGTACCAAAGAAGAACAAGGTAGCCTGTCTCAACGACTACCGGCCAGTGGCCCTGATGTCTGTTATCATGAAATGCTTCGAGCGGCTAGTCATGGGATGGATCAATGCCAGCCTCCTAGATGGTCTCGATCCATTGCAATTCGCCTAGCTCCGCAACCGGTCCACAGCAGATGCCATCTCCCTGGCCCTACAATCAACACTCAAACACCTCGACAACAAGGACACCTATGTAAGACTGTTGTTCATAGACTACAGCTCCACCTTCAATACCATTATCCCGACAAGACTAATATCCAAACTCTGCAATCTTAGACTTGATCCCTCTTTGTGCAGCTGGATCCTTGACTTCCTCACCAACAAACCGCAATCTGTGAGGATAGGTAACAGCACCTCCTCCACAATAGTCCTCAACACTGGGGCCCGCAAGGATGTGTGCTCAGTCCTCGCAGCACGGTATCATTGTGGATAGCACAATTGCTTCACAGCTCCAGGGTCCCAGGTTCGATTCCCGGCTTGGGTCACTGTCTGTGCGGAGTCTGCACATCCTCCCCGTGTGTGCGTGGGTTTCCTCCGGTTTCCTCCCACAGCCCAAAGATGTGCAGGTTAGGTGGATTGGCCATGCTAAATTGCCCATAGTGTCCAAAATTGCCCTTAGTGTTGGGTGGGGTTACTGGGTTATGGGGATAGAGTGGAGGTGTGGACCTTGGGTGGGGTGCTCTTTCTATGAGCCGGTGCAGTCTCGATGGGCCGAATGGCCTCCTTCTGCACTGTAAATTCTATGATTCTATTGTACTCCCTATACACACACGACTGTGTGGCAAGATTTAACTCAAATTCGACCAGGGGCTGTTTAGCACAGGGCTAAATCGCTGGCTTTGAAAGCAGACCAAGGCAGCCAGCAGCATGGTTCAATTCCCATACCAGCCTCCCTGAACAGGCGCCGGAATGTGGCGACTAGGGGCTTTTCACAGTAACTTCATTTGAAGCCTACTTGTGACAATAAGCGATTTTCATTTCATTTCATTTTCATCAATAAATTTGTGGATGATATGACTGCGGTGGGTCATATCTCAAACATCAACGAATCCCTTGGTTGCATGGTGTACCGAAAACAACCTTTCTCTAAACGTCAGAAAAACCAAAGAACTTATCATTGATTTCGGGAAGCATAGTACAACGCCCCCTCCCCCCCACCCCACCCCACCCATTCCCCCACGTGCATCTGCATCAATAGCTCCGAAGTGGAGATATTTGAGTTTCTGGGGGTCACCATCACCAACAGTCTGTCCTGATCCACTTACGTTGATGCACCAGTCAAGAAAGCACAACAACATCTCTACTTCCTACGGAAGCTAAAGGAATTAGACACGTCTGCATCGACTCTCGCAAACTTCTACAGATGTGCCATAGAGAGCATCCTATCCGGCTGCATCACAGCCTGGTATGGCAACTGCCCAAGATCGCAAAAGACTGCAGTGTGTGGTGAACTCAGCCCAACGCATCACACAAGCTTGCCACCCTCCCATTGATTCTGTCTACACCTCCCGCTGCCTCAGGAAGGCAGACAGCATTGTCAGAGACCCCTCAGACCCAGGCTTTGCCCTCTTCCAGACCCTTCCATCAGGCAGAAGATACAGAAGTCTGAAGACCCGCACATCCAGACAAAGGAACAGCTTCTTCCCCACAGCTACTAGACTCCTCAACGACTCTCCCTTGGACTGATCTGTTCCCTGGAAGAACACTATTCACGACGCCCTATGCTGCTCTTGCTCATGTATTTGCTTTGTTTGACCCCTTGTTCCGCACTGTAACCAATCTCTATTTTTAGATGTACTTTGTTGATTATTCTTTTTGTCTACTGTGTACGTTCCCTCGGCTGTAGAAAAATACTTTTCTTTTTTAAAAAAAATATTTTATTCAAAATTTTGTGGCCAAACATAACAGTACATAGTTTTTCTTTTGAACAACAACAAAGCAATATAAATAACCGTGGCCAATTTTAAACAAATAAATAAATAATATATAAACAAAAACAAAACTAAGTGGCAACTGCCTTGTCAAAAATAGTTACTCTCCAAAGATACAATCCAACAATCCAATATACATTACCTATAACAAGTGTCTATACATATACAATGACATCCCTGAGAGTCCGTCCGGTTCTCTCCCCGCCCCCCCCCCTCCCCCCTGGGTTGCTGCTGTTGTCTTCTTCTTTTCCATTCCCTCTATCTTTCTGTGAGGTAGTCGACGAACGGTTGCCACCGCCTGGTGAACCCTTGAGCCGAACCTCTTAATACGAACTTGATCCGTTCTAACTTTATAAACCCTGCCATGTCGTTTATCCAGGTCTCCACACCCGGGGGTTTGGCTTCCTTCCACATTAACAATATCCTGCGCCGGGCTACTAGGGACACAAAGGCCAGAACATCAGCCTCTCTCGCCTCCTGCACTCACGGCTCTTCTGCAACCCCGAATATAGCCAACCCTCAGCTTGGTTCGACCCGGACCCCCACCACCTTTGAAAGCACCTTTGCCACCCCCACCCAGAACCCCTGTAGTGCCGGGCATGACCAGAACATGTGGGTGTGATTCGCTGGGCTTCTGGAGCATCTCCCACACCTATCCTCTACCCCAAAAAATCTACTGAGCTGTGCTCCAGTCATATGCGCCCTGTGTAGAACCTTGAATTGTATCAGGCTTAGCCTGGCACACGAGGACGATGAGTTTACCCTACGTAGGGCGTCAGCCCACAGCCCCTCCTCAATCTCCTCCCCCAGCTCTTCTTCCCATTTCCTTTCAGCTCATCTACCATGATCTCCCCTTCGTCCCTCATTTCCCTATATGTGTCCGACGCCTTACCATCCCCCACCCATGTCTCTGAGATCACTCTATCCTGCACCTCCTGCGTCGGGAGCTGTGGGAATTCCCTCACCTGTTGCCTCGCAAAAGCCCTCAGTTGCATATACCGAAATGCATTCCCTTGGGGCAACCCATATTTTTCCGTCAGCGCACCCAGACTCGCAAACGTCCCATCTACGAACAGATCTCTCAATTGTACTACCCCAGCTCTTTGCCATGCTCCAAATCCCCCATCCATTCTCCCCGGAACAAACCTATGGTTATTTCTTATCGGGGACCGCACCGAGGCTCCCGTCTTTCCCCTATGCCGTCTCCACTGCCCCCAAATTTTCAATGTAGCCACCACCACCCGGCTTGTGGTGTATTTCTTCGGTGAGAACGGCAACGGTGTCGTCACCATTGCTTGTAGGCAAGTCCCCCTGCAGGACGCCCTCTCCAATCTCTTCCACGCCGCTCCCTCCCCTTCTCCCATCCACTTACACACCATTGAAACATTGGCGGCCCAGTAATAGTCGTTTAGGCTCGGTAGTGCCAACCCCCCCCTGTCCCTACTACGCTGCAAAAATCCCCTCTTCACTCTCTGGGTCTTCCCGGCCCACACACAACTCATAATACTCTTCTCGATTCTCTTGAAAAAAGCCTTCGTGACCACCACCGGGAGGCACTGAAACACAAAAAGGAATCTCGGGAGGACCACCATTTTAACCGCCTGCACCCTACCTGCCAGTGACAGGGACACCATGTCCCATCTCTTAAAGTCCTCCTCCATCTGTTCCACCAACCGCAGTCTCCTGCAGCATAACCACATCTGCCTTAAGTTTTTTTAGGTGTGCGAGTACCCGTGCCCTCTTAATCGGCCCGTTCAGCCCTCTCACATTCCACGTGATCAGCCGGGTTGGGGGGCTCTTTACCCCCCCCACTTGTCGACTAGCCATCTCCTTTTTCAATCCAGCTCCTCACCCGGTTCCCACGTAGCCGTATCTCCCCCCAACGCCGCCCTCCCGCCCCGACCACCCCACCCCATACCAGCTCCCCCTTCTCCCCAGCAGCAGCAACCCAGTTAACCCCCCCCCCCCCCCCGCTAGATCCCTTTCTAGCGTAATTGCACCCCCCATGTTGCTCCCAGAAGTCAGCAAACTCTGGCCGACCTCGGCTTCCCCCCGTGACCTCGGCCCCCACTGTGCGAGGCCCCCTCCTTCCTGCTTCCCTGTTCCCGCCATGATTACCATAGCGCGGGAACAAAGCCCGCGCTTCCCAATTGGCCCCGCCCCAATGGCCGGCACCCCCAGCTCCTCATCCTCCCTCCCCCCCCCCTCCCCCACGACATGGGGAAGAGAGAAAAGTTACAGGGTCGCAGGATTAACAACTTGGGAAATCATCTCTTCCCCCATTTTCCCCCCCCCCCTTCACCCCACGTAATCACCCCACCACTTTGTCCCAAACGTTCTTTTTCTAGCCCGCTTATTCTAGTTTCTCCTCGACAATAAATGTCCATCCTCTTCTGCCGTTTCAAAGTAGTGGTGTTTCCCTTGATGTGTGACCCACAGTCTTGCCGGCTGCAGCATTCCAATTTAACCTTCCTTTTGTGCAGCACCGCCTTGGCCCGATTAAAGCTTGCCCTCCTTCTCGCCACCTCCGCACTCTAATCTTGATATACGCGGATCACCGCGTTCTCCCACCTACTGCTCCGAGTTTTCTTTGCCCATCTGAGGACCATCTCTCTGTCCTTATATCGGAGAAATCTCACCACTATGGCTCGAGGAATTTCTCCAGCCCTCGGTCTTCGCGCCATAACTCGATAAGCTCCCTCCACCTCCAACGGGCCCGTCGGGGCCTCCGATCCCATTAACGAGTGAAGCATCGTGCTCACATATGCCCAGACGTCTGCCCCCTCTGCACCTTCGGGAAGACCAAGAATCCTTAAATTCTTCCTCCTCGCATTATTCTCCAGCACCTCCAGCCTTTCCACACACCTTTTGTGTTGTGCCTCGTGCATCTCTGTCTTCACCACCAGGCCCTGTATTTCGTCCTCATTCTCAGCAGCCTTTGCCTTCACGATCCGAAGCTCCTGCTCCTGGGTCTTTTGCTCCTCCTTTAGCCCTTCAATCGCCTGTAATATCGGGGCCAACAGCTCCTTCTTCATCTCCTTTTTAAGTTCTTCCACGCAGCGCTGCAGGAACTCTTGTTGGTCAGGGCCCCATACTAAACTGCCACCTTCCGACTCCATCTTGCTTTGTGCTTGCCTTCCTGGCCGCTGCTCTTGATGATCCACCGCAATCCGGCCACTTTCCTCTCCTTTTTCCATCCGTGTCCAGGGGGGATTTCCTTCTGGTTTACCGCACAGTGTTTTTAGCCGTTAAAATTGCCGTTGGGGCTCCTATTGAGAGCCCAAAAGTCCGTTCCACCGGGAGCTGCCAAAACGTGCGACTTAGCTGGTCATCGCCGCACCCGGAAGTCTGAAAAATACTTTTCTTTGTACTTCGGTACACGTGACAATAAATCAATCAATCAATCAATTAAAGTGGTTTCTGGTCTGTGAGGATAGTAAAATGCCTCCCGTATATTTACTGATGAAACCTCTTGATGCACCAGGTACTAGTCGGGCCCTCATTTTGGATTTCGGAATATCCCATTTCCCCATCAGTTAGAGTGCTTGATACAAACCCAATGGGTCTCTCGCACCCGTCCTCCATTGTATGAGATAACACAGCCCCTACCCCATAAGGTAATGCATCACACGTAAATGCAATGGGCAGCATGGTGGCACAGCGGTTAACACTGTTGCTTCACAGTGTCATTGACCTTCGTTCGAATCCCAGCTTGTGTCACCATCTGTGCGGAGTCTGCACATTCGTGTCTGTGTGGGTTTCCTCCGGGCTCTCTGGTTTACTCCCACAAGTAACAAAAAGACATGCTGTTAGGTGAATTGGTCATTCTGAATTCTCCCTCAGTGTACCCGAACAGGAGCCGGAATGTGGCAACTTGGGGATTTTCACAGTAACCTCATTGCAGTGTTAATGTAAACCGACTTGTGACACTAATAATGATTATTATTATCTTCTTAGAGGGGTGTAATGTACCAATAAGCATGAAGAGTTAAGTGCCTACTTTACTTGCTTTCCAACCCCATCTCTGGCGCTTCTTTAACAGCACATGCAACAGTGCTTGCAATGTTGATAGATTTTGGAAGAATCACCCATAATAGTTGACCATCCCCAGGAAAGATCTGAGTTCTGAGGTGTTCCAAGGGCTGGTGCCTCCTTAATTGCTCTCACTTTGTCATACATGGGTGTAACCACTGAGCATCCACCCGATAAACAAAATAAAACACCTTGTTTGCATGGAAGGAGTATTTTTCTCTTTTTAAGTGCACCCCTGCCTCCTGAAATCTCTTCAAAACTTTGTCCAAATTGGCAAGATATTCGCCTTTAGCAGATCCCATAATTAAACCGTTGTCCAAATAAATTACAGCCCTGAGCAAACCCCGCAGCAAACTCTCCATAGTTTGCTGAAAGATGGCGCAAGCTGATGAAATATGATGTATATGAGCAAAACCCTTGAGTGTATTTGTGGTGACATATTCTCTTAATGTGTCGTCCAGTTCTAACTGTTGCTAAGCATGGCTCATATCCAACTTGGTATATGTCAAACCCCCAGCCAACTTGGTATATAGATACTCTATTTTGGGAATGGGGGTACCTAACCAGTTTCATGGCCTGATTTACCGTCAGCTTGTACTCTCAACAGATATGGTTTGACCACTGGCACAATGGATGCTGCCCACTCAGCGAATTGTATGGACCTGATGATGCCCAAGTCTTCCATTGATTTTAGTTATGTCTCTACTTTCTCTATTAATGCATCAGACACAGACCTTGCTCTAAAAGATTTTGGGGTGGTCTCCAGGTCCACATGGATTTTTGCTTTCAATCCTTTGATCTTTCCCAATTCCTCCTGGAACACGTCTTTTTTTTTTAATGACTTTCTGCAGGCCCCCCTCTTCCAATTTTAAAAGGTTCTAGCCATTTCAACTTGATTTCCTGGAGCCAGGCCCGTCCCAGACTATTAATAGTAGCTGTGCAGACTGCTGAGTATAACTCACTGGAGTCATGGTCACTCCAACTATTTTTATGACCTCTGGCATATGCAGTCAGTCTATCTGCAATACTATTTTTTTTAAATAAATTTGAATACCCAATTTTTTTCCAATTAAGGGGCAATTTAATGTGGTCAATCCACCTACCCTGCACATCTTTGAGTTGTGGGGGTGAGACTCATGCAGACACAAGGAGAATGTGCAAATTCCACACAGCCAGTGACCCGGGGCAGGGATCAAACCTGGGTCCTGGCGCCGTAAGGCAGCAGTGCTAACCACTGTGCCCCGTGCTGCCCTTTAGCTACGATATTCTTTCACCTTCTCTTTTTAAGCGCACTCCCTTCTTGGAGATATCAGTAGATCTGTTCACTCACAACAGTAGCTGACCCGCCCCATTGTGTCTACTTCCATCTCCTGTGGCTGGCAGTTCACTAATAACACCAGTATGATCGGGGCTACCTTTCCCACTTTCACATTATTCAGGGACAAAACGTTCTGCTCACCCGCTGGAAAATCCCCCATACTATGCACTGGGCCTGGATTACTTACTCTGCTGATACTGGGCAGGCCCTGCTTGTTTTTACACTTGTCTCTCAAATGTCTTTTCCTTCCACACGAAGGCCTCTTCTCTAAATCTACATGTTGCTGGGAAGTAACTTCCCCCGCACCGATAGCAAGGATATTGTTTAAATCATCTATACTTTGGAATATTGCGCACAATTCTGGTTGCCGCATGAACAGAAGGATGAGGAGTCTTTGGAGAGGGTGCAGAGGAGGTTTACCAGGTTGTTGCCTGGTCTGGAGGGTGTTAGCTATGCGGAGAGGCTGAATAAACTTGGACTGTTTTTATTGGAACAACGGAGGTTGAGGGGTGACCTGATGGAGGTCAAGAAGATTATGAGAGGCATGGATAGTATGGGTGGGCAGGCCCTCTTTCCCAGGGTGGAGGGGTCAGTCACTAGGGGCCATAGATTTAAGGTCCATGGGCAAAGTTTAGAGGAGATGTGCGAGGCAGGTTTTTTTACACAGAGGGTGGTGAGTGCCTGGAACACGTTGCCAGGGGAGGTTGTGGAAGCAGATACATTAACGGCGTTCAAAAGGCATCTTGACAAATACATGGATAGGATGGGTATAGAGGGATACGGCACAAGGAAGTGCTGAGGGTTTTGGTCAAGAGTGATATCATGATTGATACAGGCTTGGAGGGCCGAAGGGCCTGGTCCTGTGCTGGATTGTTCTTTGTTCTTTTTTATGGTTTTTCCAGCTTCTTTAAACCACGGCATTCACTCCTGGTGCCACTGCTGCTCATAGCTTCCTGTCCTAACTGGTGGACCTTATTGTCCTGTGCACTTTGCAGATACTGGGTGCCCTTCCAGGCTCTCTATCACTGATGCAATTTCGAAGTGCCAGGCTGGACTCGATTGGACTTGTCCGCTGCTCTTGCAACCAAGCTTTCCTTCAAGATTCTTTCTTCGTTGGAATCTGAGTCGCTGTTGCTTTCCTCGTCGAAAGTGTCGTAAATGCAATAATTGGTGACAACCAGTTGGCTAAATAACAATGACTGGTTTATTAAATGTTCAAACTGTACAGAGCACTATAATCAATGTCTTCATTCTCAGAACTGGGATCACAAAAGCCCACTCTCTACACCAAGACCCCTCCGCTTGTTTCCCATTGGGTGATTAGTTCACATGACCTATCTGATGCACGTCCCCTTAAAGAGGCAATCTACTACAGAGTAACACGGGGTTGAGGCAGGCTGAGTGAAAAATGTGAAGTCAATGTGAGGGGGAGGTGCTGGTGGGGGGAGATGGTTCAGGGTGTTAAAGGGTCTACACTCTGTACCCATCTCCCCACCAGTCTCCGGCCCCTTACCTCCCCTTCAACCCCCTGCTCTCGCTGAGTTTACATCGCAAAGTCTGTATGGGACATGTTTCCAGAGGTCTCATCACATGATCTCCTGCCTCCACGTATCCCACCCCCACACTGGGATAATTCTTCATTGTCTAATCATATTTTGATTTCCCGTGTCAAATATTTTTCTCATGAATAAAGAGAAATGTCTCAAATACTTTTTTCTTTTAAAATAACATTTTTAATGCCGCAAGCAATCCAAGGTGAGCAAAGAGAGTTGGCAATCAGTGCATCCAGAAACTGGTTATTATTTTTGATTCTGAATAATTTGCAGGATAAGGCAGTGAAGGCCTGTGTGTGAGTGTTTGAGAAATAACTGATTATTGATTGACTATGTACTGGCTTGATTCCCACGTAAGCACACAGTCTCTGTTTCAAATCTTTTGACTATCAGTTACTGAGGCCCAGAGCGGGAATCATGTTATCGAAGGTCAGGTTAGAATCCCACACTGTGGTGCCGCTCTCTGTTTACAGGGTTGGTTGGTTGGACTGCGCCGCATTAGCAGGGCCAAATCTTTGGCATATGCCTGCTCCATGCCCGTGGCAGCAACAACAGGCATGGTTTGCCAAGACTTCGCTCTAACCCTGGCAAGGGGTATCATTTTTGGAGCAATATCAGAAAATAACAAAAGGTCTCCACTGTAACCCTGGCACCAAGTAGGTGCCAGGGTCAGGAGCTCAGGGGGTCCCATTCCTCATTTTGCCCCCATCAACGATCACTTGCCTTGTAAGTTTCGGAGGTGCAAATCGAAACTCCTGGAATTGGGGAAGGGTGAGGGAACCTCCATCGTTTGCCTGTCGCGTGAGCAGAGATGCTGGTAGAGACCATGTCAGTTCAGCCAGACTGACCCTGCCAGTTAATGGAAGTGACCTGATATTCGTTGACGGCTGCCTGAGGCCAGAGACACATGTTAGCAAAGAGAGACTCCAACTGTAATTGGATTTTCATTTTTCTCAGCATTGGAAAGACTGGCGTTGCCCGACCATCGTTGCCCTGAGACCACGGCAGCCATTAAAAAATGAACGACCATTCAGAAGAACAAGAGCTGGCCCTTATTGAAACATATAAAATTTATCTGGCCTGATTTTTGGCCTAATTGGGGGAATGCAGGGGTCACTATTTGCAATGACCCTGGACCACAGTCAAAATGGTGAGAATGTGGAACTTGCTACCACAGGGAGCGATTGGGGTAAATAGAATAGAAACCTTAATGAACTTTTCTGTAATTTATTCCACAAGTCTGCTGTCTTCTATCTCTGTGAGTTTGCCTCGATTCAATAGGGTCACCCTTGCCTCAATCAGAAGGCCCTGCTTTTGAGACCCCACCCTAGACTTGAGAGCGTAATCCAGGCTGATACTCTAGTGTAGTACAGAGGGAATGCCACACTGTCAGAGGGGCCATCTTTCTTTTTTTTTAATAAACATTTTATTGAGGTATTTATGGTTTTATAACAGTAACAGAAGAAACAGTGCCTATAGAAATATAAACATAGTGCAAAAGCTGTCTTCCCCTCTCACAGGTCCCACCTTTTCTAGCCTCCTACTCTACACGAAACTACCCCCACAGCCCCCCCCCCCCCCTTCTGCTGACCCGGGCGAACCCTAACATTGACCCTCTCAAGGCGAACTTGATTTTCTCCAAACAGAGAAAGCTAGCCATGTCAGATAGCCAGGTCTCCGACTTCAGGGGCTTTGAGTCTCTCCAAGCTAATAATATCCGTCTCCGGGCTACCAGGGAAGCAAAGGCCAGAACGTCTGCCTCTTTCTCCTCCTGGATTCCCGGGTCTTCCGACACCCCGAAAATCACCACCTCTGGACTCGGCGCCACCCTTGCTTTCAACACCTTGGACGTGACAAACCCCTGCCAGAATCCCCTAAGCTTCGTACATGTCCAGAACATATGAACATGGTTCGCTGGTCCTCCTGCACACCTTGCGCACCTGCCTTCCACCCCAAAGAACCTACTCATCCGGGCCACTGTCATGTGGGTCCGGTGAACGACCTTAAACTGTATCAGGCTGAGCCTGGTACATGTTGTGGACACGTTGACTCTGCTCAACGCATCTGCCCAGAGTCCATCCTCTATCTGTCCTCCTAACTCCTCTTCTCATTTGTGTTTCAGCTCCTCGGTCCATGTTTCCTCTGACCCCATAAGTTCCTTATAAATGTCCGAAACCATCCCTTCTCCCACCCACACTCTGGAAACTACCCTGTCCTGTGGAGAGGCCGTCTTTCAAGTGATATGTTAAACCAAGCCCTCGGATGGATGTTAGAATTCCCATGGGCTTACTCTGAAGGGGTTGGGAGTTCTCCCTCATGTTCTAGCCAGAATTTATCCTGCAATCATCCTGCGATCAACCGCTCTAAAGCCATACTAGAAATATAGAAAGTAGAAGCAGGAGGAGGTCATTCGGCCCTTCAAGCCTGCTCCACCATTCATTATGATCATGCCCGACCATCCAACTCAATAGCCTGATCCTGCCGTCCCCCCATATTCTTTGATCCCCTTCACCTCAAGTGCTATATCTTAACTGCTTCTAGAAAACATACAATGTTTTGGCCTCAACTACTTCCTGCGGTAACGAATTCCACAGGCTTACCACTCTCTGGGAAGAAATTTCTCCTCATCTCTGTCCTAAATGGTCTACCTGTATCCTCAGACTGTGACCCCTGTCTAGTCCTGTTAGAATTTTGTAGGTTTCTATGAGATCCGACCTCATTCTTCTGAACTCCAGCAAATTCAACCTCTCCACATACGTCAGTTCTGCCATCCCAGGAATCAGTCTGGTAAACCTTCGCTGCACTCCCTCTATAGCAAGAACATCCTTCCTCAGATAAGGAGACCAAAACATAAGAACATAAGAACTAGGAGCAGGAGTAGGCCATCTGGCCCTCCAATATGTCACCTTTGCTCATTGAAAAGTATCAAACTCACGGACTTCCCTTGAAAGATGGGCAGCACGGTAGCACAGTGGTTAGCACAGTTGCTTCACAGCTCCAGGGTCCCATGTTCGATTCCCGGCTTGGGTCACTGTCTGTGCGGAGTCTGCACGTTCTCCCCGCGTCAACGTGGGTTTTCTCCGGGTGCTCCGGTTTCCTCCCACAGTCCAAAGATGTGCAGGTTAGGTGGATTGGCCATGCTAAATTGCACAGAGTGTCCAGAAAGGTCAGGTGGGGTTACAGGGACAGGGTGGAGGTGTGGGCTTAAGTAGGGTGCTCTTTCCAAGGGCCAATGCAGACTTAATGGGCCGAATGGCCTCCACTGTAAATTCTATGATGCACCACGGAATGATTGATTCAGCACAGAAATCTATTCAGCCCATTATATGCCCGACTGACTCTTTCAAAATGCTGTCCAATCACTCAAATACCTTTGCTCTTTCCCTATATTCTAACCTCCAATGAGAACATTTCCAGCTTCTCCAGTCTCCCCACATTAATTAAACTCTCTCATCCCTGGGAATATTCTGGAACATCTCCTCAGCATCCTCTGGAACCTGTTGCCAGCTTTTGTAAAGTTGAGAATTTACTTTTATGTTCGATCAAAATATTATTTTTTTTGTTGGAAACTCTCTTGGTTGATTTTTAAAAAAACTCTCGTCTCAACTGTTTGAACATTTATTCCCTTCCCCAGATAGGAAGGCTGATAATACATAAGATAAAGGGGCACGAGGGTTTCTGAGATACGATCCTGCCAATTGTACCAGGTTCATAGCTGACAGCCCCCTCTCGTGCTCGCCCTCAAGTCAGCTTTGCACAGAACATTCCCATGTCGATGTTCCTGCTGCCCCAGCACCGGTGGGAGGGGGAGTGGGGTTTGGGGGAGGGGAGCCTGACCAAGCTCTGGGTTTGGGGTGAAGGGGGCCTGCTCCAGCTCCAGGGTTTGGGGGAGGGAGCCTGACCAAGCTCTGGGTTTGGGGGAGGGAGCCTGACCAAGCTCTGGGTTTGGGGTGGAAGGGGGCCTGCTCCAGCTCCAGGGTTTGGGGGAGGGAGCCTGACCAAGCTCTGGGTTTGCGGGAGGGAGCCTGACCAAGCTCTGGGTTTGGGGTGAAGGGGGCCTGCTCCAGCTCCAGGGTTTGGGGGAGGGAGCCTGACCAAGCTCTGGGTTTGGGGGAGGGAGCCTGACCAAGCTCTGGGTTTGGGGTGGAAGGGGGCCTGCTCCAGCTCCAGGGTTTGGGGGAGGGAGCCTGACCAAGCTCTGGGTTTGGGGGAGGGAGCCTGACCAAGCTCTGGGTTTGGGGACAGGGGGCCTGCTCCAGGGTTTGTGGAGAGGGGGCCTGCTCCAGCTCCAGGGTTTGGGGCGAGGGAGCCTGCTCCCACTCCTGGCTTTGTGGGGGGAGGGGGCCTGCTCCAGCTCCTGGGTTCAGGGAAAGGGGGCCTGCTCCAGCTCCAGGGTTGGTTAGGGGGAAGGAGCCTGCTCCTGGGTTTGGGGAGAGGGGGCATGTGCCAGCTCCAAGGTTTAGGGAGAGGGGGCCTGCTCCAGCTCCTGGGTTTGGGGAGAAGGGGCCTGCTCCGGCTCCTGGGTTTGGGGAGAGGGGGCCTGCTCCAGCTCCAACTCCAGGGTTTGGGGTAAGGGGGCCTGCTCCAGCACCAGCTCCAAGGTTTAGGGAGAGGGGGCCAGCTCCAGCTCCTGGGTTTGGGGAGAAGGGGCCTGCTCCGGCTCCAGGTATTGGGGAGAGGGGGCCTGCTCCAGCTCCTGGGTTTGTGGCAAGGGGGGCCTGCTCCAGGGTTTGGGGCGAGGGGGCCTGCTCCAGCTCCAGGTTTTGGGGAGAGGGGGCCTGCTCCAGCTCCAGGGTTTGGGGAGAGGGGGGACCTGCTCCTGCTCCAGGTCTAGGGTTTGGGGAGGGGGGCCTGCTCCAGCTCCAGGTTTAGGGTTTGGGGAGAGGGGCCTGCTCCAGCTTCAGGGATTGGGGAGAGGGGGCCTGCTCCAGCTCCAGGGTTTGGGGAAAGAGGGGGCCTGCTCCAGCTTCAGGGATTGGGGAGAGGGGGCATGCTCCAGCTCCAGGGTTTGGGGAGAGGGGGCCTGCTGGGGCTGTTTAGCACAGGGCTAAATCGTTGGCTTGGAAAGCAGACCAAGGCAGGCCAGCAGCACGGTTCAATTCCCGTACCAGCCTCCCCGAACAGGCGCCGGAATGTGGTACTAGGGGCTTTTCACAGTAACTTCATTTGAAGCCTACTTGTGACAATAAGCATTTTTCATTTCATTCAGGGGGGCCTGCTCCAGCTCCAGGTCTAGGGTTTGGGGAGGGGGGCCTGCTCCAGCTCCAGGTCCAGGGTTTGGGGAGAGTGGCCTGCTCCAGCTTAAGGGATTGGGGAAAGGGGGCCTGCTCCAGCTCCAGGGTTTGGGGAGAGGGGGCCTGCTCCCGCTCCAGGGTTTGGGGTGAGGGGGCATGCTCCAGCTCCAATATTTGGGGAGAACGGGCCTGCTCCAACGCCAGCTCCAGGGTGTGGGGAGACTGGGCCTGCTCCAGCTCCAGTTCCAGGGTTTGGGGAGAGGGGGGCCTGCTCCAGCTCCATGTCTAGCATTTGGGGAGGGGGGCCTGCTCCAGCTCCAGGTCTAGGGTTTGGGGAAAGGGGCCTGCTCCAGCTTTAGGGTTTGGGGAGAGGGGGCCTGCTCCAGCTCCAGGATTTGGGGAGAGGGGGCCTGCTCCAGCTCCAGGGTTTGGGGAGAGGGGGCCTGCTCCAGCTCCAGGGTTTGGGGAGAGGGGGGCTGGGAGGAAATTTGCCCCAGTATTGCATGCCGCTTGTCCCATGCAGTCCAAAGATGTGTAGGTTACGTGGGATAGGTGCTCTTTCAGAGCATCAGTGCAGACTCAATGGGCTGAATGACCTCCTGCACTGTAAGGATTCTATGGCAATCCAGCGACTGGCACCTGCTGATGGGCAGCTTAATACAGCCCCCCTCCCCATGGGCATAACATCAGGCAATTCTTCCTCCGGGGAACCAAATGTTTAATTTGTTTTTAAATCCTGCTTTTGTCAGAGATCCAAGCCCGGAGTGTGGTTTATCCCCCTTAGACCATAAGACATAGGAGCAGAAGTAAGGCCATTCGGCCCATCGAGTCCACTCCACCATTCAATCATGGCTGATTTCAACTCCATTTACCCGCTCTCTCTCCATAGCCCTTAATTCCTCGAGAAATCAAGAATTTATCAACTTCTGTCTTAAAGACACTCAACGTCCCGGCCTCCACCGCCCTCTGTGGCAATGAATTCCACAGACCCACCACTCTCTGGCTGAAGAAATTTCTCCTCATCTCTGTTCTAAAGTGACTCCCTTTTATTCTAAGGCTGTGCCCCCGGGTCCTAGTCTCCCCTGCTAATGGAAACAACTTCCCTACATCCACCCTATCTAAGCCATTCATTATCTTGTAAGTTTCTATTAGATCTCCCCTCAACCTCCTAAACTCCAATGAATATAATCCCAGGATCCTCAGACGTTCATCGTATGTTAGGCCTACCATTCCTGAGATCATCCTTGTGAATCTCCGCTGGACCCGCTCCAGTGCCAGTATGTCCTTCCTGAGGTGTGGGGCCCAAAATTGCTCACAGTATTCTAAATGGGGCCTAACTAATGCTTTATAAAGCTTCAGAAGTACATCCCTGCTTTTATATTCCAAACCTCTTGAAATGAATGACAACATTGCATTTGCTTTCTTAATTACGGACTCAACCTGCAAGTTTACCTTTAGAGAATCCTGGACTAGGACTCCCAAGTCCCTTTGCACTTCAGCATTATGAATTTTGTCACCGTTTAGAAAATAGTCCATGCCTCTATTCTTTTTCCCAAAGTGCAAGACCTCGCACTTGCCCACGTTGAATTTCATCAGCCATTTCTTGGACCACTCTCCTAAACTGTCTAAATCTTTCTGCAACCTCCCCACCTCCTCCATACTACCTGCCCCTCCACCTATCTTTGTATCATCGGCAAACTTAGCCAGAATGCCCCCAGTCCCGTCATCTAGATCGTTAATATATAAAGAGAACAGCTGTGGCCCCAACACTGAACCCTAGGGGACACCACTCGTCACCGGCTGCCATTCCGAAAAAGATCCTTTTATCCCAACTCTCTCCCTTCTGCCTGACAGCCAATCGTCAATCCATGTTAGTACCTTGCCTTGAATACCATGGGCCCTTATTTTACTCAGCAGTCTCCCGTGAGGCACCTTATCAAAGGCCTTTTGGAAGTCAAGATAGATAACCTCCATTGGCTCTCCTTGGTCTAACCTATTTGTTATCTCTTCAAAGAACTCTTAACAGGTTTGTCAGGCACGACCTTCCCTTACTAAATCCATGCTGACTTGTCCTAATCCGACCCTGCACTTCCAAGAATTTAGAAATCTCATCCTTAACAATGGATTCTAGAATCTTGCCAACAACCGAGGTTAGGCTAATTGGCCTATAATTTTCCATCTTTTTCCTTGTTCCCTTCCTGAACAGGGGGGTTACAACAGCGATTTTCCAATCCTCTGGGACTTTCCCTGACTCCAGTGACTTTTGAAAGATCATAACTAACGCCTCCACTATTTCTTCAGCTATCTCCTTTAGAACTCTAGGATGTAGCCCATCTGGGCCTGGAGATTTATCAATTTCTAGACCTCTTAGTTTCTCTAGCACTTTCTCCTTTGTGATGGCTACCATATTCAACTCTGCCCCCTGACTCTCCGGAATTGTTGGGATATTACTCATGCCTTCTACTGTGAAGACTGACGCAAAGTACTTATTTAGTTCCTCAGCTATTTCCTTGTCTCCCATCACTGGATTACCAGCGTCATTTTGGAGTGGCTCAATGTCAACTTTTGCCTCCCGTTTGTTTTTAATGTATTTAAAGAAACTTTTACTATCATTCCTAATGTTACTGGCTAGCCTACCTTCATATTTGATCCTCTCTTTCCTTATTTCTCTCTTTGTTATCCTCTGTTTGTTTTTGTAGCCTTCCCAATCTTCTGACTTCCCACTACTCTTTGCCACATTATAGGCTTTCTCTTTTGCTTTGATGCATTCCCTAACTTCCTTTGTCAGCCATGGCTGCCTAATCCCCCCTCTGATAACCTTTTCTTTGGGATGAACCTCTGTACTGTGTCCTCAATTACTCCCAGAAACTCCTGCCATTGCTGTTCTACTGTCCTTCCCACTAGGCTCTGCTCCCAGTCGATTTTCGTCAGTTCCTCCCTCATGCCCCTGTAGTTACCTTTATTTAACTGTAACACCTTTTCATCTGAATCTACCTTCTTTCTTTCAAATTGGAGATTGAATTCTACCATATTATGATCACTGCCTCCTAAGTGCTCCCTTACTTTAAGATCTTTAATCAAGTCTGGCTCATTACATAACACTAAGTCCAGAATGGCCTGTTCCCTCGTGGGCTCCATCACAAGCTGTTCCAAAAAGCCCTCCTGTAAACATTCAATGAATTCCCTTTCCTTGGGTCCACTGGCAGCATTATTTACCCAGTCCACCTGCATATTGAAGTCCCCCATGATCACTGTGACCTTGCCTTTCTGACATGCACTTTCTATTTCGTGGTGCATTTTGTGCCCCCGGTCCTGACCACTGTTAGGAGGCCTGTACATAACTCCCATTATGGTTTTTTTGCCTTTGTGGTTCCTCAACTCTACCCACACAGACTCCACATCATCTGACCCTATGTCGTTTAGTGCTATTGATTTAATTTCATTCCTAATTAACAAGGCAACCCCGCCCCCTCTGCCCACCTCTCTGTCTTTTCGATAGGTTGTGAATCCCTGGATGTTTAAATGCCAGTCCTGAACCCCCTGCAACCATGTCTCTGTGATGCCTACCACATCATACCTGCCAGTCACAATCTGGGCCACAAGCTCATCTCCCTTGTTCCGTACACTGCGCGCATTTAAATATAGCACCTTTAATTCTCTATTGACCGTCCCTTTTTGTTTTCTTAGTGTGGTGGACCTTGGTTTACTGAGCCTTTCCATAAACTGTGTCATATTTTCTTATCTAGCTGTTCCTGAGTTGTCCTTGTCCATCTGGGAGTCACAATGAACAATAATGGAGTTGTTGACTCATCATGGCAATCAGTTTCTCTGAATTTGTCTATAACAGACTGGGATATGAAGTGTGGAAAGCGGTCGAGAACTTTAGGCTTCGGCAATCCAGCAACACCTCTGCTTGCCCACGTTGCTGCTAATAGGGTAGTTGGAGGGAATCTGTTTTCTCTGCTACGCTGATACCAGCACAAAGAGAGTGGAAATCCGTAATTGTGTCTCCTGAAAAGCTAATGCTGGACACCAACAGAAAATGACAAAATTGGGATTGGTGGAGTTTGTAAATCAAAAGCACTGAGGGTCCCAGGACCAAGATAGAGTTGAAGTACACTCCAGCCATTATCCAATTGAACGGAAGAGAAGCTTAATGGGCTGAACGGCCTCCTCCTGTTCCTATACCCACCATGTGTACCAAATGATTACAGTGTGGTGTATGGAGTCATTGAAGTGAATTTCAGGGAGGCATTAAAGGGAATCTAGATATATTCACAGGGGAGGAAGGAATAGAAGATGTATAGGTAGGCTGAAATGAAGGGAGTTAGAAGCAGGTTCCTGCGGAGCATGAAGCCCAGCATGGAGCTGTTGGGCTGAATGGTCTGATTCTGTCCTCTCATTTTGATGGAATTTTACATGAAGTCAACCTAGAAATTGGTCCTTGCAGCACTTGTTTTTCAGGCACTACTCAGGCTGGTGAGGCTCCAATCAGGCGGACAGGAGGTCGGCTCTATTGAGTAAGGACAAATGAGGCGCCCATACCCTCCCCTCTTGTTTACAAATAATGAGGCCCTCGCTGCAAAATAGAGTTGCCTCGAAGCAGTTAGAATCTAGGCTGACTGAACTTGGGGAAACTAGTGCTTAGAATGGTCTGCCCAAAAAAAGTGAGTAATTGAGCTGAATGCAAGCACTTCTGCACCATGTTTAACATCCTCCCATGGCCTTCTCTCTCCATGCCCCACTGACTGCCTCTTGTGCAATTTTGCAGTTAGCTTGCAGGCCCTCACCCCCAGGCATTGGGGACAGGCGCAGCTCCCTGGGAGCATCCTGTTGACAGACCAAGGCAATAACAATCAAAGCTGGCTTTGGTCTACACCACCCTCCCTGGTACACCCTTACCTGGCTCCAGCTACAACAGAAGTTGTCCTGGAGGGGATTTCACTTTCCACGATGGTGTCCCTGCAGCTAAAGTCTTTTTTTTTTTACTGTTAAAACTTAAATTTAAAGTTGCTGAGATGGAGACAGTCTCTCGCTCTCCCTTACCTGCAACAGTATGCTTCAGTATTGGTCCTGCAGCTTTGAGAGCTCGCCTTAAAGGCAGCGAGCGTGACCTCTGGCCACTGTAATGTTCTTTGATTGGGCTGATGTGGAATCTCAATATTGATGTGTGAACAAAGAACATTAGACTTTGTTTTATACACAAAGTTATTTATTACGATCACTACACTAATGAATAACTAAAATATCTAAGATGAATACAGTTGGAAATAAATGTCTAACACTAACTTACACTAAGATATGACAGAGCTATTCTAATATGCGACTGCAAACACCTCCTGATGAAACATATGGTGCATCCGGGTCCCGGGACTGCATACTCGCCCCACCTGCTGGTCGGATGCTAGAACTAGAACAGTAAAACATGCAACTTAGAATACACATACAGATGATGGTGAACTACTCATATTATATACAGATGATAGTCTACCTGTTCAGGCAAAATTCGGCACCTGCCCCTGACAGTGTGGGTTTGGGATCCCTAGCTGACCCTTCAGGGAAAATCCTGCCCCTGGTATTGCAAGTATAAAGATAAATAAATTTTGGGGGCAGCTTTGTGGTGCAGTGGTTAGCTCTGCTGCCTCACGGCGCCGAGGTCCCAGGTTCGATCCCAGCTCTGGGTCACTGTCCGTGGGGAGTTTGCACATTCTCCCCGTGTTTGCGTGGGTTTCGCCCCCACAACCCAAAGATGTGCAGGTTGGGTAGATTGGCCATGCTAAATTGGCCCTTGATTGGAAAAAATTAATTGGGTAATCAAAATTTATCAAAAAAAAGATAAATAAATTTGAGGTTGAAGAGCCTATTTATCCAACAGGCGAATCGGACTCTGTTCCAACGCAGACCTTTTATAACAAGAAGTACTACATCAGAACCTGGAAATGGAAACTATGACAAAATGGGATACCAAAATGATGGGCCCTGTAACATCAGAAGAGGCCACCGACCAATGGTATTCATTAAGTCCGCTGGAAGTGAATCACCAGTTCACTGATGGGCTATTCTGCAATCTTCGCAGCACAAACTGCTCCCGGCACTTGGCCGAATGAATAGTCACTTGGTCAAAAGACATCAAATCCATCCTTAATAAATGCAGCAAGACCTGCTATTAGCAAAATGCAATGGCAGAGGGCAGCCTACACAAGAAGGAAGATTTCCATGTGGTAATTGTGAACAGAAATTCACAATACAGGTGGGTCTCAGTCAGCACAAGAGGCGTAAACACACTCGCCTGAGGAATGAAAGATAATTGGAAGCTCCCGTGTCTAAAAAGAAACCAGGTAGGAATGGTTGCAAATGGGCCAAAGAAGAATCAAGCCTTCTTCGGGAGCTCGGAACAGAGGTTTCAGTAAGGCCAATGGGACACTAACAAGAGAATGTCTTTCAGTCAAAATTCAGCAAACGGATTTCCAACAAATGACGATTACTGCTGAGGACCACAGTGGACATTCTCATGGTGGCGGTTCCTGATGCTAGAGTCACTGAGTGAGAGGGGTAAGAGCGATGACTGTAATAATGTAAACCCTTGTCCAAAAAGAGTAACCCAACTGCTGGCCAATGTCATGAAGCACAGGGGGCTGGCCAACCACCTTGCACCAGTGAACATTAAAGGAGACTCTTAAGTATCAGGCGAGTGGAAAATATCACCAAGATTTTGCCAGGGCTTAAAAAGTGTAGCGACGAGGAGAGATTGGATAGGTTGGGGTTATTTTCCTTGGAACAAAGAAGACTAAGGGGTGACTTAATGGAGGTGTGCAAAATTATGAGGGAAAGAAATAGAGTGGAAAGGATAAAATTGTTTTTATTGGTGGAGAATTCTAGAACCAGGGGACATAGATTCAAGATAAAAGGCAGAAGGTATAGAGGGGACATGAGGAAGAACTTTTTTTACACAGAGTGTAGTGGGAGTCTGGAATTCCCTGCCCGAGTTGGTGGTGGAGGCAGAGACCCTAAACTCTTTTAAAAGGTACCTAGATCTTCACCTTAAGTGCTGTAAGCTACAGGGCTGGGTGCACAAAGGTGGGATTGGAAAAGGGCACCTGGGTGTCCTAGGGCTGGCATGGACAAGATGGGCCAAATTACATCCTTCTGTGCTGTAACATTTCTATGTTAATGGGCCAAGGAAAACCTCGGAAAGCAGCAGAGAGATCTGAGAGAAAGAAAGAAGAGCACCATGGGGTTAACAACAATGGTGCTAAAAGGAGACAGGCAGCTGAAAAGGTGGTGTGCAAATATTGTACAGAACTGATAGATGAAAACCTGCAAGATGAATAATGGGTGTGTGACCCACTATGGCACAGTCTCTTAGCAAAGAGCAAATGAAACAATATTTCAAACCTAAATTAACCATAATGAACAATCTTCCAAATATCAGCAAATTGACCAAGCACAAAGGAATATAACTCTCCAGTGAAACCAGTTGAGATCAGTGATGCAATGAATGGTATTGATAGAAGAAGTGCCTGAGGGTGTGAACATGGAACTTGGACATGGAAACTATCCAGGACACACATGAGGAAGATGATCCTTGACTTCCTGCACTGTTCTCCTTCTGGGTAAAATCCAGCAGCTTACTGCAAACCCTGAAGCAAAGTCATACCATGCTCATGCCCAAACCAGAAGATGCTGACCACCTGAAAAGCATTGGCAACTGGTGACCCATCACCATTGCTCCAATGCTGCTGCAGCTCTGAGATCACTGTGAAAGCGGTAAAGAGGTTCTCAAGTTCAATCCTCGCCAGAAGGGAATTTTAGCAGCAACCCCTGGAACGTTGCCATCCTGCAGAACATCAAAGGGCGTTAAGAATAACAGAAAGGACAAAGCAGTTCACTTCATGGACCAGACCAAAACGTTTGATTGCACTGGAAGCAAAGTGCTTACCAAAGCTCTAAACAGAACAGGGTAACCCAAGAACTTCATTAACTTGTTTGAAGCTCTGTTACAGCAGCAACACTACAGTGGATTGAAGGCAACAAGATCCAAACTGCACTGATCAATTCAAGAGGGCATTAAATAAGGTGTTACATTTTCTCCAATTCTATTCAATATTGCACTGGACCCATTGATGTATTCACTCAAAAAAGGCCAATATGGGAGTGTCAAGGCCACTACGAGAGAAGCGAGTCAACTGTTTGTCATTGAGGCTGGTTTAGCACAGTGGGCTAAACAGCTGGCTTGTAATGCAGAACAAGGCCAGCAGCGCGGGTTCAATTCCCGTACCAGCCTCCCCGGAATGTGGTGACGGGCTTTTCACAGTAACTTCATAGAAGCCTACTTGTGACAATAAGTGATTATTATTATGGCATAGCCTCCTCAGTAACTCTTGCCCACAGAAGCTAAAGGCTGTTCAGTCATTCTGTGACAACACGGGTAACGCCTTGAAAACTAAAGGATTCCACTTCACTTGTAAAGGAATGACATTTTTACACAATAACATGGAAAACTGGCATTTGAAAGGTGGACCCATTTGTTACATTGCACCAGGGACACAGTGAAGAGTCTGTGAGTTCTGTAGACCCATGGGCAGGTGTTGCAGAGGACCAACAGGAGCCAAAGCCCAAATCCAGGATCGCAAGGCTGAGAGTGATTTCACTTTGACCAGGAGCTGCAGTGACACAATGGTTGGCATAGTGACACAGTGGTTAGCACTGTTGCCTCACAATGCCAGGGACCCGGGTTTGATTCCGACTATGGGTGACTTTGTGTGGAGTTTGCACGTTCTCCCCGTGTCTGCGTAGTTTCCTCCCACAGTCCAAAGATGTGCAGGTTTGGTGGATTGGCCATGATCAATTGCCTGTTAGTGTCTTAAAATGTGCAGGTTAGCATGCCCGAAGTTTAGAGGGTTTTGGCAGGATTTTGCTAAGGCAATGTCCACAGCACTAAAAACACGGGTGGTACCGAGTCCGGAGGTAGCGATCTTTGGAGTGTCGGAAGATCCAGGAGTTCAGGGGGCGAAAGAGGCCGACGTCTTGGCCTTTGCCTCCCTGGTAGCCCGGAGACGGACCTTATTAATGTGGAGGGACTCGAAGCCCCCGAGTGTAGAGACCTGTGTTAGTGACATGGCTGGGTTTCTCAGTCTCGAGAAGATAAAGTTCACCTTAAGAGGGTCAATGGTCGGGTTCACCCGGAGGTGGCAGCCGTTCGTCGACTTTCTCGGGGAAAATTAAAATGTCAGCAGATGCAGTATTCCAAGGGGGGGGGGGGGGGGAGGATTATTGTTGTATGGTTGAGGTGCGTGAAGATTGGGCTGGGGGAGGGGGAATGTTTATTTTACCATGTTGATGTCATTGTTTATGTTACTGTGATAAAAATTTCAAATACCTTAATAAAATATTTTTTTTTTTTTTAAATATGCAGGTTAGGTGGGATTATGGGGATAGGGCAAGGGGGTGCGTCTAGGTAGGGTGATCTTTCAGAGGGTCAGTGGTGCAGACTCAATGGGCCGACTGGATTATTTTGTGAGGGCCACGAAGAATCCAGCACGAGTTTGTAGAATCAAAAAAAAACTTTATTTACAATTACATATATACAACAGCAGCAGTACTCCACCACTGCTCTCTCCTCTCTAGATGGTTCCACACTGTCCAGCTCTATTCATACAGGTGACTGCTAATGATTTCTCCGCACCCCCTCATTGGGGAAGCTCATACTGACTAAGGATTGCGGGATTGCCATTAGTCCTCAACCAGTAGTAATCAGGCAGGTTTGAACAGACTCCTGCGCTGTAGCAATTCATGGGAACAAAATCCCAGTTCAGGAGTAATTATAAGGATCTCACAAATTGGTGACAATACAACAGCTAATCTCTGGAGGCTGGTGTGTTGTGTTACATTAACCAGAATTTTAACTGTTAGTTTAGGTGTGTTAGTTTAGACTCATTATTGTAGTTGCATGTTTTAACATTTTAATATTCACTGTTTTCATGATTTTGATCATAAATATTTTGCAACAATCCAAAAATGTGTTCAAGGGCAGGTCTCCAGCCCACTGAACCTAGTCCTATCTTTCTGTTGGCGCTGTGTTCCACACTAGGTCGATAATTTAGAACTCTGGATCTGCTGTGCCTCCCTTCTACACAGAGTGTAACTCCCCTAGGTTATGATCGCTCCTGGAAGTATTTGTTCATGGACAAACCACGCAAAGATTCGGATTAGGCACTCTAAATCTATTCATTTATTTGGCAGAGTGGAAAAATAGTCAAATATCTCGTCGCCTAATTAGAGACATGCATGAATGGATGTGAAAACATGCTCACCTTGGCAGGAAGAACAGAAAAGCAAAATATTATTTAAATGGAGAGAGATTGCAGAACTCTGAGGTACAGGGGGATCTGAGTATCCGGGTACGTAAATTATAAAATGTTAGTACAGGTACAGCAAGCGATTAGGAAAGCAATTGGAATTAGAATTCCTGCAGTGCAGAAGGAGGCCGTTCCGCCCATCGAGTCTGCATCGGCCCTCTGAAAAAGCACCCTACCTAGGCCCACTCCCCACTCTATCCCTGTAAGCCCACCTAACCTGCACATATGTGGGAGGAAACCGGAGCACCCAGAGGAAACCCACGCAGATGTTGTTGTTTATTGTTGATTGACGAGGGAGTCAAAGGATATCGGAGGGTCGACAGGAAAGTGGAGTCAAGGCGACAATCAGATCAGCCATGACCTTATCAAATGGAAGAGCCGTCGTCTGTAGAGGGGTCGCTCCTCAGCAACGTGCAGTGTTGTCTTGTGTCTCTTCACAAGTGCAGAAGGGAGTTTGTACTGAGACCCTCACGATGGAGGTTGTTTGCACAGTGATCTTGGCCTGTCTGAACCTGTTTCGCACGGATCTCCCACCGGGCTAGTTCAAAGCTATGATGGGGTTTGTCACAAGGAACATGTTAGTGAGTTCCCGTGTTTCCCACCATTCCAGAGGGTCTCTGTTGGTAGATTTTTCTCAGGAAGGGTTCTCCATATGGGCGTTGAGATAGAAGATGGACAGTAGGTGGGTTGGACAAGGAGCGGTAAGTGAGGTGCAGCACAGATGGTTTCAACCAGCTTGTGTATTTTTGTGAGTGGGGGAGTGACGAGGACAGGAAACCAGATAAATAAACAATCAACATTGTATAATTGGAAAGAGTTAGCGTTAGGGTAGTTCAGTGCAATACTTTAAAAACCCTTTAGCAGTCATCGCTATCATGTAAAACCATTGTTCCCTGTAAAATTAGTGGCTGCAGAGTTGAGCAATGAATCATTGAAAAAGAATTCCAATTACTTAAATTATTTAATTAAAATCATTGATTGTTATTTGCAGCTCCAGGCGCAAGAGATCCAGGACAGAGTGATTTTGGGGGCATGGGTGGGTGATGGCAGGGTGTCAGATATATACATGGAAATGAGAGACGAGGGGGAGACGATGGTAGAGGAGCTGAAGGGAAAATGGGAGGAGGAGCTGGGGAAGAGATTGAGGAGGGGCTGTGGGCAGATGCCCTAAGTAGGGTAAACTCTTCGTCCTCGTGTGCCAGGCTCAGCCTGATACAATTCAAGGTTCTACACAGGGCGCATATGACTGGAGCAAGGCTGAGTAGATTTTTTGGAGTGGAGGATAGGTGCGGGAGATGCGCGGGAAGCCCGGCGATCCACACCCACATGTTTTGGTCATGTCCGGTATTGCATGGGTTCTGGGTGGGTGTGGCAAAAGTGATTTCAAAGGTGGTCGGGGTCCGGTTCGAACCAGGCTGGGGGTTGGCTATATTTGGGGTTGCAGATGAGCCGGGAGTGCAGGAGGCGAGAGAGGCCGATGTTTTGGCCTTTGCGTCCCTAGTAGCCCGGCGAAGGATTCTACTTATGTGGAAAGAAGCTAAACCCCCGGGCGTGGAGGCCTGGATAAACGACATGGCAGGGTTCATAAAATTGGAGCGGATAAAGTACGCACAAAGAGGTTCGGCTCAAGGGTTCACCAGGCGGTGGCAGCCGTTCCTCGACTATCTCGCAGAGCGATAAGGGAAAATAGGAAAGGTAGCAGCAGCAACCCAGGGGGGAGGGGGGGGAGGGCCCATTTGGGTCCTCAGGGGTTTTATGTGTGTGTTTATATATTAGTTATTTATATTAGATTTTAGGAAGTTACTATTTTAGTTACTATTTCTGTTGTTTCTTATTTTGTTGTTGGGAGTTGCCGTTAGTTAGCATATTATTTATTTAAAAAAACGATCAATGTATATATTATTACAAAGTTGTAAAATGGGAAATTTTTGTTTGATCGAAAAACTTTAATAAAATATATTTTTTTAAAAAGTGAAGGCAAATTTGTATTGGCACGCTTTTGCCAATGGAATGGACCAGAATCCATTACTGATGTCCAGAACCGTAAAATATCGTGAGTTGAGTCCCTGTTTGAGCATGGTCTCGGGACTTGTGGCTACCGTGGGGGCTGCTGCGGGGGTGACTTTGTTGTGTTCCCGGTAATCGATGGTCAGTTGCCATCATCCATCGGGCTTTCTCACTGGCCAAATCGGGGCATTATTAGTGGAGGCTACTGATCTAAGTACTCCCTGCTCTAATAAGGTATCGATAACTTTTGCGATTTCTCCCTCTGCCTCTTGGGGAAATCCGTATTGCTTTTGGGATCTAGGGTCAGGTCCTGTGATTTGAACGGAACCAGTCAACCGGCCACAGTCGTGTTTGTGGGTCGCGAATGCTGTCCTGTGGTTCTGCAGAACTGTCCTAACCTGCTTGTCTGTGCTAATCGTGGTCAGGTCAAACCAGAAATCTCCGACTGCGCTAATCTTGTTTGCATACTCACCTACTGTGGCCGTTGCGGGGTCTCTTGCGGATTTTGCCATTTTCCAGACACACTGGTTGACTGGATCAAATGAAAGGTGGTGGGAGTTCATAAAATCAATGCCCAAAATGTGTTCTGCTGTGTGGGGCAGATCGACTAAAACTATGGGGTGTCTTGTCGTAATATTACCAATTTGAATGGGTACAGGGGCTGTGATGTGTCCCTGCTGTGAGTGGCCTGTGAAGCCGCTGAGGGTGATTGTGGCTGTAGTGGGCCACGTGTCTCTTTGGAACATGGTGGAGGAATTAATTGTGGTGCGGGACCCTCCTGTGTCCCAGAGAAATTCGATGGGCTGTCCCCGTATTTTCGCTGCAACGACTGGTCGGCTGGACCTATCCCAAAGGATGTCACAAACCCAGGTGGGGAAGCTCGAACACCGTCAGTCAGTTGCGTTCATGTCTGTCTGGTGTGAACGGGCGCTCACACTATGTATGCGCTCTGTCCTTTCTTATTCAGAGTGCCTGCCTGCTGGGCTCTCTGTGGCTTTCGTGGGGCATTGCACTCTCGTGCAAAGTGACCTAATTGTCCACAGTTGTAACACTCCTGTGGTTTCTGTGGGGGGCTGTTCCTGCCTTCGTTTACCCATGCGGGGTTCTGGTGCGTCTTAACTGTGTGGATATCTGCCTCTGCCTGCTGTTCTTCGGGTTTCTTAATTACGGGTTTGTTTTGGACAGATTGTCCCCAGTAGCGGGACAATCTTTTTAAAACCCACTTTTCGTTGTGCGCTTCTTCTGAGGGGTCATAGTTGGTGCAAGCTTTTTGCCCTGCCTCTGTGGCATGGGAGATAAGGGTGCGGGTCCATTTGGCCATACCGCCTTGGGACAAATGGGCGCGGTCTAAGTTTCCAAAAACGGCTGTAAAATGAACCCACAGGCGTCCAGCAAACGCTGTGGGGTGTTCTGTCTTTTTCTGCCTGCACGTATTCAGGCCTTTTACTGGGTCACCTCTGTTGTAACCGACCACGTCGAGAATCGCTGTGTGCATCTCTGCAAGGCTGCCTCCTCCTACATTCTGTGGGTCGGGAAGGGCTGCTACGACCGAAGGGTCTAAACTCAAAACTGTGAGCTTCACTTGCTCACGCTCATCCAGGCCGTACATGGTCGCCTGCTGCTTTACTCTAGCAAAGAAGTGGTGGGGGTTTGAGGTGGGGAGGAACGGTGTGATCTTTTCGCACGCGTCCCGTAATTGGGTCACGGTTAAGGGGTGGTGGAAAGGAATTCCGTGTCTCCTTCCGATGTGACTGTGTGGTGGGTGGTTACTGGATTCATGGGTGCCTGATCTATCTGTTCTGTGGGGGGTTGGGGTGCTTTTCTCTTTTGGGGCTTTCCTTGCGCACATGTTCCCTGAACATACCTATGCGCGGTCTCATTTAATTCTTGCCAATCAGGGCCGTCTTCCTCATCTAATTGGGATCCAAAGGTGCTTTGAAACCCATTTTGCACGAAAGCAAAGACTGCAGTTCTGCAATCTGCTTCCTGCATTTCGCATGATCTAATGAGCTTTGTCTGTGCTCCGTGGTGGCAGCATGGAGTGCTCTTAATGCTGCTTTAAATCGCTGCACTGCCTTTGCAATGTCTCTACCTGTTTCTCTGTCTCTTCTCTTACCAGGACTGCACGTTGCGTGTCCTGATAGGCCTTTTCATATAGGGTTTGGAAGCTGCTCAGATGCGCTAGACAAGACTGGTGTGCCCACTTGGCATCATCCACCTCTCCGTCCTTTGCTGCCAACTTCCTTCTTAAATCTATATTCTCTTTCTCGATCTCGCTAACATCGACCTTGCTCATTCGATGTGTCTCCTCTATCTCTTTGCGGAGCGTCCGAATGACCTCCTCTGTGCCTCGCAATTGTGCCAGACAGGACACGATTGCCATCGGCTTGCAAGTTTTTCCCAAGCTTTTCTTATGGATCTCTGACAGGTTCTCCCACCAAGTATGTCCTATACTCCCGGGTCCTGTTTCCTTATTATCACAGAATTCACTCCAAAGGGGCCATCCTTTCCCTTTGAGATATTTCCTGATCTCTTCTTCCCAAACGGGACACTGACCTACTCTGCTGCTGGTCGCTGCGACCACAAATTCTTCAGGGTTCATGAGGCGTTGCATTGCCTGCATTGCCATCTTTCCTCTCTAAATACTCTCTTAAAATTTGGAACGAGGGGTACTAAGGCGGTGCTGTAATTACGGGTACGGCTTTCGCTATTTTCCGGAATACAAACTCCCGACAGTTTTTTCGCAACAAAAATCTATCAGTTTTACCTTATAGCCCTGTTAGTTACGCATGCATTAACACGCTTCCGAATTATGAGGATTGATCAGAACTGCTTGAACATTTGTGACTGTTTCTGTTCACAATTGGATTTCTAATTCAAATTTTGGGTTCTCCCGGAGTGGTTAGGCCACTTCTAAGTCGGGTCCCGTCAGATGTCGCCAGTAATATGTTGCTAACTTTTGGTTGGTTCAATTTGCTCTGTTTTATAACCTTTGCTCTAGAGTCGCCAGGTATCTTTAAGATACCGCCACGAGGTTCAAGTTCAAATACTGATCAATAACTCAACACACCAATTAGTAAGATTCAAATCAAAACACATTTATTATACATAATCAATTGTTACTCATGCATAAAACTCTACTTACTAGGCTATCTCTATCACTAAAAGGCCTATACTTAGCTTTGGACTGGCCAACCAGGTCAGGGGAACAAATGGCCTTTTGTTCGATTGTGAGCCTGCAGGATTCAAAAGCTGGTATGGACTGGTAGCTAGGAGCGCCAATCTCGTAGCGTGCGTTGACTGCAGACTTACTTGGTTGATGCGGCAACTTAGGCAGTTCACTGTCAAGGGTTGGTTCGCTGCTGAGTGACCCTGCCAAGAAGGACGATTTGAACTTGGGGACTCTACTTTATAGTCCCCAGGGGCTTCCCTCCCCTTTGGGCGGACCCCGTACCTGGTTACAAGTGTTTGGACTGCGTTCCGATCACGTGGATCGATTTCTCCAATACTGGAACCGTTCCCTGATCGTTGGGCGGTCCCTGAGTGTCCGTTGGCCTTCCTTTGTCTTGGCTCCTGCTGGCACCGAGGAGTCTGGCTTGGCCTTATTCACCTTAAATGTTTCAATTGTTCCCGGGGATCGCTCATTAGTATGCAGATGGCCGGTAGTTTCAGTGCTGTCTGGGTTTCGGCAAAGTCTAATACACAGGAAACTTTACACCTGCTAGTTTTTACCTGTGTTGGCTGAATTTCCCTGCAGCCTTTGCGGATCTCCATTTTAAGTCGGGAAGTGGCCAACCCAGGTGGCTACACCCTTAATAAAGTGTCGATAGTCTAATCAGGGAGCTGCTGTAACAGAGACAGTCTCAATGTAGCCTTGAGTTAGCTGCCTTCCAAGCAGTTGACCGGGGTTCGATTCCTGGCCATTGCAGTAACAACTTAATTGGAAATGTAGCCTTGAGTTTCTCAATGTTGGCCAGGCCAGTGGTCCTTCTGAAATACTCTTACCAGGTTTTGTTTAAATAGTTGCTTACTTTTAAATTTGGCATATGGGCCAGTCAGGACACGGCTGATGTGACTCAAGTCCTGTCTGTCACAGTGGGAGACTCACCAGCTCACCTGGATGCTCTGTGTTGGATTGGAGATGGGGGATGGTTAAAATCTTGATTGTTGACACTGCTAATGTGTCGCCGAGGCAGTTGTGGATTAATATAGTGTTGCCCAATTCATTAGCCACCATCACGACTGGCCAGTTGGAAATCCAGGTGTGGCTAACAGCATTTCTGATGAGTAAACAATGAGTGATAGGCAAAGCATTGGATGTGTGATCGCAGCACTCATTCCCACGGATGAATTTTAACCTTTGGTGCGTGTGTTGATAAGAGGGTGAGAGGAAAAGCAAAATGTTATTGGATCATTGTGGCTGCTTCAGTCACTTGGTCACTGAATGGTGATAAATGTTTGTTCAGTAAATGTGCATCTGTAAAATATATTTACCTGAGTGAGGTGATTTCTGCTAAATTGAGTGCATGTGGCTAAAACAGTATCACTATGGCTTCACCTGGGGCAAGTCCGTGATTTTGGTTGGACAAGACTGGATTCGTTCATGTGCCATCTGTTCTTTCCAGACCTGAAGAATTCTGTATGTCAATGACTTACTTTATACGGAGGTAAAGGAGGAGAAACTTATTGTTTCATAATTTTCTCATTGTTTTTACACAATAAAAGAATGAATGTTGCTTTAATTTTGAGTTTTGTTCTTTAATGTTTCACGATTTTGGTTCATCTTGACGTCGTTTACTTCATTTGTTTCAATCCATTGGCTCACCGCTGCTTTTACCGTAGCCCTTCGGAGAATGTTATCTGATGCTTGCTGATCACAACATGTTCTTCTTTAACTTAGGTTCTGTCGGGTTTTTCAATCAGGTAAATGACAAAAGGTTAAAAAGTCAAAGCATCAAGCATTAATCCAGCTTTGCTCCCCCCCAAAAAATCTCTCTCTCAAACTTGAGCATTTCAAATGTTGCCTTTTGACCTTTGTTAACTGAGTGTGTTACATAAAGTGATCATAGTTCCAGATGGCCATAGGTTGCTTTTCCCTTTGAGGGGGAGAGCTGACTGGTTGTGATTTAACCTGAGGGTCACCACACCTCAGGTGAGGGGCAAGGTTGAGAAGGCAGGACCTTTATGAATAACCTGAGCCGGCACAGGAATTGAACCCACGCTGCTGCTGGCCTTGCTCTGCATCACAAACTAGCTGTCCAGCCATCTGAACTAAGCCGACCCCAATTCGCGATGCAGAGCAAGAGACAAATGAGTCAGTCAGGACAGTAACCCTAAACATTCAGAGCATCACATGCAGGAAAAGTCAGTTGATGTGAGCGATCCAGAAGGTACAAAGTTCCAAGACTTATCTGTTTTGTATTTTGTTCAGGAGATGTGGGCGTTGCGGGCTAGATCAGCATTTATTGCCCATCCCACGTTGCCCTTGAGGAAGAGGTAATGAGCCACCTTCTTAAACCGCTGCACCCCCTGTAATGCAAGTGCACCCATAGTGCTATTAGAGAGTGAGTGCCAGGATTTTGACCCAGTGACAGTTAAGGAACGGCGACACGTTTCCAAGTCAGGATGTTGAGTGACTTGGAGGGGAACCTCCAGGTGCTGGTGTTCCCCTGTAGATTTCTTATATTGATGACCTCTGGGTGTCTTCTACAAGTGGAAACACCTCTATATGCACCCTACTCTATCGTAATTCTAAAGACCTGAATCATGTCACCCCTCAGTCTATATTCATTTTGAAATAACATGGAGACCGGAATTATTCACCGTGCTCTAAGGGTAGTCTAACCAAAATTAATTGACTACATTGAAATATTGTGAAAGAAGTATGTTACATCTTGTGATGGCTGATACACATCGTTGTGGAGGGCAGCTCAATTTCAGACTGTTCTATCCAGTCAACATATTCTAACGTGAATCTGTATTTCTTTCCTCCTTGTTCGATATTCTGTTTTGCTCCACAACTTTAACTCTTTAGTGTCCCATCTCTGCCCTCGTCTAGTCTCGAGTAGCCCCCACAAGACCAACTCCAAGTCCACTCTCAGCCCAAGTGGAGACAGACTGAATGTAGCAGACCTAAGCAGCTCACCAGGAGAGACGACAGAAAACCTGGCCTCAGACCTTCAACAGGTAGTGAAAAAAAAATGTTGAACGTATTGATGAAGCTGAAGAATAAGTAACATTAGTTACTTTTGCATTTATTGGTGATTTTATTTATTCAGTCTGGTCAAATGAAGTTGTTGCTATCAATCACACTCTGGCTCAGTAAAGACATCACATGTTGCTATTTACAAAGAAAGATTTATTCTTCAATTGATCTTAATTGCAATATTCCCAGTAGGATAGAATTGAGTCAACTCTACTTTGAATTAAAATTAAACAAATAACTTTACCAATATTTTTATCCTCTAACTCTTTAAAACTCCAAAGATCTTTATGTAATATCATAGGTTGTTTGACATGTGTGTACAAAGTCCTGGCCCGCTTCCACATTTATGCGAATTAAACCCAGAATTAATCAGAGACCGTTTATACATTGCCTGTAATCCAGCTGTTTTTGGCATTGTTCAGTGTGTAGGAGGTTAATATGTCCCTCCCCCCCCTTCCCCACAGCCCCATTACCTGCCTCCCTCCCACCTGCGCAACCCCTCAATGGGGAATGTTGCTCTAGTGGGTAACAAAGCACATGAACTATGGACGTCCAGAGTTCTGTCAAGCGATTATGGTTTATTTCCTGGTGCCTGGGGTTCAATGATGCATACGGGTCAAAGTGTCAAAAGTCGAGGTGCCAATGGACAAAGTTCATTTAGCAACATTTAACATTCTGGTGCTTATTTTCAAAGAATTAAGATGCACAATCTTACCACATATAGAATGCTAATGTGCTGTATTGAGCCTCTGTCGACTCTCCACAGACTCCAGTGGCACTGGTCAACAACAGAGCAGGGGCGGCGTTCGCCCTGGCGTTCTGATCAATATTGATCCCTCGGCCAACTCACATTCAGAAACAGATTATCAGATTGTTGAGGGATCTTGCTGTTGCCATGTGAGAGTACCTTTAAAGAAATGGGTGTTTATAAATGAGTATGTATATAAATATCTGTAGTGAGAGTACCTTTAAGAAATGGGTGTTTACTATTGCAGTGATGTCAGAGAGTGGGTGGAGCTGGGCTGTCTGTCAGCTTTTTACTTTCGTTTTAGGCTGTTTGTGCAGGGTGTGTTTTAGTTTCATTTTCAGTGTTGGAGCTGAAGCCAGACCAAGCAGATGAACTTCTGTTCTCTCTGCCATCAAAAGACTATCTCTTGATCATTTGGTGAATTCAGACTTATAAATGTTTTCAGTTGTGACTTTAACCTGATGTGCTTCTGATAAAGGTTTTGTTTTTCAGTCGTATGGATGTTAAAAAGGAACGCTTACAGGATTACTTAGTGTTGTATTCTTTGGGGGTTGTATTTGAATTGATGGTTGCTAAGATGTTCACACTATGTTTTAAAAAGGTTAACTTGAGTTCATAGAATAAACATTGTTTTGCTTTTAAAAAATACTTTTCCATTTCTTCTGTACCACACCTGTAGAGTGGGCCATGTGCTCCCCTTACCACAATCTAGTAAAAGTTGTGGGTCAGGTGAACTCCATGGGGTCCCACAACAGAAATAAGGCTCACTGGCCTATAGTTACCGGTGTTGCCTCTACTCCCCTTCTTGAACAAGGGGACAACATTTGCTATCCTCTAGTCTTCTGGCACTATTCCTGTAGACAAAGATGACTTAAAGATCAAGGCCAAAGGCTCAGCAATCTCCTCCCTAGCTTCCAGAGAATCCTAGGATAAATCCCATCCGGCCCAGGTGACTTATCTATTTTCACACTTTCCAGAATTGCTAACACCTCCTCCTTATGAACCTCAAGCCCTTCTAGTCTAGTAGCCTGAATCTCAGTATTCTCCTCGACAACATTGTCTTTTTCCTGTGTGAATACTGACGAAAAATATTCATTTAGCACCTCTCCTATCTCCTCGGACTCCAAGCACAACTTCCCACTACTGTCCTTGACTGGCCCTACTCTTAACCTAGTCATTCTTTTATTCCTGACATATCTATAGAAAGCTTTAGGGTTATCCTTGATCCTACCTGCCAAAGACTTCTCATGTCCCCTCCTGGCTCTTCTTAGCTCTCTCTTTAGGTCCTCCCTAGCTAACTTGTAACTCTCGAGCGCCCTAACTGAACCTTCATGTCTCATCTTTACATAAGTCTCCTTCTTCCTCTTGACAAGTGTTTCGACTGCTTTAGTAAACCACGGTTCCCTCACTCGACCACTTCCTCCCTGCCTGACAGGTACATACTTACCAAGGAAACGCAGTAGCTGTTCCTTGAACAAGCTCCACATTTCCATCGTGCCCATCCCCTGCAGTTTTCCTCTCCATCCGATGTATCCTAAGTCTTGCCTCATCACATCATAATTGCCTTTCCCCCAGATATAACTCTTGCCCTGCGGTATATACCTAACCCTTGCCATCACTAAAGTAAACGTAATCGAATTGTGGTCACTATCACCAAAGTGCTCATCTACCTCCAAATCTAACACCTGTCCTGATTCATTACCCAGTACCAAATCCAATATGGTCTTGCCTCTCGTTGGCCTATCTACATACTGTGTCAGGAAACCCTCCTGCACACATTGGACAAAAACGGATCCATCTAATGCACTCAAACTATAGTGTTTCCAGTCAATATTTGGAAAGTTAAAGTCCCCCATAACAACTGCCCTGTTGCTTTCGCTCCTATCCAGAATCATCTTTGCAATCCTCTCTACATCTCTGGAACTTTTCGGAGGCCGATAGAAAACCCCTAACAGGGCGACCTCCTTTCCTGTTTCTCACCTCAGCCCATACTACCTCAGTAGACGAGTCCTCATCAAACATCCTTTCTGTAATACTGTCCTTGACTAACAATGCCACCCCTCCCCCTCTTTTACCACCTTCCCTGAGCTTACTGAAATATCTAAATCCCGGCACCTGCAGCAACCATTCCTGTCCCTGCTCTATACATGTCTCCAAAATGGCCACAACATCGAAGTCCCAGGTACCAACCCATGCCGCAAGTTCACCCACCTTCTTCCAGATGCTCCTGGCATTGAAGAAGACACACTTTAAACCACCTTCCTGCCTGCCGGTACACACCTGCAACTTTGAAACCCTACTCATGACCTCACTACTCTCAACCTCCTGTATACTGGAGCTACAATTCAGGTTCCCAAGCCCCTGCTGAACTAGTTTAAACCCTCCCGAAGAGCATTAGCAAATTTCCCCCCCAGAATATTGTTATCCCTCTGGTCCAGGTGCAGACCATCCCATTTGTAGAGGTCCCACCGACCCCAGAATGAGCCCCAATTATTTGCCTGTGGAGATAAAGTTTTAGTATTGTTACCAGTGGTAGGTGAACCTTTAAAAGCAAGGTTTTGTGGACCTTATCAAATTGAAAGGAAATTAAGTGAGGTGAATTATGTAGTACGAACGGATAGAAGGAAAACTCTCCGCGTGTGTCATGTGAATATGCTTAAAAGGTACTTTGAAAGGGAAGGAGAAAAAAAGGAGGAGGTTTTAATGATTCTAACTCAGTGACGAACCAAATCCAGATGACTGTGAATTTGACATACCTCAAATTAAATTGGAAAACGAGGATGTCCTTAAAAATTGAGATAAATTGTTGAGTTACCTTCCAGAGGAAAAACAAACTGACCTGAAAGAGTTATTGATATCACATGGGCAAGCATATGGAGATAAATTGGGAAGTACTAAAATTGCTCTCCATGATGTAGATGTGGGAAATTCTATTCCAATCAAACAACATCCATATAGACTTTAACCCTTTCAAATTGGCACAGGTTAACAAAGAGATTGAAAGTATGCTTAAAAATTGCACAATTGAAGTGGGTTGCAGCCAATGGAGCTCACCCATAGTGATGGTACCAAAACCGGACGGGACCCAACGGTTTTGTGTGGATTATAGAAAGGTTAATGAAGTTACAAGAACAGACTCTTATCCTATCCCACGTTTGGAGAATTGTGTTGAGAAGGTGGGACAATCAGCTTTTATGTTAGAGCGATTCCGGAATTACATGCAAGACTGTTTCGATGGAGTTTATTGTTACAGCCATTTCATTTAAAAATAAAAATGTGGCAGGACGAGAAAATGTGATAGCTGATGCTTTGTCACAAATGTGATAACGAGTTACAGGATGAAGAACTAAAATGGACTATGTTACTATAAATGTTTCCGTGTTTGTTCTGTTAAACACAAACTATCTTTACTGTCAATATTTCTTAACGGAAAGTGAGAAGGTGAAAAATGAAACCATCTTGAAGTTGATGGTTTATTTTTTTTTCTTGGGGGGAGGTGTCAAGTAAGAGTCCCTTTAAGAAATGTGTGTTTGAAACTTCTGTTGGCGGCTATGAGGGAGTAAGTCGCACATTTGGTGGCTCTCCATCCGGCCGGACTTTTGAATCTTTTTCCCCGACTTTTTTGTACTTTTGAGCACTGAATCTGAAGGCATAGGCACTCAGGCACTGACTTCAGATATAGGTATATGGAATTAAGGAGCAGGAAGAATTGCAAACAGTTGAAGAAGTGGGCAAACCAGGGCAGTGTAGAAGCTGCTGCTGAAGACAATATGACCGATGTCCAGACCCCGGTGCAGACAGCCCAGCCAACAATGGAGCATCTGCTGAAGGTCATCCAAGAGGGCTTCACCGCGCTGAAACGGAACAGTTTAGACCCGGTTCAGAAATCAATCGAGCGCCTGGAGCCCAGGATCAGACGATCCAGAAGCTGGAAAAGGCGCTGGAGGAGCAGGAGGATCACCAAACGGTGGTGGAGGTGGAGATGGAGAGGCTGAAAGACCAACAAATAAGGCTTCTGGAAAAGGTGGAGGACCTGGAAAATAGGTCCTGTTGGCAGAATTTGAGAATCGTTGGTCTCCCGGAGGGGGCTGAGGGAGAGGATGCCGCGACGTATGTGACAGACATGTTCCAGAAGCTGTTGGGGGATGATGTCTTCCCTCGCCCGTTGGTGGTGGACAGGGCACACAGAGTGCTGGCGAGGCAGCCACGAGCGCCCCCCCCCCCCCCCGGACAAGGAGCGGGTGCTACAGTGGGCCAAGCACACGAGGAGCTGCAATTGGAACAATAGTGTCTCGCGCATCTACCAGGACCTGAGCGTGGAGGTGGCCAGAAGGAGGGCAGGCTACAGGCAAGTCAAAGAGATTCTGTTTAAGAAGCAGGTGAAGATTGGGCTGCTGTACCTGGCGCGCCTGTGGGTCACACACGAGGGACAGCACCATTATTTTGAGGAGCCTGAGGACGCGATGGACTTCGCCAAGAGAGAAGGGCTGGTGTCGAACTAAGGAATTTTTGGACTTGTTAAAAAGTTACTAAGCGATGTTTACACATTTTTCTTGTCTTGCGTTGTTTTTCTTTCTGTTCTGTACTCGAGTTTTCACTGGAAAAAGAGGGTAGTTAAGGTATTTGGTGCTGGGGGGGGGGGGGGGGGGCGGGGGGGTGTCAGAGGGAACAATAGGTGGGAGACTTGTTGGCGCCGGAGTCGAGAGTCACCAGGTTAGCTGGGTGAGATGGTCTACGGAAGCCAGGTGGGGGGGGGGGGGTGTTTATACCTAGTTTATGGCAGGGGTTAAGTTACAGAGTGTTGTTGCTTGGGGGGGGGGGTGGTAGTTGATCTGCTGACGAGGGAGGGATTTGGGTTTGGTAACATGGAGGAGGTTGGAGGTGGGGGCTGCCAGGAGGCAGGCCAGGGGAAGTGCGACACAGGGGCTAGGGGCGGCCCCAAGTAAGGATATGGCTGATCGGCGAGGTGGGGGTGGCACAGTGCTCCACAACCAGGCTGATCACCTGGAACGTTAGAGGGTTAAACGGGCCGGTAGAAAGGGCACGTGTGTTCGCACATCTGAGGGTGCTGAAGCTGGACGTAATTATGCTTCAGGAGACTCATCTGAAGGTAGCTGACCAGGTCAGATTAAGGAAGGGCTGGATTAGCCAGGTCTTCCATTCGGGGCTCGACACTAAAACCAGGGGGGGGGTCACGATTTTGGTTAACAAACGGGTGCAATTCGAGGTGGGTAGTACAATCTCGGATGGGGGAGGCAGATTTGTCATGGTGAGTGGTAAGCTTGAGGGGATGAGGGTAGTTTTGGTCAATGCATATGCCCCAAATTGGGACGATGTGGATTTTATTAAGAGACTGCTGGAGAAGATACCTGGCCTGGACTCGCACAGGCTGATTATGGGAGGTGATTTTAACACAGTCCTTGACCCCGGCCTAGACCGGTCGTGTTCAAAAACGGGTAAGGTGCAGGCAATGCCAAAAGAACTGAGGGGGTTTATGGAGCAAATTGGGGGGGCTGATCCATGGAGGGCTAGTCGGCCGACGGGAAGGAGTTTTTGTTCTATTCACATGTTCATAAGGTGTATTCCCGAATCGATTTTTTCATCATGAGCAGGGATTTGCTGGCGGGGGTGACAGACGTAGAATATTCAGCGGTCGCTATTTCGGACCATGGTCCACACTGGGTTGATCTTCAGGTCTGCAAGGAAAGTTTTCAGCGCCTTAATGGAGTCTAGAGGTCGGTTTGTAGGCAGACGAGGCAGTGTGTGAGAGGGTGAGGAAATGTATGCCAAACTACCTGCAGGTCAATGACACAGGAGAAGTCTCAGCTGTGGTGCTCTGGGAGGCGCTGAAGGCAGTGCTGAGAGGGGAGCTGATCTCGATTCGAGCACATAGGGACAGGACGGACAGGGCAGAAACGGACCGACTGGTAAAGGAGATCCTACAGGTAGACAGGAGATATGCGGAGACCCCGAGGGCAGAACTATTATGGGAACGACGAAGGTTGAGTTTGGGGTGTTGTCCACAGGTAAGGCTGTGGAGCAGCTTAGGAAGGCGAGGGGTGCGATCTATGAGCACGGGGAGAAAGCCAGTAGAATGCTGGCACAGCAACTGAGGAAGAGGGAGGCAACCAGGGAAATAGGGATGGTAGTTGACGGGGGGAGAAACTTGGTCGGAGATCCGGCAGGACTGAACAAGGTGTTCAAGGACTTCTATAGTATGCTTTACACATCGGAACCCCCTGCGGGGCCGGAGGGGATGAGGCGCTTTCTGGATGGACTGACTTTCCCAAAAGTGGGTAGGGGGTTGGTGGACGGGCTGGTGGCCCCGATTAGGACTGAAGAAATATTGGGGGGGGGGCTTGAGGACCATGCAATCGGGTAAAGCCCCGGGGCCGGATGGGTATCCGGTGGAGTTTTATAAAAAGTTCTCTGAGATAGTGGGGCCGGTGCTGGTTAGGGTTTTTAACGAGGCGAGGGACAGAGGGGTTTTACCCCCGACGATGTCACAGGCCACCATCTCCCTGATATTGAAACGGGACAAAAACCCGAAGGCATGTGGTTCCTATAGGCAGATCTCTCTGATCAGTCGATTTCGACTCTTTGAGTCGATTTCAGCGGGAGCGGAGCAGGTTAGTCAATTTCAGCGGGAGCAGTGCGCAAGTGATTTCTGGGAGGTAAGTCTCTCCTTTAAAAACACTTGTCTTTGCAGGAGCAGGCCAGTCGATTTCAGCGGGAGCGGAGCAGGTTAGTCAATTTCAGCGGGAGCAGTGCGCAAGTGATTTCTGGGAGACCTTCACAGGAGCAGGCTAGTCAATTTCAGCGGTAAACACTTATCTGGTCCCGTTTTTGGTCCCCCTTTGCTGTTTTTTTTTGTCAATTTTAGTGTTTAAGGCGGGAACAGGAAGTTCGACCCGCGGACTTCTCGGAAGACCCTCACCAATAAATTCTGGTGGAGAGGAAACCCGAGACACTACACGTGTAGTGTCTCCCACCCGCCCTCCTCCTCTAACCTAATAATAAAACCCATTGGTGTGAGGTAAGTACCATATTTTATTATTATTATTATTATTTTGTTTAATTTAATTTAGTTGTTAGCCAGATCTTGGTAGAAAGTTAGAGGGATGGCAGGGAAGGGAGTGCAATGTTCCTCCTGCAGGATGTTTGAGGTGAGGGATGCCGTTAGTGTCCCTGCTGATTTTACCTGCAGGAAGTGCAGCCATCTCCAACTCCTCCAAGACCGAGTTAGGGAACTGGAGCTGGAGTTGGAAGAACTTCGGATCATTTGGGAGGCAGAGGGGGTCATAGATAGCAGCTTCAGGGAATTAGTTACACCAAAGATTGGAGATAGATGGGTAACTGTAAGAGGGACTGGGAAGAAGCAGTCAGTGCAGGGATCCCCTGCGATCGTTCCCCTGAGAAACAAGTATACCGCTTTGGATACTTGTGGGGGGGGGGACTTACCAGGGGTAAGCCATGGGGTACGGGCCTCTGGCACGGAGTCGGTCCCTGTTGCTCAGAAGGGAAGGGGGGAGAGGAGCAGAGCATTAGTAATTGGGGACTCGATAGTCAGGGGCACAGATAGGAGATTTTGTGGGAGCGTGAGAGACTCACGTTTGGTATGTTGCCTCCCAGGTGCAAGGGTACGTGATGTCTCGGATCGTGTTTTCCGGGTCCTTAGGGGGGAGGGGGAGCAGCCCCAAGTCGTGGTCCACATTGGCACTAACGACATAGGTAGGAAAGGGGACAAGGATGTCAGGCAGGCTTTCAGGGAGCTAGGATGGAAGCTCAGAACTAGAACAAACAGAGTTGTTATCTCTGGGTTGTTGCCCATGCCACGTGATAGTGAGATGAGGAATAGGGAGAGAGAGCAATTAAACACGTGGCTACAGGGATGGTGCAGGTGGGAGGGATTCAGATTTCTGGATAACTGGAGCTCTTTCTGGGGAAGGTGGGACCTCTACAGACAGGATGGTCTACATCTGAACCTGAGGGGCACAAATATCCTGGGGGGGAGATTTGTTAGTGCTCTTTGGGGGGGTTTAAACTAATGCAGCAGGGGCATGGGAACCTGGATTGTAGTTTTAGGGTAAGGGAGAATGAGAGTATAGAGGTCAGGAGCACAGATTTGACGTTGCAGGAGGGGGTCAGTGTTCAGGTAGGTGGTTTGAAGTGTGTCTACTTCAATGCCAGGAGTATACAAAATAAGGTAGGGGAACTGGCAGCATGGGTTGGTACCTGGGACTTCGATGTTGTGGCCATTTCGGAGACATGGATAGAGCAGGGACAGGAATGGATGTTGCAGGTTCCGGGGTTTAGGTGTTTTAGTAAGCTCAGAGAAGGAGGCAAAAGAGGGGGAGGTGTGGCGCTGCTAGTCAAGAGCAGTATTACGGTGGCGGAGAGGATGCTATATGGGGACTCATCTTCTGAGGTAGTATGGGCTGAGGTTAGAAACATGAAAGGAGAGGTCACACTGTTGGGAGTCTTCTATAGGCCTCCAAATAGTTCTAGGGATGTAGAGGAAAGGATGGCGAGGATGATCGTGGATAAGAGCGAAAGTAACAGGGTAGTTATTATGGGAGACTTTAACTTTCCAAATATTGACTGGAAAAGATATAGTTCGAGTACATTAGCTGGGTTGTTTTTTTGTACAGTGTGTGCAGGAGGTTTCCTGACACAATATGTTGACAGGCCAACAAGAGGCGAGGCCACGTTGGATTTGGTTTTGGGTAATGAACCAGGCCAGGTGTTGGATTTGGAGGTAGGAGAGCACTTTGGGGACAGTGACCACAATTCGGTGACGTTTACGTTAATGATGGAAAGGGATAAGTATACACCGCAGGGCAAGAGTTATAGCTGGGGGAAGGGCAATTATGATGCCATTAGACGTGACTTGGGGGGGATAAGGTGGAGAAGTAGGCTGCAAGTGTTGGGCACACTGGATAAGTGGAGCTTGTTCAAGGATCAGCTACTGCGTGTTCTTGATAAGTATGTACCGGTCAGGCAGGGAGGAAGGCGTCGAGCGAGGGAACCGTGGTTTACCAAAGAAGTGGAATCTCTTGTTAAGAGGAAGAAGGAGGCCTATGTGAAGATGAGGTGTGAAGTTTCAGTTGGGGCGATGGATAGTTACAAGGTAGCGAGGAATGATCTAAAGAGAGAGCTAAGACGAGCAAGGAGGGGACATGAGAAGTATTTGGCAGGTAGGATCAAGGAAAACCCAAAAGCTTTCTATAGGTATGTCAGGAATAAGCGAATGACTAGGGAAAGAGTAGGACCAGTCAAGGACAGAGATGGGAAGTTGTGTGTAGAGTCTGAAGAGATAGGCGAGATACTAAATGAATATTTTTCGTCAGTATTCACTCAGGAAAAAGATAATGTTGTGGAGGAGAATGCTGAGACCCAGGCTAATAGAATAGCTGGCATTGAGGTACGTAGGGAAGAGGTGTTGGCAATTCTGGACAGGCTGAAAATAGATAAGTCCCCGGGTCCTGATGGGATTTATCCTAGGATTCTCTGGGAGGCCAGGGAAGAGATTGCTGGACCTTTGGCTTTGATTTTTATGTCATCATTGGCTACAGGAATAGTGCCAGAGGACTGGAGGATCGCAAATGTGGTCCCTTTGTTCAAAAAGGGGAGCAGAGACAACCCCGGCAACTATAGACCGGTGAGCCTCACGTCTGTAGTGGGTAAAGTCTTGGAGGGGATTATAAGAGACAAGATTTATAATCATCTAGATAGGAATAATATGATCAGGGATAGTCAGCATGGCTTTGTGAAGGGTAGGTCATGCCTCACAAACCTTATAGAGTTCTTTGAGAAGGTGACTGAACAGGTAGACGAGGGTAGAGCAGTTGATGTGGTGCATATGGATTTCAGCAAAGCGTTTGATAAGGTTCCCCACGGTAGGCTATTGCAGAAAATACGGAGGCTGGGGATTGAGGGTGATTTAGAGATGTGGATCAGAAATTGGCTAGCTGAAAGAAGACAAGAGGGTGGTGGTTGATGGGAAATGTTCAGAATGTAGTTCAGTTACAAGTGGCGTACCACAAGGATCTGTTCTGGGGCCGTTGCTGTTTGTCATTTTTATCAATGACCTAGAGGAAGGCGCAGAAGGGTGGGTGAGTAAATTTGCAGACGATACTAAAGTCGGTGGTGTTGTCGATAGTGTGGAAGGATGTAGCAGGTTACAGAGGGATATAGATAAGCTGCAGAGCTAGGCTGAGAGGTGGCAAATGGAGTTTAATGTAGAGAAGTGTGAGGTGATTCACTTTGGAAGGAATAACAGGAATGCGGAATATTTGGCTAATGGTAAAGTTCTTGGAAGTGTGGATGAGCAGAGGGATCTAGGTGTCCATGTACATAGATCCCTGAAAGTTGCCACCCAGGTTGATAGGGTTGTGAAGAAGGCCTATGGAGTGTTGGCCTTTATTGGTAGAGGGATTGAGTTCCGGAGTCAGGAGGTCATGTTGCAGCTGTACAAAACTCTGGTACGTCCGCATTTGGTGTATTGCGTAAAGTTCTGGTCACCGCATTATAGGAAGGACGTGGAGACTTTGGAGCGAGTGCAGAGGAGATTTACCAGGATGTTGCCTGGTATGGAGGGAAAATCTTATGAGGAAAGGCTGATGGACTTGAGGTTGTTTTCGTTAGAGAGAAGAAGGTTAAGAGGAGACTTAATAGAGGCATACAAAATGATCAGGGGGTTAGATAGGGTGGACAGTGAGAGCCTTCTCCCGCGGATGGAAATGGCTGGCACGAGGGGACATAGCTTTAAATTGAGGGGTAATAGATATAGGACAGAGGTCAGAGATAGGTTCTTTACGCAAAGAGTAGTGAGGACTTGGAATGCCCTACCTGCTACAGTAGTGAACTCGCCAACATTGAGGGCATTTAAAAGTTTATTGGATAAACATATGGATGATAATGGCATACTGTAGGTTAGATGGCTTTTGTTTCGGTGCAACACCATGGGCCGAAGGGCCTGTACTGCGCTGTATCGTTCTATGTTCTATGTTCTAGTGTAGATGCTAAAATACTGGCCAAGCCCTTGGCGGCTAGGATTGAGGACTGTGTGCTGGACGTTATTATGGAAGATCAAACCGGGTTCGTCAAGGGCAGGCAGTTGATGGCCAACCTAAGAAGGCTGCTGAATGTGATCATGATGCCCCCGGAGAGCAGGGAGGCAGAGGTATTTGTGGCAATGGATGCCGAGAAGGCTTTCGACCAGGTTAAGTGGGACTATTTATGGGAGGTGCTGGGACGATTTGGGTTCGGGTAGGGCTTTATCGACTGGGTTAGACTGCTGTACCAGGCTCCGGAGGCTAGTGTTAGGACGAATAGCACGACGTCTGACTATTTTAGACTGTACCGAGGGACGAGGCAGGGGTGCCCCATCTCCCCACTGCTGTTTGTGCTAGCAATAGAGCCGCTGGCAATTGCCCTGAGAACTTCTAGGGGTCGGAAGGGGCTGGGAGGGGTTGGGGGGGGGACTAGCGCTGCCAAACTTTAGTAATTACTACTGGGCAGCCAACATAGCTATGATAAGGAAGTGGATGGTGGGTGCGGGGTCGGATTGGGGGCGGATGGAGGCTGCTTCATGCAGGGGCACCAGCTTGGCAGCCCTGGTTACAGCACCCCTGCCGCTCCTGCTGGCACAGTACTCCACCAGCCCTATAGTGGTGGCGACCTTGCGGATCTGGGGCCAATGGAGAAGGCATGTGGGGGAAGTGAGAGCATCAGTTTGGTCCCCAATTTGTGACAATCACCCGGTTTGCCCCGGGGAATATGGATGGTGGGTTCCGAGCATGGCGGAGGGCTGGGATTAAGAGGATGGGGGATCTGTTTTTGGAAGGGAGCTTCCCGAGCATGAGGGCGCTAGAGGAGAAATTTGGGCTGGCGAGAGGGAATGATTTCAGGTACTTGCAGGTGTGAGACTTTCTATGCAGACAGATTCCATCCTTCCCACGCCTGCCCTTAGAGGGATCCAGGACAGGGTAGTGTCCAGTGGATGGGTGGGGGAGGGGAGGGTCTCAGATATACAAAGAACTTATGGGGGCAGAGGAGTCGCAGACCGAAGAGCTGAAGCTTAAGTGGGAAGAGGAGCTCGGAGGTGAGATAGAAGAGGGCTTATGGGCGGAGGCGTTGAGCAGAGTAAATGCGACCGCAACATGCGCTAAGCTCAGCCTGATTCAATTTAAGGTTGTCCACCGAGCCCACATGACAGTGGCCCGGATGAGTAAATTCTTTGGATTAGAGGACAGGTGCGCCAGATGTCCGGGAGGACCAACGAACCATTTCCACATGTTTTGGGCATGTCCAAAACTCAAGGGGTACTGGCAGGGATTCACGGACGTTATGCCCCGGGTACTGAAAACAAGGGTGGTGATTAGTCCAGAGGTGGCAATTTTGGGGGTTTCGGAGGACCCGAGAGTCCAGGGGGAGAGAGAGGTTGACGTTTTGGTCTTTGCTTCCCTGGTAGCCCGGCGACGAATTCTGCTGGCATGGAGGGACTCAAAGCCCCCAAAGTCGGAGGCCTGGCTCTCAGATATGGCGAGCTTTCTTTGTCTGGCGAAAATTAAGTTCGCTCCGAGAGGGTCACTGTCAAGGTTCGCCCGGAGGTTGCAACCATTTGTCGACTTCTTCGCGTAAAATTAATCGTCAGCGGGGGGGGGGGGGATTTAGGGCAACGTAGATTAGGGGGGTAGTTAGGCGGGTCCTTGTAGGAGGGGAGCTGGTTTTTGCACTATGTTGATTGTTCTTTGCACACTGTTTTGTATTGTTGTTGTTTACTATGCCAAAATGCCTCAAAAAAATTGTTTATCAAAAAAAAAGAAATGTGTGTTTCTCAAATTGCAGCAGTGATGTCAGAGTGTGGGTGGAGCTGGGCTGTCTTTCACTTTCGTTGGGAGCTGAAAAGCTGCTTTGTGTCTCTGTTTAGTTTTGTTTTAGATTTGGAGAAGCTACAGTCACAGCAAGATGTGTATGAATGTTCATTTGGTGATTTTAAAGTGATAACTGCTCTCAGTAGAGAATTTAAACCTGCTGTCCTTCTGTAAAAAAGGGTCTTTGCCTTATGGATGTCTTATAGAGTACTGTATTCTTTGGGGGGGGTGGGGGGTTTGAATTGATGGTTGCTAAGATGTTCACTGTATGTTTATAAAATGTTAACTAGGTTCATAGAATGAACATTGTTTTTGTTTTAAAATACTCTCAGTTCGCTGTTGCATCATACTTGTAAAGTGGGCCCTTGTGTTCCCCATAACCAAAATCTATTTAAAGTTGTGGGTCAGGTGAACTCCATTGTACACTTTGGGGTTCTCTAAACCCTGGACCACAACAGTATTTCCAGAATGGAAATATAAAGACTGGTACTCTGGTCTAGGGACTGAATTACAGCTTGTCCAATTATCCTTTGAACCATATCTCACCTGAGGATACACGTGGTCGCGTTGGCCCAAGTCCCAGTATTAGATAAGATTGGGCCCTATCATGATACTGGTTCTGTTCAATGATCAACGCAGTTCAAAGACTTGGATGAATGTGTTCTAATGTATACTGTGCTGGTTGATCGGTAAATACTTTTAGGTATTTAATTCTTTTTATTGGGAGCAGCTTAGTACTCCCCAGAATTTAAAAAAATGAATGGAAGCAGCAGTATTAAGGCAGTTTGCTCTAGTTTCTGGTGTGTTTGCTGAGAAAGAGAGAGCAGACATTTTAGAAGCATTGCAAATAAAGCCCTGTTAAGATGTAGAAAGCTGGTGTGTCATCTCTGCATATCTCCGAGGCATGAAAAACAACCCACTGGTCATTGATTACATTTTCAGTCTGCCACATGTCTCTTTGAGTTTAATTCTCCAAACTGAACACATTTCCAAAGTCATGGCGAGAATGAGAAAACTGGCCTGAAGGAAATTCAGGATTCCCGGCAGAGTATCAATCCCCGGTCCAAATCCAAAACCACTTTGGAATTTTGGACAGGGGTTTCAGTAAAATAACTGCAATGCGCACATGTTAACCTGTTTTTCAGTTTTATTCACTTTTCGCATTTCCAGATTCTATATACGAACAAAAATCTTTTCTTTTAGACAGAGAAAGAGAAAAAAGAAAAGAGGCAGCTGTCCCCTGGGCCGGTGTCAAGTGTGACGTCCACACTCCGAAGATCTCAATCTCCAGCAAGCATGTCCAAGAGGAGTTCCTCACCTGCAATGAAGTGAGTTGCAACGTTTATCGGCCAATGGCCAAAATGTGATTTGACCCACGGTAGCATTCCTACCTCCGAGTCAGAGGTTTATGGATTTGAACATAAGTGGGAGGAGCAGGAGTTGACCATTCACCCCATTGAGCTTGCTCCACCATTCAGAATAGTGGTGACTGATTTTGGGCTCCATTTTCCCACCCACTCTCGAGATCCTTCACTCCCTTCAGAGACCCTTCAGAGATCTGTCTTACCCAGCCTTAAATATATTCATTGATGGAGCATCCAAAACCCTCTGGGGTAGTTTCCTCAGTCAGGGGGAAACAATCTTCCTGTATCCACCCTATCAAGCCCCCTTCAGAGATGTGTGTTTCAATTAGGCCATCTCTCATTTCTTAAACTTCAGAGAACCTAAGCCCAATCTACTCTGTCTCTTATCATAGGACAGCTTTCACACACCAGGGATCAATCTAGTGAACCTTTACAAAGAACAAAGAAAAGTACAGCACAGGAACAAGCCCTTCGGCCCTCCAAGCCGTGCCGATCATGCTGCCCGACTAAACGACAATCCTCTACACTTCCTGGGTCCGTATCCCTCTATTCCATCCTATTCATGTATTTGTCAAGATGCCCCTTAAATGTCACTATCGTCCCTGCTTCCACCACCTCCTCCGGCAGTGAGTTCCAGGCACCCACTACCCTCTGTGTAAAAAAAAAAAACTTGCCTCGTACATCTACTCTAAACCTTGCCCCTCGCACCTTAAACCTATGCCCCCTAGTAATTGACTCCTCTACCCTGGGGAAAAGCCTCTGACTATCCACTCTGTCTATGCCCCTCATAATTTTGTAGACCTCTACACGTCGCCCCTCAACCTCCGTCTTTTCAGTGAGAACAAACCGAGTTTATTCAACCGCTCCTCAGAGCTAATGCCCTCCATACCAGGCAACATTCTGGTAAATCTCTTCTGCACCCTCTCTAAAACCTACACATCCTTCTGGTAGTGTGGCGACCAGAATTGAACACTATACTCCAAGTGTGGCCTAACTAAGGTTCTCTACAGCTGCAACATGACTTGCCAATTCTTATACTCAATGCCCCGGCCAATAAAGGCAAGCATGCCGTATGCCTTCTTGACTACCTTCTCCACCTGTGTTGCCCCTTTCAGTGTCCTGTGGACCTGTACACCTAGATTTCTCTGACTTTCAATACTCTTGAGGGTCTTTGCTGTATTTCTCCCAATCATGTATATCCTACTTTAAATATGGAGATCAAAACCCCACACACATGCTGCCTCACCAAAACCCTGTACAATTATAGATCATAGAATTTACAGTGCAGAAGGAGGCCATTTGGCCCATCGAGTCTGCACCGGCTCTTGGAAAGAGCACCCTACCCAAGGTCAACACCGCCACCCTATCCCCATAACCCAGTAACCCCACCCAACACTAAGGGCAATTTTGGACACTCAGGGCAATTTATCATGGCCAATCCACCTAACCCGCACATCTTTGGACTGTGGGAGGAAACCGGAGCACCCGGAGGAAACCCACGCACACACGGGGAGGATGTGCAGACTCCGCACAGACAGTGACCCAAGCCAGAATCGAACCTGGGACTCTGGAGCTGTGAAGCAATTGTGCTATCCACAAGGCTACCGTGCTGCCCTATTGTTGTTCGTGATGTATATAAATAATTGTAGCAAGACCTCTTTGTTCTTGCATCCTAATCCCCCTTGCAATAAAGGCCAGCATGCTAATTGTTTGCTGTATCCGCAAGCTTACTCTTGGAGGCACCACCCAGGTCTCTCTGAACATCAGCATTTATAAGTTTTACCCAATTAAAAAAATCTGCTTTCTATTCTTGGGACCAAAGTGAATAACCTCACGCACTATGCACATTTTACCCCACATTAACCTCCATCTGCCATCTTGTTTCCCACTCACTTACCTTGTCTATGTATCCATGCAACCTCTCTTTGTCCTCCTCACAGCTCACGTTCCCACCTAGCTTTGTATTATCAGCAAATTTAGATACATTTCTCTCTCTCTCTCCATCTAAGCCATTAATATGGTTTGTAATAAATGAAGGCCTAGTACTAACCCCTTTGCTACACCACTATTCACTGACTGCCAATTTAAAAATGCCTAATTTACGTCTAATTTGTTGGATGACCAATCGTCTCTCCTTGTAAATATATCATCCCCAACTCCATGAACCCTACTCTTGCCGATTAATGTTTTGTGTAGAACTTTATCGAATGTTTTTTGGAAATCTGGACTACCAGATCTACAGATCTCCCATTTATGTACACTGCTGGTTATAATCCCCCAAAAGTCTAATAAATGGACTTATTAGTGATGGATAGCATGGTTTTGTGAAGGGGAGGTCGTGCCTCAGTATGGTAGTTGAGGGAAAGGCAGTAGATGTTGTATACATGGACTTCAGTAAAGCCTTTGACAAGGTACCTCATGGTAGACTGGTACGAAAGGTGAAGTCACATGGGATCAGAGGAGAGCTGGCAAGTTGGATACAGAACTGGCTTGGGCACAGAAGACAGAGGGTAGCAGTAGAAGGGTGTTTTTATGAATGGAAGGCTATGACTAGCGGCGTTCCACAGGGATCAGTTCTGGGGCCTTTGTTGTTCGTGGTGTATATAAATAATTTGGAAGAAAATGTAGCTGGTCTGATTAGTAAGTTTGCAGATGACCCAAAAATTGGTGGAGTTGCGGATTGTGAAGAGGATTGTCAAAGGACACAGCAAGATATAAACTGGTTGGAGTCTTGGGCGGAGAAATGGCAGATGGAGTTTAATCCAGACAAGTGTGAGGTAATGCACTTTGGAAGGTCCAATGCATGTAGGAATTACACAATAAATGGTAGAACTCTTGCGAGTACTGACAGGCAGAGAGATCTGGGCGTGCATGTCCACCAATCACTGAAAGTGGCAACGCATGTGGATAAGGTGGTCAAGAAGGCATACGGCATGCTGGCCTTCATCAGTCGGGGCATTGAATATAAAAATTGGCAAGTCATGTTGCAGCTGTACAGGACCTTTGTCATGTGAGAGTACCTTTAAGAAATGGGTGTTTATAAATGGGTGTGTATATAAATATCTGTAGTGAGAGTACCTTTAAGAAATGGGTGTTTACTGCAGTGATGTCAGAGAGTGAGTGGAGCTGGGCTGCCTGTCAGCTTTTTACTTTCGTTTTAGGCTGTTTGCTGCAGGGTGTGTTTTAGTTTCGTTTTCAGAGCTGGATAGCTGCAGTCACAGCCAGAAGGTGTATGAATCTCTCTCTGTAATCTAAAGACTGTAAATCGATCCTGGTGATTTAAAACTAATAACAGTTGTGACTTAAACCTGATGTGCTTCTGGTAAAAGGTGTTTTAAGTTGTATGGACGTTAAAGGATTACTTAGTGTTGTAGTCTTTGGGGGTTGTATTTGAATTAATGGTTGCTAAGATGTTCCCTATGTTTTAAAAAGGTTAACTTGAGTTCATAGAATAAATATTGTTTTGCTTTAAAAAATACTTTTCCATTTCTGCTGTTCCACACCTGTAGAGTGAGCCGTGTGCTCCCCATACCACAATCTATTAAAAGTTGTGGGTCAGGTGAATTCCATGATACACTTTGGGGTTCTCTAAACCCTGGTCCATAACACTTAGGTAGACCTCATTTGGAATATCGTGTACAAATCTGGTCGCCACACTACCAGAAGGATGTGGATACTTTGGAGAGGGTACAGAAGCAGTTTACGAGGATGTTGCCTGGTATGGAGGGCATTAGCTATGTGGAGAGGTAGATAAACTCGGTCTGTTCTCACTGGAACAACGGAGGTTTAGAGGCAACCTGATAGAGGTCTACAAGATTATGAGTGGCATGGATAGAGTGGATAGTCAGATGCTCTTTCCTAGGGTAGGAGAGTCAAGTACCAAGGACATAGGTTTAAAGTGAGTGGGGAAAAGTTTAGAACAGACGTGCAAGGCAAGTTTTCTACACAGAGGGTGGTAAATGTATGGAACGTGCTGCCTGGGGAGATGGTGGGCAGGTACGATAGGGGCATGTAATGGGCATCTAGACAAATATATGAATAGGGTGGGAATGGAAGGATATGGACTCCGTAAGTGCATACAGTTTTAGTTTAGGCAGGTACCATGGTCGGCGCAGGCTTGGAAGGCCTAGGGCCTGTTCCTGTGCTGTATTCTTTGTTCTTAAATTAGATTTCCCTTTCGTAAAACCATGCTAACTTTGTCTGATCATGCTATTATTTTCTACGTGCATTGTTAAGATTTACCAATGGATGTAGGAAATTATAACAAGATCAGTAAGAATCTTAATATAGATTCCAGCACTTGCAATGACTGCTGTCAGGCTAACTGGCCTGCAATTCCCTTTTTTCTCTCTCCCTCTTTTGAACAACAACAAAGCAATATAAATAATCGTGGCCAATTTTAAACAAATAAATAAATAATATATTTTTTAAAAAACCAAGTGGCAACTGCCTTGTCAAAAATAGTTACTCTCCAAAGATACAATCCAATATACATTACCTATAACAAGTGTCTATACATATACAATGACATCCCTGAGAGTCCGTCCGGTTCCTCCCCCCTCCCCTCCCCCCTGGGTTGCTGCTGTTGTCTTCTACTTTTCCATTCCCTCTATCTTTCTGTGAGGTAGTCGACGAATGGTTGCCACCGCCTGGTGAACCCTTGAGCCGAACCTCTTAATACGAACTTAATCCGTTCTAACTTTATAAACCCTGCTATGTCGTTTATCCAGGTCTCCACACCCGGGGGTCTGGCTTCCTTCCACATTAACAATATCCTGCGCCGGGCTACTAGGGACGCAAAGGCCAAAACATCAGCCTCTCTCGCCTCCTGCACTCCCGGCTCTTCTGCAACCCCGAATATAGCCAACCCCCAGCTTAGTTCGACCCGGACCCCCACCACCTTCGAAAGCACCTTTGCCACCCCCACCCAGAACCCCTGTAGTGCCGGGCATGACCAGAACATGTGGGTGTGATTCGCTGGGCTTCTCGAGCATCTCGCACACCTATCCTCTACCCCAAAAAATCTACTGAGCCGTGCTCCAGTCAAATGCGCCCTGTGTAGAACCTTGAATTGTATCAGGCTTAGCCTGGCACACGAGGACGATGAGTTTACCCTACGTCGGGCGTCAGCCCACAGCCCCTCCTCAATCTCCTCCCCCAGCTCTTCTTCCCATTTCCCTTTCAGCTCATCTACCATGATCTCCCCCTCGTCCCTCATTTCCCTATATATGTCCGACACCTTACCATCCCCCACCCATGTCTCTGAGATCACTCTATCCTGCACCTCCTGCGTCGGGAGCTGCGGAAATTCCCTCACCTGTTGCCTCGCGAAAGCCCTCAGTTGCATATACCGAAATGCATTCCCTTGGGGCAACCCATATTTTTCCGTCAGCGCACCCAGACTCGCAAACATCCCATCCACGAACAGATCTCTCAATTGTACTACCCCAGCTCTTTGCCATGCTCCAAATCCTCCATCCATTCTCCCCGGAACAAACCTATGGTTATTTCTTATCGGGGACCGCACCGAGACAAATTATTTATTTAACACACACACACTCATTCATCCACGGAGGCCTTCACTCAATCAAAGGAAATTCAAAGCATGCTACTTTCATGTAATCTCAACAAACTGAAAAATAAAATTAGAATTTTAAAAGAAAACAAAGGAAGCGGATTGAGACCGTAGTCTTCATTCTTCTTTCTTCAAAACCTGTAATTAAAACTTAAAGAAAAGGTAAGTTCTCCAGCAAATATATAAATAGTAAGTTTAACACTCTTCTCCAGCCACAATGGGCTTTTCCATTGCCCCAGAATCACCACTCTCCTGCTCGAACAACTGCTTTACATTATCCTGCTCCTCACTCAATCTAATTCAAAATACAACTACATACATACATTAAGCAAGCGACTTTGAAATGACTAACAAAACCAGACCACAGAGGGTTAACTCAAATGACACAGGCATTAGACAATCTCAGTTTCTCTGCTAATTCTACTACTCTACTTATCAGTACAGATACGGAAAGCACGCTGGGTTTACATCACTACTGACGAACGTACCGACTACAAGACAGTTGACGCTACCAAACAGTACAGGAGGGGGTGGATAAACCAGCCACCACCCGCTGAGAGGAGCGCTGATGCAACTGTGCTGCGCTTATTAACCTCGAGGGTCCATACCCTACTTATTGACCTTTGGATCTCAGACCCTTGCTAATTTTCTGTAGTACGTGACCCATTTGGGTCACTTCTCACTCTGGGCACTCTGGCATTTTTCTACTCTTTACTTATTCTCTCTCTCTCGCTGGGTTCATCGCAGGTGAGTGGGAATCGACAGGGGTAGGGATCTGACTTTCACTAAACTCCTTCCCACAGATTTTATCCAGCTCCCTTGATGATCCCCGATCTAAATACGTAGTTCACCTCGTGTTTACGGACACCTGGTTTGTGGCCCAATTTACTGGTTGGAAACCTGTACTGTCCTTCACTCAACACTGGCCGTCACGTGGGGCATTTTCCCTCTCAATTCTGGCTCAGCCGGAGTGTTGGAGAACACGCGATTGATAGGTTCGACTTCAGAGCAACTAGGTTACTTCTTATAGAATCCCACCCAAGATATACCAATGTTGTATCTGTAAAATATCAGATATTTCGACCAGTCTATTAATCAAAGGTTTTACCCAGGTTGATTGATTGATATTTATTGTCACATGTACCGAAGTACAGTGAAAAGTATTTTTCTGTGGCCAAGGGAGCATACACAGTACGTACATAGTAGACAAAAGAATAATCGACAGAATACATTGACAATGGTACATCAACAAATAGTGATTGGTTACAATGCAGAACAAGGCCAAACAAGAGCAGCATATGGTGTTGAGAATAGTGTTCTTACAGGGAACGGATCAGTCCGAGGGGGAGTATTTGAGGAGTCTTGTAGCTGTGGAGAAGAAGCTGTTCCTATGTTTGGATGTGCGGATCTTCAGACTTCCGTACCTTCTGCCTGATGGAAGAGTCTGGAAGAAGGCAATGCCTGGGTGTGAGGGGTCTCTGACAATGCTATCTGCCTTTCTGAGGCAGCGGGAGGTGTATACAGAATCAATGTGATGCATTGTGATGCAAGCTTGTGTGATGCATGGGCTGAGTTCACCACACTCTGTAGTTTGTTGCGATCTTGGACCGAGCAGTTGCCATACCAGGCTGTGATGCAGCCGGATAGGATGCTCTCTATCGCACATCTGTAGAAGTTTGTGAGAGTTGATGCAGACATGTCGAATTTCTTTAGCTTCCATAGGAAGTAGAGACGTTGTTGGGCTTTCTTGACTGTTGCATCAACGTGAATGGATCAGGACAGACTGTTGGTGATGGTGACTCCTAAGAACTTAGAGCTATTGACCATCTCTAGGCTTCAAAACCCAGGGTCCCATATTCTTGTGATGGTTGTGATTCCCAGGTTATCACTGCTGTTATCAACTTTTATCAACCTTTTGATGACCCTTTGGTTTTTAAAACACTCCCAATCCTCAGGCTTGCCACAATTCTTTGCAACATTGCAAGCCTCTTTTTTTAATATAGTACTATCCTTAGCTTCCTGAGCGATACAGGGATGAATCTTTCTTGCTGAGTTTTTGTTCTTCAGTGGGGCGTATTTTTGTTGAGCATCTTGAATTCTTTCTTTAAATGTCTCCCATTGTCTATTTACAGTCATACCCTTAGTCTACTTGTCCAATCAACTTTAGCCAGTTCTCCACTCACACCTACATCGTTGACTTTGTTTAAGTTTAGATTTGTCTGTGATTAGAGTATGATACTTTCAGACTTCAAATGGAATTATATTGTATGCTGATCCACCAGGCGAAGAGCTCAAGAGCCAAATGGAGGTGAAAACAAAATCGAACAATCTAATACAGCTCTCATTCAAACAAATAAGATCTCTGCAGAGGTTGACATAAGACAACACTACAAAAAGTATAAAGTTCAAAAAGGTCTTGACACTTCCATAAGAAGATTCTATGGAAGATCTGTCATGATATGCAGCTAATGAACACATAGAATAGGACACGACCAATGAGCAGTCAGGGCACTCAGGGGTGGTATCTCACTATAAAAGGGATGAGGCACTCACACCCCGCCTCTTTCCACAGACCAACATCTACAGAGTGAGACAGGGTGTATCATCAGCATCACACGCTAGCACATGGCTTAGAGCAAGGCTGGTTCAGTTAGACTGAGTTATTTCATTTAGATTAGCAGAGAGTCAAACTCGTTGAGAACTGTGCTAATAGTTTAATAAAACACATTGAACTCACTTCAAAGTCTGGAGCATCTTTTACTCAAAACTGCATCAAGTGGCAGCTTGTGTTATTCCAAATTACATAGCACAACATGATACCAGGAGTCTGTTCAATCTAGTTAGTTCAACTCAGCAAGATCCGTGACGACCAGCGAATGTATACCGGCACAATGGAAAAGATTCCGGCTCCTCATCAGCTCAGGACTTCCGGCAATCTCAGTGCCAACTGGTGGCCATTCAAGCAGAAATTCAGCTTTACGTCAAAGCATCAGACCTCAATGGTGCGTCTGATGCACGGAAGATAGCTCTTTTCCTCACCACAGCGGATGATCACGCCTTGGAAATATTCAACTCATTTCACTTCGCCGAAGACCAGGACAAGGCAAAGTTTCAGACCATCCTGGACAAGTTTGACAGCCACTGTGAGGTGAACACCAACAAAATCTTTGAGCGCTACATATTCAAGCAGCGATTGCAAGGTGTAGCGCACAATGACTTACGAGAGAGACGAGAAGTGATGAAGTCGAAGGTAAAGAGTAAAGACGAATTCTTCAACTCATATTTAACTAACCTTAGACTGCGTGCGCAATCCTGCAACTTTGGTGATATCATTGACTCCCATGATCAGAGACCAAATCGTTTATGGAGTTCATTCTGATCTTCTGAGAGAGCAGTTACTGGAGATCAAGCATATGACCCTACCAGTCCCGATTGAAACACGCACAGTGCATGAGCACGCTAAAAATTGCTATTCCCAGTACAAAACGGCAGAAAATGATAAACTGCGCAGGTGCAGACGTCTGAGAACCGCACTGCGCATGTGCAATGACGCCCGGAGCGTCAGGACACCGACGTCATGATGTGTTCGAAATGTGGCACCGCCCATTTAAAGAAACACTGCCCTGCAAGAGGCAGACGCTGTTTAAACTGCGGGAAGCCAGGCCACTATGCAGCCCTGTGCAGATCTGCACCACCAGTCAGGAGCCAGCGCTCCCAATTCCGACAACGGCGCATCTGGAGTGTGCAACAACTCCTACAGGATTCTGATCCCGGAAGTGCAACGGATCCAGATGATGAATGCCTGGACAACGCCTACCTTGTGGGCATTATTACAACATGTGAATATGCCACACCAGACTCATCGCAAGTCCAGTCAATCCTAGCTGTGGATTCCGAGGACGAATGGCGAGCCATGATGAAGATCAACCACTGCCCCATCCAGTTCAAGCTGGACACAGTTGATTCTGTCAACCTCCTCTCACAGGCAGACTTTGGACGCATTAAGAAGCCCCCCACGGTCCTCCCAGCTGCCTGCAAGCTCCTGGATTACAACGGGAATGCCATCACGGCACTGGGATCCTGCCATCTGCACGTATCCAACCGACACACACAAGCACGGTTACGTTGTTAAGCCAGACAGGGCATCCCTACTAGGTGCGCACACCTGCAAGCAGCGGAACCTCATTCAAAGAGTTTGCACCACAACATCCTCCCATGTGGATCTTCAGGCCGGCATCGACGACATCCTCACCCAGTATCCAGATGTGTTCGACGGGATGGGCACGCTGCCGTATAGATACAAGATTCTGCTACGACCTGAAAGCCAAACTCACCACTGCACCAGTCCTGGCATTCTTCGACCACGACCGGGAGACAAAGATGTCCACAGATGCGAGTCAGGATGGCATCGGTGCGGTGTTGCTTCAATGAGATGACACATCATCCTGGGCACCAGTAGCCTACGCATCAAGGGCGATGACGCCCACTGAAAACAGATATGCACAGATTGAGAAGGAGTGCTTGGGTCTTCTCACCGGCATCCTCAAATTTCATGATTATGTCTACGGCCAGCTGACATACACTGTCGAGACGGATCATAAGCCTCTGGTCCACATCATCCTCAAGGACCTGAACGACATGACGCCTCGGTTGCAGAGAATCTTGCTTAAACTTAGGAGGTATGACTTCAACTTGGTGTACACACCTGGCAAGGAGTTCATCATCGCTGATACATTGTCCCGCTCCGTCACCTCGCCCAGTGAGACGCTGGAGATCATCCAGCACATCGAATCGCAGGTGCAGCTGTGTGCTAGCACTCTCCCGACGACAGATGAGAAGGTAGTTCTCATCCGTGATGAGACAGCCAAAGACCCCCTCTTGCAGCGCGTCATCCACAACCTCACCAATGGCTGGCAGAAAGGGCAGTGCCCAAAATTTTACAATGTGAAGGATGACCTGACGGTGATTGATGGTATCCTCCTCAAGCTGGACAGGATTGTCATTCCGCTCAGTCTCCAGAGCTTGGTGCTGCGCCAGATTCATGAGGGACACCTGGGCGTCGAGAAGTGCAGATGCAGAGCCCGGCAAGCTGTCTACTGGCCCGGCATCAGCCAGGACATCACGAACATGGTCCTGAACTGTGCTATCTGTCAGCAGTTCCAGCCAGCGCAGAGCAAGGAGATGCTCCAACAGCATGACATAGTGACCTCTCCATGGTCCAAGGTTGGCATCGACCTCTTTCATGCGAATGGTCGTGACTCCGTATTGATCATGGACTATTTCTCGAATTACCCTGAGATGCTGAAGCTCCCGGACCTCACCTCTCGGACCATCATCAAAGCCTGTAAGGCGATGTTCTCAAGGCGTAGCATCCCAATCACCGTCATGAGCGACAATGGCCCGTGCTTTAACAGTCGAGAATGGTCCATGTTTGTCAGGTCATACAATTTCCAGCATGTCACCTCCAGTCCGCACTATCCGCAGTCCAATGGAAAAGTCGAGAAAGGGGTGCACATTGTGAAACAGGTCATCTGCAAGGCCGCGGACTCTGCTTCCGACACACGCCTTGCACTGCTCGCGTACAGGGCGACTCCATTGTCCACTGGCATGTCGCTTGCTCAACTCCTGATGAACGGGGACGTGCGGACGACGCTTCCAGCCATACACCTGCCCAACCTGGATCACCTCCCAGTGGTGCAGAAGCTGCAGCAGCTCAGAGACTGTCAAAAGCAGGGCTATGATGCCCCATGCCACCGATCTGGCCGTGCTATCCCCGGCAGACACTGTTAGGATCAAGATACCGGATGATGGGTGGTCTGCCCCGACTATCGTTGTTCGACAGGCCACGCCCCGCTCTTATGTGGTACGTATGGCCGATGGCTCCATCATGCGAAGGAATCGACCGGCACTGCGCAAAGTTGCCTGCCCACAACCACCTTCTCTTCCATTTCCATCTGTTGAATTGCCACCTCCTGATACCTCACACCACGAGGCCACCAGTCAGGCTTCCATCCCGCCTGTCAAGGCGTCTTCGTCCCCTCCGCCACCTCTCCAGCGGTCGACCAGGATCAGACGCAAGCCTCAGAGACTGGACTTGTTAGCGTTTGTTTTGTTTGCTCTGTTCTGTTGTCCTCGGTCAGTCACGTTACACAGACTCATTCACATGTAAATACATTCACATACGCCAACAAAACATTTTTTAAAAAGGGGCGATGTCATGATATTCAAACATGCAGCCAATGAACACATAGAATAGGACACGACCTATAAGCAGTCAGGACACTCAGGGGTGGTATCTCACTATAAAAGGGATGAGGCACTCACACCCCGCCTCTTTCCACAGACCAACATCTACAGAGTGAGACAGGGTGTATCCTCAGCATCACACCCCAGCAAGTGGCTTAGAGCAAGGCTGGTTCAGTTAGACTGAGTTACTACGTTTAGATTAGCAGAGAGTCGAACTCATTGAGAACTGTGCTAATAGTTCAATAAAACACATTGAACTCACTTCAAAGTCTGGAGCATCTTTTACTCAAAACTGCATCAAGTGGCAGCTTGTGTTATTACAAATCACATAACACAACAAGATCAACAGTGTTAAGAAAAGGTTTTGACATTCTTGATCTGGCAGAGTGCTGATAACAGCAGTTATCTGGAAGTCCTTTCAGATAGATCTTTGGTATCTTTGTTAACTCTCACTTGTTGCACCTTCGCCGGCTTTCAATACAGACAACTTATGGGAATAGAGGGATACGGACCCAGAAAGTGTAGAAGGTTTTAGTTTAGACGGTCAGCATGGTCGGCATAGGCTTGGAGTGCCAAAGAGCCTGTTCCTGTGCTGTACTTTTCTTTGTTCTTTGTCCTTTGACAATATTCTGGCTGAAGGTGAATACTCCATTCTGGCTTGCAGGCAATATGGTTTTGGGAAGGGGGGGTGGTGATGGAGAGGAGAGAGAGAGATTCTGTCACAGTTTGCTCCCAAGGCACATATTGAGGTCAAAATAAATTTTCAGAGAGAACTTCTCCTAGGTTAGATGTATTCAGCCAATCAGCAAGGGCCTCATGCCTGGCAACAGCAGTTTTTGTTATGTTAACTCAAAGTAAATAAAATGACTCTTGTCTCACCAGATGTCTTGTTGGTCATATATGTTGCGTGTAAATTATCAGACACTTTAACCAGTTTATTAGTAAAACCTTTTACCCAGTGTCCTTATTTGCGAGATGAACAAAGGACAAACACAGGCACATGATTCAGTCCAAATTTATTCACAAACACAATAAATGTTTACAAACAGTAACTATCCCAAATTATCTCAATATTATTTGCCCAAGATTCTAATACTACCCATGCCGATGAACTCGATCGACTCACGGGCCCAATTCTCTTTTTAACATTTTTTTTCCAATTAAGGGGCAATTTAACGTGGCAAATCCCCCTACCCTGCACATTTTTAGGTTGTGGGGGTGAGACCCACACAGACAAGGGGAGAATGTGCAAACTCCACACAGACAATGACCCGGGGCCGGGATCGAACCTGGGCCCTCAGCACTGTGAGGCAGCAGTGCTAACCGCTGGATCCAATTCTCTGAGTCTGCCATCTCAAAGTCCTCGCCTGCGAAGGCGGTTCACGCGCTTCCTCTTCCATCTGTCACTGGTTCACCACCGAGTCTTATCCTTAGTCTACGTATTGAGTCTTCGCTAGAGATGGTCTCTAGTTGTCCCTTCTGATCCCCTCTTCATGCCTTTTGAGAAGATTCTCTGACCTTCAGCCAATGAGGCAGGGGTCACAACATGGCGTTGCCAATTCCAAATCTGTAGGAGACCAAGAACTTCCCCCAGTGGTCCACCTTCATCTGCATTGTCTGCGGACAACCTTATTCCATATAAGGTAACGGCGGGAATCTGAGGTGCCAGAAAGTCTGGTTGAATCTGGGGAATACCCAGCAATTGTCCTTATCTGAATAGGGCGATTATCTCCAATCCCTGTTTGCAGGACAAGTCCAAATTTGCCTGAATCTGACCAGTGTATTCAAACTTGGCCTGTTTAAATTCCCTTCAGGCCTGGCTGCGGGCCATGGTTTAATTAAAAGTGTCCAATTTTGTGTCGGGCCTACGATTCAGGCTGTTGGCCATCTGGCCACATATAAATGAAGTTATGTGATTACTTGAGAAAAACAGCTTGGCCACAGATCAAAGTAAATTTTCAACCTTTAAAAGAAAACTCAGGAAGGGGGAGCGTTCAAATAATTCAATGTTCTTCCAATTTTGGAGACATGGACTCCTCGCATACAGAACTGAAAATCATGTGCCAAATTTTACAATTTGTAAAATAGTAACGCCAAAACAGTTTGTCAAAAATATATTCAGTATGTCTAAAGATTTAATAGCTCCATGGACTTTCTGTTCATCATTCTGCAGGGCCAGTTCAAAGATTCGAACCCGTTCTCCCAGCTCTGGCAAAGAGTTCCCCACATCTCCCACTTCCAGCGGCAAGCCTTCCCCAATGAGAAGACGGCCATCTTCTAATAACATCGCAGGAAGCACAGGAAGTAAAAAAAAGAGCAAAGAAAAGGGGGATCTAGCACGACAGAAATCGGAGGAGGCTGCAGGAGGTGACATTAAATCGCCAGAGGTGGCTGAAAGGGACACTCCAGTGACAACTCCAGTGAAAGAACATGAAAGGAAGAAAACGGTGCTGGGTGAAGGTGATTAAAACAACCACTTGCATTTAAATAGTATCTTCAATGTAGTAAAACATCCCTGGCCCTTTTCAGGAACATTGTCAAACTCAAATTTGACCCATGTCACATACAGAGATAATAACACGAGTGGCAAACAGCTTGATCAACAGGGTTGGTTTTAAGGAGCAAGGTATGTGAAGTAGGAATGCCGAGAGATTTAGGAAGAAAATTCCAGAGCTTGGGGCCCAGGCAGCTGAAATAACGGCTGCCAATGGTGGCACAATGGGAATCAGAGAAGGGCAAGAGTCTGGCATCAAAGGAGCGCAGATAATGTGGAGGATGGTAGGGCTGGAACAGGCAGAGTTGTTCAATGCTACATTTCAAAAATAAAACGTTTTCAGACAGTATAGAGCTCGTGGATGGACCTGTTTAATTTAGCTGTGTCATCTCATAATATTGACACTATAAGGATGGCCTGACAGTGCACAGGATTCATTCTGCTTGATTGAACAGTATTTAACCTTGGCAGCAAGGTGTGACCTCCCATCTTTCCCTGTAAAACCCACTGAAGGGCCAGCATCATTGTCATTGCTCGCTGAATTGAATGGAGCAGACTGTGCTCTCTGGAGTTTATAAGAATGAAATAAGGCCTCACTGAAACATTTCTGAGAGGTTGAAGAATCTAGAGCTGTGCACCAGTGCCTTGGAATGAAGGGCCAGCCATTTATGACCAAGATGAGGAGACATTTCTTCATTTAGAGGGTTGTGACTCTTTGTAATTCTCCAGCCCAGATGGCTGTGGATATTTCAGCAGTGAGCATATTTAGGAGTGAGATTGGCAGGCATTTGGCCTTGGGGAATCCAGTGATATGGGGAGGAAGCGTGAAAGAGGAGTTGAGGCAGAAGCTGAGCCAAGATTACATTGAACGACGGAGCAGGCTCGATAAGCCGAATGGTCTACACCTCCTCCTATTGCTTATGTTCTTAATGGATTGAAGCAGCAATCTACAACAGAGTGTAAGGACGCAAGTCTGCATCAGGTATGAGTGCCAATCCCGCCAGAGTAGTCTGTGAATGTGAACGTACTTCAACACTGTAAATAAAAGGTTGGTATCAGTAAAAATGCACACAAGCCCATTGGATTGTTGTAAAAACCCATTTGGTTCACTGGGAAAGGAAACCTGCCGTCCTTACCGGGTCTGGCCCACATGTAATTCAGGACCCACAGCAATGTGGTTGACTCTTAACTATCCTCTGAAATGGCCGATAAAGCCACTCAGTGGTAACAAACTCAGGACAACTAGAGCTGAGCACTGGTGCAAGAAGGCAGAGGAAGAGGAAAAAAGGTGAGGATGGTGACATTTTATCTGTTTTTTACCATTTCTTATTCGATATTTTTTTTCTGTATGCGCTTTTCCCTTGCTTTGTTCCCGATCAGCAGGACAGAGGCCCTGAAGCTGACGTATTAATCCTATCCTCCTTCTCTGCTCATACTGCCTGTTCCAGTGGGTGTCTCCAGTGTTTTCTGTTTAAATCTCAGATTGCCAACATCTACAGAATTTCTGACTTTTTGCATCTTTGTGATATACGAGGCAATGAATCCACTTGGAGCCAATCCTTTGTGACATTTCCAGTGTTTTTGTGTTGAAATACAGATAGGAAATACGGGGCTGGATTCTCCGCTCCCCGACGCCGAAATCGCGTTCGGCGAGGGGGCGGAGAATCCCCAATGATGCCAAAATCGGGGGCGGCATCCCTTTCGCGATGCTCCGTCCCCTGAAAAGCTACGCCGCGCCACGTATCCAGGGCCACAGGCCTTTGCCTGAGGCCCACCTCGTGATGCTCTGTCACCGACCGGCCGAGTTTCCGACGGCGTGGGACACGTATGGTCTCACCCGTCGTGAATTCAGCGTGGCAGCTGCGGACTCTCCCAGGGTAGAGGGGTCAATTACTAGGGGGCATAGGTTTAAGGAGCGAGGGGCAAGGTTTAGAGGAGATGTACGAGGCAAGTTTTTTTACACAGAGGGTAGTGGGTGACTGGAACTCGCTGTTGGCCGAGGTGGTGAAAGCAGGGACGATAGTGACGTTTAAGGGGCATCTTGACAAATACATGAATAGGATGGGAATAGAGGGATACGGACCCCGGAAGTGTAGAAGATTTTAGTTCAGACGGGCATGGTCAGCGCAGGCTTGGAGGGCTGAAGGGCCTGTTCCTGTGCTGTATGTTTCTTTGTGTGGTCGTCTGTGTAGAGGTATTACGGTACCTGGTAATGCTGGAACACCATTGGTAGAGATTGTATGCTTCCTATTGGTCAAGCTGTATGGTAGCTCCGCCCTGCAAGGCGGGGTAGAAGAGCCCGTGCCGCCCCAGCAGCCTTCATTCTGTACCTGAGACTGCTGGGGGAAACATCTAGCTTATTAAAGCCTTCAGTTGGACTACAACCTCGCTTTAGTGGTCATTGATCGTGCATCAATTTAATAATCTAGATTTAAAAGGATGGAGATCTGAACCAAGCCGGAGTGTCTGCAACTCAGCCCCCACGCGGCGAACTCAGCGGCAATCTTCAAGCACTGGCTGGCGTATTTTAAAGGATATCTCGGAACGGCCGAAAACACACCCACGGGAGAGCAGAAAATGCAAGTCCTGCACTCGAGCGTGAGCCCGGAGATTTACACCCTCATCGAGGAAGCGGAAGACTTTGATGCAGCAATAGAGCTGCTAAAAGGACATTATATTCGCCCGGTAAACCAGGTCTACACCCAACATCTGCTACCAACGAGGCGACAAATCCCTGGGGAATCGCTGGAAGAATTCTACCGTGCACTCCTGGTGTTGGGAAGAAACTGCAGCTGCCCACAAGTTTCGGCGAGCGAACACACAACTCTTGGTCCGGGACGCTTTCGTGGCAGGTATGCTGTCCTCCCAAATCCGTCAGCGATTGCTGGAAAAAGACACTCTAGGTCTCAAGGAGGCACGGCCCCTTGCAGGCTCCCTGGATGTGGCCTCCAGAAACGCCCGTGCGGCAGCCCCCTGGGCAGCGTGGAACCCCTCCGCAGCCGATCCCGAGACATCCCCCATCCCCCCACAAGCTTGTGCTGCAAGGCGGCCTGGCTACCCCGGGGGGGCCCCGCTGCTAATTTTGCAGGCAGGCCAAACAGCACTGCCCGGCCCGCGCATCCACCTGCAAGGGATGCGGTAAAAAGGGCCACTTCGTGGTATGCCAGGCCCGTGCGGTCGCCGCGGTCTCCTGAGGCGACTGTGGACTGCCACCACAAACCTCTCCACACTCCCCGGGCGGCCAGCGGGCACCGCCATCTTCCTACTCCAGGATCACATGCAGCCCCCCCCCCGGGCGCCGCCATCTTGTCCCGCGGACGCCATGCTCGATGGATGGGCGTTGCCATTTTGTGCACTCCCAGCCATGTGCGACCAATGGGAGCCGCCATCTTGGATGGACTCCCAGGACCCCAGCTCGGCTGACCATACACTGCCCGAAGAGAACACTCAACTGCTGAGATTAGCCTCGGTGACCCTGGATCAGTCCCGGCCTCGAACACTCTCAACTGCTACAACAACGGTACTTATCAACAGTCCTGCCTAATCGACTCTGGGAGCACGGAGAGCTTCATACACCCCAACACGGTAAGGCGCTGTTCTCTCCTCGTCCACCCCTTTAATCAAAAAATGTCCCTGGCCTCCGGCTCCCACTCAGTAGAGATAAAGGGGTTTTGTGTAGCAAACCTCACAGTCCAGGGAAGGGGGTTTAAAAATGACCGGCTCTACGTCCTCCCCCACCTCTGCGCGGCCATACTCCTAGGTTTAGACTTCCAGTGTAATCTCCAAAGTCTAACTTTCAAATTCGGCGGCCCTATACCCCCCTCACTGTCTGCGGCCTCGTGACCCTCAAGGTCGACCTGCCTTCCCTGTTTGTGAACCTCACCCCAGATTGCAAACCCGTCGCCACCAGGAACAGACGGTACAGTGCCCAGGATCGGATCTTTATTAGGTCAGAGGTCCAAAGGCTACTGAGGAAGAAGTCATTGAAGCGAGCAACAGTCCCTGGAGAGCTCAAGTAGTGGTGGTAAAGACCAGGGAGAAGCATAGGATGGTCATTGACTACAGTCAGACCATCAACAGATATACACAGCTGGACGCGTACCCTCTCCCCCGCATATCCGACCTGGTAAACAGAATCGCGCATTACGAGGTCTTCTCCACGGTGGATCTTAAGTCAGCCAACCACCAGCTCCCCATCCGCACTAGTGACCGCAAATACACTGCCTTTGAGGCAGATGGGCGGCTCTACCACTTCTTAAGGGTTTCCTTCGGTGTCACCAACGAGGTCTCGGTCTTCCAGCGCGAGATGGACCGAATGGTTGACCAGTACGGTTTACGGGCAACATTCCCGTATCTCGATAATGTCACCATCTGCGGCCACGACCAGCAGGACCATGACACCAACCTCCGAAAATTCCTCCAGACCGCAAAGATCCTTAACCTTACATACAACAAGGATAAATGCATGTTTAGCACCGACTGTCTGGCCATCCTCGGCTACGTAGTGCGAAATGTAGTTATAGGCCCCGACCCTGAACGCATGCGCCCCCTTATGAAGTTCCCCCTCCCTCACTGCTCCAAGGCCCTGAAGCGCTGCCTAGGGTTTTTCGCTTACTATGCCCAGTGGGTCCCCAACTATGCTGACAAGGCCCGTCCCCTGATCCAATCCACATCTTTTCCCCTGTCGATAGAGGCCCACCAGGCCTTCAGCCGCATCAAAGCAGACATTGCAAAGGCCACGATGCACGCCTCGACGAGTCCCTCCCCTTCCAGTTCGAGAGCGACGCGTCTGACGTAGCTCTGGCGGCCACCCTCCACCAAGCGGGCAGACCCGTGGCCTTCTTCTCACGTACCCTCCATGCTGCCGAAATCCGCCACTCCTCAGTCGAAAAGGAGGTCCAGGCCATAGTAGAAACTGTGCAACATTGGAGGCATTACCTGCCCGGCAGGAGATTCACTCTCCTCACTGACCAACGATAATGTTCGATAATGCACAGCGGGGCAAGATAAAAAACGATAAGATCTTGTGGTGGAGGATCGAACTCTCCACCTACAACTACAAGATCTTGTCTTGTCCCGGGAAGCTAAACGAGCCTCCTGATGCCCTGTCCCGCGGCACATGTGCCAACGCACAAGTGGACCGCCTCCGAGCCCTCCACGAGGACCTCTGCCACCCGGGGGCCACTCGCTTTTTCCACTTTATCAAGACCCACAACCTGCCCTACTCCATCGAGGAGGTCAGGACAGCCACCAGGGACTGCCAAATCTGCGCGGAGTGCAAACCTCACTTCTACCGGCCAGAAAAAGTGCACCTGATAAAGGCTTCCCGTCCCTTTGGACGCCTCAGCATGGACTTCAAAGGCCCCCTCCCCTCCACCGACCGCAACACGTACTTCCTGAACGTGGTTGACGAGTACATCCGGTTCCCATTCGCCATCCCCTGCCCCGACATGACCACAACCACCGTCATCAAGGCCCTCCATAGCATCTTTGCACTGTTCGGCTTCCCCGCTTACATACATAGTGATAGGGCGTCCTCCTTTATGAGCAACGAACTGCGTCAATTCCTGCTGAGCAAGGGCAGTGCCTCGAGCAGGACGGCCAGGTACAACCCCCGGGGTAACGGACAGGTAGAGAGGGAGAATGGAACGGTCTGGAAGACCGTCCTACTGGCCCTACGGTCCAGGAATCTCCCAGTCTCCCGCTAGCAGGAAGTCCTCCCGGATGCCCTCCACTCCATCCGGTCACTGCTTTGTACGACAACCAACCAAACACCTCACGAACGTCTCCTTGTCTTCCCCAGGAAGTCCTCCTCTGGGACCTCACTCCCGACCTGGCTGGCAGCTCCCGGACCCATCCTGCTCTGAAAACAGGTGCGGACGCACAAATCGGAACAGTTGGTCGAGAGGGTCCACCTTCTCCACGCTAGCCCCCAGTACGCCGATGGCCGACAAGATACGGTCTCCCTACGAGATCTGGCGCCCGCCGGAGCCCCACGCATGCCCCAGCCACCAGTCCCACTCTCCCTCCCACCAGTGCACCTTACAGAAGGATCAGTCGTTCCGCCGGCCCCGTCTAGGCACCCCCCACCCACCGACGCACCCCGCAGACGCTCCCTTCCCAGGTCAACCATCTTCCCCACCAGCGCCATCTAGGGGTGTCGAAGCTGCCACAGAGACCGAGGCCACACTCCCGGAGTCACAGACGCCCGAGCCTCCACCGGAGTCACCACCGAAGCTTCGACGATCACAGAGGACGACCAGGGCCCCCGATCGACTGATTGCTTCATTTTAAAGTGTATATTTAATTATGAATCGTAACTTGTAAATAGTAAATAGAATTGTAAATAGTTACAAAACGCTGTACGGAGGTATCACGGTACCTCCATAACTATAATTTCTATCACGTTATCATGTTGTAGTATCAGGCCACCACCCCTGCCGGACTCTTTTTTTTAACAGGGGGTGAATGTGGTAGTCTGAGTAGAGGTATTACGGTACCTGGTAATGCTGGAACACCATTGGTAGAGATTGTATGCTTCCTATTGGCCAAGCTGTATGGTAGCTCCGCCCTGCAAGGCGGGGTATAAGAGCCCGTGCCGCCCCAGCAGCCTTCATTCTGTACCTGAGCTTCTGGGGGAAACATCTAGCTTATTAAAGCCTTCAGTTGGACTACAACCTCGCTTTAGTGGTCATTGATCGTGCATCACTTTGTTCTTTGTTGACTCAGTCCGGCGTTGCCATGGTTGGGGTAGGGCTGATCCATGTGCACGGGAGCTTCATTCGGGGTTCAGGGCACTGTGGGCAGGCAAGCGGCCGAAGGGGTGTACTATTTTTGCGGTCCGGGTCCGCGAGCTGAGTTCACCATGAAGCATGGTGCAGCCGCTGAAGGCGGCCACCATACGCATGCACAGCCATGGACCCGGAAATGCTCAGGGACGTATTGGCAGTTGGGAGCTCTACGCTGCCTCCCGGCTGGCCCCCAGCAAAATGGCGAGTCGGTGGCCGTTTTGCGCCAGTTTTCCTGGCGTAAAACACCACCGTTTTCATGCCGGCGTGGGGACTTAGTCTCCCAAATGGGGAATCCAGCCCATTATCTTTTTCTTGTGTTTTAACCCAGTTCAGATGTTTAAGTTTTTGCCTTTTCTCATCTGTGTGTCTATGTGTGTGTGCCTGTGCGTGTGTGTGTGTGTGTGTGTGTCTGTGTTTCTGTGTGTGTCTTTGTGTGTCTGAGTCTGTGTGTGTTTGCGCATTTGTGTGTGTGTGTGTGTGTGTGTCTGTGACTATGTGTGTGCATGTCTGTGTGTGTACTCATGTGAATAACGGCACTCCTGTGACTGACACACCTGTCCACATTTCTCTATCAGACACATCCACCACTAAAACCATGGCAGGGACAACTAACCCAGAGGAAGCCGCTAAACTTCTAGCAGAAAGACGAAGACATGCACGGCTGCAGAAGGAGATTGAGGAGAAGGAGAGGCTGGAGCAGGAGGAAGCTGAAAGGTAATGTGCTACATTTAGAAACTCAGATTTTAAAGCTCTCGTCCTTGTTTCCATATCTCTCCATGGCTTTGCTCCCACGTACCTCTGTAATCCCCAGACTCCCGCTATTGAAAGTTGTGTATTTATCCGCTGTATCCTGCTTCTTTGCTGTCTATTGTAAACAGCATTTATATTTTGGAAAGTAACTTAATAAAATGGCTCATGGTGCTTCACAGCAACAGCACCAAATGAAGCTAGATACGAGTCACATTGGAAGATTTTAAGGTTGATGTCCTAAAGTTTGGTCTAAGAGATAGTGTTTAAGGAGCATATTAAAGGAAGGAAGTGACAATAGGAATTCAGAGAAGTTTAGGGAAGGGATTCAAGATCTTAGGACCAAGGCAGCTAAAGGCACCAGTAATGAAGCAATTCAAATTGTAAGCCTACTTGTGACAATAATAAAGAATAAAGATTAATAATCTTTTATTAGTGTCACAAGGAGGCTTAGATTACACTGCAATGAAATTACTGTGCAAGGCCCCTAGTCGCCACACCCTGGTGCCTGTTCAGATACACGGTGGAAGAATTCAGAATGTCCAATTCACCTAGAACATAGAACATAGAACGATACAGCGCAGTACAGGCCCTTCGACCCACAATGTTGCACCGACATGGGAAGTCAAAAAACAAAAGCCATCTAACCTACACTATGCCATTATCATCCATATGCTTATCCAATAAACTTTTAAATGCCCTCAATGTTGGCAAGTTCACTACTGTTGCAGGTCGGGCATTCCACGGCCTCACTACTCTTTGCGTAAAGAACCTACCTCTGACCTCTGTCCTATATCTATTACCCCTCAGTTTAAAGCTATGTCCCCTCGTGCCAGCCATTTCCATCCGCGGGAGAAGGCTCTCACTGTCCACCCTATCTAACCCCCTGATCATTTTGTATGCCTCTATTAAGTCTCCTCTTAACCTTCTTCTCTCCAACGAAAACAACCTCAAGTCCATCAGCCTTTCCTCATAAGATTTTCCCTCCATACCAGGCAACATCCTGGTAAATCTCCTCTGCACCCGCTCCAAAGCTTCCACGTCCTTCCTATAATGCGGTGACCAGAACTGTACGCAATACTCCAAATGCGGCCGTACCAGAGTTTTGTACAGCTGCAACATGACATCATGACTCCGGAACTCAATCCCTCTACCAATAAAGGCCAACACTCCATAGGCCTTCTTCACAACCCTATCAACCTGGGTGGCAACTTTCAGGGATCTATGTACATGGACACCTAGATCCCTCTGCTCATCCACACTTCCAAGAACTTTACCATTAGCCAAATATTCCACATTCCTGTTATTCCTTCCAAAGTGAATCACCTCACACTTCTCTACATTAAACTCCATTTGCCACCTCTCAGCCCAGCTCTGCAGCTTATCTATGTCCCTCTGTAACCTGCTACATCCTTCCGCACTGTCGACAACACCACCGACTTTAGTGTTGTCTGCAAATTTACTCACCCACCCTTCTGCGCCCTCCTCTAGGTCATTTATAAAAATGACAAACAGCAACGGCCCCAGAACAGATCCTTGTGGTACGCCACTTGTAACTGAACTCCATTCTGAACATTTCCCATCAACCACCACCCTCTGTCTTCTTTCAGCTAGCCAATTTCTGATCCACATCTCTAAATCACCCTCAATCCCCAGCCTCCGTATTTTCTGCAATAGCCTACCGTGGGGAACCTTATCAAACGCTTTACTAAAATCCATATACACCACATCTAACAACCACCTCTTTCGGGACTTGTGGGAGGAAACCCAGAGGAAACTCACGCAGACACGGGGAGAATGTGCAGACTCCGCACAAACAGTGACCCAAGCCGGGAAAGAATCCCGGGACCCTGGCGCTGTGAAGCACCAGTGCTAACCACTGCTATTGTGCTGCCTAGTCTCTAGCCCCGCAATAATTTGGAAAGAATCCAGGACATGTTCCTAATTAGCTCATTAAGTGCCTTTAATTGATCTGATCATTGTCCGGGCGGATTTGCGAGCCAACACACTCCTCACCATCACCAAAATCATGGAGGCAGCGGACCCCCATTTATTTTGGCCACTGGCTTCTATTCTGATCTGATTGAAAATTCCACCTCTTGAATTGCAGAGGACTCAATGAGGTAGGATGGAGGACAGCTACAGAGTTGCTCTGCTTCGCTGAGGTGACATGCTGAGATTAGAAATGTAAGAAACAGAAGAACTATGAATCTCTACACAACCTGCTAAAGGTAGCAAAATGAGGCCCTTAAGGAATAAGAAATTCTGTTTGGTATTGATAGCTTTAAAAAATATATATTTTCATTCAAACGTTTTCCATTTTATGCATGACACCAAAACAACACAACACCCCCAATCATAACTCTCCACCCCCACCCCCCCCCACCCCCACTCCCAACACCCCAAACAGAAAAAGACCGAAAAGATCCAACCCCACTACCTCCCCTCTCCCCCCAGCAACTAACGGTTACCGGCTCTCTGAAGTATAAGATAAACACGGCTACCATCTTCAGTAGAACCCCTCAATTGCTCCCCTCACGGTGTACTTGACTCTTTCGAGGTATAGAAACTCCATCAGATTCCCCCAGCCAAACTGAGGCACTGGGAGGGGAAGCTGACCTCCATTCCTTCAACACTCGCTTCCAAGAAATCAGCAAGGCGAAGATCAAGACATCGGCCCCCACCCCCATCTGTAGCTCCGGCAAGTCCGATACCCCAAATATGGGCCCTAAGGCAGTCATTTTCAAAGTTGGGGTCGCGACCCGCCGGTAGGTTGCGGGAATGTGTCGAGGAGGTATCCATCATGGCGTTCTTGATCGTGGGAATTAATGCCCAGCAGCTGCAGCTGGGGGTATTAAAAATGCCGTCTGCGACCGGCGTTAAAAATGACGGCCACGACCGACATTCAGAATGCAGGCTATACTATGCGCATGTGTACTCATTCTCCAGTGCGTAGGCACGGAGCCCAGCGAGAAAGACCGCCTCCTCCTGACGTTAGTGCGCTGACCCAGGAGAAAATTTTTAAAAATTGGATGCAGTCTCCCTGCATGAAGCGACGGCAGCGAGCAGGTCACGCACCCCGAACACTGACGTCACGTGCTCTGGACGCGATTGCGATTCCTCCATTTTGTTAACAGCAAACAAGCAAAAGGACTGAAAAATTTAAAATAGATCCTTTTTTAATAAGGAAGAGAGGGCCAGAGACACAAACAGACCAGGATCTCACAACTAAACCTGCTGGAGAGAGTGGCTCAGGAGAATCCACTGCAGGACAAAGCAGTGCTGGTGTGAGCTGTTCAGGAAAGTCCACAAGAGGACAAAGAAGTGCTGGTGTGAGCTGTTCAGGAAAGTCCACAAGAGGACAAACAAGTGCTAGTGTGAGCCCATTAAGAAGAAGTTGAAACCAGGCACAAGGCAGAATAAGGATGATTTTTTAAGGTATGGCTTTATTAATTGTGCCAATTCAAATCATGATGCGAAGCCCATGTGTGTTATATGCAGGGAAGTACTGGCAAATGAACGTTTAAAATCCTCAAAACTTCAAAGGCATTTGAAGACGAAGCATGGCGGGTTCGAGGGCAGACCTCTTGATTTTTTTCAAAGGATGCAATGAGAACTTATTTAAAAATCCCTTTGAATTTGAAACCACAGAATCAGTTATTAACTTGCAGATGCAAGTGAAGAAACGGAACTTCTGCGCCTCAGCTTTGACAGCACATTAAGAACTCGGCACAAGACCATGAGGCTGTCAGCATTCTGAAGTAGCGTCTCCAAGGAGTATCCAGAGCTGACTAAAACAAGGTTTTGTTGCTTTTGTCCTTCACAACAAACTACACATGCGATTTTCCGTCCTCACAAAGATGAAGACAGCACAAAGGAACTGACTGAAACCTGCACCCGATATGCGCATAGCCCTCTCCTCCTGTGAACCTGATTGGAGTGAGATTGTGAGGACCAAGCAGGCTTACTTCTCGCATTAAAGAGAAAATGGTGGGTCGTGAAGGTTGGCCACCATGGGTCGCAAAGGCTGGCTGGTTGATAAAAATGGGTCCAGGGCAAAGAGGTTTGAAATACGCAGTCCTAAGGGACAGGGCTCAATTTTCTGAGTCGTCAACATGGTGCGAAAGAAGGAGACCCAGAACCCCATGAGCTTAGGACACGACAGCCATTATGCACATTAGCCGGACCTGTTCCACAATGCTTGCACTTGTCCACTCACGCAAAAAACCTACTCATCCTAGACCTAGTCAATGAACCCTACATATTACCTTAAGCTGTATTCTGCCAAGCCTTGCATACGAGGACATTGCATTAACCCTCCGCACGGCCTCAGTCCACACGCTATCCTCCCAAACCAGCCCCAACTCCTCCTCCCACTTGGCCTAACCCCCTCTACCTATACTGCATCTTGGGAAATAATCCTGCCATAGATATCCGAGGTACTCCCCTCCTCCGACCCTCTCCATCAAGGAGATTGGTGGCGCCACAGGGACTATCTAAAGGATCCATTTACCAAAATTGCAAACTTGTAAGTATCTGAATGAGTCAGACCGCGAGAACCCAAATTTCTCGACAACTCCTCCAGACTCACAAACCGTCCCTCCAAAAACAGATCCTCCATTCCTTCCAACCCCTTTTCTTCCCACGCCCAGAACGTGGCATCCAACCTCCCAAAATATGGGGTGCGATTCTCCGTCCAGCAACGGCGGAATTGCAAAACACGTTTGGGCGGAGAAGTAGTTGATGCTAAAACATTGAATATATTCAAGAGGACTCTAATATTGAATATATTCAAGAGGGGGCTAGAAATAGCACTTGGGACGAATGGGATCAAAGGTTATACGGAGAAAGCAGGATTAGGCTATTGAGTTGGATGATCAGCCATGATCGTGATGAATGGCGGAGCAGGTTTGAAGGGCCAAAAGGCCTCCTCCTGCTCCTTTCTTCTATATATCTATGTATCATCGGAAACTGACTGGGATTTCCCGTCAACCTACTGGCATTGGGAACAGGGCAGCTGCCTACAGGTAGCTTCCCAGTGCCAGACCCAGTTGTGAGAGATCGCTGTGCTCCTGACAGGGTTTGATGCCCTTCCCACCTGCCAGTTCCACTTGTACCCTCCTGCAGCAGCCCTGTGAAGTAGAATCACTTGCACAATGGTAACCTGCGAACTATGGCCATTTATTAATTCAATAAGATTTGCTGAGATGGTACCTTCATTCTATGGAACTCGCTCTCTGTCTCTCTCTCTCTCTCTCTCTCCCTATCTGTCTTTCTCTCTGTCTTTCTCTCGCTCTCTCTCTCTCTCTCTCTCTCTCTCCCTCTCTCTCTGTCCTCTGTCTCTGTCTTTCTAGCTCTCTCTGTCTCTCCTTCCCTGTCTCTCCTTCACTCTCTCTCTCCCTCCCTCTCCCCATCGCTCTCTCTCTTTTCCATCTTTCTCTCTTTCTCTTTCACCTGTAATGGCAGGATGCAGGTCCTTCTGCTAAAACAGTTCAGATTACTGGTGTCCTATTTTAAGGTATACAAGACAAATATTTTTATTTCCCCATTCTACTATTTTGTTCCTTATGGAGAGCTGAAAGGCCTCGTAATGACCCTCCAGTCAAGAGCCTGCCCGTCTCCCTTGAATGGACAGTGAGCACATCCAGGGACAGACAATGGACTCTGGCTATGAATTGACCAATCCAGGCTCCTGACAGTTGGGGTCAGGATTCCCATGCAAATCCTAATCTGGGACTTTGGCCCAGAATCCTGCCCTTGGTCTCTGTCCATCAACATGGGCTTAAAACAAAAGAACGAGCATCACCACTTGAAATTTCTCAATGCTGTTAGCTGGTAAATATTTTACAACGTGCATTAATTTCCCCAAACCAAATTTTAAACAATGAATGATAGAAGCCGACCCATCATCATTGGAGTTCCTGTCGCTGTAACTTCACACCTAAGGCAGTGATTTGAACCTTGGTGTTGTGTTTGGGACTGTTCGCACTCATTAGGCAGATTGCGGATACCATTGGCTATCTCAAGGGTTACTGCGTTCGCCTTTTCTCCAATGAAGATCCCACCACCACCCCACATCCTCCGTCTGATGAATAAGTATCTTTTATGTTAAAACAAGCTTTAACTTAAACACAGGATTAACCACATTAACATCAAATAAATAGCTTTATAAATATCAGTTAAACAGTTCTTAAACACAAGGAAAAACTTCAACTTACTATCTATACCTGCTACTGACTCCAATTAAACAACCCAGATGCCACTTATAAGTTAACAAAACAGGTTTACTTGATTTGCTGAGCAGATCTTTGGAGAGAGTTCATTTCAAGAGCAGAACCAGTGCATTTCTTCTTAACCTAACAGCATTTGGCAAAACTGCTGTTCAACTTAAAATCCCTCTCTCTGGTCAGACTCCAATTCTATGGAAAACTGCAAAACTACAGACATACATAGAACATAGAGTGCAGAAGGAGGCCATTCGGCCCATCGAGTCTGCACCGACCCACTTAAGCCCTCACTTCCACCCTATCTCCGTAACCCAATAACCCATCCTAACCTTTTTGGTCACTAAGGGCAATGGCCAATCCACCTAACCTGCACGCCTTTGGACTGTGGGAGGAAACCGGAGCACCCGGAGGAAACCCACACAGACACTGGGAGAACGTGCAGACTCTGCACAGACATTGACCCAGCAGGGAATCGAACCTGGGATCCTGGCGCTGTGAAGCCACAGTGCTAATCACTTGTGCTACCGTGCTGCCTTGGCTCCTCCCAATAATTACATTATCTGTATCCGACTAAGATGTCACATGACTTACTTAGCTAGGACTAAATGGCACTCCCTCATAAATTATCTACTCTCCAGGGAATCTCAGCAATCATAACAATATCCCATTAGACCTTTATCTGTAATCAAGTAAGTAGTTAGAATGAATTATTACCTCACCTTTTCCAACTCCTTAATTACAGCTTTTGCTGACATATTGTCTGTATGTATTTTAAACTAGGATTTTCAATCCGATTACTGCCACAAATCTGAAAAATAATATATAATTTCTACAGTCATCACAGAGGTTTTGTAACCGACACCCGGTGCTGAACCATTTCAGGTAGCATCATCTGCCATCATTCTGCTCTTGTGTTTATCACCTGACCTGGCTGACAAGGGTGTCCAAGGGAGATGTTTTATGCACCTTGTACTCCGTGTTCTAAGGGAGAGGCTAATTATGACTCTGAGTACATCTGGCTGGCTTGTTGCAGAAAACTAAAGGAGGAGTTGCAAAGAAGAGAAGCGGAAGAGAAAGCGCGTCGTGAAGAAGAGGCTCGCAGGCTTGAAGAAGAGCAAAGACAGCAGGAACTGGAGCACCAGCGGAAGGCAGAAGAGGAAAGAATCTCCAAAGAGCAGCAGGAGAAAGAGGTCCTGGCCAGACTGGAACAGCAGGTTTGTGATGCTTCATGATTGCTCCTGGACATGTATGTGTGTAATCGTTACTCCTTCTGTTAACCTTGCTTGTCAGCCTGAGGGAGAAGTGGTATTAATCCTGGTAAAGGTTAGGTGAGCAAATTTACCTTGGGAGTACACAGTGGCACAGTGGTTAGTACTGCTGCCTCACAGACCCTGGGACTCGGGTTTGATTCCGTCCTTGGCTGACAGTCTTTGTGGAGTTTGCATGCTCTCCCTGTATCTGAGTGGGTTTCCTCTGGCCCTCCGGTTTCCTCCCAGTCCAGGGATGTGCAGGTTCAGTGGATTGGCCATGCTAAATTACCCTTTAGTATCCAAAGATGTGCAGATTAGGTGGGGCTACAGGGATAGTTCGGGGGAGTGGATCTTTTTTTTAAATTCATTCATTCAGGCTGTGCCAGCGTTTATTGCCCATCCCCAATTGCTCTTGACGGGGCAGTTAAGAGTTCACCACATTGCCGTGGGTCTGTAATTTCCTTGCAAATTTGTTCCCCTACATCTTTACCATGAGTTGGTGGCCTATAGAACTACACTGAGCAATGGAATAGTTTTGCTGTTGTTTATTAGCTCTAGCTAAATAGATTCTGCCCTTGGGCCCTGTGGGATACTCTCTCTTTCTCTCTCACTCACTACAATATTCTCCTTAATGAATACTCCAATCCCTCACCCTTTCTTGCTTTCCCTATAATACCTGGACACCTTTGATATCCAGGAATATTTAATACCCAGTCATGCCTTTTTTGAACCAGGTCTCTATTATCACCACGACGCCATGGACTGGATTGTCAATGTGATCATAGAATCTTTGAATCCCTACAGTGCAGAAGGAGGCCATTTCGCTCCTCGAGATCGCACCGACCCTTGGAAAGGCCACACATCTACCCTATCCCCGGAACCCAGTAACCCCACTAACCTTTTTTGGACACTAAGGGGCAATTTAGCATGGCCAATCCATTGAAGCCACCCCAAGCCACTGGGAAACCAGTGGACGGGGTGCTTGCCAGCAGGAACAGGGAATCCCAATGGCCGGAGAATTCTGGCCCATACTTTCATGTGGCTTTCTGCGTCTGCAGCTCATCAGCCTTATTGAACACACCTCCACATTCACGTAGAGGACATCACGGTAGCACAGTGGGTAGCACTGTTGCTTCACAACTCCAGGGTCCCAGGTTTGATTCCCGGCTTGGGTCACTGTCTGTGTGGAGTCTACACGTTCTACCCGTGTCTGCGTGGGTTTCCTCTGGGTGCTCCGGTTTCCTCCCACAAGTCCCGAAAATGTGCTTGTTAGGTAATTTGCACATTCTGAATTCTCCCTCCGTGTACCCGAACAGGCACCGGAATGTGGCGACTCGGGGCTTTTCACAGTAACTTCATTTCAGTGTTGATGTAAGACTACTTGTGATAAAAAGATTATTTTTTAAAAACATGCGCATTAATCTTAATTTAGAGTTTATTAGATTCCATTTTATTAGTAGATGTTCTTCCTGATTTCACTCCTTAATGGCCTGGCTGTAATTTTAAAATGATGCCATCTCGTTCTGGATTCTCCTTCCCTGCCTATTTCTACCTGATCAAACCCCTAATAGAATTTTTAAATACCTCCGTTAAATCACTTCTTAATTTTCTAAACTCAATGGAATAGAAGCCAAGTTCATAAAATCTGCCCGCATTAATAAATCTGTTAAAACCACACAAAATTCTAACTCATTGCTTCAGCCAATATCCTTTCTGTAAAAATATTTATTTAAAAGAACATAAGAATCAGGGGTGGGATTCTCCGATATCGGCGCGATGTCCGCCGACCGGCGCCAAAAACGGCGCAAATCAGTCTGGCATCGTACCGCCCCAAAGGTGCGGAATCCTCCGCATCTTGACCGGCCGAGCCCTAACCTTGAGAGGCTAGGCCCGCGCCGGACTGATTTCCGCACCGCCAGCTGGCGGGAAAGGCCTTTGGTGCCCCGCCAGCTGGCGCGGAAATGTCATTGCCGGGCGGCGCATGCGCGGGAGCGTCAGCGGCCGCTCACGGCATCCCCGCGCATGCGCAGTGGAGGGAGTCTCTTCCGCCTCCACCATGGTGGAGACCGTGGCGAACGTGGAAGGAAAAGAGTCCCCCCACGGCACAGGCCCGCCTGCGGATAGGTGGGCCCCGATCGCGGGCCAGGCCACCGTGGGGGCCCCCCCGGGGCCAGATCGGCCCGCACCCCCCCCCAGGACCCCGGAGCCCACCCGCGCCGCCGTGTCCCGCCGTCCCAAAGGTGGTTCAATCCACGCCGGCTGGCGTGGGTTGACAGCGGCGGGACTTCGGCCCATCCGGGCCGGAGAATCGCTGGGGGGGGCCCGCCAACCGGCGTGGAGCGATTCCCGCCCTCGCCGAATATCCGGTGCCGGAGAATTCGGCATCCGGCGGGGGCGGGATTCACGCCAGCCCACCAGGTCGGAGAATCGCGCCCCAGAAGCAGGCCACTCGGCCCTTCAAGCCTGTTCCAACATTCAATACGACCATTGCTCTTCTCCACCTTCACACACTATCCACATATTCCTTAATCTGTACCCGGAGATAATTTTTGGTTTGAAAAATATTTTTATTCAAGTTTTAACATTTTAACAATTAAACATAAGGGGCGAGATTCTCCGACCCCCCGCCGGGTCGGAGAATCGCTGAGGGCTGGCGTGAATCCCGCCCCCGCCGGTTGCCGAAGTCTCCGACCAGAGATTCAGCGGGGGCGGGAATCGCGCCGCGCCGGTTGGCGGGCCCCCCCGCTCGATTCTCCGGCCCGGATGGGCCGAAGTCCCGCCGCTAAAATGCCTGTCCCGCCGGCGTAAATTAAACCACCTACCTTACTGGCGGGACAAGGCGGCGCGGGCGGGCTCCGGGGTCCCCGGGGGGTGCCCCCACGGTGGCCTGGCCCGCGATCGGGGCCCACCGATCCGCGGGCGGGCCAGTGCCGTGGGGGCACTCTTTCCCTTCCGCCTCCGCCACGGTCTCCACTATGGCGGAGGCAGAAGAGACTCCCTCCACTGCGCATGCGTGGGAAGCTGTCAGCGGCCGCTGACGCTCCCGCGCATGCGCCGCCCGGAGATGTCATTTCTGCGCCAGCTGGCGGGGCACCAAAGGCCTTTTCTGCCAGCTGGCGGGGCAGAAATTCATCCGGCGCCGACCTAGCCCCTCAATGTTGGGGCTTGGCCCCCAAAGGTGCGGAGCATTCCGCACCTTTGGGGCGGCGCGATGCCCGTCTGATTTGCGCCGTTTTGGGCGCCAGTCAGCGGACATCGTGCCGTTTCCGGAGAATTTCGCCCCACATGAAGTACATCGCATTTACAAAATAAAACCAACCTAAAATAATAATAATAAAAATCTTTTATTATTGTCACAAGTAGGCTTACATTAACACTGCAATGAAGTTACTGTGAAAATCCCCTAGTTGCCACATTCCCGCACCTGTTCGGGTACACCGAGGGAGAATTCAGAATGTCCAATTCCCCCAACAGCATATCTTTCAGGACTTGAGGGAGGAAACCGGAGCACCCGGAGGAAACCCACGCAGACACCGGGAGAACATGCAGACCCTGCACAGAGAGAGACCCAAGCCAGGAATCGAACCCAGGACACAGGAGCTGTGAAGCACCCTCATAAAAATTGTTTTCAGCAAAAAGACTGGCAGACACTGAAACAAGAATAAAAACCACTGTAGACTGTTCATCTTAACTGACTGCACCTGGCCTGCCAATGATAGGGGAAGGCTATCCCACTTCAGCAAATCTGCCTTAACCCTGCCCACCAAACCCGAAGTTCAACTTGAGGAACCGGGCCCAGACCCGAGCCAGCTGCAGATACCTAAAGCGGGTTGTCACCCGAAATGGCAAACGCCCACCCCAACTGGAGAAGATCCACAAAACACTCACTTTTTCCCAAATTTTATTTGTAGCCTGAAAAAGCCCCAAATCTCCTAAGCAATCCCATTATTGCCCCCACTGATGACCCAGATTGAAGATATACAACAGCAGGTAATCAGTGTACAGAGCCACCCTATGCTCCACCTACCCTCCTCTCCCTATCCCCCTCCATTTTTCTGAGCACCTCAGCGCAATGGCCAAGCGCACTATTGCCAGCGTGAACAGAAGGGGGGGCATCGGGTTACCTCTGCAACGCAAAGTACCCTGAACACATCTTGTTTATGCACACACTCTCCACTGGGGGTCCTTATACAACAGTTTCACCCAAGCCACAAACTTAGGCCCAATCCCAAACCTCTCCAACACCACAAACAAATAACGCCACCCCACATGATCAAACACCTTCTCTGCATCCAGCCACTTCCCTTCTCACCGAGAAAGCATCACATTCAACAGACGCTGCACATTAGATCACAACTGTCTGCCTTTCACAAAACCATCTGCTCTTCACCGATCACCTTCGGGAGGCACTCTCCAGCTGTATCCCCTTCGCAACCACATCCTCAAACATCTCCACCAGCAGCAGCTCCAACTTATCCAGAAATCTCTTATAAAACGCCACGGGTAGCCATCCAGTCCCATCATCTGCATCTTCCATATTGCCACCCGTTCTTTCCCCACCTCCACAAACTTCCTCATGTCTGACTATCCTCAGGAGGCCCCGACTTACACAGATTCTTATAGAACTCTTCAAACACCTTATATACCTGCTCCGGTGCCACCACCAACTCCCCTGCCCTGTCCCAGACTCGAACAATCACTCTCACTGCCGCTCGCCAACAAGCAGCTGGCCTTCTCCGCATACTCATATACATCCGCTTTCGCCCGCCTTAATTGCCAAATTGCCTTTATCTTGGTCAGTGTTCTGGATGCGAAGGCGACAGACCTTTCTGCACTAGTGGGCATCACGGTAGCACAGTGGGTAGCACTACTGCCACACAACACCAGGGACCCGGGTTCAATTCCTGGGGTGACCGTAGAGTTTTCAGGTTCTATCCGTGTCTGCGTGGGTTTCCTCCAGGTGCTCCGGTTACCCCCCATTGTCTAAAGATGTACAGGTTAGGTGGATTGGCCATGATAAATTGACCCTTAGTATCCAAAAAGATTAGGTGGGGTTACTGGGTTATGGGATAGGGATATGGTTGTGGTGTGGGCCTAGGTGGGGTACTCTTTCCAATGGTTGGTGCAGACATGATCGGCCAAATGGCCTCCTTCTGCACTGTAGGGATTCTATGAAAGGAATCATATTCGTTATTTTCGCCTGCAGTTCCTTCCTGCTCACCCGAAGATCCTGGGTCGGATCCTCCGCACACCTTTCATCTACCTGCAAAATGTCCTCTACCAACCGTTGCCACTCCTCTCTTGTCTCCCTGTCCACCTGAGGCTTACTCAAGGTAACCTCACCCCCTCACTACTGCTTATAAAGTTTCCCACACCACTGATGGCAACACGTCTACATTCCTATTAAATCCTACCTAGTCCTCAATCACATTTCCCATTTTTGGGCAAAAAGTTGGATTTGCCAACAACCCCAAGTCCAGCCTGCAAGTAGGCATCTGTGCCGACCCCTTTTCCAGGACCATATCCATCCAATGTGAAGCATTGTCCGAGATGACAATCACAGAATATTTTGACTTCCACCCCTGCCAACAGCACCTTTCCCATTACAAAAAAGTTATTGTGTACTGCCGAAAATAACGAATACTCCCTCTCCCGCGGGTGTAGAAACCTCCATGGGTCCCCCCCATCTCCCTCATTAATGTAGCCAACACCTTCGCCTGCCCTGAGGGGGTCAGCAAACATGACTTGGACCTCTCTACCTTTGGATTCAGTGCTGAATTCCAACCCCCCCCCCCCCCCCGTATTAACTGGTGCGTATCCAAATTCGGAATGGCAGCCAACATCTTCACAAATCCTCAACCGTCCCAAGTCGGGGTGTATGCGCTAACCAACGCCACCAACCTCCCCTCCAAAGCACCCATTACTATTACGTACCTACCCACCCTGATCTGCCACCACATTCTCCATCTGGAACCTCACTCTCTTACCCTTATCACTACCCCCTGAGTCCTGTTTTCCATGCCCAAGTGGAATACCTGACATACCCAACCCTTCCACAACCTCACCTGTTCCTTCACCCTCAGATGGGTCTCTTGCAACAGCACCACGTTGACTTTCAAACTCTTCAAATGAGAGAAAACTCTCTCTCACTTCACCGGTCTCCCCAACCCTCACACGCCCCACGTTGCCCCCCGCCCCTGCTTCCGTTTGCTCCCCAACTTGTGTCTGCTAGTGCGGTGGCCCCATGCTAGACCACCCTCCCCACATAGTAAAAACAAACCAACACCCTAGCCCTCCGCACCTAAACCTTCCAAACTCCCAAAACAATAATCCCTCAAACCCAAAAGCAACAAATACCAACCGATAAACTCCAACCCATCCCTTCCCAAACACCACTTAACCAAAAAAAATAGAGAGGAAAAAACAATGGGTGTGGCTCCACTCGGCCAGCTTGCTCCTGCCATCTTTCCTCCTGCTAAACTCCCCACCAAACTCACTGGCGGACTTTCATTCACCCCCTTTTTTCCTGTATGCTTTTTCTGGGATTTCGACATCCTTTATTCACCTTAAACTTTCCCACGAATGGGGTTCAAAGGGCCAAAAAAACAGGTTCCAGCAGGAGCCACCAAACGTGACCTTCACCTACATGGCGCCACTGTAAGTCTCTACCCAGAGACCTGTTGAATATACTCAAGGATGGAGCATACACAGGCCTCTGGGGTAGAAAATGCCATAGATTCATAATCCTTTCCGTAAATTAATTCCTCCTCATTTCAGTGCTACATGATGGTCCCCTTATCCTGATACTGTGACCTCGTGTTCTAGATTCCGCAGCTCGGGGCAGATTTTACTCAGCATCTACCCAGTCAACATAATGACACATTTGAGATGTGGTGAACCTTGTTTGTCAACTATAGTCAAGTTTGCAGCATCATTTCCAGAGAATGAGATGCTAACCTGAGTCCGCACCAGGTAAATCTCATTGACTGCAGGATCATATTTTCATAGTTACTAAAGGTAGACTGCACTCTGAGAGTTGAATAGCAGCATTCTGTACATTGAAGGCGATTTGATTGCTATGCAGTCCTGATTAGAGATGGACTCTCTCTTTTCAGCTGTATTACGATCCCAGACCAGATCCCGACAGTGGCTAGGATACTTGACAGAAACCCCAATATTTAATTATAATTTTATAAGACTGAGAAAAGGGATACCTCGCTCCAGGAGTGATTCATGTAAAATAGGCATATGGTATAGCAAACTTTATTACTAATACAATATTAAGATATGTTTAACATCACACAAGAAAATACCCTTTTCACAAAACTATTCAATACAGTGAATACAGTAACCCTTAACTGCTATCTTAATTTCCACTCAAACAATAAACCATATCGGGTCACAATCACTTTTAAATACAATTAGCAGACTCCTGAATATTTGCTGTAAAGATTTGTCTTGGGATACTCCACTTTAAGAAAGAAAGATCTTGGGGTCTATGTTCATAGATCTTTGAAAGTTGCCACTCAAGTGGATAGAGCTGTGCAGAAGGCCTATGGTGTGCTGGTGTTCATTAGCAGAGGGATTGAATTTAAGAGCCGTGAGGTGATGATGCAGCTGTACAAAACTTTGGTAAGGCCACATTTGGAGTACTGTGTACAATTCTGGTCGCCTCATTTTAGGAACGATGTGGAAGCTTTGGAAAAGGTGCAAAGGAAATTTACCAGGATGTTGCCTGGAATGGTGAGTAGGTCTTACGAGGAAAGGTTGAGGGTGCTAGGCCTTTTCTCATTAGAACGGAGAAGGATGAGGGGCGACTTGATAGAGGTTTATAAGATGATCAGGGGAATAGATAGAGTAAACAGTCAGAGACTTTTTCCTTGGGTGGAACAAACCATTACAAGGGGACATAAATTTAAGGTGAATGGTGGAAGATATAGGGGGGATGTCAGAGGTAGGTTCTTTACCCAGAGAGTAGTGGGGGCATGGAATGCACTGCCTGTGGAAGTAGTTGAGTCGGAAACATTAGGGACCTTCAAGCGGCTATTGGATAGGTACATGGATTACGGTAGAATGCTGGGGTGTAGATTGATTTGTTCTTAATCTCGGACAAAAGTTCGGCACAACATCGTGGGCCGAAGGGCCTTTTCTGTGCTGTATTTTCTATGTTCTATGTGGAAAAAAGAAAGAGACCTGCCACCCTGTCAGAATAATGCAGAATCTCTGGCTGTATTTCTTCAGAAACCTTCTCAGCTTCCCTTCCAGTTAAAAACTAACACTGAAAACCTCCACACCTGACTGCTTCAGCCCCTAGCTCCTCCCATTAACTACATCATTTTATTAAGCTGAACACATTGGGCTGGATTCTAAGGAGCCCCGTGCCGGAATCACGTTCAACATGGGGGCGGAGAATCCACTTTCATGCCAAAATCAGGCCCGGTGCCTGAGAATCAGTGGACTGCGGAGTACGCCACGCGGCTGAGGGCCCCTTGACAGAGGCCAGCCCAGAAATTGTCTGCTCACGACCAGCCGAGTTCCCGATGGCGTGGAACTAACTATCTATTGCCGGTTGGGATGCTGGCGTGGCGGCTGCGGACTCAGTCCACGGCTGCCCTGGCGGGGGGATCGGACACCGGGGTGGGGGGGGCTTTATAGGCGGCCGGGGGCTAGATCCGTGCGGTTGGATGCTTGGGCGCACGGGGGTGTCTAATTTCTGTGTGTGGCGCCGCGGTCCGAGTCCGCCATGGAACTCGCCGCTATCCCTGGAGGCCACCGCCCTGCGCAAGCACGGACTCCAAAACGGAAGTGCGGGGGCCCATATCCGCAGCTAAAGCTGCATGAATTACTCCGGGTCCCTGCTAGCCCGCTGCAGGGCATTGAATTGGCTGATCTTTTTTACAGGAATCTCTGGAGTAAAACTCCAGCGTTTTTACGTCGGCGTGGGGACATAGTCCAGCCCACTGTCTCTAACTATCTACTCCCCAGGGAACCGTCTTAATACAAATAAAAGTCCATTAGCCCACATGTTTTATGATGCTTTAATTGCACCTCTGGCTCCAAAATGCCTGGCTGTCTTTCAAACCAGGGGCGTCATTCTCCGACCCCCCGCCGGGTTGGAGAATGGCCGTTGGCCGCCGTGAATCCCGCCCCCGCCCCCGCCGAAGTCTCCGCTCCCGGAGATTGGGCGGGGGCGGGAATCCGGCCGCGCCGGTTGGCGGGACCCCCCGCTGGATTCTCCGGCCCGGATGGGCCGAAGTCCCGCCCAGGAATTGCCTGTCCCGCCGGCGTAAATCAAACCTGGTATTTACCAGCGGGACCAGGCGGCGTGGGCGGGCTCCGGGGTCCTGGGGGGGGGCGCGGGGCGATCTGACCCCGGGGGGTGCCCCCACGGCGGCCTGGCCTGCGATCGGGGCCCACCGATCCGCGGGCGGGCCTGTGCCGTGGGGGCACTCTTTCCCTTCTGCCTCCGCCACGGTCTCCACCATGGCGGAGGCGGAAGTGACTCTCCCCACTGCGCATGCGCGGGAAACTGACAGCGGCCGCTGACGCTCCCGCGCGTGCGCTGGGAAACTGACAGCGGCCGCTGACGCTCCCGCGCATGCGCCGCATTTCCGCGCCAGCTGGCGGGGCAACAAACGCCATTTCCGACAGCTGGCGGGGCGGAAATCCCTCCGGCGTCGGCCTAGCCCCTCAATGTTGGGGCTAGGCCGCCAAAGATGCGGAGACTTCCGCACCTTTTTGCCGGCGCGATGCCCGTCTGATTTGCGCCGGCTTTGGCGCCAGTCGGCGGGCATCCCGCCGTTGGGGGAGAATTTCGCCCCAGGATTTTTAAAGACATGACTGCAGCAGTCATACACACACTAACCCAGGCTTTTAACCCTTACTGCACCAAATACATATAATGCAATATTTCTGAAATTCCTACATTCATCACACATGCCCTGAAATGGTGTTGGTGACCATGGATTTCCATTGGATTGGTCCACGATTATGTTTGACAAAGTGCTGCAGTGGCTTGCCGTTGCTGTTGCATGGCTGACCAGGAAACTCTCCCACTGTCCTGCTTTCTGGCAAATAGGCTGATAATCAAAATGTTTGACCACACTATGAATATTCCTGGATCATCAATCCTGGGTAGGACATGAACCCAGACCTTCTTGCTCAGTGGTAAGGACACTACAGCTGTGCCACAAGATCTTCCCAGCGTTGGACTCGGCCGCTTTAAAAATATATTTTCTTTCTGAAATTTGTGTGATTAGTGGCTGGATTTTCTACGCCCCCCCCCCCCCCCCCCCCCCCCCCCAGCCGCTTGTTTCTCAGCGACACACAGTTCACTGGCAGTGGGATTCTATACTCCTGCCGCTTGTCAATAGGATTTCTCATTGAGGGCATCCCATGCCGCCGGGAAACCCGTCTGTGGGGGTGCCCAGCCGGCAGGAACAGAGAATCCCAACTGCTGGAGAATTACGGCCTACATCTTTATTTAGGTGACAGTAAAACTGACTGTCCTTTAGGATTGTTTCTTCACATCTGTATCCTGTATTTCTTTCTGTTCAGCGTGAAGAAGCTGAAACCAAAGCTCGTGAGGCAGCTGAACGCCAGAGACTGGAACGGGAACAGGTCACCCAGCAGATCGAACAGGAACGGCACGAGAGAAAGAAGGTTAGGATCGACGGGCAGGTGGAGAAACATGAGGGAGGCAAGGTCTCGGTCAAAGAAAAATATGAAAATCTCTTTTTATTGCTGATTTTTTGTTGCAGAGAATAGAAGAGATCATGAAAAGAACCAGACGAAGTGATGCTGGAGAAATCAAGGTAACCACCGCAATCTAATACTCACCCTTAAGTCGCTCTTAAAGCTCATTCTTAAGTCACTCTTAAGGCTCTCAACTTCTCCATAAACAGAAAGGTGTTTTATTATTCTGATTTCCTCCTTTACAAATGGTTGGGTATTTTCCCAACCCTTAAATTTGGAAATGTTCCAATCCTCTATGAATAACTTGCACAGCAAACTGGAAGTATAAAGGAGTTGGTTTATTTTTACAGAAGAGTACATACGATGGGGGTCTCGCATTGTCCACCTCTTTTTACACTCACATAATAAATGGGGGGTAAGAAAAAAGGTAGCAGGTTCAGGTCACCACCACAATAAAAATACAAATTAGGATGTTACATGCGTCCAGAGTCCAGAATCAACTGGAATGTTCCTTCTGTGGGGAGGTTGGCTGTTTGGAGAATGTCCCCACCTTTCCGGAGTGAAGCTTGTTCAACAGAACAGTGGCAGGTGCCTGGGTTCCATTCCAGCCTTGGTTGACTGTGTGGAGTTTGTACGTTCTCCACATGTCTGCGTGGGTTTCCTCCGGGTGCTCCAGTTTCCTCCTACAGTCCAAAGGTGTGCAGGTTCGGTGGATTGGCCATGCTAAATTGCCCCTTAGTGTTCAAGGATGTACAGGTTAGGTAGGGTTATGGGGATAGGGCAGGGAATTGGGGACTGGATAGGGTGCTCTTTCAGAGGGTCAATGCAGACTCGGACTCCTTCTGCACTGTAGGGGTTCGATGTAACATGCCGCGGGGGAGCTGTAAAATCCCGGCCAGAGTGTCTGGTCATTATGTTATTGCTATTTGTAGGATCCTGCTGTGCGTAAATTGCAATAGTGACCAGTCTTCAAAGGTACAGCATTGGCTGCGACGCACTTTGGGAACTCCTGAGGTTGTGAAAGGTGCTATAGAAATGCAGGTTTATTGGGGTTTTTCTTTTTGCCCCTTCTTTACAAGTTCTGATCATTCCACTTTCTGTTTTGTTATAACCTGCCTGCTTACCATTGGCTGTGGACTAATGACAATCCCACAATCCTGTGGGAGTATGAGCTTCCCCAATGAGGGGGGCGGAGAAACCATTAGTAAACTCCATGTATAAATAAAGCTGGCCAGTTTGGAACCAGCAGGAAGCTGTGTGCAGCAAGGTCGTGGCCCTCACAAAAGTTTGTTTTCCAGAAAGAAGAAATTAAAGCAGAAATTGAGCCCACCAGGAATGGGGAAAAGGAACTTCAAACCACAGCCTCTGTGAAACAAGGTCTGTTTCCCTGCATATTTGCCCATCCCACCATTGTGATCCTTCGAATTGAAAGCATGGCAGAGAACAACATGTTCATAAGACCTAATCATTGGAGTAGAGCTTGAAACATCCAAATACATCATCAGCTGCAATCGCAAGTGAAATGTTCCAAAATGGCTGGCAAACAGTTTATTTTGCAGAAACCACTGCAGTCTGACTATTTTTGGTTTTAAAGTGTGATTATTTGGGAAATCAGTAATGTAAGGAAGAGCTGGCTCCAAATACAACAAATCATCTTATTCACGAGTAAAATACTGTGGATGCCAGAAATCTGAAATAAAAACAGGAAATAAGTAAATACTCAGCAAGTGTCTATGGAGAGAGAAACAGAGTTAAGGTTTTGGGCAGATGACATTACTTCAGAACATCTGATGATAGATCATTGACCTGAAACGCTGGTCTGAATTTTCCCGGTCTCGTCAACTTTCATTTGGAGTTGCGACCAGGAGGAAATTTCGGAGAATTGGGTTGGCTCCCTGACCCGTTCCCATGGGAGTCCCCAAATGTGATTGTGCCAGCGGAATTTCCCATTCCGAATTGTCCCCTTGAGGTTTACCAGGATGTTGCCTGGTATAGAGGGCATTAGCTATGAGGAGAGGTTGGATAAACTAGGTTTGTTCTCACTGGAACGACGGAGGTTGAGGGGCAACCTGATAGAAGTCGACAAAATTATGAGGGGCATGGACAGGATAGTCAGAAACCTTTTCCCAGGGTGGAAGAGTCAATTAATAGGGAACGTAGGTTTAAAGTGCAAGGGGCAAAGTTTAGAAGAGATATGCGAGGGAAGTTTTTTTACACAGAAGGTAGTGGGTGCCTGGAACTCTCTGCCAGAGGTGGTGGAAACAGGTGCGGTAGTGAAGTCTTATTAAATACATGAATAGGATGGGGATAGAGGGATACAGACCCCGGACGTGTAGAAGCTTTTAGGTTACACAGGCAGCATGATGGGCGCAGGCTTGGATGGCCGAAGGCCTGTTCCTGTGCTGTACTTTTCTTTGTATTTGTCTTTGTCTTTGATATGCAGCAGGCGAGGTGAGGCGGTGAGTACATCCTTCGGGGGAAGAGGGTTATACTCTGGAATTGCAATTCTATTGTCCCTTGGCACTGCCCGGAAACTGTTTCCCTGGCATTTGCCTCTGGCACATGTCCATGGCACTGCCCCCTGGCACTCTTCCCCAGGAAGAACTCCAGAATTGCCCATGGCTCTGCCTGGGCACTACCCTCTGGCACTAGCCCCCCAGAAAGAGACATTGCACCGCTCCCTGGCACTCTCCCCTGGCATTGCCTGCTGGGGAAAGTGCCAGGGGGAATTGCCAGCGGGGGATGTTCCATGCAGGGGAGTGGGGGGTGGTGGCTGTTCAGTGGGGGACCAGGGTTTGTATATTTAATTTTAGCATCCCTCGATCTTTTAAAAGCTAAGCTGCTGGCTGGGCGGCGAGGGACCCGCCCATTCATTTTTATCAGCGATGTGCTGAAATATGGGGCAGGGCAAACCGCATTTGGGGCTGGCGGCGTCCTCACTGTTTTCCCGCCCACTGCGCCACTCTGCCTATTTGTGTGAACATTCCGGCCACAGTGTCAGACTTGCTGAGTATTTGCAATGTTTTGTGTCTGATTGTTGTGTGGAGGCATCTCAGTGTCTTATTGTTATGTGGAGCCAAATTGCGGAAATGAGCACCTGGCTTAAGAAATGCTGTCTGATTATCTTCCCTTCACAAGACCAGAGAACAAATAAGCAGTAATCAATGCCTTAGAGTTGTGTTGACTATTTCAGCAGCTTTTTTCCAGGTCTGTTAGTGTAGAAGATTGTAGTTTAGTCGGGCAGTATGGTCGGCACGGGCTTGGAGGGCCGAAGGGCCTGTTCCTGTGCTGTACATTTCTTTGTTCTTTGTTCTTTGTTTGTTTTCGCTGACAATCACAAAGCTGTCACTACACAAAGTGAACTGAGGGGCATTTCCGTCTCAAACTCCTGCAGTGACAGGGTGAGGATTTATTCTAGTAGTCCACATCCGCACTCTGATCCTGATTCTGCAGCCAATTTACAGCTTCAGTCAGGTTGCTAAGTTCGTCCCATTGGCTCAATGCTTGACCATGTCAGCCCAGATAATGTGCTACCCTACCATATAAAACAGTTTAAGCCAATTTAAAGGTGAATCTTTATGGGAACACCTTTTTCCAAATCATTTGTGTTTTTACGGTAGTATTGGACCATTTGTTCAAGATACCATGCCATGTGAGCGTACCTTTAAGAAATGGGTGTTTAAGAAATGTACCTTTAAGAAATGGGTGTTTATCAGTGATGTCAGAGTGTGTTGGAGCTGAAGCCAGACAAAGCAGGTATACTGTTGATCTCTCTGCCATGAAAAGACTATCTCTTGATCATTTGGTGAATTCAGAATTATAAATGTTCTCAGTAGTGAATGTAAACCTAATGTGCTTCTGTTAAAAGGTGTTTCTTTTGTTTTCTGGATGTTGTTTGGGAAGTTATTAAGGATTACTTAGTGTTATATTATTTGGGGGTTGTATTTGAATTGATGGCTGCTAAGATGTTCACAGTATGTTTTAAAAAGGTTAACTTGAGTTCATAGAATAAACACTGTTTTGCTTTCACAAATACTTTTCCATTTCTGCTGTACCACACCTGTAGAGTGGGCCGTGTGCTCCCCATACCACAATCTATTAAAAGTTGTGGGCCAGGTGAACTCCATGATACACTTTGGAGTTCTCTAAACCCTGGCCCATAACACCAAACTAAGAAAGTGTTGAACTGTCTTGGATAGAATGGCTGGAATTTCAGAAAACAAACCTCAGAGACCACAAACGTATACAAATTATTGGATGTCTTTACATCCCAACTGATTCATTAATGTGCTAGAAACCTGCCAAGTTTGCCCAGTTTGACCTAGATGTGACTCCATTCACACACCAACGCGGTTTATGCTCAACTCTGGACCTGCTCAGTCAGACGATCAGTTATGTAAAACCCTCACATCATGAAGATGACCCACCACCGTCACCACCACTAAGTACCTGCCTTGCTAGCAATGGCCACATCCATTCGTTGATAATAGCCATCTTACCTCTAGGCAGCAAGATTCAGCATCTAGTGACTATCTGTATAAATAAATCTGTGATTCAGAGGGGCGCTGCAGGCTCGATGGGTCAAATGGCCTCTTTCTGCACTGTAGGGATTCTATGGAAGACCCTTTACTTTGCTCTAAAAAGTTCTTGTCTTTACTTAGTATCAAGAAACACATCAACTTGGATACTGATCCACTAAATGTGGTACACTTTTATCAATACCACTAAGGAATAGTACATACAATACCAGTTACTCAGTCACCCTGTGAGGTGGAGTATGCCTCAGTGGTCACTCCATCAGTGAGCTCTCCCTGCGTGACTTTGGAGTGACTGACCAAATTGCTGTAACTCACAGCAGCAGTGAGGTCTCTGCGCACTTGCCCTTTATACTGATTTTTAGCTCAGGCCTTGTGCCATATAAGGTAATACCTGTTTTTAATCCTTTTAATTGGTTTTCAAGTATATCAGTGTCTTTTCTCTTGCCATTATGGCCTGAACCTCTCTCGTAAGGCCATGCTTGAAGGAATAGAGGCAACCTGACTCTGTTTTGTTATCTCTCACACTGTTATCAGTCCCCAGGTTGGCACAGACAGACATCTTTATTAACCCCAACGAGTGCATAAAAGTCTTCCTCAAAGTTTGAGGCCAGCTCTCCTGCACAATTTCATTCCTTTTGCAGACTTTGCTAATTCAAGGTTGTGTCTTGACTAAATTACCCATCCTGCCTTGTGCCCACAATGCAGTTCTCCACGAATCTTCAGTCAGGCTTCTGCTTCTCCTCGATGTTCCATCTTACCACCAAAGGGCAAACACCGCACTCACAGGGCACCAAGAGTCCGGTCTATGTTCATTAATATAAAATAAATAAACAGTTTCATGGTTAAAAAGTGACTAATACACTAACAGAAAGTAAATAACACATAAGCTAACAGTGGGCACAGATGGTGACATTTGTCCAGGGAACTAGCTGTCCTCAGTACTCGGGACTGAGGGTTCACACACATTGGTTGGAAATCAAAGGCTTCCCCACCATTCTTTGTTGGAGGAGACAAGGTCAGTGTTCCTAATCCACAGCAGGGTTATTTAATGATACAGCTGCTGCACGTAAGAACAGAAGAAATCGGAGGAGGAGGAGGCCATTCAGCCCTTCAAATCCACTCCATCATTCAACACCATTTTCGTGTACTATCCTCGTGTCCCTACCTATTAAGGTTCACACATTAAACTAAGCAAAGAAAGATGCAAGTGTTCCCATTTTATAACTGCTGGCTACCCATTAACGGTACAGCTCACCTGCAAACCATGAAACTCCCAGCCAAATAATGATGCAACCATTCACGGGAGCGGAATTAAATTTCCCTCTCCTGGAGTATAGAGATAAATGCAGAGGGGAGCACGCATCAGGAAGTGGGCAAGTTGATCAGTCTATCTCTTATCGATCTGATTTAACAGGTTGGAACCACACCTCAGACTCGGGGTTTAATGTGTGAATCTTAATAGGTAGGGACACGAGGATAGTACAGGAAAATGGTGTTGAATGATGGAGTGGATTTGAAGGGCTGAATGGCTTCCTCCTCCGATTTCTTCTGTTCTTACGTGCAGCAGCTGTATCATTAAATAACCCTGCTGTGCCCAGAGCAATGAGTAAAACTAGCTGAGGCTGGTGTATAAATTCAGATCTGTTACATTCCAGTAGAGGTCGACAAAGGATCCGTCAACCTGGAGGACAAGCAGCCAGAGGAGGCTCGGTGTCCAGTGGCCCTGGCTGACACTGTGCCAGAGCTGGAAGCAGTGACCGGAACTGAACAAGTGGATAATGTGGATGAGCAGCCCAATAGTGCGGATGAGTCGACAGATGATCTGCAGTCTATGGATGTGAGGTAAGCTGGATTGTCGACGTGTGTCCTTTTCGTCCAGAAAGGAACTGTTATTGAGACTGTGACCAAATCAGCAGGACCTGACGTTTATTCTGAGTAATCCTGGAGATTTGCCACCAATATTCTGCTGATGTATAAGAGTGATTATCACCTGTTTCCTCTGAAAAATCGACATTGCCCATTGCAAATTCCTTCTTACATCCTAAAATGATATGCAGTGGACGCGATTCTCTTGCCGCATTGCACTTAAGCAAGAGAACAACGTGGCCGGAGAATCCCAGGAGAGCCCTCCAGGGGGCCTCCCGGCAACCTCCGCACCTCGCAGGATTTACCCACATCCCGTGAGACATCAGAGTCGGAACTCCGCCCGAAAGGTGCGGGACCAAATGACGCTCGCGAAAGCCGGTCTGAAACCTACTTAAGATCTACCTGCCCAATATCCACCAGCCTCCCTCGATTCTCTGGCCTCTCCAGGGAGGCTGCAGCTTTTCAGCACTGGTCCACACAAACGTGGCCCCTGGGTGACCAGGGTAAGTTCAGGGTGGCCCCCCTGCTCTCCCCCTGGAAAGGGGACACCTTGGCACTGCTCAGCTGGCATCTTGGCACTGCAACCCTGGACCTGCCATGCTGCCAGTATGGCACTGGGTGCTGGGTAGCAGTGCATGGGTGCCCGAGTGCCAGGGTGGCACTGCCAAGGCTCAGGGGCTGAAGAGAGCCATGTCCATGAAATGAGGGTGGGGGTGGTTGAGGTGGGTGGGTATGCAGGGCAGGTAAGTAGGAGCCTCCAGGAGATTGGCGGGGTGATGGGTGGGGTTCCAGGAAAGGGGGGGGGGTGCTGTAAGGAGGCTTGGGGGGCATGAAGAGGTGGAGCACCCAGGGACCCCATAATGGCGTATCCTCACTTGGGGAGTGTGGGGTAGTGCCCATGTGTGTTGGGGGGTGACATTGCCCATGGGGGGGAGGTGTGGGGGACCCACAAGCTCACTTAAAGATCTGGGCACCCTTTCAAAATGGCAGCCTGAGCTCAACCCCCCAGTGCTAAAAGAAATTCTAAGTGTGGGCTAAACCGGTGAGAAACTCCCCGGGGCCCAAAGAAATGACTAAGTGTCACTGAATAGAGGTGAGGAACTTGGAAACCCCCTGAAAAACCTGACACATATGAACTTAGAAATTTGTCCGGAAAATTGTGCCCAGTGTCAAAGAATAGATTTTTTTTTAAAATCCCATTGTTGCCCCAAGTGTCCAACACAGCACTAAATGTTGAACTCAACAAGATTTGGGGATTGGGAACTCCAGCTAAAGCTGATGAGTTCAATGCTTTTAAGTAAAGCCTGACCAACAACAAGTGAATTTACTCAATGTTTGGATATCCAAAAAGATTTAGGGTTGGAGTAAAAATAATTTTATTCCATGCGAATCGCTAAACAAAGCGGCGAGGACTGGGTTCGAACCCGACCCCGGGTCACTGCCCATGTGGAGTTTGCACACTCTCCCCGTGTTTGCGTGGGTCTCACCCGCACAACCCAAAGATGTGCAGCTTAGGTGGTTAGCCACGCAAAATTGCTCCTTAATTGGAAAATAATTGAATTGGGTACTTTAAATTTAAAAAAAGGAATTGCTAAACAAACACTTTAAATGTTGATATTCCTTGCTATGAACTTGTAGTATAAGGGTCTGACCCCTAAAGGGATTCTGTGGAGCTATATACAGTACCGCTCATCACCCACACGGTGATGTAAGAGAACATATACCCTGCACTAGGAGTCAGTGTAATGTTGGACAGACGTGTGTAGGAGCAAGCATGGGGATAGCTCCTAGCTTGGAGTTTCTAGCAGTTAGTAAACACTTTACTATTGAACTATCTAAGACTAAGAATACCTTAGGAAGACCTACCGAGCTACGCTCAACCCCTTACACCAGAACTCAGAGCAATAAAGCAGCTTAACCTGGGGCAGTAGAACATGTAACAACTTTCAATTAGTATTATGATCCCAGACCAGAGCCCAACACTTGTTAGGATATCAACAGAACTCCAGTCACTGTTTAAAAAATTTGTAGAACTGTGAGGAAAGTATACTTTGCTCCAGGAGTGATTCCACGCACAAATAGGGATACAGTATATTAAAAACAAAATGTATTACTAACACAGTATTAAACTACTTAACATCACAGAATTAAAGCTTAAAATTACCAGTTAAATAATGCTCAACAATAAAAAGAAACACTTTTACTTCTAACTGACACCTCGATCTCCAATCAAGCAAAACCCATCACAGGTCAAAACCCACTTTTAAATAAAGTTAGCAAACACAGGATTGCTTGCCGTAGTGGATAGAAAATTCTTTGATAGACTGCTTGGAGAGAGAGAGAGATCTTTTCAGTAAACAGCCTGCAGATCCCTGTCTGTCAGATTAATGCTGAATCTGACAGCCTTCTGAAAAAGCTGTTGTTTAACCCGCAGCTTCCAGAAAACGAGCTAAAACTGACGTTACAGACTTGGTTCCTCTCGTTACTGAAATCACCCCCATTCCATTCAAATCTCATGACCTACTTACTTAAATTCAAACACAATGTCTTCAATTATCTACTCTCCAGAAATCATTAAAAAATCCCATTCGGCCTCTCCTTGTAAACAATAAGCATGACTTGAAAGAATGATGATTTCACTTTTATGACATCTTAATTACACTTTTGGCAGCCACAAAGTCTGTCTGTCTTTTAAACCAGAATTTTAAAAAAAGTTTGATGATCTAGCCATTGCCACACTACTGTCTGTCAGATCATTTTTTTAAAAACATTTTATTGAAGGCATTTTCAATATATACATAACCAAGAAGTCCAAAAGCCAACAGCGGTGACAGGAAACAAACTCATCCCCTCCTTGCACACACCCCAACAAACATTCCCCACTCACCCCGCTGCCAACACGGCACCCGCCCCCCTTTACCAGTTTATCACCCCGCCCCTCCTTCCAAACAGAAAATAAAACTAAATCGCAAGCCCCCCCCCCCCCACTAACAACTCAATACTCCTGAAAGAATATGATGAACAGCTTCCACCTTGAGGTAAACCCTTCCTCCGCACATCAAATGGAAAACTTGATCTTTTCCAAATTCAGGAACTCTACCAAATCGCTCAACCATACCCCTGCCTCAGGCGACTCCGGGTCCTGCCAGCACCACTAAATCTGTCTCCGGGCAACAGGGAAGCAAAGGCCAATACATCGGCCTCTCTCTCCACCTGCACTCCAGATACATAGAAGTTAGGAGCAGGAGAAGGCCTTTTGGCCCTTCGAGCCTGCTCCGCCATTCATCACAATCATGGCTGATCATCCAACTCAATAGCCTAATCCTGCTTTCTCCCCATAGCCTTTGATCCCATTCCCCCCAAGTGCTATATCTAGCCGCCTCTTGAATATATTCAAAGTTTTAGCATCAACTACTTCCTGTGGTAATGAATTCCACAGGCTCACCACTCTGTGTGAAGAAATGTCTCCTTGTATCTGTCCAAAATGGTTTATCCTGAATCCTCCTTGTGGTAGTCGGTATTAGGGGTATTACGGTACCCTGAATAATGCTGTAAGACCATTGGTGTGGGAGGTACCTGAGACTGCTGTTTTCATTGGTGAAGCCTGCCTGCTGGTTCCGCCCAGTAAGGCGGAGTATAAGAGCCTGAGTCTCCCCAGCAGCTGCATTCTGTACCTGCGCTGCTGGGGGAAACATCTAGTGCAATAAAACCTTCAATTGTCTTCAATCTCGTCTCAGGAGTTATTGATCGAGCATCACTCCTCAGAAAGATCCTCCGGACTCGGGGCTACCTCCAAAATCTTTGACATTACGTTCGAAAACCCTCTCAACCACAGGCATACCCAAAACACACTCCGGCCCCCCTGCAAACCGTCCACAACTGTCCTCCACCCCTGGAAAGAACCGACTCATCCTGGACACTGTCACGTGGGCCCCCTGTGCAGCATCTTAAATTGGATGAGACTTAACCTAGCACACAAAGAGGATGCATTCACCCTCCACAGAGCTTCCCTCCAACCTCCAGCCCCCAACGGCCCACCCAACCCTTCCTCCCACTTACACCTGACCTCATCCACAGCAGCACTCCTTCTTCATCAGCTCCCCATATATATCCGCAACCCTCATCCTATTCCACCTAACCTGCAGATCTTTGTACTGTCGGAGGAAACCCATGCAGACACGGGGGGAACGTACAAACTCCACACAGACAGTCACTCAAGGTCGAAATCGAACCTGAATCCCTGGCGCTGTGAGGCAGCAGTGCTAACCACTGTGCTACCTTGCCGCGCCTTCTCTGTTGCAGGAGTAAGTCGTAAGACTCTCTCCTCCTTCCTGGTATTCTAGGCCTCGATATCTAAAGGAACAATGCTGCCGTTCATTTTTAGAGCTATCTGCCTGCACATCCTGTGGGCCTAGCTAGGGTGCTCTTTCAGAGCCTCTGTGCAGACTCGATGGGCCAAATAGCCTGCTTCTGCACTGTAGGGATTCTATGGTAATGAGGAGCTTTGATAAGAATATTTTCATGGAGTCTGTTTTCTCTGGCTGTTGCCATCTCAGGTGACCAGTGGTTATCAATTAAACTGTCACCGAGAGAACAAGGGCACGAGGTTAGGAGACAGATATTAGAATATGGAACAGGGAGAGTTTCATAACAGGGAGAGGTTGAAGCAGAAACTATGTGAGGGAAGCATAGACAAACATCAGTTGGTTTAGTATTTTATTCGTCCATCAAACAGGCTCTGAATTTTAACTCTCCTTGCCTGACAGAAAGGGGAGGCGAGGGAGGCATTAAAATGGAGGCTGCAAATTACCCCACCATGTCTTCCCACCATGTCCCCATGACCTTCCACCCCTTCAAATTTGGGGCGATTGGTTTAAATGGTTCAACAGAACCCGCTTGTTAATATTTCACAGTGAGTTACTGATTAGTGCACCAGAACACTGGAGAAACGAGCCCCCAACCCCCTTGTTCCTGCTGGTTGATCTGAACGACAGTGGATCACATTATAAATGTTTGATATTTTCAGCAGAATTGTGACATTAGAGGCCCGAGTGATCTAGAATCTATAATTCCCCAAAGAATTGCTGAGACTGCTGTCCATAGTTTGAGGAGTGAGCTGCAGTATAAAGTGAACCCTCTGAAGGCGATGGGCCCAGACGGGATCCCTGGTCGTGCACTCAGAGCCTGCGCGGACCAGCTGGCAGAGGTATTCACGGACATCTTTAACCTGTCCCTACTCCACTCCGAGGTCCCCACCTGCTTCAAGAAGACCACCATCATACCGGTACCAAAGAAGAACCAGGCAACGTGCCTCAATGACTACCGACCAGTGGCCCTGACTTCAGTCGTAATGAAGTGCTTCGAGAGGTTGATCATGAAGCGCATCACCTCCATACTCCCAGAAAGCCTTGATCCACTGCAATTCGCATACCGCTGCAACCGGTCCACATCAGACACCATTTCCCTGGCCCTACACTCATCCCTAGAGCATCTCGAAAACAAGGACTCCTATATTAGACTCCTATTTATTGACTACAGCTCCGCCTTCAACACCATAATCCCAGCCAAGCTCATATCAAAGCTCCAAAACCTAGGACTTGGCTCCCCACTCTGCAACTGGATCCTCGATTTTCTGACCAACAGACCACAATCAGTAAGAATGAACAACAACACCTCCTCCACAATAGTCCTCAACACCAGCGCCCCGCAAGGCTGCGTACTTAGCCCCCTACTCTACTCCCTGTACACACACGACTGCGTGGCAAAACTTGGTTCCAACTCCATCTACAAGTTTGCTGACGATACGACCATAGTGGGCCGGATCTCGAATAACGATGAGTCCGAATACAGGAGGGAGATAGAGAACCTAGTGGAGTGGTGTAGCGACAACAATCTCTCCCTCAATGCCAGCAAAACTAAAGAGCTGGTAATTGACTTCAGGAAGCAAAGTACTGTACACACCCCTGTCAGCATCAATGGGGCCAAGGTGGAGATGGTTAGCAGTTTCAAATTCCTAGGGGTGCACATCTCCAAAAATCTGTCCTGGTCCACCCACGTCGACGCTACCACCAAGAAAGCACAATAGCGCCTATACTTTCTCAGGAAACTAAGGAAATTCGGCATGTCCACATTGACTCTTACCAACTTTTACAGATGCACCATAGAAAGCATCCTATCGGGCTGCATCACAGCCTGGTATGGCAACTGCTCAGCCCAGGACTGCAAGAAACTTCAGAGAGTCGTGAACACCGCCCAGTCCATCACACAAACCTGCCTCCCATCCATTGACTCCATCTACACCTCCCGCTGCCTGGGGAAAGCGGGCAGTATAATCAAAGATCCCTCCCACCCGGCTTACTCACTCTTCCAACTTCTTCCATCGGGCAGGAGATACAGAAGTCTGAGAACACGCACGAACAGACTCAAAAACAGCTTCTTCCCCACTGTTACCAGACTCCTAAATGACCCTCTTATGGACTGATTTCATTAACACTACACCCTGTATGCTTCATCCGATTCCGGTGCTTATGTAGTTACATTGTATATGTTGTGTTGCCCTATTATGTATTTTCTTTTATTCCCTTTTCTTTTCATGTACTTAATGATCTGTTGAGCTGCTCGCAGAAAAATACTTTTCACTGTACCTCGGTACACGTGACAATAAACAAATCCAATCCAATCCAATTAGGCTTCCATTAACACTGCAATGAAGTTACTGTGAAAGCCCCGAGTCGCCACACTCCGCGGAGCGCCTGTTCGGGTACACAGAGGGAGAATTTAGAATGTCCAATTTACCTAAGAAGTACGTCTTTCAGGATGTGTACTTTGTTAGGGGGGGTGGGAATGTTGCCGTGGCGAGGGCCCGGAGGGTCGTTCCCTTTCAGGAGGACTCCTCCAGCCTCCCCCATTCTGTGTTTGGCTCCCGTATCCATCCCCTCACCCACTCGGCTGTGGCTGCCCATTGATAATACTGTACATTCGACAGGGCCGGAGCCCCCATGTTTTTCCTCCTTTGCAGTGTTGTCTTGGGGATTCTTGGGTTTTTGCCTCCCCACACAAACGCCATGATCTTTTTGTCCACTTTGTGGAAAAAGGCCTTGGGGATGAAGATCAGTATGGATCTAAGGAAGATGAACCTTGGTAGTACGTTCATTTTGTTCGTCTGCCCCCGTCACCACCAGGAAAAGCGGGAGCGCATCCCATCACTGTAGGTCCTCTATAACGTCCTCCGCCAGGCTGACCAGATTCCATTTGTGAATCCGTGTCCAGTCCCGGGCTATCTGGATCCCCAGGTAGCGGAATTTGTTTTGGGATAGTTTGAATGATAGTCCCTCCAGCTCTGTCCCGCCCCCATTCGGATTCACCGGGAATACCTCGCTCTTGACCAGGTTGAGTTTGTAGCCCGAAAAGGCTCCGAAATCTTCTAGCAGTTGCATGATTGCTTTCAGGCCGTTCTGTGTGTCTGAGATGTAGAGGAGCATGTCATCCGCATAGAGCAATACTCTATGCTCTCTGCCCCCTTTTTGATGCCCTTCCACCTTTTTGCATCTCGCAGGGCTGATTTAGCACAGTGGGCTAAACAGCTGGCTTGTAGTGCAGAACAAGGCCAGCAGCACAGGTTCAATTCCCGTACCGGCCTCCCCGAACAGGCGCTGGAATGTGGCGACTAGGGGCTTTTCACAGTAACTTCATTGAAGCCTACTTGTGACAAGAAGCAATTATTATTATTATTATTAATTGCCAGGGGTTCAATTGCCAGGGCCAACAGAAGCGGGGATAGTGGGCATCCCTGCCTTGTGCCCCTGTGTAGTTGGAAATATTCAGAGCCGGCGATGTCCGAACACTCGCCTTGGGGGTGTTGTACAGGAGTTTCACACATGAGGTGAACCCCCGTCCCAAGCCCAAACTGCTCCAGTACCTCTATCAGGTACTTCCATTCGGCTCTGTCGTCTTCTGGGGAGACGATCACCTCTGGTGTTCTCTCCCCGGATGGGGTCATTATTACATTCAGCAGTCGCCTGATGTTCGCAGTTAGCTGCCTACCTTTGACAAAGCCCGTCCGGTCCTCTGCGATCACCTCTGGTATGCAGTTCTCCAATGTCTTGGCCAGGACTTTCGCGAGTCTACATTTAATCTACATATGATCCGCATTCCGTCGGGTCCTTGTCTTTTTTGGTTATCAGCGATATCATGGCCTGTGTTAGCGTAGGAGGCATGGTGCCCCTCATTAGCAAGTCTGCGAACATATTCAGTAGGTGTTGGGCCAGGGCTGGTGCGAATTTCTTAGAGGTCTGCTAGGAACCCGTCGGGTTCCAGTGCCTTCCCCGCCTACATGGAGCTGATATTCTCCATGATCTCTCCCAGTCCTATCGGTGCCTCCAGCTCCCCCCATCTATCGTCCCCCAGACCATTGAGGATCCGTTTAATCCCTGAGTCCCCATCGGGAGTCGGTAAAAGGTCTTGAACGCTCGGTTGACCTCTTTTTGCTCAGTTACCAGTCTGCCTCTGCTGTTCCTCACCTGGGCTATCTCTCTCTTGTAGCTGCCTGCTTTCTTAGCTGGTGAGCCAGCAGGCAGCTAGCCTTCTCTCCCTGTTTGCAGAAGGTCCCCCTTGTCTGGCGGAGTTGGTAGACTTCCTTCCTGGTGGATAGCGGGTTAAAGTCCATCTGCAGCTTTTTCCTCTCCACCAGAAGTTCTACGGTCAGGGCCTCGACCTCCAGAATGGAGTCGATCAGTTGCTGCTTGGCCACCCTCTCTTCCCTGTCTCTACGTGCCTTGTAGGCTATCTCTCCCCTAATCACCACCTTCAGTGCCTCCCAGAGGATGGAAGATGAGACCTCCTCGTTGCTGAAAAACCTGTAACAAAAACAGAAAATGCTGGACAATGTCAGCACATCTGACAGCATCTGCGGAGAGAGAGGGAGCTAACGTTTTGAGTCTGGGTGACTCTTTGTCAACCTGTCACACTTGTTTGGCAGACACAATCGACTTGAGATTAGGTTGTAGGTTGTGTACAGACACTCAGAATGAATGTATCTGTACACATTGGGGCGGCACGGTGGCACAGTGGTTAGCACTGCTGCCCCACAGCTCCAGGGACCCGGGTTCAATTCCTCGGGTGACTGACTGTGTGGAGTTTACACTTTCCCTCCATGTCTGCGTGGGTTTCCTCCGGGTGCTCTAGTTTACTCCCACAGTCTAAAGATGAGCAGGTTAGGTGGATTGGCCATGCTAAATTGTCCCTTAGTGTCCAAAGGTTAGGTGAGGTTACGGCTTTCGGATGGGAGAATAGGCCTACGTGGGGTGCCCTTTCAGAGGGCTGGTGCAAACATGATGGGCCGAATGGCCTCCCTCTGAACTGTAGGGGTTCTATGGTAAATTATCAATGTTGCGATGATGATGACTTGTTAACGTATGGTTGTCAATTAATTGTGCACTATTTTCTTTGTTTCTAGCCCCATGTCAAAGGACGATGGCATTTCTATCCCTGAGTTCTCTCCACTCAATGAGGTGAGCCATGCGGTTGACCTGGAGAAGGAGCAAAATGGGTTGGGTGACGCCCAGGCTGTTGAAGATCTCATTGACTTGACAGTTCATTCTACCTACACCAAGTTATCCCAGGACAAGATGAGCTTGGGCGACTGTAACAAGAACTTGATTGAAGGGCGGTGCATTTCGATGGAGAATCCTCTCATTACATCGCTGACTAAATCTGTTGAGGAAACTCATATACAAACATCAGCAGGTAAATCAGCCCGCTAATAATAAAATGAGTGAATCTATAAAAGCAAATTACCGCGGATGCTGGAATCTGAAACCAAAGAGAAAATGCTGTAAAATCTTACTTAATACTTTACTTTTCTTGATGGTCACCCATTCCCCTTCTGCCTGTGCAATCCTCACCTGTGGCGTGACCACCTCACTAAATGCACTATCCATGGCTTCCTCTGCATCGCGGAGTTGTAGATGGGGCGGGGAGGGGGTTGGCAGTGGAGGAGGCAGTTGTACATTTCAAGGCTAGGAGGAATCAGATTTTCATCGTGAGGGCCATGGGACAAAGATGGGTGCACGACGTTGAGAAACAGATCAGCCCAGACTGACTGAATGGTGGAACCAACTTGAGGCACTGAATGGACTATTCCTGTTCCTGTTGGCAGGGTCTTCCGGCCCCGCCCACTGCGGGAATTGTCGTGGGCGGGACGGATAATTTGACAGACCAGCAAAGGGTCCATTAACTTTGGGCGGGAATTTCACTGTGGGACAGAAATCCTGTGTTTTGTTTGGAATTTTAATGTTGGCCGGGCACAGCTTAATTTTGAACAAGGATAAGCAAAGAACATTGCTTCATTCACTTTTTTCAGAAGAAGGTGCAGAAATGTTCACTGAATCCTCAAAGCTGACGAGTTGCTTTTGTCCCTTCTCCAGAGCTTTGAACAAGTCGGACAGGGTGTGAAAGACTTGCTTCAGTAAGTCCAACGTCACTATGACTCTGAAGACCTGTGTTACCTTGAGAAGATTCATGTAGCCTTCACGGACATGTTGGAAAAACTAACAGTGATCCTTCACGCAACAAATCATCCGTATTAAATGCAGATCTTTCTTTTTACAAATATGATTCTGTAAATGTTGCTGCTGGCCATAGTGGCCGGTTAGAGCAACAGCCTTGAGCATCATTCATCCTGCAACTAAATTACTACAGTAAAAGCTCACTGTGATAACAATTTTTAATAAACCCTCTATCAGTCAGGTGAGATGTTACCCACATTTTAAGATAGATGTGAATCTTGATGATAATTAGTGCGCTTTTGCTGGCTTCTCCAATTCTTTTCAAAAACAAAAGTTAATATCAAAACCACTGAGTGAATTTCCCCTGAGAAGTGTTTGTTTAATTGCAGTTTGAATGGATCTTGCAGTAATGCACAGTGTGGATTAAGGGACGTCGTAATGTGTTTTAGAAAACTCAGGTATTCTACTGTGGTAACTGAATGTTAATTTTGGTGTAAATGTCAAAACTGTTTTATTATGATTCTCAAAGCTTTATTGCACCATATTAATTCTAGTTTTATGTAAATGATTTTCATCCGTAACCAAGAACTAGAACCTTGCCTAATTTTTATGGTAAAATGGATTAGTGCAATCTTTCTCGTCTTCAGTTGTTAAATTAGATTAAGTATCCAAGTGCAGTATTATATTTGGTTTACTGCTATTTCTCGCCTTTTAAGATCAAATGTCCTTAAACCAACATACTATTGTGCCTCTCATGAAAGCACTACATCAGACAAAAACAAAGCATACTTTGCTGCAATTTGCAACCAAGAACTTTTCTTTTGGAAAAGATGAGCTGTCCACTGGTAAGAAATCAGACTTACAAGCCTGCAATAAAAGACTGGAGGAGCAGCTGACAACACAGTGTCCATGTACGGAACGGATATATATTGTGGTATAAAAGTGACTTCAGGATCAAAGATTGTATGCAGTAATTCTCTTCAAATGCAAACTGCTTTTATGTTTTTTCTTCAGTGCCACATTTTGCTTGTGTTTTGAAAGCAAGACCAGGTATAATCTGCAGACTGAAGTAATGTGTGTTACTGTTATTGATGGAAAATAATAACAGCACAGGTTAGAAGTAATTTCATAGCAGTTTTGATCCAGTGGTGATTCTCACTTGCACCTCTCAGCTGCAATGAGCTCCCAACAAGGCAAATATATCTTCAAATTGTACAATCAAATATAAAAAGAAATGTAAAAGGCACCTTTAAAGGTGCTCTGATTAGACAGACATAGAATCTCTATGAGATTCACAGAGATCTCATAGAAGAAGGCCATTCAGTCCATCGAGTCTGTACCAGCCCTCTGTAAGAGCGCCCTACCTACGGTCGCTTCCCTGCCACATCCCCGTAACCCCATCTATCCTGAATAACTTTGGACACTGAGGGCAATTCAGCATGGCCCATCCACCTAACGCGCACATTTTTGCACTGTGGGAGGAAACCGGAGTACCTGGAGGAAACCCACGAGAACATGGGGAGAACGTCCAAACTCCATGCAGACAGTCCCCCAAGGTCAGAATCGAATCCGGATCCCTGGCGCAGTGATGCACTTTAACCACTGTGCCACCGATTACTTAAAGCATTTTGCTCTAAAGTAATTACCAGGGGCACTGGGAAAGGGTCTATTTTGCATCGAGCACTTTGTCTGCGGTGTAGGCACCCTCTGTGCTTTGTCACTCTTAAAGACATTGATAGTACAGTTAAAATACAACGTACAGTATAATCGATTTTGTAGGTTTGGTGTTAATCTTGTAATTTAGTCCTAAAAAAGAAATAACCAACCATATTTGTAGATCTGGATTGGGTTGGCAAAGTTGCAGGATTGTCTCATAATTCCCAGGAATTGAAGATTAATCTCCTAGAAATGACCACGAGAAAAGCCCAGGAGAAAATCCATAGGGACATGAAAAATATTGCAGTTACTCTTTATTTTCCTAGGACTCTCTCATTTTTTAAACAAAAATGTTGGAGATGGGAAATGACTGTGTGACCAAACAGGTTGGCTGATGCAACCAGCAGGAGTCTATGTGCAGGCAGAGGTAGCGACCCTGGGCCCAAATCTTTCAGCAGAATATACCTTGCCTCCCTCAGCCCGATTTCCTCTGTAGCGGTTGTATTTGTGTGTTGAACTCGGGGAGACTGTCAATCCCTCCTTTAGGTGATGGTGAGCTCCCATTTTCACTCAGTATTTTATGTTTGCCTTTTTGCCACAAAAAGTACCTGATGATAATTGTAGATGGTGAATTCTGGGTGAGGAAACCAGAGTAGACGAGCATTAAGAGTTTGTGAATTAAACTAAAATGATCAAGCAAAGGAAACACCGGCATGTGAGGTACAGAGTACAAAGAAAGGTGCACATGTTAGCAGAGTGGCTGCCTGGCTTTGTCCTCAATGGTGGGTGCCTTTGGGAAGGCTTGCTTAGGCAGGCCTCTCCTGTACTAAGTAGGTGCCACTGACTTTCAAGAGCCATTGGAAAATTTATGTTCTCCACAGAATTCAGACATTCAGCAATGCGTTTCTTTTGGGAAATCTATACGTACATGTGGCCAAATCTGCACCGCTGGCTTAGCCTCTCTCAAAACCGCTGTCTATCGTCTTCTATAGGGTAGAATAACCAGCATTTCAGTGCTTATTAGGAAAATGCCTAGCTACTGAACCAATGCTAATTGCGTGTGGCATACACAGACTCACGCACACATATGGGTCTTTGTTTCTTCGATGCACTAAATTGATCCATTTTGTCCATGGATTGTCAACACCATGAAGTTTGCATGCCACATGAGAGTCTGTACAAATGATCTCATTTCAGGATGCCACAACATGTACCACTTTCACTGAACAGTAACACCTTTTAGCCGGTGTACAATAGCTTCTTGTGTAGTTGTTGATGTGCTAAATACTCCTGTCATAATGCACAGCATGTGTGTGTAATGCATCAATAAATTTTTATTCAAAATGCTCCCAGACTGTGCCACTTGTACTGTTGAAATCATCACTCGTAAACAAAAGAGGTAAGAGGTAACTGAAAGATTTATTCATTTTTTATCTTTAAAATTAGGATTCATTGCACCAAAGGAAGAGAGGGGCTAAAGGAAGAGAGAATCCATCATAGTTCCAATCTCAGAGGGTTGATACTCCACGGAATGTGGTTTTTGCACATTGGTTAATGCACAACATACCATTCAAGGATCAAGGGATATGGGGGAAGGTGGATCATAATGATCATAATGAATGGTGGAGCAGATTTGAAGGGCCAAATAGTCTTCTACTGCTTATTGTTTCTATGTAAACCCTGACTGTTAGGGAGGAAGTTCCAGGTTAATAATCCAGTGACAGTGAAAATCAGTGACTCAGTCCCAAGTCAGCTGTGTGACTTGAAGTGGAACTTGTAGGTTCTGGTGTCTGATGCATGTGCTGCCCTGGTTCCTTTAGCTAGTAAAGATTGTGGGTTTGGAAGGTGCTGTCGAAGGAGCCTTTTCCGAGGCGAGTTCCTGCAGTGCATCTTGTAGATGTGTGATGAACGGTTACTGTATTACTGTACCCCTTATCATCATGTAAGGTGATGTCCCCTTTAAGACCAGGCTTGGAACCCTGGGGGGCTCCGCCTCAGGCTCCGCCCACCTGGGAGCCATATATAAGGGGCCGCCTTGTGGGTGGCACCCAGTAAGCAGCCATTTCGGCACCAGGCTAGTTCTTAGATTATTAAAGCCTTCTTTACTCTCTAAGCGTCATTATTGAGGGTACAACAATTTAATAAGCAAACTACATCAGGATGGACGCAGACCTAAAACCAGAGAAGCTCAATCTGGAAGCATGGACACCAGAGGCAAAGGAAATTTTTTAATACTGGCTCCGATGCTTCGAGCCTACCTGGACTCCTCAGAGACTCCCATCCTGGGGCCACGAAAGCTGCGCCTACTCCACGCCCGGGTGAGTCACAGAATCTCCGCCATGCTCAAAAAGGCGACAACCTACGAAGACGCGGTCGAGTTACTACGCAAGCGGTTTGTCAAACCCATCAACAAGGTACATGCCCGGCATCTGCTCTCGACCTGCTGGCAGCGCTCGGGGGAATCGCTAGACGAATTTGTAGAAAAACAGCGCTCGCCAGGGACTGTGACCATCAGGATGTGACAGGGGAAATCCATATGAACCTGCACATCAGAGACGCTTTCGTGTCCGGCATCCGCTCGACCTACATCTGGCAGCGGCTACTCGAAAACGGGGCAAAAGACCTCCAGGACACGCTAACGCTCGCATCCTCGCTGGAAGTGGCCTGACATAATTTGGCACCTACTCCGCGAACCCTGCGAGCCCCCTTCAGACTTCCCCAGACTCGGCCATGTTACGGGCCTGTGCCGTGCGGCGACCCGCCCAAACCCACGTCATCCGCCTCGTGCGAATCATGGGGGCGGCCATCTTGGCAGTGGCCATCTTCTTGACCCAACACGTGCAACCGACGGCGGTGGCCATTTTACGAATCCGACTCGGCTGGGGACTCGGACTTCCCGCAACTGGGAGCGATCACCCTTGACCAGACGCGGCCAAAACCTCTGCAGAATTCTATGATGAAAGTCCAGGTCAACGGGCGTGACACTCCATGCCTTTTCGACTCCGGGAGCACAGAGAGCTTTATACATCCTGATGTTAAAGTCAATATTTTCCCGCTTCTGTAGTAGAAAGATTCAACACACTCGTTAAGACAGAATAACAAAGCTTTATTTTCGACACATCTGCATGCAGTAATGGCTGAAACTTGAAGTCAGAGAGCAGTCAACAAAACTGCTGAGTCTTTCACAAGCTTTCGCAGAGAATTAGCTCAATATTTATACATTATCATTATCAAGATTGCATGACAACAGTATAGTCAGGAGTTTGATCGGAAATACAAACGGAAGCATAGAACAGACCATTTTTGGTCATATCACTCATACCATTATTTTGTCCTTGGAGGGAACATTGAAAGGTCGGAATAGAAATGTTTCTTCCTGAACTTATCTTGTTTTAATTCCTACGGCCCTGGGTTATGACGAGTTAGTTTTACCAGGAGTTGCCGAGGTCCGGTGTTTTGGAATGGCTCGACCTTCGCTGATATTTTCAGACTTCAAGTTATGCAGAGTTAGCCTTATCAGTCTTACAGATTGAAATGGTTAGGGCAGCATTCTTTACATGGGCCTGGTGAGCTGGAATGAGTAGTTTCAGCCTTTCTTACATTGTATCAAACCTTTTGACCAGTCTTCCCATTCACCAGTTTTCCCATCATGCCATTACTTAATTCGTACCATATCACACTGAGACGGTAAGGCGCTGCTCCTTGCGCACCCATCCCAGGTCCCAAACCATAGCCCTCGCATCCGGTTCCCACTCGGTCCAAATCAAGGGGTATTGTATTACGGATAGAACATAGAACAATACAGCGCAGTACAGGCCCTTCGGCCCACGATGTTGCACCGAAACAAAAGCCATCTAACCTACACTATGCCATTATCATCCATATGTTTATCCAATAAACTTTTAAATGCCCTCAAAGTTGGCGAGTTCACTACTGTTGCAGGTAGGGCATTCCACGGCCTCACTACTCTTTGCGTAAAGAACCTACCTCTGACCTCTGTCCTATATCTATTACCCCTCAGTTTAAAGCTATGTCCCCTCGTGCCAGCCATTTCCATCCGCGGGAGAAGGCTCTCACTGTCCACCCTATCTAACCCCCTGATCATTTTGTATGCCTCTATTAAGTCTCCTCTTAACCTTCTTCTCTCCAACGAAAACAACCTCAACTCCATCAGCCTTTCCTCATAAGATTTTCCCTCCATACCAGGCAACATCCTGGTAAATCTCCTCTGCACCCTCTCCAAAGCCTCCACGTCCTTCCTATAATGCGGTGACCAGAACTGTACGCAATACTCTAAATGCGGCCGAACCAGAGTTCTGTACAGCTGCAACATGACCTCCCGACTCCGGAACTCAACGGGCAGGTGGAGAGGGAGAACGCGACAGTGTGGAAGGCTGTCCTTCTGGCTGTTTCCCCACGGATTATAACTGGTCGTTCTGCTCGGCGATGCCTTTGCTGAGCAGATAATGACGCAGTTCATCGCTCATGAACGATGTACCCCGGTCGCTGTGGATATAAGCGGGGAAACCGAACAGAGTGAAGGTGATGTGCAGTGCCTTAATCACCGTGGCTGAGGTCATGTCGGGGCAGGGAATGGCAAATGGGAAACGGGAGAACTCATCGATAATGGTGAGGAAATAGGCATAACGAGTGGTGGACGGGAGGTGCCCCTTGAAGTCCACGCTCAGTCACTCAAAGGGACCCGAGGCCTTCACGAGCCGAACCTTGTCTGGCCGGTCGAAGTGCGGTTTGCACTCCGCACAGATCTGGCAGGCCCTGACCATGGCCTTGACCTCCTTGGTGAGTAAGGTAGGTTGCGGGACTTGATAAAATGGACGAGCCGGGTAACCCCCGGGTGGCAGAGGTCATTGTGGATGGCATGCAGGCGGTCGCCCTGCACGTTGGCACATGTGCCGCGGGACAGGGCATCTGGGGGCTCGTTGAGCTCCCCTGGATGATACTTGATATCGTACGTGTAGGTGGAGAGTTCGATCCTCCACCTCAAAGTGTTATCGTTTATTATTTTGCCCCGTTGTGCTTTATCAGTGACAAGGGCGAACCTCCTACCGGCTAGGTAGTGCCTCCAGTGCCGCACAGCCTCCACAATGGCTTGTGCCTCCTTCTCGACTGCAGAGTGCCAAATCTCGGAGGCGGTGAGGGTCCAGGAGAAGAACGCTACTGGTCTGCCTGCCTGGTTGAGGGTAGCAGCCAGGGCGATATCTGACGCATCGCTCTCTACCTGGAAGGGGATAGTTTCGTCCACCGCGTGCATAGCGGCCTTGATGATGTCGGCCTTGATGCGACTGAAGGCCGATCGGCCCTCAGCCGACAGGGGAAATATCGTGGTCTTAATGAGTGGGCGGGCTTTGTCCGCATATTTGGGGACCCACTGGGCGTAATAGGAGAAGAGCCCCAAGCACCGTTTGAGGGCCTTGAGGCTGCGGGGGAGGGGAAATTCCTTAAGGGGGCGCATGCGGTCGGGGTCGGGACCTAGGACCCCGTTTTCCATGACATAGCCGAGGATGGCTAGACGGGTTGGGTGGAAAATGCATTTTTCCTTGTTATAGGTCAGGTTGAGGGCTCGGGTGGTCTGGAGGAAATTTTCGAGGTTCACGTCATGATCCTGCTGGTCATGGCCGCAGATTGTCCAAGTATGGCTATGTAGCCCGCAAATTGCACTGGTCCACCATTTGGTCCATCACCCTTTGAAAGACGGAGACCCCATTTGTGATACCGAAGGGGTCCCTGAGGAATTGGAAGACCCAGCCGGCTGCTTCGAAGGCAGTATAGGGGCGGTCTTTCAGTCGGATGGGGAGCTGGTGGTAGGCAGATTTGAGATCGATCGTGGAAAATACCCGGTATTGGGCGATCCGATTTACCATTTCTGCTATGGCAGGGTATACACATTGAGCTGCGTGAAGCGGTTTATGGTCTGGCTATTATCCACGACCATCCGTTTCTTTTCCCCGGACCGGACTACCACCACTTGTGCTCTCCAGGGGCTGTTGCTAGCCTCGATGACCCCCTCTCCCAGTAAACGCTGGACCTCTGACTTGATAAAAGTCATGTTTTGGGCATTGTACCGCCGGCTCCTGGTGGCAACGGGCTTACATTCGGGAGTGAGGTTCGCGAATAGAGAGGGGGGTGCGACTTTCAGTGTCGCAAGGCTGCATACCGTGAGGGGGGTCAAGGGTCCGCCGAACTTCAGTGTCAGGCTTCGGTGGCTGCACTGGAAATCCAGTCCGAGCAGCAGGGGGATGCAGAGGTGAAGGAGGATATACAGTTTGAAACGGGTGTATTCGGCGCCCTGGATCGAGAGATCCGCAATACAATACCTCTTGATTTGTCCTGAGTGGGACCCAGATGTGAGGGCTATGGTTTGGGACACGGGATGAGCAGCGCCTTACTGTCTCAGGATGAATAAAGCTCTCCGTGCTCCCGGAGTTGAAAAGTGGAGTGTCGCGCCCGTTGACCTGGACCTTCATCATAGAGTTCTGCAGATGTTTTGGGCGCGTTTGGTCGAGGGTGATCGCTCCCAGTTGCGGGTAGTCCGAGTCCTCAGCCGAGTCGGATTCATAAAATGGCCGCCGCCATCAGTCGCACGTGTCGGATCGAGAAGATGGCCACCGACAAGATGGCCGCCCCCATGATTCGCACGAGGTGGATGACGCCTCAGAAGGGGGCGTGTCGGGTCGATGCGCAGCCGCATTGCGAGGCCTGCGGGCCTGTGAGCCTGATTTTCGGGCTTGCTGTTCTTTGTGTTTCTGGCCCTTGGGCCTGGCCAGGCAGGCCTTCGCAAAATTCCCCTTTTTCCCGTGGGCTGGGCAGCGTGGGCGTGGATGCTGGCCACAAAAGTAGCACGGTGTGCCCCGGGTCTGGGCGGGTCGCCGCGCAGCGCAGGCCCGTAGCGTGGCCGAGTCTGGGGAAGTCCGAGGGGGGCTTGCAGGGTCCGTGGGGTACGTGCCCAAATTATGTCGGGCCACTCCAGCGAGGAAGCAAGCGTTAGCGTGTCCTGGAGTTATTTTGCCCCATTTTCGAGTAGCCGCTGCCAGATGTAGGTCAAGCGGATGCCGGACATGAAAGCGTCTCTGATTTACAGGTTCATATGGATTTCCCCTGTCACATCCTGATGGTCACAGTCCCTGGCGAGCACGGTGAGTTTTTCTACTGCTTGCATAGTAATTCGATCGCCTCTTCATAGGTAGTTGCCTTTTCGAACGTGGCGGAGATTCTGTGACTCACCCGGGCGTGGAGTAGGCGCAGCTTGCGTGGTCCCAGGATGGGAGTCTCTGAGGAATCCAGGTAGGCCTCGAAGCATCGGAGCCAGTATTTAAAAATTTCCTTTGCCTCTGGTGTCCGTGCTTCCAGATTGAGCTTCTCTGGTTTTAGGCCTGCGTCCATCCTGATGTAGTTTAGCTTATTAAATTGTTGTACCCTCAATAACGACGCTTCGAGAGTAAAACGGTAAAGAAGGATTTAATAAGCTAAGAACTAGCCTGGTGCCGAGATGGGTGCTTACTGGGTGCCGCCCACAAGGCAGGCCCTTATATACGGCTCCGAGGTGGGCGGAGCAGGAGGCGGATTCCCCCAGGTTTCCAAGCCCGGTCTTAAAGGGGACATCACCTTACATGATGATAAGGGTACAGTAATACAGTAACCGTTCATCACACACAGTTCCCTGTGTGTCGTGCTCCTGAGAAGAATTATGACCCCTGTATGAGTCACAACTCTTTGAACATTTGTGACTCAAGAACAATGATTGATTAGTGCTGTCCTGTGAGCACATGACTGGAAGCATGAGATCAGTGCCAGCGAGATGTGTATAAGGAGGAGAGACAAAGATATTTCATCAGAGAAACCAAAGGAACAACATCGCAGAAGAAAGGAGCCTCAAGCCTCCAGCCGGAAGGCGGAGTCTGATCTCCACTTGTGCCTGGCTAGTGCGATGGGATATTGATGTCCTCCACAAATCCACTACTAAAAGTTAGATAAGTATTAAGGATCTTCTCACAGACCGCATGGTTCGGTTGGAGCGGCAGTTGGATGCACTTAGGAGCATGCAGGTGGCGGAGAGCATCATAGATAGCAGTTATATAAATGGACTTCCGGTTGCGGTTATGCGGAGCTAAATCGCACATTCGGCGGCTCCCGCAAAAACGGACTTTTGGGTTCTTGTCAGGGCCCCCAACAGCACTTTTTCGACGTTTCCCGGTGTGAGAAGGAGTCCACAACAGCTCCCCATCAGTATATGGCTTCAACTAGGAGCGGGATGACAAAAAAGGTGGTGGTGGACCCGAAGAAGGTGCGAGGGAAGAAGGACAAAATGGCGGCGGGCGGAGATCAGGCAGCGTGGAGGCAGTGGGAGGAAGAGCAGCAGGAGGGCATCCAGCGCTGCTTCAGAGAGATTAAAACGGACCTGCTAGAGCCGATGAAGGCGTCTATTGATAAGCTGCTGGAGACACAGACGGCCCAGGGAGTGGCGATCCGCGAGGCTCGACAAAAGATCTCTGACAATGAGGACGAGATCTTAGGCCTGGCGGTAAAGGTGGAGGCGCAGGAGGAGCTCCACAAGAAATGGCAGGAGCAGTTCGAGGAGATGGAGAATCGGTCGAGGCGGAAGAATCTGCGGATTCTGGGCCTCCCGGAGGGGCTGGAGGGGCCGGACGTGGGGGCCTATGTGGTCACCATGCTGAACTCGGTGATAGGAGCGGGGTCCTTCCAGGGGCCCCTGGAGCTGGAAGGGGCCCATAGAGTGCTGGCGAGGAGGCCCACGGCTAACGAGCCTCCGCGGGCGGTGCTGGTGAGGTTCCATCGGTTCGTCGATCGGGAGTGTGTGCTCAGGTGGGCCAAGAAGGAGAGGAGCAGCAGGTGGGTGAACGCGGAGGTTCGGATATACCAGGGCTGGAGTGCGGAGGTGGCGAAGAGGAGTGCCGGGTACAATCGAGAGAAGGCGGTGCTGCACAGGAAGGGGGTGAAGTTTGGCATGTTGCAGCCGGCGCGACTGTGGGTTACCTACAAGGACCGGCACCATTATTTTGAGTCTCCGGAGGAGGCATGGGCCTTTGTTCAGGCCGAGAAGTTGGACACAGATTGATGGTCAGGAAGGGCGATTGGGGACTGCGGTTGATATGCTATGTTTATTTTTGTTTCGAGGGGGGGGCCTTTGCATTGCTCCGGGTTTCTTTTTCTTTGTGTTTTTTCTCTTTTGGGTCAGTGAGGGTGGCTGGGGCGGGTTGGGCACTGTTTTGGTTGGGTTGGTGGGGGGGCTCTTGGAGGTGAGATGGGACCCCGTGGGGGAGGGGGAGACCCGAGTCGGGGGTGAGGGGACCGGGCCTGTAAAAGGAGCTGCGTCAGAAGTGGCGGGGCCTGGTAGGTGGAAAGCGCGGGCTTTTTCCCGCGCTGAAGACTGGAGGGGGCGGGGCGGTGGCGGGGAAGCGAGGGTTGTTTCCGATGCTGAGAACAGAAGGTGAGAGGGGCAAGGTTTAGAGTAGATGTACGAGGCAAGTTTTTTACGCAGAGGGTAGTGGGTGCCTGGAACTCGCTACCGGAGGAGGTAGTGGAAGCAGGGACGATAGGGACATTTAAGGGGCATCTTGACAAATATATGAATAGGATGGGAATAGAAGGATACGGACCCAGGAAGTGTAGAAGATTGTAGTTTAGTCGGGCAGTATGGTCGGCGCGGGCTTGGAGGGCCGAAGGGCCTGTTCCTGTGCTGTACATTTCTTTGTTCTTTGTTCTTTGTTGGGAGGGGGAGAGCCTATGGACGGGGACGGGAGAGGAGGGTGTGCCACACAATGGGAGGAGTTGAAGGAGAGGCGGGAGTGGCCGGGGTCAGCAGGAGTCAGCTGACTTGCGGAAGTGCAATGGGGGGAGTAAATCAGCTAGGATGGGTCATGGCCGGGGGGCGGCGGGTTTGGTGGGGGGAATCGAGTTGCTGCTGCTATGGTCAAGGAGGAGCTGGAGCGAGTGGGGGGGGGGAGGGGTTGAGGCGGGGGTATGCCGCTGTGGGGAACGGGCCAGGTGTGGAGTGCGGGCATGTGGCTGGCCGAGGAGGGGCTATGGCTAGTCGGCGGGGAGGGGGGCGGGTAGTCCCCTGATCCGACTGATAACCTGGAATGTAAGGGGACTGAATGGGCCAGTTAAGCGGGCCCGCGTGTTCGCGCACCTGAAGGGGCTCAAGGCGGATGTGGTTATGCTTCAGGAGACACACCTGAAGGTGGCAGACCAGGTAAGATTGAGGAAAGGGTGGGTAGGTCAGGTGTTTCACTCGGGGCTGGATGCCAAAAATCGAGGGGTGGCGATCTTGGTGGGAAAGAAGGTGTCGTTTGAGGCGTCGAGCATTGTGGCAGATAATGGCGGCAGGTACATAATGGTAAGTGGTAAGTTTCAGGGAGAGAGGGTGGTTCTGGTCAATGTGTATGCTCCGAACTGGGACGATGCGGGTTTTATGCGGGGGGCCTGATAATGAGGGGAGACTTTAACACGGTGCTGGATCCGGCACTGGATCGCTCCAGGTCTAGGACGGGTAGGAAGCCGGCGGCGGCTAGAGTGCTGAGGGGGTTTATGGACCAGATGAGAGGGGTGGACCCTTGGAGATTTGCAAGGCCGGGGGCTAGGGAATTTTCATTCTTCTCACATGTCCATAAGGCTTATTCCCGAATCGACTATTTCATCTTGAGTAGGGCGTTGATAGCGAGAGTAGAGGATACTGAGTATTCGGCAATAGCCATTTCGGACCACGCCCCGCATTGGGTGGACTTGAAGATGGGGGAGGAGAGGGACCAGCGCCCGCTGTGGCGCTTGGAGGTGGGGCTGTTGGCGGACGAGGAGGTGAGCGAGCGGGTCCGAGGAAGTACAGAGAGGTACCTAGAGACCAAAGACAACGGGGAGGTCCGAGTGGGGATGGTATGGGAGGCATTGAAGACGGTGGTGAGGGGAGAGCTGATCTCTATTAGGGCCCACAAGGAGCGGAGGGAGCGGGGGGGAGAGGGAGAGGCTGGTGTGGGAGATGGTGAGGGTAGACAGGAGGTATGCGGAGGAGCCCGAGGAAGGATTGTTGAGGAAGAGGCGTAGCCTCCAGGCCGAATTCGACCTGGTGACCACCAGGAAGGCGGAGGTGCAGTGGAGGAAGGCCCAGGGGGCGATTTACGAGTATGGGGAAAAGGCAAGCCGGATGCTGGCGCATCAGCTTCGGAAGCGGGACGCTGCTAGGGAAATGGGGGGAGTTAACGACAGGGAAGGGAGTGTGGTGCGGAGTGGAGCTGGCATCAATGGGGTCTTCAGGGACTTCTACGAGGAATTGTACCAATCCGAGCCCCCACGGGAGGACGCTTCCTGGACCAATTGAGGGTTCCAAAGGTGGAAGAGGGACTAGTGGCGGGATTGGGGGCCCCGATTGGGCTGGAGGAGTTGATCAAAGGGATAGGAAGCATGCAGGCGGGGAAGGCACCGGGGCCGGACGGTTTCCCGGTCGAATTCTATACAAAATATATGGACATGTTGGGCCCGCTGTTAGTTAGGACCTTCAATAAGGCAAGGGAGATCAGTGCCCGCCGATGTCCCGGGCACTGATCTCCTTGATCCTGAAGTGGGACAAGGATCCCCTGCAGTGTGGGTCTTACAGACGGATTTCCTTGCTAAATGTAGATGCCAAGGTGCTGGCGTAGGTCTTGAGGATTGAGGATTGTTTGCCGCAGATCATCCATGAAGACCAGACGGGGTTTGTGAAGGGGAGACAGTTGAACGTGAATGTGTTGAGACTTTTGAACGTTATCATGATGCCGGCGAGGGAGGGGGAGGCGGAGATAGTGGTGGCGATGGACGCTGAGAAAGCCTTCGATAGGGTAGAGTGGGGGTACCTGTGGGAGGTGCTGAAGAGGTTTGGGTTTGGGGAGGGGTTTGTCAGGTGGGTTAGGCTGTTGTATGAGGTCCCGATGGCGAGTGTGGCCACAAACAGGAGGAGGTCCGAGTACTTTCGGTTGCACCGAGGGACGAGACAGGGGTGTCCCCTGTCCCCCCTGCTCTTCGCACTGGCGATTGAACCCCTGGCTATGGCACTGCGGGAGTCAAGGAACTGGAGGGGGTTGGTGCGTGGTGGGGAGGAGCATAGGGGGTCACTTTATGCGGACGACCTGCTGCTGTATGTGGCGGACCCGGTGGGAGGAATGCCGGAGGTAATGAGGATTCTTAGGGAATTCAGGGACTTTTCGGGGTACAAGCCCAACATGGGGAAGAGCGAGCTGTTCATAGTTCATCCAGGGGACCAGAAGAGGGGGATTGGCGAGCTCCCACTAAAAAAGGCGTAGAGGAGCTTCAGGTATCTGGGAGTCCAGGTGGCAAGGAGCTGGGGGGCCCTGCATAGGCTTAATTTTACAAGGCTGGTGGAGCAAACGGAGGAGGAGTTTAAGAGCTGGGACACGTTGACGCTGTCCTTGGAGGGTAGGGTGCAGTCAATCAAAATGACGGTGCTCCCAAGGTTTGTTTTAAGAAGCCGTCCTGGATGCTCCTTTCAAACTCTGCCCCATCTAAGCCCCTGGCACTAAGTGAGTCCCAGTCAATATTGGGGAAGTTGAAGTCTCCCATCACCACAACCCTGTTGTTTTTACTCTTTTCCAAAATCTGTCTATCTGCTCCTCTATCTCCCGTTGGCTGTTGGGAGGCCTGTAGTAAACCCCCAACATTGTGACTGCACCCTTTTTGTTCCTGATCTCTACCCATATAGCCTCACTGCCCTCTGAGGTGTCCTCCCGTAGTACAGCTGTGATATCCTCCCTAACCAGTAGCGCAACCCGCCACCCCTTTTACATCCCCCTCTATCCCGCCTGAAACATCTAAATCCTGGAACGTTTAGCTGCCAATCCTGCCCTTCCCTCAACCAGGTCTCTGTAATAGCAACAACATCATAGTTCCAAGTACTAATCCAAGCTCTAAGTTCATCTGCCTTACCCGTAATACTTCTTGCATTAAAACATATGCACTTCAGGCCACCAGACCCGCTGTGTTCAGCAACTTCTCCCTGTCTGCTCTGCCTCAGAGCCACACTGTCCCTATTCCCTAGTTCTCCCTCAATGCTCTCACCGTCTGACCTATTGCTCCCGTGCCCACCCCCCTGCCATACTAGTTTAAACCCTCCCGTGTGACACTAGCAAACCTTGTGGCCAGGATATTTATGCCTCTCCAGTTTAGATGCAACCCGTCCGCTGAGGGGTCGGAGAATGACGCCCAAGAAGCCTGTTAAATGAAGCAGCATTGGCCGATTAGCCTGTTTTCCCATTGACCCTTTGAATGCTGGGACCTTTCGGCCTGCCCATTTGATGCGGGGTGACAGGTGTCCTCCCCATACCCCCGCGGTGCCAGGCGCACCATGATCCTGCAGATATGTTGCACTGTCCCCCTTGTCACGATATCCACATCAGCATATCATGGTGCAATCACACACACACTGATGGACAGGTAGTTGGACCAACCAACACACACACAACATCGCAGCCAATCACCAGTGAGAGCACACGCACTATAAAACAGGGAACCCCACAGTTCCCATCTCATTCTACCAGGAGATAGCTCAGAGCACAGAGCTCACAGCGTGCCACTCAGACATACACCATGTGCTGAGTGCCTCACCAAGATAGTGAAAGGGCTGGGTCCACAGGTTAGCTGGTGAAGCACGAACCTCAGCCAGCAGTTATAAGTTGTTATTGTTTAAGACAATAAAACAGAGTTGTACCATCTACAGCAGTGTTGAATCATTTGTGCATCGGAACACCCAACACGACATGATACCAGTAGTGGACGCTAACCAGCGACTGTGAGACCTACCTGCATCCTTTCAGAAATCCGCCATCCTGCTCCATGGAAAACATCAGCCCGCCGCAGCCGCTCCGAATCGCTGGTAATCTCGGCGTAAACTGGAAGCTGTTTAAACAGCGCTTCCAGCTCTTCCTAAAAGCCACAGACAGGGAGAATGCATCGGACACCAGGAAGATCGCCCTCCTCCTCTCCACGGCGGGGCAACACGCCATCCACATCTACAACTCCCTGGCATTCGCGGAAGGCGAGGACAAGACTAAATATAAGACGGTGCTTCTAAAGTTCGAGGAACATTTCAGCGTGGAAGTCAATGAGAGCATCGAGAGGTACCTCTTCCAGCAGCGCCTGGAGGGTAAGGATGAGCCTTTTCAATCTTACTTGACACACCTCCGTATCCTCGCGCAATCCTGCAGCTATGAAGCCACTTGCGACTCCATGATTCGGGATCAGATAGTTTTTGGGGTCATCTCGGACACCCTACGCCAGCAGCTCCTCAAATTTAAGCGCCTCACCCTAGCGACTGCCATCGAGACCTGCGTCCTCCATGAGAACGTGACCAGCCGGTACTCCCAAATCCAGGCGGCCGAAACGGCACGGCATGGGTCCAGTCGATCGAGTTCCTCCCGGCCCGCGGCCCAGACGAGGGCGGCCATTTTGCGCGCTTTCTGAGGCCTCCCGCGCTTGTACGCGCCAAAAGAGGGGACGTTGACGCAGAGGGACGTGATGCGCAGGCGCGCTTTACGCAGGACCCCACCGTGCATGCGCGGTGGCGCAACGAACGCCATGACGTCACGACGTGCAGCAACTGTGGCTACGCCCATTTAAAGCGGCAATGGCCAGCCAAAGCGCGACAATGCCTCCGCTGTGGCAGGATGGGCCACTACGCTGCCTGCTGTCGAGCAGTTCAACCTGCCAACTCTCAACAATTCTGCCAGCCTCGCAGGGACGTGCGGGCAATTCAGCCCCCATACACTGAGTCATACCCTGACAGTATGCAAACCAGCGTTACCGAAGACAGGGAGCTCTTCCGCGTTGCGGTAATCCACAAGAACCGGATGTCCCCAAGTCGGAACCACCAGCCGCTGCCAGTGCACAGCATTGATCCGGGCGATGAGTGGTGTGCTACCCTAACGGTCAACCAAAATTCGTCGCCCACCTGAGAGACTTGACTTATGAGCCTGTTAGTACATTGCACTCACTGAATTGTTTTACAGTACTGTTAACGTGTTTCTCTCTTGTTGTTTATTGTTCCAGAAGTTTTCTCCTGTCATTTGCTGATTGCATTTGTTCTGTTATTGGTACAACCTCGTTGCTCTGTTGCACCTGACAGCTTCCTATGTATATAGTTTAGCCTCATGTACATGTTGTAAATATTGCACACACATACTCAGATGCACTCACTACACATTTCTATTTATTAGCATGTAGGCACATATCCTTGTGAAAGGAGGGGATGTCATGATATCCACATCAGCATGTCATGGTGCAATCACACACACACTGATGGACAGGCAGTTGGACCAACCAACACACACACAACATCGCAGCCAGTCACCAGTGAGAGCACACGCACTATAAAACAGGCAACACCACCGTTCCCGCTCAGTCTACTAGGAGATAGCTCATAGCACAGAGGGCACAGCGCGCCACTCAGACATAGACCATGTGCTTGAGTGCCTCACCAAGATAGTGAAAGGGATGGGTCCACAGGTTAGCTGGTGAAGCACATAGCCAAGCCAGCAGTTAGTAGTTGTCATTGTTTAAGACAATAAAACCGAGTTGTACCATCTACAGCCGTGTTGGATCATTTGTGCATCGGAACACCCAACACGACACCCCTGATCAGCCAGAGTCTTTGACGACATGCCTGGTCTGCCAGGTCCTCGAGTGACAGACGCTGCTGGTACACACGAGGCCTGATGCGTCACCTCCTTCCCACTCCCTCCTCGGCCTGTTGGGCGGCCGGCTCTCCATCCTCACCGGTTGCCTCCTGTTCCTCTGGGGCAGCCTCTGCTGCTGCAGGGTCCTCATTCAGCAGCTCCAGCTCATAGAGCCTCAGTGTGTCTCCCAGGGCTGCGGCGGCTATGATGAAAGCCATCATTCCTGGTTGGATTGATGAGACCATTGTCTGCAGGGGTGAAACGCAGACTTGTAAACATGGTGCGTACCCCCGTGCCCAGCCAGTCCAACGGGCTACACGGTGGCCCCAGTCTGCACTGCATCCCCTGGCCACGCATTTACACCCATCCACGGCTGTTCCCCCGGCACTCTGCCCTCTGCATCCCACCCGTGGCCCCATCAGTGCCTGGCACCAGAGGGCCTCTTGCCCCAGCACCCATCCCTGCCAGCAGGGGTACTGGTGGTTGGCTCTACCCATGCCAGCAGTACGCTCTGTAGGTGGACCATGTGATGCCCCAGCTGTGGGTGCCACCCGGTTGTGGGTGTGGGGTTGGTGTTGTGGAGGGAGTGGTGAAGTGCGGGGATAATGGGGTGGGGCCACCTATACAGCCGGTGTCACTCTGCAGAATCACAGGCCATGGTGGGTGGTCAGTGAGATGTGCAGCAAGATGGCTACCTTGCATGCCGCGGCAATGGCAGTCGGTGCCTGGACTCCCCCCCCCCCCCCCCCCCCCCCCCCCCCCCCCCCCCAGCAGTCAGCCCTGACAGCAGCTGGGCCAGCAGCCTACAGTCACGCCTCTGGGAACATGACCTACATCCTCGCTCTCCCTCAGCAGCCATGGTGCGTGTTTCCCAAATTTTAAAATCACAAGTGAAGTTGTCATTGGTAACCCCTCCTGGTATTCTATCATCATCCATTCTGTGCAAAAGTACACCAATGTCATATGATGACTTGTCCCACGTGACAACGATGCGTTTATCCGGGTTGAAATGGACCAGCAAGGCTGCTCACTGCAGGGCCCGTTTGACCTGATCAAAAGACCTCCTCAGGGAATCATCCCACTTCCAACGTTGGTGCTTCTTTAGAGGTTGATGCAGGGACGCTAAAGTGGTAGACAGATTGGGTAAAAAGCAGCCAGAATAATTGGCCATCCCTAAAAATTCCGATGGATTCCTTGGTTCAGGTACCCCTTTTATCGCCTTTATCTTATCATTATTTGGTGCAATCGCTTCACATCAACTCTGAAACCTGAATACGTGGCCTCATCACCCTGAAACATACGTCTCCCACTCATGTGATCCTTTAGCCCTGTCAACAGGATATCATCCAGATACACAACAACCTTCAGAATTGCCTGTAAAGGCTCTCCATTGTGCGCTGAAATATTGCACAGGCCGTAAGATCATAGAATCACAGAATTTATAATGCAGAAGGAGGCCATTCAGCCATTGAATCTGCACGAGTCCTAGGAAAGAGCGCCCTACCTAAGCCCACACCTCCACCCTTTCCCTGCCCCTCCGCCCAATCACCGTAACCCCAACTAACCTTTTTTGGACACTAAGGGCAATTTAGCTTACCCAATCCACCTAACCTGCACATCTTTGGACTTGGGAAGAAACCGGAGCACCCGGAGTAAACCCACGCGCACACAGGGAGAACATGTAGACTCTGCACAGACAGTGACCCAAGCCGGGAATTGAACCTGGGACCCTGGGACTGTGAAGCAACTGTGCTAACCACTGTGCTACCGTGCTGCCCTACCGAAAGACAATCTCGTATTTTGGAACAAGCCTTTATGGGTGTTCATGGTAACAAATTTTCTTGACTCATCTTCCAGCTCAAGTTGCTGGTACACATGACTTAAATTTAATGTAGTATATTTGAGGTCCCCCGCCAAATTGGCATATAAATCTTCTATCCTGGGGATAGGATATTTATCTACTTTAGCAGCCCTGTTCACCGTCATCTTTATAGTCACCGTAGATTTGGAATGTGCGGTCCGGCTTCCATACTGTAGTAATTACCCCCAGGTCCTCCAGATACATCAACTTTCTGGTGCAGAGCATAAGGCACCGGTCTGGCACAATAAGACTTTGGTATTGCTTCCGGCTCTACATATATCTTTGCTTCCGCACCTTTGATATATCCTAACTTTCTCTGGAAGACCTTATGGTATGGGAAGGCAGTGGCATAGTGGTATTGTCCCTGGATTAGTAATTCAAAGTCATGCTCTGGGAAGTTGAGTTTGAATCCTGCCTGGCAGATGGGGAAATTTGAATTCAATACAAATCTGCAATTAAAAGTCTAAAGGTGATCGTGAATTGATTGTCGTAAAAACCCATTTGGTTCACTAATGTCCTTTCGGGAAGGAAATCTGTTGTCCTTTCCTGGTCTGGCCTACATGTGACTCCAGATCCACATCAATGTGGTTGACTCTTAAATGCCCTCAGGGATTGCCATTAAATGCTGCCCCAGCCAGCGACACCCACATCCCATGAACTAAAAAAGACATTTTTAAAAAAATTCTTGAGACATTCCTGGAAAACCCTATCGGTGATGCTAAATATTTCTAACCAATTGAATTTGATTTTCTTACACCCATCCTACCCAATGAGGCTTGGCCTTTGTCCCTTCACAATGCTTAAAGGTAGCTAGGCTGACAGCTGTTGGAATGATACTGGTACGGATGGCATCCCCAATATCTTCAGTGCCATTCCAGTATAGGTGACTAAGGTGGCTGATGTACTGCTGAGATTCACAGGCTGCATCCCCCCCCACCCCTGCAGACACCTAAATGTTTGCTCACCCACTACTGTGGCATCAACCCCTATACCAACCTCCATTTTAAGACAAGGACAATCTCAAGGGGGGGGGGAGGGGGGTGTTTTACTTAATCTCACCATGTTAAGCTTGTATATTTGTGCGGCCGGGATTCTCCGAACTCCCGCCCAAGTGTTGACACCGGTATAAACACCGGAGTGGTGCACGCGGGCGTCAACGGGTCTCCTGGCCCAGCGATTCAGTGGCCCTCAGGGAGCCAGCACAGTGCCGGAGTAGTGCGCAGCACTCCGGCGCCGATACGCAGCCCTGCCCTGCCAGCGTGGGTCCGCGCATGCGCGCGACGCATGTGCGTGGTGGCTGTTTCTGCACCGGCGCTGCGCAACATGGCGGAGCCCTACAGCGGGCCTGCGCGGAAGGAGGTAGGCCCCTCCAGATCACGGGTGCCTGCCGATCGGTTGCCCCCGATCACGAGCCTGGATGTCGTGGAGGACCCCCTCCCCGGAGTCTGACCCCCCTGCCCCCCATCAGGACGGCCACCGCAGCCGCGGGTCCGAGCTCTTGCCGGGTGGTACCAGGTTGGAAACACGGCGACGGGACTCGGCGGGAATTCGGCCAGTTGACCGCGGAGAATCGCTGTGGGGGCCTCTTTCAGCAGCTCGACTGGTGCCGCGTCGACCGCGTGGGCGCGAATGGTGCCAATTCTCTGGTTGCCGGAGAATTGCATCCCGGCGTTGGAGCGGCGTGACAGGAATTTCCCCCGTCCCCGGGATTCATCCCGGCCGTGATGTTTCTTCAGGATCTTTCTCAAACTTGTCCACTGGAGTCGCCAATGTTTCTCTTGGGAACTTGGAGTAGACTGTCTGATTCTGCATTGGACTTGTATATGTGGCCTTTTTAAAAATTACATCTGAAACAGATGAACTCCTTACCCTTGCATCTGTCTTTAGAATGCTCTTTCCCCACAAGGGTAACAAGACTCTAAGCCTTGTGACTGCTGGTCACTTATCTTCTTCTCTGGCTCCGCTGCTCATTCTCTTCAGGAACCTTGCACCACTGCCGCTTCCCGCCATAATTGGTTCACCTCGCTCTGCACGCGTTGTGATTCAAACGGCTTTCTGCAGCGCTTTCAGACGCTTGAACCACCAACTCTTTGTTCAAGGATATCTTGATTTCTGCCAGCAGCGTCTTCTGAATATTTAAGTTGTTAATCCCACAGACTCACCGGTTACGCAGCATGTCACTGACAGAAGTACCAAATTCACAATGTTCTGCCATCTGTTGAAGTTTGGCCACAAAGGCGGATACTGTTTCTCCAGGACCTCTAATGGCTGTATGAAATTTATAGCTCTGCAAAATAATGGAGGCTCGTGGATTGTAATGGTCCTAATTTGGCCCTAACTTTCAACCTCTGGATCAAATGGATCAATTTTCCCGAACAGTGGCATTGCTATTCCACTGCTGTCGATCTTTTAACTTTTCAGGACTGTGAGAGGCCACTCTTCCAATTGTCGACTAGATTGATTTATTCTCGTCACCAATTTTATCTTGCGAGGCAAGTGACGAGGCAGTGTTAAATGACAACAGTGATTTATTTAACTAAGAAAAACTTTATATACAGAACAGGACAACTACTACACAGGTCTAGTCCCCTTAACTCCCAAGCTAACTCTGACCAAACCCCAACAGACAGGTCCATGCCCAAACACCTGATAGGCTAACGTTCGCATGCTCCATCCCCATAGGCTTTGGATCTGGCACGAGGCCCCAGTACCAGGTTCAATGTCTCTTTCTCAATGGTCGAATACTTCTGCTGGTGTTGATTTAATTTTCTTGAGAATATCCCACTAGACTTCTCAAGGCCAAATTAATCTTCTTGCAATAACATGGTGCCTACACCACTGTCGCTAGTATCTGCTGCCAGTTTAAGCTGCTTGTCGCAATTGGGTGCTGTTAACACTGGGTTTGTAGTCAACATGATTTTTAAATGGTTGAATCCCATTTGGCAGTCTTCCCAACTCTGGCTGAACACCACTAAGTCATATCGCACAATGTCTCAATCCTCGCATACCTGAGCTTCTGAAAAGCTGCACGGCGTTCTTCATCACGAACAGCATAACTTTGAATTGATAAAGTCCTTGTGGCATCACAGGGGTAGAGGTCTCCTTTGCCCTCTCAGTCAAAGGCACTTGTCAATAGTCCTTTAACAAGTCTTTTTTAGTGATGAATTTCGACCATCAAACGCTTTTGATGCAATCTTCCAAATGTTCAATAGGAAACAAATCCCTCTTGTCTACAACATTCCCCACCTGTAGTCAAAGAACAAAGAGCAAAGAAAAGAATCATAATAATAATTTTTATTGTCACAATTAGGCTAACATTAATACTGCAATGAAGTTACTGTGAAAAGCCCTTGGTCGCCACACTCCGGCGCTTGTTCGGGTACACAGAGGGAGAATTCAGAATTCTCAGCTGGTATGGGAATTGAACCCGCGCTGCTGGCCTTGTTCTGCATCACACACCAGCTGTCTAGCCCACTGAGCTAAACCAGCTTCTGCTCAGAAAGGTCCACGCATAATCTCTGGGTTCCATCCGGTCCAGGGAACATGAGTTCCAATCAAAGAGCAAGAACAAAGAACAAAGAAAAGTACAGCACAGGAACAGGCCCTTCGGCTCCCCATGCCTGCACCGACCGTGCTGTCTGTCGAACCTAAAACCTTCTACACTTCCGAAGTCCATATCCCTCTATTCCCACCCTAGTCATGTATTTTTCAGATGCCCCTTAAACGTCACTATCATCCCTGCTTCCACCACCTCCTCCAGCAACAAGTTCCAGGCCCTCTGTGTAAAAAAACTTCCCTCGCATATCTTCTCTAAACTTTGCCCCATGCACCTTAAACCTATGTCCCCTAGTAATTTTTAAAACATAAATTTACAGTAACCAATTATTTTTTTTCCAATTAAGGGGAGATTTAGCGTGGTCAATCCACCTACCTTGCACATCTTTGGGTTGTGGAGGTGAAACCCACGCAAACTCCACACAGCCAGTGACCCAGTGCCGGGATTTGAACCTGGGTCCTCAGCACTGCAGTCCCAGTGCTAACCACTGCGCACCATGCCACACTTGTCCCCTAGTAATTGACTCTTCCATCCTGGGAGAAAGCTTCTGACTATCCACTATGTCCATGCCCCTCACAATTTTGACGACTTCTATCAGGTCGCACCTCAATCTCTGTCATTCCAGTGAAAACAAACCGAGTTTATCCAATCTCTCCTCATAACTAATGCCCTCCACACCAAGCAACATCTTGATAAACCTCTTCTGCACTCTCCCCAAATTGGTACAGAATTGAACAGTATATTCCATGGCCTAAGGTTCTATACAGCTGCAGCAATGCTTGCCAATTTTTATACTCAATGCCCCGGCAAGGCAAGATGAAGGCAAGCAATACGTATGCCTTCTTGACTACCTTCTCCACCTGTGTTGCCACTTTCAGTGACCTGTGGACCTGTACACCGAGATCCCTCTGCCTGTCAATACTCTTTAGGGTTCTGTCATTTACTGTATATTTCCCACCTGTATTACACCTTCCAATGCATTACCTCACAGTTGCCCGGATTAAACTCCATCTGCCATCTCTCCACCCAAGTCTCCAACCGATCTACATCGTGCTGTATCCCCTGACAGTCCTCATCGCTATCCGCAATCACACTTACTAATCAGACCAGTTACATTTGCCTCCAACTAATTTATATATACTACAAACAGCAAAGGTCCCAGCACTGATCCCTGACCACTAGTTACAGCTCTCCATTCAGAAAAGCACCCTCCCGCTGCTATCCTCTGTCTTCTATGACCGAACCAGTTCTGGGTCCATCTTGCTGTGGTGATGTGCATCACTGTAAGTACACAAGGGGTTAATGTAAATACATGTAGACTAGCTAGACACTAGAGGGAGCACCAGAGACATCACACACACACAGTCAACCAATAGATCAGTTAGATAGGACACGACCAATGGATATTCACAAATCACACAGAGGTGACACGACCACAGGAGGGCATTACACCAACCCATATAAAAGGACACCGCACACATGATCTGCCTCTTTCCAGTGGAGACAGTCAGTGAGTACAGACACAGGGTTGATTTAATATCACTCCCACCACGTGGATTGTAGCTGACTGGTTAGTCAGTCTGGGTAGCTATAGTAGGATAAGCAGTAGTGTCGAACCCGAGTAATAGAAGTGTAAACAGTTTAATAAACGTGTTGAAGTTATCGCCACGTCTGAACCTTCCTTTGTCAAGTGCAGCACAAGGAAGCCTCTTATGCTATACCTAGAGCATAACAAATCATGGTACCAGCAGTGAACTGTTTCAATCCATATAGCCATACCTCAGCATACAGTGACAACCAGCAATGATACCCAGGCAAGATGTTCTAGATCCCGGTTCCGCAGCGGCTCCAGTGCCACAGCTATCTCCGCTAAAACTGGCGGGCATTCTGGCAAAGGTTTGAAATCTTCCTGGTAGCAGCCGACCTACAAGACGTGGCTGATGCTGAAAAGACAGAGCTTCTGCTCACCATCGCCGGTGCCAGAGCACAAGAAATCTTTTTAAAATTCAGGTTCTCCAAAGGGCAAAACAGGAGTGACTTCCAGGCAGTCCTGGACAAATTCGGCAAATACTGTGAGGAAAACACACTCCAACCTGCTGAAAACGGTAGGAGAGGCGCCAGTACTCACCATGAGGCCGAGATCCCGGAGCAGAGAACGACAATCTTGATCGACAGCCATCTTTGTAAAGGTACTGCACATGCGCAGTTGCGCGAGAAGCGCACAGAACGGGAAGGTCCATGTGCGCATGCGCAATTCCGAAAACACCCCCGGTACAGGAACAGCGATTTGCGCATGCGCAAACACTTCCAACGTATGATGTCACATGCATCATGACATCAGAGGCCCCGGACCACGCCCATTTAAAGGGGAAACGTCCCAAATCAAAGAAAAAATCTTTTAAAGTCGTAAAACATAGAACATAGAACAGTACAGCGCAGTACAGGCCCTTTGGCCCTCGATGTTGCCCCGATCTGTGAAACCACTCTAAAGCCCATCTACACTATTCCCTTATCGTCCATATGTCTATCCAATGACCATTTGAATGCCCTTAGTGTTGGCGAGTCCAATACTGTTGCAGGCAGGGCATTCCACGCCCTTACTACTCTCTGAGTAAAGAACCTACTTCTGACATCTGTCCTATGTCTATCTCCCCTCAATTTAAAGCTATGTGTCCTCGTGCTAGACATCACCATCCGAGGAAAAAGGCTCTCACTGTCCACCCTATCCAATCCTCTGATCATCTTGTATGCCTCTATTAAGTCACCTTTTAATCTACTCTCTAACGAAAACAGCCTCAAGTCCCTCAGCCTTTCCTCATAAGATCTTCCCTCCATACCAGGCAACATTCTGGTAAATCTCCTCTGCACCCTTTCCAATGCTTCCACACCCTTCCTATAATGCAGCGACCAAAATTGCACGCAATACTCCAAATGCGGCCGCACCAGAGTTTTGTATAGCTGCAACATGACCTCATGGCTCCGAAACTCAATCCCTCTACCAATAAAAGCTAGAAACAACCTTCTTTCACCTGGAATGACAGCACAATGCCTCAAATTGAACCAGGAAATCAAATTAACCTCCGAAGAACCCTGCAACAAGCAGTTACCTACGTCCAAACCGATGATTCCGACCTTGAATACTTTGAAACTGACCTTTACATTTTCTCTGGACCTCGCGAGCCCAATGCCAGCTCCGACGCAAACAGTGATAATATGGTCCTAGAGGACTACTACTCGGACAAAGGTTTTTTCATTAGAAATGGCGACCCCCGTACTGAATCTGACGCAGACGCGGATTGGTTCTTCGGATTTGAGGATCTTCAGCCCAGCATATACGACATCCCAACTCGTGAGTGCAGGATTATGCTGCGGCCTGACACCAAGAGACAGAGAGCGGTACAATCCCACAGAGAGCAGCCTGCTGCCACACAGAGAGTGGTCCACGCACCGCTCAGGGTTCCCGACTCTACGAAAGAAGATACGCAAGACTCAACACTGCAGTCCTTGCATGAACAAGAAGTGACTCCAGTGTCACAAGCCTCCACAGCGAGCTCATGAACAGACTCCACGATTAAAGAAATGCAAGACTCCAGAGCGCAGTCCTTGCACGAACAAGAAGTGACTCCAGTGTCACAAGCCTCCACAGCGAGCTCGTGGACAGACTCCATGATAGAAGAAACGCAAGACTCCAGAGCGCAGTCCTTGCAGGAACTAGACCATGAGGGTCTAGCAACCTCCTCTGACCAACTAGCGGCAGACGATGCAAGTCTGCCATGCTCAAGTAAACAGCAAGAAAACTATGGCAGTCTACCACGCTCCAGTGCACAGCAGGACAACCATGGCGGTCTATCATGCTACAGTGAAGAACAAAGCGACGATGACAGTCCAAGCCCAAATGAAGGACAACAGCAAGACAATGACAGTCCACCCACATTGTTTGCACCACCAGATGAAGACTCTGACAATTTACCCAACCCAAGTGAACAACAAGCAGCTACTGAGGCTCTACCCACGGTATGTGAGATGAGTGACGACAGCATCCCACTTCCCATGCAAGGTGTGCAAAGTGACAGACCTCAGCTAGTGTGTACAGAGGCACTCGACGATCACTGTGAGACCACTGGTGACTCCGGTGACACCACGATACTTCCACCTTCATTCGCTCGAACCTCTCCACAAGTCAATGCATTCCTGAATGTTCCGACTCCGGATGTGCAGCTTCAAGAAATCTCAGCTGACTCCAGTGAACCTGCTAAGACTCCGGACGGGGAGCATCAACAAACCAACACTGACTCAGTTAAAACAGATGGGGAGCAACCAAACGCCGACTCCGATTCACGTAAGCCGGACTTTACTCCAGACAGGGAGTGCCACAACCTCAGTGATGGCACGCTCAGGGTGACAGCAGATGCCACAACGACAGGAGATGGATCACTTAACAATTACACTGGGTCAGTAATAACAAGCAGTGGCTACAGTCCAAGAGGAATACACCAATATTCACCACAGCTAGATCCACACATGTTTTCCACCCCAGCAGTGCAGCCAATGACAGCTCATGCTGGACAAACCCAGTATTCAGGCATGCAGCAGCCAGCAGTCTATACAGCATATTCTCAAACAGGCCAACACTACGGATTGCCCACTAATGGAATCAAGACCGAAGGAGGACTACCGCAAGCGCAACCTGCACTATAGACTGGATGCCTTAGTTACAGCCCAGGATTTGCTGCACCCCAGCCTTGCCAGACGGCATATTCCTATCAGATGCAAGGTTCTAGTTTCACACCATCAGCAGGTATTTATGGGAGCAGCAATTCTGTTTCCAATTCGACCAGCTTCAACGCTTCTCAGCAGGATCACCCTTCCTGCACAGCATGTGGCCAGAGCCAGTATGTACAGTCTTATCCAACTTCAGCATATGGCACATCCATGACCTCGAATGATACTGTTGATGGTACCTCGTCAACGTCAACACCTTATCAGCTACAAGGTGCCAGCCGACAGCACCATCACAAACATCAAAAAAGAAAGGGACTTCAACTCAGACAGCGAATGACCACTTCTTGGTTCCTGTGGCACAGGAACGTTGATGGTGTTCATAACCAAGAGAGACATTTGACCATGATGCTTGATGGTTTTTGGACTCACACAAATGATTTGGACTTATTATTTAATCACTGTTCCCAGGACTTGTATATACCTTAACTTATCCACCTGTTTTTTGTTAAATTTTCTTAAAGTGTACAGAAAGTATGTAACATATAAAAAAAGGGGGGGATGTGGTGATGTGCATCACTGTAAATACACAAGAGGTTAATATAAATACATGTAGACTAGCTAGACACTAGAGGGAGCACCAGAGACATCACACACACACTCAACCAATAGATCAGTTAGTTGGACACGACCAATGGATATTCACGATACACACAGAGGTGACACGACCACAGGAGGGCATTACACCAACCCATATATAAAGGACGCCACACACATGATCTGCCTCTTTCCAGTGGAGACAGTCAGTGAGTACAGACACAGGGTTGATTCAATATCACGCCCACCACGTGGATTGTAGCTTACTGGTTAGTCAGTCTGGGTAGCTATAGTAGAACATAGAACATTACAGCGCAGTACAGGCCCTTCGGCCCTCGATGTTGCGCCGACCTGTGAAACCACTCTAAAGCCCATCTACACTATTCCCTTATCGTCCATATATCGATCCAATGACCATTTGAATGCCCTTAGTATTGGTGAGTCCACGACTGTTGCAGGCAGGGCATTCCATGCCCTTACTACTCTCTGAGTAAAGAACCTACCTCTGACATCTGTCTTGTATCTATCTCCCCTCAATTTAAAGCTATGTCCCCTCATGCTAGACATCACCATCCGAGGAAAAAGGCTCTCACTGTCCACCCTATCCAATCTTCTGATCATCTTGTATGCCTCAATTAAGCCACATCTTAACCTTCTTCTCTCTAACAAAAACAGCCTCAATTCCCTCAGCCTTATCTCATAAGATCTTCCCTCCATACCAGGCAACATTCTGGTAAATCTCCTCTGCACCCTTTCCAATGCTTCCACATCCTTCCTCTAATGCGGCGACCAGAACTGCATGCAATACTCCAAATGCGGCCGCACCAGAGTTTTGTACAGCTGCAACATGACCTCATGGCTCCCAAACTCAATCCCTCTACCAATAAAAGCTAACACACCGTACGCCTTCTTAACAACCTTCTCAACCTGGGTGGCAACTTTCAGGGATCTATGTACATGGACACCGAGATCTCTCTGCTCATCCACACTACCAAGAATCTTACCATTACCCCAGTACTCTGTATTCCTGTTATTCCTTCCAAAATGAATCACCTCACACTATTCTGCATTTAACTCCATTTGCCACCTCTCAGCCCAGCGCTGCAGCTTATCTATGTCCCTCTGTAACTTGTAACATCCTTCCGCACTGTCCACAACTCCACCGACTTTAGTGTCATCTGCAAATTTACTCACCCATCCTTCTACGCCCTCCTCCAGGTCATTTATAAAAATGACAAACAGCAGAGGCCCCAAAACAGATCCTTGTGGTACACCACTAGTAACTGGACTCCAGGCTGAACATTTCCCATCAACCACCACCCTCTATCTTCTTACAGCTAGCCAATTTCTGATCCAAACTGCTAAATCACCCTGAACCCAAGCCTCCGTATTTTCTGCAGTAGCCTTCCGTGGGGAACCTTATCAAACGCTTTGCTGAAATCTATATACACCACATCAATTCTTTACCCTCATCCACCTGTTTGGTCACCTTCTCAAAGAACTCAATAAGGTTTGTGAGGCACGACCTACCCTTCACAAAACCGTGTTGACTATCTCTAATCAAATTATTCCTTTCCAGATGATTATACATCCTATCTCTTATAAACCTTTCCAGGATTTTGCCCACAACAGAAGTAAGGCTCACTGGTCTATAATTACCGGGGTTGTCTCTACTCCCCTTCTTGAACAAGGAGACAACATTTGCTATCCTCCAGTCTTCTGGCACTATTCCTGTAGACAAAGATGACTTAAAGATCAAAGTCAAAGGTTCAGCAATCTCCTCCCTAGCTTCCCAGAGAATCCTAGGATAAATCCCATCCGGCCCAGGGGACTTATCTATTTTCACACTTTCCAGAATTGCTAACACCTCCTCCTCATGAACCTCAAGCCCTTCTAGTCTAGTAGCCTGAATCTCAGTATTCTCCTCAACAACATTGTCTTTTTCCTGTGTGAATACTGATGAAAAATATTCATTTAGCACCTCTCCTATCTCCTCTGACTCCAAGCACAACTTCCCACTACTGTCCTTGACTGGCCCTACTCTTAACCGAATGATTCTTTTATTCCTGACATATCTATAGAAAGCTTTAGGGTTTTCCTTGATCCTACCTGCCAAAGACTTCTCATGTCCCCTCCTGGCTCTTCTTAGCTCTCTCTTTAGGTCCTTCCTAGCTAACTTGTAACTCTCGAGCGCCCTAACTGAACCTTCATGTCTCATCTTTACATAAGCCTCCTTCTTCCTCTTGACAAGTTTTTCGACTGCTTTAATAAACCACGGTTCCCTTGCTCGACCACTTCCTCCCTGCCTGACGGGTTCATACTTATCAAGGACACGCAGTAGCTGTTCCTTGAACAAGCTCCACATTTCCATTGTGCCCACCCCCTGCAGTTTTCCTCTCCACCCGATGCATCCTAAGCCTTGCCTCATTGCATCATAATTGCCTTTCCCCCAGATATAACTCTTGCCCTGCGGTATATGTCTATCCCTTTCCATCAGTAAAGTCAACGTAATCGAATTGTGGTCACTATCACCAAAGTGCTCACCTACCTCCAAATCTAACACCTGTCTTGGTTCATTACCCAGTACCAAATCCAATATGGCCTCGCCTCTCCTTGGCCTATCTACATACTGTGTCAGGAAACCCTCCTGCACACATTGGACAAAAATGGACCCATCTAAAGTACTCGAACTATAGCGTTTCCAGTCAATATTTGGAAAGTTAAAGTTAAAGTCCCCCATAACAATTGCCCTGTTGCTTTCGCTCCTATCCAGAATCATCTTTGCAATCCTTTCCTCTACATCTCTGCAACTTTTCGGAGGTCTATAGAAAACCCAGAGTGCCCACATTTACATTATGTGTCGCTAACCACATTCTACCTAGTTTATTCTCTCAAATACATTTATATAACTGCAGTAACTCTTGTCAGTTCATTCGCCAGCTATTGTCTGGGTTTAACCACTTAACCACTGGTTTAAATTTTCCGCTACTTCCTCATTGTCCAAATAATGATAGGGAAGTCCCTGTCCCTCGTCTTCCCCCTGCTTTATTACTAACAAGACCTCCTGCTTGTTCTCATCTCCTCTAACCCAATGCTTCTTTGACATGTTGACTTGACACACTGCAATATGTCTATCTGGATGCATACCTGATAGTTTTCCTCTCTCACTTCCCAATGTACCACGGCCCACTGAACCTAGCTTTCAGGGGTTCACATGACACAGTCAACAACACAGTTGTAAAACTCTGAGCCTGGGTCTTCTTGTCAGCCCTTGCTTTCATTCCATCAGGCTGCTTTTAAATGTTTTACTTTTGAGTCACTGCTCCATTTCTATCAACCTCTTTGAATTGAACTTTTTGTTTTGTTCTCCTTGTCTGTCAGTTCACTAACAACACCACATTATTTAAGGACACCCGCTGGGCAAACCTCCACACATTGCATTCGGGTTGGATTATTTACTCTGTTGGTACTGGGCAGTCCCTGCTTGTTTTTATATTTGTGCCTCAAATATCCTTTTTTGCCCGCACATGAAGCACTCTGCATTTCTAAGTCTACATTGTGGTGATATACATTACTGTCAGTACACAAGGGGTTAATGTACATACACTACACCTAGCTAGACACTAGAGGGAACACCAGAGACATGACACACAGGCAGTCAACCAATAGGTCAGTAAGATAGGACACGACCAATGGGCAGTCACGATACACACAGAGGTGACACTACCACAGGAGGGCATTACACCAACCCATATAAAAGGACACATCACACATGCTCAGTCTCTTTCCAGTGGAGACTCTCAGTGAGTACAGACACAGGGTTGATTGAGCATCACACCCACCACGTGGATTGTAGCAGACTGGTTCGTCAGTCTGAGTAGCTATAGCAGGATTAACAGTAGCGTCGAATCCAAGTAGGAGAATTGTTAATAGTTTATAAACGTGTTAAATCTATCTCCAAGTTTGAACCTTCTTTTGTCAGAGTGTACATCAAGGAAGCAGCTTATGCTACGCCAAGAGCATAACAAAACATACATGTTACTGGGGTCAGCATGGTCTTGTTCATTTGTTAAAGAGGTGACCTGATGCCTACGTTGTCTACTTGTACTTCAGCGAGGCTTTTGATAAGGTCCCTCATGGGAGACTGAATTTGGTAAATTGGATCCAGAGTTGCCTGAGTGGCAGGATTAAACATCATCTGAAAAGCTAGGGACTCCAAACAAACCTGTTGAACTTTAACCCGGTGTTGTAAGACTTCGTACTGAGTGGCAGGAAGCAGAGGGCGATGGTCAAGGGGCATTTTTCTGACTGGAAGCCTGTGTACGGTGTCCAGTTGGGTCTCACAGGGATCAGTGTTGGGGCCTGTGTTGTTTGTAGTTTATATGAGTGATTTGGACTTGAATGAGGAGGGTTACTCAGTAAGTTTGCGGATAATCCCCATTAGGGACCAAGAAGGTCATCTGTACGTCGAGACGGATGATATTGGTGGGGTGTTAAACGAGCAATTTACATCGGTCTTCCCTTTGGAGAAGGAGGATGTAGGTGCAGAATTCAGACAGAGAGACTGCGTGGTTCTTGAGCAGTTTGACATAGGGAGTGAGGAGGTACTGGAGGTTTTGGCAGGCTAAACAGTGGACAAAGCCCAGGGTCCAGATAAGTTGTATCCCAGGCTGTTGTGGGAGAAAATTACAGGGGTTCTGACTCAAATTTTTTAATTCCTCCCTGGCCTCAGGGGAGGTATCAGAGGATTGGAGGATGGTTAATACGGTTCCACTTTTCAAGAAGGGTAGTAGAGATAAACCAGGAAATTACAGACCAGTGAGCCTCACATCAGTTAGAGGGAAACCATTGGAGAAAATTCTTAAGGAAGAATAAATCTCCACTTGGAGAGGCAAGGTTTGATCAGGAACAGTCAGTGTGTCTTTGTCAGAGGGAGGGCATGCCGAACAAATTGGATTAAATTTGTTGAGAAGGTGACCAGGTCTGCAAATGAGGGTCAGGCAGTTGATGTAGTTTATATTGATTTCAGCAAAGCCTTTGAGAGGGTCCAACATGGGAGACTGATAAAGAAGGTGAAAGCACATGGGACCCAGGAGTTCACAGTCTGAAGTTATTGAACTCAGTGCTAAGTTCGGAAGGCTGTAATGTGCTGAATCAGAAGTTCCGGCCTTAGGGCTGTCCTTCTGGCCCTAAGGTCGAGAAGTCTCCCAACCACCCGCTGGCAGGAGGTCCTACTCGACGCCCTACACTCCATTAGATCACTCCTCTGCATGGCCACGAATGAGACCCCTCACAACTGATTGTTTATCTTCCCCAGGAAGTCTACCTCCGTGGTCTCGCTTCCACCTTGGCTGATGGCTCCGGTAACTGTTCTACTCCGGAGACACGCGAAGAGCCATAAAACGGACCCCCTGGTCGAGAGGGTCCGATTACTACACGTGAACCCCAGATACGCCTACGTCGAGTACTCTGACGGCAGGCAAGATATGTTTTCCCTCCGGGATCTGGCATCTGCTGGTTCCCCCACTACAGACGCCCTCTCCCTCACAGCTCCCCTTCGGGATCCGGCACCCACAACACCCTCCCCGCAGTCCCACTCCCAATCGGTGGACACCGACCGTGCGTGCCCCCTAGCACCCCCCCCTCTACACACCCCGCTGCCTCTGGCACCGCTACCCCCAGCCCCAGCTATTTCCCCTCACCCCAATCCCTGTCCCGACCCGGACCAAGGCTCCGACCACCGTGCTCCCGGACGTACCCTCAACTAAGATGTCCGTGTCCGCCGCACTATCGCCTGAGCTGAGGAGGTCGATGAGGACGATCAGGCCGTCAAAACAAATGGACTTATGATGACACTTCACCCCTGCTGGACTTTTCTTTTAAACAGGGGGTGAATGTGATGAACGGTTACTGTATTACTGTACCCTTATCATCATGTAAGGTGATGTCCCCTTTTAGACTGGGCTTGGAACCCTGGGGGACTCTGCCTCTGGCTCCACCCACCTGGGAGCCGTATATAAGAGGCCTCCTTGTGGGCGTCACCCAGTAAGCACCTGTCTCAGCACCAGGCTAGTTCTTAGCTGATTAAAGGCTTCTTTACCATTTCACTCTCTAAGCGTCATTGTTGAGGGCACAACACTGTGTTTAATTACTCTCTGTCCAAGGCATAGCAACAGCCATTGTTCAATCAGCTTTTGTGCCTTGAGCTAATAATGATCTCTTTTGAGGCCAGGGGCATCTTGCTGTCCTGCATCCTGTTGTAGAACAGGGACCAGTTTAGCTCAGTTGGCGGGACAGCTGGTGTGTGATGCAGAGCAAGGCCAACAGCATCGGTTCAATTCCTGTACCAGCTAAAGTAGTTTACAACAACCCTGCCTTCTCAATGTTGCCCCTTACCTGAGGTGTGGTGTCCCTCAGGTTAAATCATCACCAATCAGCTCTCCCTGTCAAAGGGGAAAGCAGCCTATGGTCATCTGGGACTATGGCGACTTACCTTAGAAACTGCATTTCCAGAAAGCCTCTGTGATTTCTTTAGCATCTTTGTTATTTAGCCACATTTTCAATCAGGCGACTGTATCTCTTTTACTTGGCCATATTGCCCAGTAAGCTTAGGATCAGGGCTACACGAAGTAATCCCTAATTTGGACTGCCTGCCCTCACTGTAGACTCGGATGTCTCCAATCTGGAAGAGCCAGTTGCCAAATTGAGAACTTTGGTAAGAGTTAGTAAGTCACCTGATAGGCTTACCTTATGAACTTTGCTTTGAGCTCCCATACTGTAACTCTCTTTATCTGTATATAACTGTAAATAAGAGTTTTTCTGCTTTTGTATTTCAGGGATCTATAATGGAACTTAAGGGGTGAGGAATGTGGTAACGTGGCCTCTTTAAAGTGCAATCCTTCGCAGGCCACGTGACAGGCATGGAGCCTATGGGGACAGAACGTGCGAACATTAGCCTATCGGGTGTTTGAGCGCAGCCAACTGTTGGGGTTTGCTCAGAGTAAGCCTGGGACTCAAGGAAAAAGACATGTGTAGTAGTTGCATATAAAGTTATTCTTCGTTAAATAAATCACAGTTGTGATTTAACTCAGCCTCGTCGCTTGCCTCACCATTCAACAGGTATTTTCTACATAAACTGTATGTGCTAATTCATATACTTAATTGTCATAACATAATAGGGTCCTGTTTGTATGTATTTGTCTTTTAGTGTGGCGGGGGCGGGGGGAGGGGGGGGGGCTGGAGAAGGGGCAGTGAGGTTGGAGGAAATGACTCCAGATGGCTGGCCTCAGCAGATGGTGATCCTGTAAGACAATGGACATGTGGTCAGAGAGAGTGTGATGAACGGTTACTGCCTTGTCATCATGTAAGGTGATGTCCCCTTTAAGACTGGGCTTGGAACCCTGGGGACTCTGCCTCTGGCTCCGCCAATCTGTGAGCCATATATAAGGGGCTGCCTTGTGGGGAGTGCAGCAGTTAGCACATGTCTCAGCTCTAGCATAGTTCTTAGTCTATTAAAGCCTTCTTTACCGTTTACACTCTGAGCGTCATTATTGAGGGTACCTCAATTTAATAGACTAAACTAGATCAGGATGGATGCAGGCCTAAACCCAGAGAAGCTCAATCTGGAAGCACGGACACTGGAGGCAAAGGAAATTTTTAATACTGGCTGCGGTGCTCCAAGGCCTACCTGGACTCTGCAGAGATTCCCATCCTGGGCCACGCAAGCTGAGCCTACTCCACATCCGGGTGAGTCACAGAATCTCCGCCACGCTCGAAAAGGCGACGACTTATGAAGAGGCGGTCGAGTTACTCCGCAAGCGGTTTGTCAAACCCATCAACGAGGTACACGCCAGGCATTTGCTCTCTACCTGCCGGCAGCACTCGGGGCAATCGCTAGATGAATTCATCGAGAAACTCACCGTGCTTGCCAGGGACTGTAACCATCAGGATGTGACAGGGGAAGTCCATATGAACCTGCGCATCAGAGACGCTTTCGTGTCTGGCATCCGCTCGACCTACATCCGGCAGTGGCTGCTCGAAAACGAGGCAAAAGACCTCCAGGACACGCTAACGCTCGCCTCCTCACTGGAGGTGGCCCGACATAACTTGGGTACGTACCCCGCGGACTCTGCGAGCCCCCCCCGGACTTCCTCAGACTCAGCCATATTACAGGCCTGCGCCACGCGGCGACCCGCTCACCCTGGGGGCACACCGTGCTACTTCTGCGGACAAGGCCAGCATCCACATCCACGTTGCCCAGCCCGCTCCGCAATCTGCAGCGACTGCGGGAAGAAGGGCCATTTTGCGAGGGTCTGCCTGGCCAGACCCAGGGGCCAGAAAAACAAAGAACAGCCGGCCCGAAAATCAGGCTCTCAGGCCTGCAGGCCTTGCAATGCGGCTGTGCATGACCCGACACGCCCCCTTCTGACACATCATCAGCCTCGTGCGAATCATGGGAGCGGCAATCTTGTCGGCGGCCATCTTCTCGATCCGACACGTGCGACCGACGGCGGCAGCTATTTTATGAGTCCGACTCGGCTGAGGACTCGGACTACCCGCGAGTGGGTGCGATCACCCTCGACCAAACTAGGCCAAAACACCTGCAAAACTCTATGATGCAAATCCAGGTCAACGGGTGCGACACTGCATGCCTCTTCGACTCCGGGAGTACAGAGAGCTTTATCCATCCTGAAACGGTAAGGCGCTGCTCCCTGCGCACCCACCCCACATCCCAAACCAGAGCCCTCGCATCTGGGTCCCACTCGGTACAAATCAAGGAGTACTGTATCGCGGATCTCTCGATCCAGGGCGCCACATACACCCGTTTCAAATTTTATATCCTCCCTCACTTCTGTGCCCCCCTGCTGCTCGGACTGGGTTTCCAGTGCAGCCACCGAATCCTGACACTGAAGTTCGGCGGACCCTTGACCCCCCTCACGGTATGCTGCCTTGCTACACTGAAAGTCGCACCCCCCTCGCTATTCGCGATCCTCACTCCCGAATGTAAGCCAGTCGCCAGCAGGAGCCAGCGCTACAGTGCCCAAGATATGACTTTTATCAAGTCAGAGGTCCAGCGTTTACTGGGAGCGGGGGTCATCGAGGCTAGCAACAGCACATGGAGAGCGCAAGTGGTGGTAGTCCGGTCCGGGGAGAAGAAACGGATGGCCGTGGATTATAGCCAGACCATAAACCGATTCACGCAGCTTGATGCGTACCCCCTTCCTCGCATCGCGGTAATGGTAAATCGGATCGCCCAATACCGTGTCTTTTCCACGGTCGACCTCAAATCCGCCTACCACCAGCTCCCCATCCGACCAAAAGATTGCCCCTATACTGCCTTCGAAGCAGCCGGCTGGCTCTTCCACTTCCTCAGGGTCCCCTTCGGTGACACAAATGGGGTCTCCGTCTTTCATAAGAACATAAGAACTAGGAGCAGGAGTAGGCCATCTGGCCCCTCGAGCGTGCTCCACCATTCAATGAGATCATGGCTGATCTTTTGTGGACTCAGCTCCACTTTCCGGCCCGAACACCATAACCCTTAATCCCTTTATTCTTCAAAAAACTATCTATCTTTATCTAAAAAACATTTAATGAAGGAGCCTCTACTGCTTCACTGGGCAAGGAATTCCATAGATTCACAACCCTTTGGGTGAAGAAGTTCCTCCTAAACTCAGTCCTAAATCTACTTCCCCTTATTTTGAGGCTATGCCCCCTAGTTCTGCTTTCACCCGCCAATGGAAACAACCTGCCCGCATCTATCCTATCTATTCCCTTCATAATCTTATATGTTTCTATAAGATCTCCCCTCATCCTTCTAAATTCCAATGAGTACAGTCCCAGTCTACTCAACCTCTCCTCGTAATCCAACCCCTTCAGCTCTGGGATTAACCTAGTGAATCTCCTCTGCATACCCTCCAGTGCCAGTACGTAAGGTCTCAAGTAAGGAGACCAAAACTGAACACAATACTCCAGGTGTGGCCTCACTAACACCTTATACAATTGCAGCAGAACCTCCCTAGTCTTAAACTCCATCCCTCTAGCAATGAAGGACAAAATTCCATTTGCCTTCTTAATCACCTGTTGCACCTGAAAACCAACTTTTTGCGACTCATGCACTAGCACACCCAGGTCTCTCTGCAAAGCAGCATGTTTTAATATTTTATCATTTAAATAATACTCCCTTTTGCTGTTATTCCTACCAAAATGGATAACCTCACATTTGTCAACATTGTATTCCATCTGCCAGACCCTAGCCCATTCACTTAGCCTATCCAAATCCCTCTGCAGACTTCCAGTATCCTCTGCACTTTTTGCTTTACCACTTATCTTAGTGTCGTCTGCAAAATTGGACACATTGCCCTTGGACCCCAACTCCAAATCATCTATGTAAATTGTGAACAGTTGTGGGCCCAACACTGATCCCTGAGGGACACCACTAGCTACTGATTGCCAACCAGAGAAACACCCATTAATCCCCACTCTTTGCTTTCTATTAATTAACCAATCCTCTATCCATGCTACTACTTTCCCCTTAATGCCATGCATCTTTATCTTATGCAACAACCTTTTGTGTGGCACCTTGTCAAAGGCTTTCTGGCAATCCAGATATACCACATCCATTGGCTCCCCATTATCTACCGCACTGTTAATGTCCTCAAAAAATTCCACTAAATTAGTTAGGCACGACCTGCCCTTTATGTACCCATGCTGCGTCTGTCCAATGGGACAATTTCCATCCAGATGCCTCGTTATTTCTTCCTTGATGATAGATTCCAGCATCTTCCCTACTACCGAAGTTAAGCTCACTGGCCTATAATTACCCGCTTTCTGCCTACCTCCTTTTTTAAACAGTGGTGTCACGTTTGCTAATTTCCAATCCGCCGGGACCACCCCAGAGTCTAGTGAATTTTGGTAAATTATAACTAGTGCATTTGCAATTTCCCTAGCCATCTCTTTTAGCACTCTGGGATGCATTCCATCAGGTCCAGGAGACTTGTCTACCTTTAGCCCCATTAGCTTGCCCATCACTACCTCTTTGGTGATAACAATCTTCTCAAGGTCCTCACCTGTCATAGCCTCATTTCCATCAGTCACAGGCGTGTTATTTGTGTCTTCCACTGTGAAGACCGACCCAAAAAACCTGTTCAGTTCCTCAGCCATTTCCTCATCTCCCATTATTAAATCTCCCTTCTCATCCTCTAAAGGACCAATATTTACCTTCGCCACTCTTTTTTGTTTTATGTATTTGTAGAAACTTGTACTATCTGTTTTTATATTCTGAGCAAGTTTACTCTCATAATCTATCTTACTCTTCTTTATAGCTTTTTTAGTAGCTTTCTGTTTCCCCCTATAGATTTCCCAGTCCTCTAGCCTCCCACTAATCTTTGCTACTTTGTATGTTTTTTCCTTCAATTTGATACTCTCCCTTATTTCCTTCGATATCCACGGTCGATTTTCCCTCTTTTTACCGTCCTTCCTTTTTGTTGGTATAAACCTTTGCTGAGCACTGTGAAAAATCACTTGGAAGGTTCTCCACTGTTCCTCAACTGTTTCACCATAAAGTCTTTGCTCCCAGTCTATCTTTCAAAGGGCAATGGACCAAATGGTGGACCAGTACGGTTTGCGGGCTACATACCCGTACTTGGACAATGTCACCATCTGCGGCCATGACCAGCTGGACCATGACGCAAACCTCGAAAAGTTCCTCCAGACTGCCCGAGCCCTTAACCTGACCTATAACGAGGAAAAATGCGTTTTCCACACCACCCGGCTAGCCATCCTCGGCTATGTCGTGGAAGACGGGGTCCTAGGTCCCGACCCCAACAGCATGCGCCCCCTTAAGGAACTCCCTTTCCCTCGCAGCCTCAAGGCCCTCAAACAGTGCTTGGGGCTTTTCTCTTATTACGCACAGTGGGTCCCCAAGTATGCGGATAAAGCCCGCCCACTCATAAAGACCACCATTTTTCCCCTCTCGGCTGAGGCTCAATTGGCCTTCAACCGCATCAAGGCCGACATCATCAAGGCCGCTATGCACGCGGTGGATGAAACCACTCCTTTTCAGGTAGAGAGCGATGCATCAGACATCGCCCTGGCTGCTACCCTCAATCAAGGAGGCAGACCAGTAGCGTTCTTCTCCCGAACCCTCACCGCCTCCGAGGTTCGACACTCTGCAGTCGAAAAGGAGGCACAAGCCATTGTGGAGGCTGTGCGGCGCTGGAGACACTACCTCTCCGGTAGAAGGTTTACCCTCGTCACCAACCAACGGTCAGTCGCCTATATGTTCGATAACACGCAACGGGGCAAAATAAAAAACGATAAAATTTTGAGGTGGAGGATCGAACTCTCCACCTACACGTAAGGTATCAGGTATCGTCCAGGGGAGCTCAACGAGCCCCCAGATGCCCTGTCTCGCGGCACATGTGCCAACGCGCAGGGCGACCGCCTGCATGCCATCTACAATGACCTCTGCCACACTGGGTTTACCCGGCTCGTCCATTTTATCAAGTCATGCAACCTACCTTACTCAACCAAGGAGGTCAAGGCCATGGTCAGGGCCTGCCAGATCTGTGCGGAGTGCAAACCGCACTTCTACCGGCCAGACAAGGTTCGGCTCGTGAAGGCCTCGGGTCCCTTTGAGCGACTGAGCGTGGACTTCAAGGGGCCCCTCCCATCCACCAATCGTTATGCCTATTTCCTCACCGTTATCGATGAGTTCTCCCATTTCCCATTCGCCATTCCCTGCCCCGACATGACCTCAGCCACGGTGATTAAGGCACTGCACAGCATCTTCACTCTGTTTGGTTTCCCCGCTTATATCCACAGCGACCAGCGTACATCGTTCATGAGCGATGAACTGCGTCAGTACCTGCTCAGCAAAGGCATCGCCTCGAGCAGAACGACCAGTTATAACCCGCGGGGAAACGGGCAAGTGGAGAGGGAGAACGCGACAGTGTGGAAGGCTGTCCTTCTGGCCCTAAGGTCGAGAAGTCTCCCAACCACCCGCTGGCAGGAGGTCCTACCCGATGCCCTACACTCCATTAGGTCACTCCTCTGCACGGCCACGAATGAGACCCTTCACAACCGGTTGTTTGTCTTCCCCAGGAAGTCTACCTCCGAGGTCTCGCTTCCACCTTGGCTGATGGCTCCGGGACCTGTTCTTCTCCGGAGGCACACAAGGAGCCACAAAACGGACCCCCTGGTTGAAAAGGTCCGACTGCTCCACGCCAACCCCAGTTACGCCTACGTTGAGTACCCCGACGGCAGGCAAGACACGGTTTCCCTCCGGGATCTGGCACCCGCTGGATCTCCCACTACAGACGCCCCTTCCCGCCCCGCTCCCCTGCAGGACCCGGCGCCCCCTTTACACACCCCGCCTACGCCGGCACCGCTACCCCCGGCCCTGCCTAGTCCCCCTGCCCCGACCCGGACCGAAGCTCCGACCGCTCTGCTCCCGGATGTACCCTCAACCGGGACGTCCGTGCCCGCCGCACCACCGCCCGAATTGAGGAGGTCGATGAGGACGATCCGGCCACCGAGACGGATGGACCTCTGATGGCACTTCACCCCCGCCGGACTCTTTTTTTAAACAGGGGGTGAATGTGATGAACGTTTACTGCCTTGTCATCATGTAAGGTGATGTCCCCTTTAAGACCGGGCTTGGAACCCTGGGGACTCCGCCTCTGGCTCCGCCCATCTGTGAGCCATATATAAGGGGCTGCCTTGTGGGCTGTGCAGCAGTTAGCACATGTCTCAGCTCTAGCATAGTTCTTAGTCTATTAAAGCCTTCTTTACCGTTTACACTTTAAGCGTCATTATTGAGGGTACCTCAGAGAGGGAAGGATCATTTTGTCTGATATGAATAACTCACATGAGACAAGTCATCTGAATGAAGGGGCAATGGATTCTCACTTCTCTGACGCAGGCCAACCTCACTGTCGGTGACTGCTCTCTCATCAGGCAACCCTGCGATCCTTATAGGGGGTGAGGATACAAATCTCTGTCCCCCATCCCCTATCTACGCCCTTTCCCGTTTATTATGCACTATCTTCTCCTGCAGGGACAAGGAAAGGACATTGTGAGCTGCACACTTAATGGGTCAGGAGGATCTACAGCAGGTGGCATGTGTGGGCACCAAACTTGAACATGAAAGGGTTGTGCTGATGAGTGCCACAGGATTCTGAGGAACAAGCTTGAAGATCGGATGTTGGGAGAATGAGAGGTGTCAGCCAGTGAATTGGGGGGGAGGAGGCGGGATTTGGTTGTGGGGTGGGGGTGCGTTTGGACCTTGGTGTATTTGTCCATAGATCTCTGAAGGCAGAAGGGCAGGTTAATAAGGTGGCACAAAGGCATATGGGACACTTGCCTTTATCAATCGAGGCACAGGTTACAAAAGCAGGGAGGTCATGCTGGGAGTTGTATAGAGCTTTGGTGAGGCCACAGCTGGAGTACTGTGTGCAGTTCTGGTCACCACATTATAGGAAGAATGTAATTGCACTGGAGGGGATGCAGAGGCGATTCACAGGATGTTGCCTGGGATGGAACATTTAAGTTATGAAGAGAGGTTGGATAGGCTTGGGTTGTTCTTGCTGGAGCTGAGAAGACTGAGGGTGACCTGATCGAGGTCTACATGATTATGAGGGGCATGGACAGTGTGGATAGGGAGCAGCTGTTCCCCTTGGTTGAAGGGTCAGTTGCGAGGGGACACAAGTTCAAGGTCAGAGGCATGAGGCTTACGGCCGATTTGAGGAAGACCTTTTTTACCCAGAGGGTGGTTACGGTCTGGACTGCACTGCCTGGGAGGGCGGTAGAGGCGGTTCCAGGATGAGCACTTGACACGTGTTAACATTAAAGGCTATAGGCCATGTGCTGGTGAATGGGATTAGGTGTGCAGATCAGGTGCGACATTCTCCGCCCCCCCGCCGGCGCGGCTTGAATCCCGCCCCCGCCGGTTGCCGAAGTCTCCGGCACCGGATATTTGGCGGGGGCGGGAATCACGCCGCGCCGGTTGGCGGGCCCCCCCGCTCGATTCTCCAGCCCGGATGGGCCGAAGTCCCGCCGATAAATTGCCTGTCCCGCTGGCGTAAATTAAATCACCTACCTTACCGGCGGGACAAGGCGGCGTGGGCGGGCTCCCGGGTCCTGGGGGTGTGCGGAGCGATCTGACCCTGGGGGGTGCCCCCACGGTGGCCTGGCCCGCGATCGGGGCCCACCGATCCGTGGGCGGGCCTGTGCCGTGGGGGCACTCTTTCCCTTCCGCCTCCGCAACGGTCTCCACCATGGCGGAGGTGGAAGAGACTCCCTCCACTGCGCATGCGCGGGGATGCCGTGAGCGGCCGCTGACGCTCCCGCTCCCGCACATGCGCCGCCCGGAGATGTCATTTCCGCTCCAGCTGGCGGGGCACCAAAGGCCGTTTCCGCCAGCTGGCAGGGCGGAAATTCCTCCGGCGTCGGCCTAGCCCCTCAATGTTGGGGCTCGGCCCCCAAAGATGCGGAGCATTCCGCACCTTTAGGGTGGCGCGATGCCCGTCTGATTGGCGCCGCTTTGGGCGCCAGTCGGCGGACATCGCGCCGTTTCCGGAGAATTTCGCCCCAGATGTTTTTCATGAGTCGGGACTCGATGGGCCGAAGTTCCTCTTCTGAATTGTATTATTCTGTAATTCTGTTTGGGAATATGAGGGGAATATGTGGAACTGATGCAGCTCATTGGACGTCGTTTGTCTCCTTCCGACATTGGAAGGCCGTCCTCCCGGTCATGCTGCCCAAACTCACTGCAGCTGCCACTGCCTCCCAGGCAGCATTGCTCACCCTGCTGCAGGTTCTCCCACCCCCTCGGGGGAACAGGGTGCCCCATCTCTCATCCACGACGGCCAGAAGCCTGGCCAGGTCGGTATTCCTAAAGCGAGGAGCAGGTCTGCACGCTGCCATCCTCGTTTCTCAACTGGGATTGAGTGCTGAGCATTCAAAAGCAGCTCCCCCTTGTTAGTGGCGAGCAGTTGAGGTGCGAGTCGGGCGAATCAGACGGCAAGGGAGCCAGGAATGGCAGGATTCACGTAGGAGCTCATATTTGGAACTGTGAGGGTGAACACAGGCTGCGATCTCACCAATGTGGCCTACGCCAAACATCCTTCCAATACGGCCAGAAAAACACTTTGAAATTTTTCAGCTAAATTACGCCCAGAATATCATTTTGAGTACAGAGTGTTCTTATAAACCTTTCTCCTATGTAATTATTTTAGTAATTTTCTGGGTTTCCCCCAGGTGCTCTAATTTCCTCCCACAATCCGAAGATGTTCAGTTTAAGTGTATTGGCCATGATAAATTGCCCCTTAGTGTACAAAGATGTGCAGATTACGTGGCAGTTATGGGGATAGGGCGGAGGAATGGGCCTAGGTGCTCTTTCAGAAGCTTGGGCAGAATTGATGGGGTGAATGGTCCCCTACTGCACTGTAGGAATTCTATCTCACCAATTTGGACTAAGTTTTGAAGAGATTTCAAGAAGCCTGAGTGCACTTAAAAAGAGAAAAGTGCACCTTCCATCCAAACAAGGGGCGGGATTCTCCCATTGGGCGGCTAAGTGTTGACGCCGGCGGAGAAACGGGAGTGTTTTACTCCGGCGTCAACAGGCCTTGCTGGCGCCCGATTCTCCAGGCCACAGGGGGCCAGCACGGCGCTGGAGCAGCCCACGCCGGAGAATCGAGCGGGGGGACCACACCGGCGCCAATGGCACCGATTCTCCGTTCTGCAGAAAATCGCGACCCGGCGATGTTTAATCTTGGTTAACGGGTGGATGATCAGTGGTTACACCCATGGAGGACAAAGTGAGAGCAATAAAGGAGGCACCGGCCCTCAGGACATCTCAGGACTCAGCGGCGGGATTCTCTGAGCCTCCGCACCAAACTCGTACTCAGCGTGGGGGCGGAGAATGGGACGCCAAACCCGCGATTGGGTCCGACGCCTTCCCGCGATTCTCCATGGACCGGAGAATTGCTGCCAGTCTCATGTGCACGGTGGATGTGGCGCCCTTGAAAGAAGCCCCCACGGCGATTCTCCATCGACAACTGGCCGAGTTCCCACTGGCATGGTTCATTCATGGTTCCACCCAGCGGGAGCTCGGAGTGGCGGCTGCGGACCCAGTCTGCGGCCACCCTGGTGGGGGGAGGGGAGGTCCATCACCGGGGGGACCTCCAGGAAGACCAGGCTCGCAATCGGGGGCCACCGATTGGCGGGCGCGGCCAATCTGGGGTGGGCCTATATTTACGGAGCCGGCCCGCTGTGTGGTCCGCCATGTTGCGCGGGGCTGCCGCCACGCGCATGCGTGGACCCGCTGCCAGAAGTGCAGGGCCCGGTATCGGCCGCCGGAGCTGCGAGGACTACGCCCTGCAACCCCCTTCAAAACACTTTCTCTAGGAAAGTCCAGAGTGATTCATGCCCGTTTTCTCGCGAGCCTGGGGACATAGCCCCATTATCAGAGAATTCCGTCGCAGATCTTTCCTGGGGATGGTCAATTATTATGGGCGGTTTCTTCTAAATCTATCAATATTACAAGCACTATTGCATGTGCTGTTAAAGAAGCGCCAGAGATGGGCAGCGGAATTCTCTGTTCCGTAGACTTCCACGGCAGCAAAGCTGCCGCCGCACCTGGACTGATTCAGTGACTATTGAGGGCCTAGCACCGGCGCCATGTGGAACACAATTGATTCCAATGAGAAACGGAGTCGGATTCACCAGATTTGCGATTGACATTTGGGAGGCTGACAAGCTGCAGCCGTATATGCACATTACAATCCCCACACATACTCACCCCAGCCAACAAGACGGCACTGGTTGCGCTGGAATGTGCCTATCCGACTGATAGGTTGGCTGGGGCCAGAGGGCATCTATGGGGGTGGCCTTGGGGGCACCCATACGACCTGTTCAATCTGACCTGTTCACAGTTCAATCTGACTGTGCAGAGAGAAAGGTCTTTACTTTGGATCGCTAGACAGAGTCCATCAGGTGAGAGACAGAAATCAGAGCTGTGACCCTCCAGCTTCTAATCAAAATAAAAACTAAAAACAAGATGAAACCCTCCTTGCCCTGCAAAACATTCCAGAACGGTCAGAACCAATCAGCATTGAGTATCAGCTAAGGCCCAGCAATCTTGAAACGGCTCATTGGCCACCAGCCATGTCCATCAAGAGGTGTCAACACTGATGCCAGACCAAACAGCAGATCTTGCTGGAAGGTGCAGTTCATCTTCAAGGTATAGGTCCAATCAATTGTCCAGCTACAAAAATTTAAATAACAGAATAACAGAACTTAAAAAGGGAAACACAAGGGACAGACCAGGGATTAACAGGAGGAACCTTACACCCTCTACAGACACACAAGACAGACAAACACAGAGGGGAAAGGGGGGGGGGGTGGAAAGAAAAATAATGCGAAATGTAAAAGGGTAAAAGTGTGTTTTGTCTTTCTGTTGGGTGTGGTCTATTCTTTCAGTCTGTAATGATTTCCACTGTAGATTCATCAGGATCTCAAGATCAGAAACCTATAGGCAGGGAATCTTTTTGGATAAAGAGAGAGAGCAACTCATAGCTTCTTCTCTCAGCATCCATGCACATTCTGTGTTCTAGGTCCTCTTAAAACCGCCCACTTGACTGAACCAAATCACTGGAGCAGAGTGCTGATCGGATGGAGCTTATCAGGAACATTGTGGCCGCAATACAGAGTCTCTCCACATATCCAGGAGCTTTCCCGCAGCTCCCACAATGTCGGGATCTGCCGGTGAATATCTGCTTCAGCCGTTAATCGCACGGATCTCACGTTCCCATTCCGCCTGCTCCCGACAGACAAGCAGAAACGGTGGTCACTTCTGGTTCTGTCATGGGGACCCACGTGCCTCTTATTAAATTCTGTCCCCAGTTCGCATTCAATTGGGTTGACCCTTGTGTGACCCCTTCGAATTAAAATGCTGAAAAATAAAAGCACAGGAGAGGGAGGAGGGGACAGAATGGGTGGATGAAACTGCAGGCTCCTGGCTTTAAATGCAGTCACTGCAAACTGCAGCAACTGACAATTACACAGCATCTTTCACAGAGCAAACAATCCCGTGGCATTTCACAAGAGTGTTTCAAAGATTCATGTCATGATATGCAGACATGCAGATAATGATATACAGACAGGCACAGACAGGCAGCTAATGAACACAGAGAACAGGACATGACCAATGAGCAGACAGGACACTCAGGGGTGATATCTCACTATAAAAGGCACGAGGCACTCACACTCCGCCTCTTTTCACTGATGGACATCTACAGAGTGAGTCAGGGTGTATTTACAGTATCACACCTCCAGCACGTGGCTAAGAGCTAGTCTGGTTCAGTCAGACAGAGTAATCACACTTAGGTTAGCAGAGAGTCGAACTCATAGAGAACTGTGCTAACTGTGCTACTGGTTCAATAAATCAGATTGAACTAACTTCAAGGTCTGGAGTATCTTTTGGTTAAAGCTGCATCCAGTTGCGGCCTGTGTTATCCCAGAGTACATAACATAACAATTCATACCAAGCCATTAAGAGAAACATTCGGAAAAACAATCCAAAACTTGGTTGAAGAGATAGGCCTTGAGGAGCCTCTTGGAGAGAGTCAGAGAGGGTTCAGAGCAGGGTGGGCGTCTCCACTCTGACTGCCATTCTGTAGAAGTTACAACCCATCATTTCTTTATTTTTCACTAGCGGTCCTATGTTAGGATTTTATTTGAAACTTACAAGTACTGTAGCAAAAACTGTGACTAAGGAGTCTGAACTGTCCAGAACCGCTATCAAAAACACACCAACCTTGACTGGTCCAGTGCTGGTCTAATGAATAGGACACTTGTGCAATATAAAGTTAAGGATACATCTTGAAATAATCCATTGTTTTATGTTGCAGTCAATGTGCGCAAATAGCTGGAACCAATGAAATTACCCCTTACAACATTATTGACCAATTAGTCATTCACAACAACACGGGTTAAGGTGGAATGATATAAGAGTGGTTTTGGGAAGCATTTTGTTCAGAACCTCGAGGTTGAGATCTTTGGGGACAGAGGTTGCTGTCAGCAAGGTGATGGTGATAATATACTGTGCTGGGGATGGGGGGGATGGAATTCCTGTCAACGTGAACCCCCGCATGGTGTAATGTTCTTCAGGGACGGGTGTGAATATCTGCTGGCGTGAAGGTTTGAGGTTGTTTTCTGCTCCTTTGGGATTGGCCATCGATTCGAAGGCAGAAACTCTGTGGGGTTTTGTTAACAAGTATACTCGTACTTTTATTTCATTTTATTAGTTCATTGATAAGTTCTAGTTCATTGAGTAAATTGATTGATAAGTCTTTCGTTGATTTTTAAGACTTTGGTTAATTGATAAGTATATTGTTGTTTCACTTTGCTGCTGTTCAATCAACTTTGACTATTTGCTAATTCAGTGTCTGACTCTCTGCATGATGGTGAAATCATAGAATCCCTACAGTGCAGAAGGAGGCCATTTGATCCATTGGGTTTGCACCAACCCTCCGAAAGGTCTCTATCTAGGCCCACGCCCCAAACTATCTCTGTAACCCCACCTAACCTTTTGGACACTGAGGGGCAATTCAGCATGGCCAATCCACCTAACCTGCACATCCAGATTTAGATTTATTGTCACGTGTACCGAAATACAGTGAAAAGTATTGTTCTGTGTACAGTTCCAGGCAGGTTCCATACATGAAAAACATATGATAAGTACATGGACATCGGGTGGATTGATCACATTGCCTTTCTGACATTTACAGGGTGTGAAGGAATTGTTTCCAATTAGAAATGAAGAAGGTCATAGCTGTGAGGGGTAATTTTAAACATCCAACATAAGTAAAGGGGAAGGGGGGAAGTAAAATGGTTAAAAGTCTCAAAAAGGCACACACCAGCTACCTGCTCACTTCCCATTTTACCAAAGGTAGATTAAGGTTGGGCAACCAATCTGTTCTCAGGAGGTCAGAGAATCAGAGAATCTATGGCACGGAGACAGGTCCTTCAGCCCAAACTGGTCCATGCCAACCAAAAAGCCTATCTACGCTAACCCCATTTGCCTGCCTTTGGCCCATATCTCTCTGAATCTTTCCTATCCATGTATCTGTCCAAATGCCTTTTAAATGTTGTCAATGTCCCTGCCTCAACCACTTTCTCCGGCAGCTCATTCCACACACGCACCACCCTCTGTGTAAAAAAAGTTGCTCCTCAGGTTCCCATTAATTCTTTCCCCTCTTAATTTAAACCTATGCCCTCTAGTTCTCGATTCCCCAAACCTGGGAAACAGACTGAATGCATTCACCCTATCCATGCCTCTCATGATCTTATAAACCTCTATAAGATCAACCCTCAGTCTCCTACGCTCCAAAGTAAGAAGTCCTAGCCTGTCCAATCTCTCCCGACAATTCAGTCTCTTGAATTCTGGCAACATCATTGTAAATCTCTTCTGCACTCTCTCCAATTTAATAACATCTTTCTTATAGCAAGGCGACCAAAACTGAACACAATTCATCAGGTGCGGCCTCACCAAAGTCCTGTACAATCGCAACATAACTTCCCAACTTCTATACTGGATGAGTGCAGCTCCAACAACACTCAAGAAGCTCAACACCATCCAGGACAAAGCATCCCGCCTGATTGCTCCTCCTTCCATAAACGTTCAAACCCTCCCCCACCGACGAACAGTGGTAGCTGTGTGTACCATCTACAAGATGCACTGCAGGAACTCACCAAGGTTCCTTAGACAGCACCTTCCAAACCCACGACCACTACTGTCTAGAAGGACAAGAGCAGCAGATACCTGGGAACCCCACCACCTGTATGTTATTCTCTAATTCTGAATAACAACTGTAGACTTACAGTTAACACGAACACTTTATTCAAAGGGTTTGTTCTGCTTCCAGAGCTCAACTAAATGTAAAACAGTCAAGAGATATCACCAGTGAAACTAAGATAAACGGCCTATGCTAAGCTATCCCTGTGTGCTGCTGCTCACTAGCTCTGTGCTTCTAAAAGAGGCGGATCCTGCCTTGGGCTCGACCCTTTATACCCGTCTCTGATGCTCCCTCTAGTGATGCTGTGGCTGTCACATCTGTGCTGCAGTCCCTGGTGTATGTGCAGATGTATGTACAGATGTACAGATCACTACATCCCTCCCCCTTTTGACTGGCCTCAAGAAAACTGTACATAACAAATAGTGAGAATAAGCAAATCTGCACACTGCGAAAATGATAAAGTAATACAGAAACAATTAACTGTGTTGTGAGTCCATCTTGAGAAATGTTCATATTTGTCTTGTGCGTGTGTTGAAGTGTCGTCACAAATCTAGCCGGTCGGGTTCCTTACGGCTTCTGCTGGAGCGTCTTAACGGTGGTGATGGGGATGACGGTTTGATGTCATCAAGAGTACTGTCTGGCGTTGTGTGGCGAGGAACGTCCTGTGGACAAATGGACTCGGTCAAGTCTAGTGTTGGAAACACCGGCGTTGTGGACTGAAGCATTAACAGATCCCGGCGATTACGGGGAAAGAATACTCCCGCTGACGATTTGACAATGTAGGACCGCGGTGCCTCCTGCCTGATCACTGTGGCTGACTCAGACCATCCGCCTTCTGGGTCCCTGATCCTGACGATGTCACCCATGTTCAGTGGCTTGAGTGGGATCACATGTTGATTGTAGTATTGTTTTTGTTTGGATCGTAGTACCCACATTATGTCAAGTACCAGAGCGTTATCGGGGTCTCGGAATTGAATCACCGGGAGGGTTGTCCGGATGTCCCTGCCGAAGAGCATCTGCGCTGGCGACAGTCCTGAGCTCAATGGGGTTGCTCGGTAGGACAACAGCACTAGGTTGATGTCCGAGCGTGAATCTGTTGCCTTGCCACTAAGTTGTTTAACAATGTGGACACCCTTTTCCACTTTCCCATTTGACTGTGGGTAGCACGGACTGGATGTTACTTGCCGAAAGCTGGAGCGGTCTTTCCATTCCCAGCTCGCGAAGCAGGGACCATTATCTGACATCACCACACTCGGGATTCCATGTCGCACGAATGTCTCCTGGCACGCCTTGGTGACAGATGAGATCATGGAGTTTCAGTACCTCCGGATAGTTTGAGTAACAGCCCATGATCTAGATGTAATCATGCCCTGTGGCATGAAATAGGTCAATGCCCACTTTTGTCCACGGTGCAATTGTGAGTTTGTGTTGCTGCAGTGGTTCTTTACACTGTGCTGGTTGATGTCTTTGACAGGTGTCACATGTCATGACCATGTCCGTTATGTCTTGATTCATGCCGGGCCAGTACACAGCCTGTCGTGCTCGCGTTTTGCATTTCTCAATTCCTAGATGGCCTTCATAAATCTTACGTAGCTCTCGGCACAGGGTGTGGCCGGAATCACAACCTGCGCATTGCGTAGCAGCAGGCCGTCAACTTCAATCAGGTCTGACTTGACATTCTGAAATTGTGGACATTGTCCCCTCGTCCAATCGTGCTGGAGTAGGTGCAGCACCCTCCGTAAGGTTGCGTCTTTCTGCGTCTCCTGTCGGATTACGCAAAGCTTCTCATCCGAAGCAGGCAAATTCTCCATGCATAACTGTGTTTGGGCCTCGATTTCTCTGATAGGGGCTGATGGTGCGTTGTCAGTGCCAATTGATCGGGACAGTGCGTCGGCAATGGCAAGATTTCTTCCTGGAGTGTATACTAGGGTGAAATCATACCTTCGCAGCTTCATCATGATGTGCTGCAGACGAGGTGTCAGGTCATTTAGATCCTTGTCTGTGGTCGGTTTCCACAATGAACGTGGGCAGGCCGTACACATCGTCATGGAACTTCAGAATCCCAGTGAGGAGGCCGAGACATTCTTTTTCGATTTGTGCATATCTGCACTCAGTTGCGGTCATGGCCCTGGACGCCTATGCCCCCGGGACCCAGTCAGACTGGTCGGCCTGTTGGAGGAGAATGGAGCCAATCCCATCCTGGCTGGCGTCAGTGGAGATCTTGGTGGGTCTGGTTGCGTCAAAGAAAGCAAGGGTCGGTGCCCTCGTTAGTTGCTGTTTGAGATCCACCCATTCATTTTGGTGACGTTGTGTCCACTCAAACACAGTGGTCTTTCGTAGGAGATTGCATAAAGCTGCCATCCTTGTGGACAGGTTTGGGATGAACCTGCCGAGGAAGTTGACGAAGCCCAGAAATCGTAGCACCGCCTTCTTGTCATGTGGCGTCTTCATGGTCCATATTGCAGCGATTTTCACCTCATCGGGGCTGACACCCTGAGATGATATGGTGTCACCCAAAAAGGTTACAGACCCCTTCGCAAATGTGCATTTTGCCTGGTTCAGTTTCAAAACGTATTTATGAATCCTCTGAAACACCTTCTTCAGACGACAGAGGTGTTCTTCTTCAGTGGTAGACCATACGATGATGTCATCCACATAGACTCTGACACCCTCAATGCCCTCGGTCATTTGCTCCATTATCCTGTGGAAGATCTCTGACGCAGAGATAATGCCAAAGGCATGCGATTGAAGCAGAAACGTCCAAATGGCGTGTTGAACGTACACAGTAATCTGCTCGAGTCATCGAGCAGTATCTGCCAAAATCCCTGTGAGGCATCGACTTTGGTGAAGATACGAGCATTCGCCATCTCAAATGTGATCTCTTCACACTTGGGGATGGGGTAGTGTTCCCGGCGAATGTTCTGGTTCAGGTCCTTCGAGTCTATGCATATGCAAAGATCTCCAGAAGGTTTCTTCACACAGACAATGGAGCTAACCCAGTCAGTCGGCTGTGTGACTCGCGATATTACGCCTTGTGACTGCAGTCTGTTGAGTTCCGCTTTCAACTTCTCCTGCAGTGGAGTTGGAACCCTCCTGGGCGGCTGAATGACGGGTTTGGCATCTGTCTTCAGCATGATTTTGTATTGGCAGGGTAGGGTACCCATGCCTTTAAATACGTCGGGGTATTCTTGTAGCATGCTGTGGATTTTAGCTTCCAGGCTTGATGGATCCTGGGTGTGAATGTAAATGCGTTGCACCAGCTGCAAGTCTTTGCAGGCCTGAGCGCCTAACAGTGATGATTTATTGTCGTCTACAATCTCGAATCGTAGCTGCTTGCGTATCGTCTTGTTGTCCACCCGGAGATGGCACGATCCCTTTGAGGCGATCTGATTGCCGTTGTAGTCCTTTAGCCGACATGCAGCGGGTATTATTTCATGGTCTCCTGGAATCGAATGGAGATCCTTGCTAGTGAGGAGGTTAGCTGAGGCCCCCGTGTCAAGCTTGAAGACTGATGGAAAGTCATTGACTTGCACAGTCGCAGTCCACTCACTGCTGGAATCAATGCTGTTGACCGGGTGAGGCGGGGCGATTGTTGCGTCATGTTCCTCAATTGTCTCGATCGTGTCCACGCCAAACGAGTTGTCGCAAGCGAGGTTGTCCTCATCCGAGGAATACTCAGCATTGGTTTTTTTGTGCTCCGTTGAGTCTATGCTTTTTACATTGAAGTTCATGTGTTTCTATCTTGTTGTCTTCATTTGCAATGCAGCGCTGCGCTGTGAGGCAAAGTGGTTGTATTTGTCACACTTTAAACATTGTTTTCCAGAAGCTGGACATTGCCCTTTTAAGTGGGCGTGTCCGCAGCGGGGATACGTCATGACGCTGTCCCTCCACGCTCGTGCATGCGCAGTAGGCCTTTCTTCCGTGTCAAATCTTTGGGAGAACGCGCATGCGAGAGGCCTGCATCCAGGTTCGCGCGCGCGGGATTGCCGCTAGAAGAGTGCCTTCTGGACGCCTGGGCCACCATTTTGACGGGCTCGACCTCGTGGTGAAGGCCTTGGACCCGGTAAGTAAACTCCTCATATTCTTTACTTTTTTCATAAGTAGAGCATCTTTGCATGGCTGTTTCTAGGGTTAGGTCTTTTCGTTTTAAAAAGGATTTTCTAAGTCCCTCATCAGATGTACCATTGACTATCTGGTCTCTGATGCGGGAGTCACGGAGGTTTTCAAAGTTGCAGGATTGAGCTAATAATTTTAACTCAGTTACAAAACTGCTGCAAGATTCTCCCGGTTTTTGTAAACGCCGGTGAACTTGAATCTTTCAAATATCTCATTGACTTCAGATTGACAGTGGGTTTCAAATTTTGTGATAATTATTTCCAGCTTGCCCTTGTCCTCCCCTTCTAGGTAGGTAAAGGAATTATATATTTCTAATGTCTGCGGACCTGCCAGGGATAAAAGCAAGGCTATCTTCTTTGCATCAGACGCTGAGGTTAGATCCTTAGCTTTGAGATATATTTTGAACTGTTGTATAAAAAGTTTCCAATTGGAATGCATATTACCAGTGGTCTTGAGCAGGTGTGGAGGTTGGATTGGGTCCATCGTGCCGATTGGTATCTGAAGGGTCCGAATGCTGCGAGGCCTTCCTTGGTCGAATGTCTGGTTTAAGTTCTCTTCTCTTGCTGGTGTCGAGCTGGCTTGCTGAAACCACTCCTGGTACTACATGTTATTCTCTAATTCTGAATAACGACTGTAGACTTACAGTTAACACAAACACTTTATTCAAAGGGTTTGTTCTGCTTCCAGAGCTCAACTAGATGTAAAACAGTCGATAGGTATCACCAGTGAAACTAAGATAAACGGCCTATGCTAAGCTATCCCTGTGTGCTGCTGCTCACTAGCTCTGTGCTTCTAAAAGAGGCGGATCCTGCCTTGGGCTCGACCCTTTATACCCGTCTCTGATGCTCCCTCTAGTGATGCTGTGGCTGTCACATCTGTGCTGCAGTCCCTGGTGTATGTGCAGATGTATGTACAGATGTACCGATCACTACAACCTGGAGGTTCTCCTCCAAGTCACTCACCAGCCTGACGTGGAAGTATATCGCTGTTCCTTCGCTGTCGCTGGGACAGAATCCTGGAACTCCCTCCCTACAGCACAGTGGGTGTACCTACACCTCAAGGACTGCAGTGGTTCAAAAAGACAACTCACCACCACCTTCTGAAGGGTAACTAGGGATGGGCAATAAATGCTGGCCTAACCAGCGACTCCCACATCCGTAAATTAATATGAAAAAAATAATCAATGTCCTGACTGATGAAGGCCAGCATGGGCAGCACGGTAGCATTGTGGATAGCACAATTGCTTTACAGCTCCAGGGTCCCAGGTTCGATTCCGGCTTGGGTCACTGTCTGTGCGGAGTCTGCACATCCTCCCCGTGTGTGTGTGGGTTTCCTCCGGGTGCTCCGGTTTCCTCCCACAGTCCAAAGATGTGCAGGTTAGGTGGATTGGCCATGATAAATTGCCCTTAGTGTACAAAATTGCCCTTAGTGTTGGGTGGGGTTACTGGGTTATGGGGATAGGGTGGAGGTGTTGACCTTGGGTAGGGTGCTCTTTCCAAGAGCCGGTGTAGACTTGATGGGCCGAATGGCCTCCTTCTGCACTGTAAATTCTATGAAATCTATGAATGCCAAAAGCCTTCTTCACTGCCCTGTCTACCTGTGACTCCACCTTTAAAGAACCGTGCACCTGAACTCCAAGGTCCCTCTGTTCCACGCTACTCTAAGGTCCTACCATTCACCGTGAAAGTCTTACCTTGATTTGACTTTCCAAAATGAAACATCTCACACATATCTGTATTGAACTCTATTTGTCATTTCTTGGCCCACTTCCCCAGCTAATCAAGATTCTACTGCAATTTTTGACAACCTTCCTCACTGCAATACCACCTATTTAGTGTCATCTGCAAACTTCCTGATCATGCCTTATGCATTCTATCCACATCGTTGATATCGGTAACAAACAGCAATGGGCCCAGCACTGACCCTTGTGGCACACCACTAGTCACAGGCCTCCAGTCCGACAAGCATCCTTCCTCCATTACCCTCCGCTTCCGACCATCAAGCTAATTGTAGATCCAATTTGCCAGCTCTCCCTGGATTCCATGTGACCTAACCTTCCAGAGCAGCCTACCATGTGGAACTTTATCAAGGGCATCGGAGGCCCCCAGGTGCATGCCCTCTGGGCAGGGTGGCACTCTGACAGTGTCACCTGGGTGCCAGCCTGGCACTGCCAAGGGGCCCAGATGGCACTGCCAACTGGCAGGGGCGCTGCCAGGCTGCCAATTTTTCCGGGCTGCGTATTGGTCCCGGGGGTGCCCTGTGCAGGTTCGTGAGTTGGGACTTGGGGAGGGTTTGAAATGAAATGAAAATGAAATGAAAATCGCTTATTGTCACAAGTAGCCTTCAAATGAAGTTACTGTGAAAAGCCCCTAGTCGCCACATTCCGGCGCCTGTTCGGGAAGGCTGGTATGGGAATTGAACCTTGCTGTTGGCCTGCCTTGGTCTGCTTTCAAAGCCAGCAATTTAGCCCTTTGCTAAACCAGCGTTTGAAGGTGTGTTTGAGAGATCGGGATTTTTAAATGCGTCACAATCCCATCCTTCATTGAGGTTCCGGCGAGCGGAGCTCCTCAGTGCAGGAAACGGGACTAAGTGCGGCCTCAGCCGCACATTCCGCTAAATCCCCGTATCTATCCCAATGGCCGTTTGATAGCATGGCGTTTCTCGGTGCTCTGAGCGCTGGGTAACACCTGGCTAAATGCGCTCCCTTTGCGACGATGTTCCCATTCAAGTAAATCACGCCCTCAAAGCGGACTATGACATTTTATCCATGGCCATTGCCAATCAGGTCAAGTCTGCTGTGGAGTTGATGGTGATCCACCCTGACCAGAACTGTGCTGTACCTGGCAGGAAGGTCTCCATCGCCTTGTGCTACTCAGGAATATGGGGCGTCATTCTCCGACCCCCCAGAGGGTCGGAGAATGGCTGTTGGCCGCCGTGAATCACGCCCCCGCCGATTGCCGAAGTCTACGAAGGGAGAAAAGTCGGCGGGGCGTTAATGTCGCCGCTGCCGCGGAGAATGTCACGGGTCTGCGCAAGGCAGCTGATTTTCGGCCTGCCGATATTCTCCCTTCTGGATGGGCCGAAGTCCCGTCGACATGATGACCGTTCACGTCGACGTAAATTAAACCTCCTTTTCATCGGCGTGACCCGGTGCTCCAGGCTCACGCCGACCAGCGTGGAGGTGAGTGACGGCCTGGGGGGTTGGCTCTGGGCAGGCAATGGCGCGGCCGCAGTCTGAATGCGTGAGGAGAGGTGTGTCTCGGGATGTGTGTGTGTGTGTGTGCGGCGGGGTGGGGGGGGGTGGTTAGAGTAGGCTGGGCTCCGGGGGACTGCCGGGAGGGGGTCCGTGCCGGGGAGGTGGATGGGGGGTCCGTGCCGGGTTGAGGTTGGGAGGGGGGTCCGTGCTGGGGTGGAGGTTGGGGGGGGTCCGTGCCGGGGTGAGGTTGGGATGGTCCGTGCCGGGGTGGAGGTTGGGGGGGTCCGTGCTGGGGTGGAGGTTGGGGGGGGGGGTTCGTGCCGGGGTGGAGGTTGGGGGGGGGTCGGTGCTGGGGTGGAGGTTGGGGGGGGGGGTCCGTGCCGTGCCGGGGTGGAGGTTGGGGGGGTCCGTGCCGTGCCGGGGTGGAGGTTGGGGGGGTCTGTGCTGGGGTGGAGGTTGGGGGGGGGTGTCCGTGCCGGGGTGAGGTTGGGGGGAGGGTCCCTGCCGGGGTGGAGGTTGGAGGGGGGGTCCATGCTGGGGTGGAGGTTGGGGGGGGGGTCCGTGCCGTGCCGGGGTGGAGGTTGGGGGGGGGGTCCGTGCCGTGCCGGGGTGGAGGTTGGGGGGGTCCGTGCCGTGCCGGGGTGGAGGTTGGGGGGGTCTGTGCTGGGGTGGAGGTTGGGGGGGGGTGTCCGTGCCGGGGTGAGGTTGGGGGGAGGGTCCCTGCCGGGGTGGAGGTTGGAGGGGGGGTCCATGCTGGGGTGGAGGTTGGGGGGGGGGGGTCCGTGCCGGAGTGGAGGTTGGGGGGGGGGTCCGTGCCGTGCCGGGGTGGAGGTTGGGGGTTGGGGGGGGGTCCGTGCCGGGGTGGAGGTTGGGGGGGGTCCGTGCCGTGCCGGTGTGGAGGTTGGGGGGGTCCGTGCCGTGCCGGGGTGGAGGTTGGGGTGGGTCCGTGCTGGGGTGGAGTTTGGGGGGGATCCGTGCTGGGGTGGAGGTTGGGGGGGGGGTCCGTGCCGAGGTGGAGGTTGGGGGGGCGTCCGTGCTTGGGTGGAGGTTGGGGGGGGGTCCGTGCCGTGCCGGGGTGGAGGTTGGGGGTTGGGGGGGTCCGTGCCGGGGTGGAGGTTGGGGGGGGTCCGTGCCGTGCCGGGGTGGAGGTTGGGGGTGGTCCGTGCCGTGCCGGGGTGGAGGTTGGGGGGGGTCCGTGCCGGGGTGGAAGTTGGGGGGGGTCCGTGTTGGGGTGGAGGTTGGGGGTGGGGGGGTACGTGCCGGGGTGGAGGTTGGGGGGGGGTCCGTGCTGGGGTGGAGGTTGGGGGGGGGTCCGTGCCGAGGAGGGGGATGGGAGGGCAAATGAGTTGGTCCACCTGGCCAGGTGCCAGCCTCCAACAGTTGGACCCATGCGGTCCATGCCACCTGGCTGGGGGGAGGAGGGGATATGGGCAATGATGACACGTCGTCGTTCCCCTCCCCCCACCAGGCCGTCATGTTTTCAGACCATCCAGCGATGTTGGCCGCCGTGGTGGCAGCCGCTCATGTCTATGTTGCCCTGGATGAGGAGGAGGAGGAGCGTGCCAGAGAGGCGGCGCAGGCTGCCGCAGAGGGGCAGGCGGCAGCCGCCCAGGCTGGAGGGACACCTGACCGACAGGACGAGGAGGGGGAGGAGGACGTCGCGGCCCCACGGCAACGAATGCACTCGAGGGCGCCCCGTGTGTACCGGCCCCGGCAGTCATACCAGGACCTCACGGACCGGGAATGCAGGAGGAGACTCCGGATGAGCCGGGAAACCGTAGCACACATCTGCCACCTGCTGGCACACCTGTCACCGCGTGGCACTGGCGGGGGACACCCTCTCCCCGTGTCCGTCAAGGTTACGGTGGCCCTGAACTTTTATGCAACGGGGTCACTCCAGGCACCCGGTGCTCCAGGCTCACGCCGACCAGCGTGGAGGTGAGTGACGGCCTGGGGGGTTGGCTCTGGGCAGGCAATGGCGTGGCCGCAGTCTGAATGCGTGAGGAGAGGTGTGTCTCGGGTTGTGTGTGTGTGTGTGTGCGGCGGGGGGGGGGGGGTGGTGGTTAGAGTAGGCTGGGCTCCGGGGGACTGCCGGGAGGGGGTCCGTGCCGGGGAGGTGGATGTGGGGTCCGTGCCGGGGTGAGGTTGGGGGGGGGGTCCGTGCTGGGGTGGAGGTTGGGGGGGGTCCGTGCCGGGGTGAGGTTGGGATGGTCCGTGCCGGGGTGGAGGTTGGGGTGGGTCCGTGCTGGGGTGGAGGTTTGGGGGGGGGGTTCGTGCCGGGGTGGAGGTTGGGGGGGGGTCCGTGCTGGGGTGGAGGTTGGGGGGGGTCCGTGCCGTGCCGGGGTGGAGGTTGGGGGGGTCCGTGCCGTGCCGGGGTGGAGGTTGGGGGGGGGTCCGTGCTGGGGTGGAGATTGGGGGGGGGGGGTCCGTGCCGGGGTGAGGTTGGGGGGCGGTCTGTGCCGGGGTGGAGGTTGGGGGGGTCTCCATGCTGGGGTGGAGGTTGGGGGGGGGGGGGTCCGTGCCGGGGTGGAGGTTGGGGGGGTCCGTGCCGTGCCGGGGTGGAGGTTGGGGGTTGGGGGGGGTCTGTGCCGGGGTGGAGGTTGGGGGGGGGGTCCGTGCCGCGCCGGGGTGGAGGTTGGGGGGGGTCCGTGCCGTGCCGGGGTGGAGGTTGGGGGGGGAGGGTCCGTGCTAGGGTGGAGTTTGGGGGGGGTCCGTGCTGGGGTGGAGGTTGGGGGGGGGTCCGTGCCGGGGTGGAGGTTGGGGGGGGTCCGTGCCGTGCCGGGGTGGAGGTTGGAGGTTGGGGGGGGTCCGTGCCGGGGTGGAGGTTGGGGGGGGTCCGTGCCGTGCCGGGGTGGAGGTTGGGGGGGGGTCCGTGCCGTGCCCGGGTGGAGGTTGGGGGTGTCCGTGCCGGGGTGGAGGTTGGGGGGGGGGTCCGTGCTGGGGTGGAGGTTTGGGGGGGGTCCGTGCCGGGGTGGAGGTTGGGGGGGGTCCGTGCCGTGCCGGGGTGGAGGTTGGGGGGGGTCCGTGCTGGGGTGGAGATTGGGGGGTGGTCCGTGCCGGGGTGAGGTTGGGGGGCGGTCTGTGCCGGGGTGGAGGTTGGGGGGGGGTCCATGCTGGGGTGGAGGTTGGGGGGGGTGGGGTCCGTGCCGGGGTGGAGGTTGGGGGGGGGTCCGTGCCGTGCCGGGGTGGAGGTTGGGGGTTGGGGGGGGGTCTGTGCCGGGGTGGAGGTTGGGGGGGGGTCCGTGCCGCGCCGGGGTGGAGGTTGGGGGGGGTCCGTGCCGTGCCGGGGTGGAGGTTGGGGGGGGGGTCCGTGCTAGGGTGGAGTTTGGGGGGGGGTCCGTGCTGGGGTGGAGGTTGGGGGGGGGTCCGTGCCGGGGTGGAGGTTGGGGGGGGTCCGTGCCGTGCCGGGGTGGAGGTTGGAGGTTGGGGGGGGGTCCGTGCCAGGGTGGAGGTTGGGGGGGGGGTCCGTGCCGTGCCGGGGTGGAGGTTGGGGGGGGGTCCGTGCCGTGCCCGGGTGGAGGTTGGGGGTGTCCGTGCCGGGGTGGAGGTTGGGGGGGGGGGTCCGTGCTGGGGTGGAGGTTGGGGGTGGGGGGGTACGTGCCGGGGTGGAGGTTGGGGGGGGGTCCGTGCTGGGGTGGAGGTTGGGGGGGGTCCGTGCCGAGGAGGGGGATGGGAGGGCAAGTGAGTTAGTCCACCTGGCCATGTGCCAGCCTCCAACAGTTGGACCCATGCGGTCCATGCCACCTGGCTGGGGGGAGGAGGGGATATGGGCAATGATGACATGTCGTCGTTCCCCTCCCCCCCACCAGGCCGTCATGTTTTCAGATCATCCAGCGATGTTGGCCGCCGTGGTGGCAGCCGCTCATGTCTATGTTGCCCTGGATGAGGAGGAGGAGCGAGCCAGAGAGGCGGCGCAGGCTGCCGCAGAGGGGCAGGCGGCAGCCGCCCAGGCTGGAGGGACACCTGACCGACAGGACGAGGAGGGGGAGGAGGACGTCGCGGCCCCACGGCAACGAATGCACTCGAGGGCGCCCCGTGTGTACCGGCCCCGGCAGTCATACCAGGACCTCACGGACCGGGAATGCAGGAGGAGACTCCGGATGAGCCGGGAAACCGTAGCACACATCTGCCACCTGCTGGCACACCTGTCACCGCGTGGCACTGGCGGGGGACACCCTCTCCCCGTGTCCGTCAAGGTTACGGTGGCCCTGAACTTTTATGCAACGGGGTCACTCCAGGCACCCGGTGCTCCAGGCTCACGCCGACCAGCGTGGAGGTGAGTGACGGCCTGGGGGGTTGGCTCTGGGCAGGCAATGGCGTGGCCGCAGTCTGAATGCGTGAGGAGAGGTGTGTCTCGGGTTGTGTGTGTGTGTGTGTGCGGCGGGGGGGGGGGGGGGGGGGGGGGGGGGGGGGGGTGGTTAGAGTAGGCTGGGCTCCGGGGGACTGCCGGGAGGGGGTCCGTGCCGGGGAGGTGGATGTGGGGTCCGTGCCGGGGTGAGGTTGGGGGGGGGGTCCGTGCTGGGGTGGAGGTTGGGGGGGGTCCGTGCCGGGGTGAGGTTGGGATGGTCCGTGCCGGGGTGGAGGTTGGGGTGGGTCCGTGCTGGGGTGGAGGTTTGGGGGGGGGGTTCGTGCCGGGGTGGAGGTTGGGGGGGGGTCCGTGCTGGGGTGGAGGTTGGGGGGGGGGTCCGTGCCGGGGTGGAGGTTGGGGGGGGTCCGTGCCGTGCCGGGGTGGAGGTTGGGGGGGTCCGTGCCGTGCCGGGGTGGAGGTTGGGGGGGGTCCGTGCTGGGGTGGAGATTGGGGGGGGGGGTCCGTGCCGGGGTGAGGTTGGGGGGCGGTCTGTGCCGGGGTGGAGGTTGGGGGGGGGCTCCATGCTGGGGTGGAGGTTGGGGGGGGGGGTCCGTGCCGGGGTGGAGGTTGGGGGGGTCCGTGACGTGCCGGGGTGGAGGTTGGGGGTTGGGGGGGGGTCTGTGCCGGGGTGGAGGTTGGGGGGGGGGTCCGTGCCGCGCCGGGGTGGAGGTTGGGGGGGGTCTGTGCCGTGCCGGGGTGGAGGTTGGGGGGGGAGGGTCCGTGCTAGGGTGGAGTTTGGGGGGGGTCCGTGCCGGGGTGGAGGTTGGGGGGGGTCCGTGCCGTGCCGGGGTGGAGGTTGGAGGTTGGGGGGGGTCCGTGCCGGGGTGGAGGTTGGGGGGGGGTCCGTGCCGTGCCGGGGTGGAGGTTGGGGGGGGGTCCGTGCCGTGCCCGGGTGGAGGTTGGGGGTGTCCGTGCCGGGGTGGAGGTTGGGGGGGGGGTCCGTGCTGGGGTGGAGGTTTGGGGGGGGTCCGTGCCGGGGTGGAGGTTGGGGGGGGTCCGTGCCGTGCCGGGGTGGAGGTTGGGGGGGTCCGTGCCGTGCCGGGGTGGAGGTTGGGGGGGGTCCGTGCTGGGGTGGAGATTGGGGGGTGGTCCGTGCCGGGGTGAGGTTGGGGGGTGGTCTGTGCCGGGGTGGAGGTTGGGGGGGGGTCCATGCTGGGGTGGTGGTTGGGGGGGGGGTCCGTGCCGGGGTGGAGGTTGGGGGGGGGGTCCGTGCCGTGCCGGGGTGGAGGTTGGGGGTTGGGGGGGGGGTCTGTGCCGGGGTGGAGGTTGGGGGGGGTTCCGTGCCGCGCCGGGGTGGAGGTTGGGGGGGGTCCGTGCCGTGCCGGGGTGGAGGTTGGGGGGGGGGTCCGTGCTAGGGTGGAGTTTGGGGGGGGGTCCGTGCTGGGGTGGAGGTTGGGGGGGGGTCCGTGCCGGGGTGGAGGTTGGGGGGGGTCCGTGCCGTGCCGGGGTGGAGGTTGGAGGTTGGGGGGGGGGTCCGTGCCAGGGTGGAGGTTGGGGGGGGGTCCGTGCCGTGCCGGGGTGGAGGTTGGGGGGGGGTCCGTGCCGTGCCCGGGTGGAGGTTGGGGGTGTCCGTGCCGGGGTGGAGGTTGGGGGGGGGGGTCCGTGCTGGGGTGGAGGTTGGGGGTGGGGGGGTACGTGCCGGGGTGGAGGTTGGGGGGGGGTCCGTGCTGGGGTGGAGGTTGGGGGGGGGTCCGTGCCGAGGAGGGGGATGGGAGGGCAAGTGAGTTAGTCCACCTGGCCATGTGCCAGCCTCCAACAGTTGGACCCATGCGGTCCATGCCACCTGGCTGGGGGGAGGAGGGGATATGGGCAATGATGACATGTCGTCGTTCCCCTCCCCCCCACCAGGCCGTCATGTTTTCAGATCATCCAGCGATGTTGGCCGCCGTGGTGGCAGCCGCTCATGTCTATGTTGCCCTGGATGAGGAGGAGGAGCGTGCCAGAGAGGCGGCGCAGGCTGCCGCAGAGGGGCAGGCGGCAGCCGCCCAGGCTGGAGGGACACCTGACCGACAGGACGAGGAGGGGGAGGAGGACGTCGCAGCCCCACGGCAACGGATGCACCCGAGGGCGCCCCGTGTGTACCGGCCCCGGCAGTCATACCAGGACCTCACGGACCGGGAATGCAGGAGGAGACTCCGGATGAGCCGGGAAACCGTAGCACACATCTGCCACCTGCTGGCACACCTGTCACCGCGTGGCACTGGCGGGGGACACCCTCTCCCCGTGTCCGTCAAGGTTACGGTGGCCCTGAACTTTTATGCAACGGGGTCATTCCAGGCACCGAGTGGGGACCTGTCCGGCATATCGCAGACATCGGTGCATCGGTGCATCCGGGCAGTGACAGATGCCCTATATGCCATGGCGCACCGCTACATCCGCTTCCCCGTGGACCGGGCCAGCCAAGGTGCCCGGGCCGTGGGCTTCTCTGCCGTGGCCGGGTTCCCCATGGTCCAGGGCGCGATCGATGGGATGCACGTCGCCGTGCGGCCACCTGCAGATAACAGGGCCGTGTTCACTAATAGGAAGGGGACCTATTCGATGAACGTACAGGTGGTCTGCGACCACCGCATGATGATCCTGCACGTCTGCGCCCGTCACCCAGGCAGTGTACACGACTCATTCGTGTTGTCGCGGTCATCCATCCCCGGCATGTACGAGGGACGCCATCCCCGGCTGAGGGGCTGGTTGCTGGGCGACAGGGGCTACCCATTGCGATCGTGGCTGATGACGCCTATATGGAGGCCACGCAATGAGGCGGAGAACCGCTACAATGATGCCCATGTAGCGACAAGGGGAGTGATCGAGAGGTGCTTTGGCATGCTGAAGATGCGTTTCAGGTGCCTGGACCTCTCTGGGGGCGCCCTCAAGTATCGGTCAGATAGAGTCGGCCGCATCATTGTGGTGTGCTGCGTCCTGCACAACATAGCCCAGCAGAGGGGCGATGTGCCGCAGGCAGAGGAGGGCGGAGTGGAGGAGCAGCAGGAAGAGGCCCAGTCCTCCCCAGATGAGGGGGATGGGGGCAATGGTCAGGGCAGACGGGGTAGACACAGGCGGGTGGCTGTCCACCCTTACCGGCTGGCCCAGCGGGCACGGGACAGACTGATAGACGCCATCTTCACTGACTAGATGGGCGTGGGAATCGGGTAGTATGGCCACAGACCGCACACCATGGCAACAGCCGACCACCCACACCCCCCACCCATCCACCCACCCAGCACCCTCACCCCCCTCCCCAATCCCACCCACCCCACCCGCATGCACACCACCCCCCCCCCCCCCCCATTGACGATCCACCTGCGGCACAACGGGCCAGGCTCACCCAGTTGCGGGTGGACGCGTGTCTATCGCAGGCCATGGAGGATGATGACAACCCGCCCTGCGATGAGCTCCTGGCTCTACATCGTTGGACTATGTCTGACCCATGGCCACAGTACCACCATCCACCCGGACCATCCCTGCATGCGGCTGTGACACTGCAGCGCACGGTCCCGTCCTCTGCCCGGGGGATGTTGATGGCGGCCCAGGGGGAAGGGGGCAGACTCACCTGGGGCTGAGGTAAGACCACCCCTCACACACACACTTGCGCTCAACGTACATGACACCCCCGCACACTTTGGACAGAGGACAAAGGCAGCTTCGGTAGGTGTAACATTGACTTTAATAACCAAAGGAGTTCATGCACGTGCCCTAGCCCCTAAAACTCATCTGTGCCCTGCACCCGTGCCAACTTACTCAGTGTCTAATTGTTTGGCCTTACGGGCCCTTTGACTACGTCTACGTGGTTCTCCAGACGGTACAGCAGAACTGGAGGTGGACTCCTGTGATTCCTGCCCTCTGACACTGGATCCCTTTGGCGGCCGTTTCCTGGGGCGTCCTGGCCTAGATGGGCCAGGCTGTGGCCCGGGCGACTGGGATGGCGAGCTGCCAGCCTGTCCTGCCCGTTGCCCACCCGATGCACCTGGGACGGAAGGGGGGGAGTCCGAGGTGTCGCGGTGTACCGGGACCTCCCCTACAGAGGGAGCCGGGACAGACCACACCACCTCCTCCTCCCTCGGGGTGCCCGATGGCCCCCAGGCCTCTACATGGGTGGGGGATGCGAACGGACTGGCCATCCGACGGCCCCCTGACATCTGGCGCTGCCAGTCCTGGAGGCCCGTGCTGGTATCGACAGGGGTCTGCAGGTTTGCAGCCATGGAGCCCAGGGGGTTGGCAAACCTTGTCTGTGACAGTGCGCCGCCGGCTCGCACATGGCCACTGGCGCCGATGCCCTCAGCGATGGCCTGCAGAGACTGGGCCATGGCCTGCTGAGACTGGGCCATGGCCTGCAGAGACTGGGCCATGGCCTTCTGAGACTGGGCTATGGCGTTGAGCGCCTCTGCCATCTGGCGCTGGCACTGGCTCATGGCCTCCTGTGAGAGGGCAGCCATTTCCTGGGCCACAGACGCCGCCTGCACGGAAGGCCCCAGGCCTCGCAAACCGTTCCCCATGTCTGACACCGTCGCACCCATTGCCTCCACCGCGGACGCCACCCGTGCGGTGTCGGCCTGGGTGGCACGCATGACCGGCACCACTCCCAGCTCCTGGACGCGGGTGGACTCCTCCACCCGCGACCGCAGCCGCCGCAAGCCGCCCGTCACCCTCTTCGCTCGTCTCCGGGTCGGTGGTTGCATCGGATCTATGTGTGGGTGTGGTAACTGCAGGAACCAGGGATCCATCTGGGCGGCAGATGTTCGCTTGGGCTGGGCTGCCCTCCGACCGCCCGGTCCCTCTGCTGCTCCTACCTCCACCTGCTGTACCGGGACGGCTGTGTTGTGCGCACCAGTGAGTGTACCAGACGCCTCATCGCTAAAGTGCCCAACCGTGGTGAGTGTTTCTGCGATGGTGGAGGGTGTTGGTGACAGCAGTGGCGTTGTGTCGTGCTCTTCGTCCCACTCTGAGTCCATGGCACTTTGGGGTGGGGGTTCGTCTCCACCCATCCACTCTGAGTCACTGTCCGGTATTTCGTCTTCCTCGGTAGTGCTGTCCCGGGTAGGGGTGCCCTGGGTAGTGGTGTCCTGGGTAGTGGTGTCCTGGGTAGTGGTGTCCTGGGTAGTGGTGTCCTGGCTCGGATGTGACTGGGGCCTGTGGCTGCCCCCCTCGTCGCTGGGTGGTCACTCCCGCACGTGACGGGGGTGTCGTCTCCCTGTTGCTCCAGGTCATTCCGTCTCCCGTGGTGTGCGAGGGGCATCCTGCGGGCGTCGCATGCTGGAGGGTCCAGGTCTCTCCGTCTCCCGTGGTATCCGAGGGGCATCCTGCGGGCGTCGCATGCTGGAGGGTCCGGGTCTCTCCGTCTCCCGTGGTCTCCGGGGGGCATCCTGCGGGTGTCGCATGCTGGAGGGTGCGGGTCTCTCCGTCTCCTGTGGTCTCCGAGGGGCATCCTGCGGGCGTCGCATGCTGGAGGGTGCGGGTCTCTCTGTCTCCTGTGGTCTCCGAGGGGCATCCTGCGGGCGTCGCATGCTGGAGGGTGCGGGTCTCTCCGTCTCCTGTGGTCTCCGAGGGGCATCCTGCGGGCGTCGCATGCTGGAGGGTGCGGGTCTCTCTGTCTCCCGTGGCCTCCGAGGGGCATCCTGCGGGCGGTCTGCATCTGCGGGGATGGGTGCCTGGACGTTTGGTCCTGCGATACACAATGAAGCATGCATGGTTAGACATCAGGCAGTAATCAGGTGATATGGGGGAGGGGGATATAGGGGAGGGGGGATATGGGGACGGGCTGTCGGTGGCTCACTCGCTAGTACGCCCCCGACCTCTGCATCAGCAACCTCCCGGTCCTCAGGTCCGCCAGCCAGTTCCAGGGCCCTTTCCTCGTGTACGGTCAGTGGCCTCTCATCAGCGGGCCCTCCTCCAGTCCTCACATGCTCCCTATTGTTGTGTGCGCGTTTCTTCTGTGGGGGGGGGGGGCAGGGGTAAAAGGCAACAGTGTTAGGCAGGTATATGAATGCACGCCATCGGTTGCACGTGCATTGCAGAGGTTAAGGTTAGGGCTGGATTCACTTGGGGATATGGGGGATATGGGGGAGGGGGGATATGGGGGAGGGGGATATGGGGGATATGGGGGCGGGGGGATATGGGGGATATGGGGAGGGGGGATATGGGGGATATGGGGAGGGGGGATATGGGGGATATGGGGGAGGGGGGATATGGGGGAGGTGGGATATGGGGGATATGGGGAGGGGGGATATGGGGGATATGGGGAGGGGGGATATGGGGAGGGGGATATGGGGGATATGGGGGAGGGGGGATATGAGGAGGGGGGATATGGGGGATATGGGGGGGATATGGGGAGGGGGGATATGGGGGAGGGGGGATATGGGGGAGGGGGGATATGGGGGAGGGGGGATATGGGGGACATGGGGAGGGGGGATATGGTGGAGGGGGGATATGGGGGATATGGGGGAGGGGGGGATATGGGGGATATGGGGGAGGGGGATATGGGGAGGGGGGATATGGGGAATATGGGGAGGGGGGATATGGGGGAGGGGGGATATGGCGGATATGGGGGAGGGGGGATATGGGGGAGGGGGGATATGGGGGAGGGGGGATATGGGGGAGGGGGGATATGGGGAAGGGGGATATGGGGAGGGGGGATATGGGGGAGGGGGGATATGGGGAGGGAGATATGGGGAGGGGGATATGGGGAGGGGGGATATGGGGATATGGGGGAGGGGGATATGGGGAGGGGGGATATGGGTGATATGGGGGAGGGGGGATATGGGGGAGGGGGGATATGGGGGATATGGGGGAGGGGGGATATGGGGAGGGGGGATATGCGGGAGGGGGGATATGGGGGAGGGGGGATATGGGGAGGGGGGATATGGGGGAGCGGGGACATGGGGAGGGGGGATATGGGGGATATGGGGGATATTGGGGAGGGGGGATATGGGGGAGGGGGGGATATGGGGAGGGGGGATATGGGGGAGGGGGGATATGGGGGAGGGGGGGATATGGGGAGGGGGGGATATGGGGAGGCTCACCCTGCCTGCTCTGACGTGGTCGTTCACCTTCTTGTGGCACTGGGTGCCTGTCCGTAGTGTCAGGGCCACAGCGGTGACGGCCTCTGCCACTTCCCTCCACAGACGCCGGCTGTGGCGTGGGCCAACTCTGCGGCCGTGCCCGGGATACACGGCCTCCCTCCTCTGCTCCACCGCGTCCAGGAGCGCCTCCACATCGCGTGACTCGAACCGCGGGGCTGAGCGACGGCCAGCCATCCAGTCGGGTGTTGTGGTCGGGTGTTCCGGTCGGGTGGGGGGGAGCAGTGCGGCCTTATGAGCCGTCACGCCGTGCGGCGCGTATGACGCTGCACGGCGTGAACCACTGCGCAAGCGCGGATCCCGTTACGTCGCTGCTAGCCCATTTCGGGCCGGAGACCTTCGACCCATTTTTCCGACGTGACGCAAGTCGGATTTGTGCCATTTTTTGCGCCGATCGCGGACTTTCCGCCGATAACGGAGAATTTCGCCCACGATTTCCATCGGGCAGCACGGTGGCGCAGTGGTTAGCATTGCTGCCTCACGGCGGCAAGGTCCCAGGTTCGATCCCGGCTCTGGGTCACTGTCCGTGTGGAATTTACACAGTCTCCCCGTTACTGCGTGGGTTTCGCCCCCACAACCCAAAAGATGTGCAGGGTAGGTGGACTGGCCACTCTAAAATTGCCCCTTAATTGGAAAAAAATAATTGGGTACTGTAAATGTATTTTAAAAAAGGAATATGATTTCCTACATGCAGGACAGGAGGGTGGACACCTGCCTCATTAACTTGAAACAGAATAAGGGGCGAGATTCTCCGCCTGTGGGATTCTCCGTTTTGCCGGCGCCAGGGGGTTTCCGGACGGCACGGGGCTGCCCCACAATGGGAAACCCCATTGACCGGCCGGTGTAACGGAGCATCCCGCCGGCGGGTCGGGGCAGAAATGTGGCGGGGCGGAGAATCCAGCCCATGGTCTTTGACAGAATGTTGAACACTTACATGATGGATATGTTTCTGAAATGGAGTTTGGGGAGGGAATCCACAATTGAACCCAACTCCGCTACACAAACATCAGTCGCATGATTTCAGTCAATGGGTGGTAATCGGAAATTAGTCCGATCAAATCTGGAATCAGCAGCCCTGCCCTCTCTCTCCTGTCCTGTTTGTGTGCTGTATTGAACCCTTTACTGAGCCCATCAAGAAGGATGTGGGTATAAGAGGGGTGACAACCCCAACAGCAGAGGAATTCAGGTCAAAATCTCCCTGTACATGGTTGATGTCACCAATTTCTGCTTGGATCTGCTGTCAGTGCGCAGGCTGTGACTTGTTTGAACTGGCCTTGGGAAGCGAAGCTCTTTGGGTGACTGATCCTTTTACCATCATGTCTGGCTATTTAAAGGTGCTAAAGCTATGCAGTGGAGGTAGGGGGGCATGTGCTAAATACTGGGAGGAGTGTGCAGCCTTGGTAAAACAGAAACTGGGTGGTCCCTCTTGATTGTAGTAAGAACCTGGTCATTGGGTATGAAGCTCTCTTGTTCTGGCTCTACATACCACAGGTTTGCCCTGTACCCAACTCCTGCACCAGGGCAGTCCCCCAAACCACCTTCCGCTTCATCTGGAGATTGAAAATGGACTGCGTCTGCAGGAATGTGACGTGAAGACCCCTAGCTAAAGGGGAATAAATGTACCCAACATCACCTTATTCAGAATGTCCAAATTACCTAACAGCACGTCTTTCTGGACTTGTGGGAGGAAACCGGAGCATCCGGAGGAAACCCATGCAGACACAGAGATCCCACTCATCCTGCTAAACTCCAAAAAGTAAAGACCCAGAGTGCTCAAATGTTCCCCCATCTGACAAGCTCTTCATTCCAGGGATCATTCTTGTGAACCTCCTCTGGACCCTTTCCAAGGACAGCACATCCTTAGACTATGGGTTCCAAAACTGCTCACAATATTCCAAATGGGGTCTGACCAGAACCTTATACAGCCTCAGAAGTACATCCCTGCTCTTGTATTCGAGCCCTCTCAACATGAATGCAAACATTTCATTTGCCTTCCTAACTGCTGACTGAACCTGAAGAGAATCTTGAACTAGGACTCCTAAAGGCCCTTTGTGTTTCTGATTTCCTAAGCTTTTTCCCATTTAGAAAATAGTCTTTTGTTATGGGCCAGAGTTTAGAGAACCCCAAAGTGTATCATGGAGTTCACCTGACCCACAACGTTTAATAGATTGTGGTATGGGGAACACACGGCCCACTCTACAGGTGTGGTACATCAGAAATGGAAAAGTATTTTTTAAAAGCAAAACAATGTTTATTTTATGAACTCAAGTTAACCTTTTTAAAGCATACAGTGAATATCTTGGCAACCATTAATTCAAATACAACCTCCAAAGACTACGACACTAAGTAATCCTTTAAGCTTTCCTTTTAATATCCATACGACTTAAAACACCTTTTACCAGAAGCACATTAGGTTTACATTCACTACTGAGAACATTTATAATTCCGAATTCACCAAATGATCAAGAGACAGTCTTTTGATGTGTTGCTCTTTTTAGCCTTAGTTTTATTACCTCTGATTATGTCACCTTTGCTCACGAGTCGCCAGGTATCTTTCTGACACGTGGTTCAAGCTCGAGTTATGATTAATAAGTCAGCACACCGCTTAGTAAGATTGAAATCAACGGTCATTTATTATATACAACAATTAATGCTTACACAATAATCCTACTATCTATATAGAAACCAATCACTACTGGCCAATACTTAACTTTAGGAAGGGCCCACCAGGCCAGGGAAACAAATGGCTTATCGAATCGGATCTGGCCCGCCGGATTCAAAAAGGCTGATATGGGTCGATGGCTAGGAGTCTTTATCGGGTAGCGATCGCTGGTGTCAGACTTACTGTTTCTGGTCGATGTTCTTGCGAAGGTCTCGAGCAGGTGAAGAAGGGAGAGAGAGAGAGATCCGAACTTGGCCTCTCACTTTATAGGGCCCAGGGGCTTCCTGCCTCTCAGGGCGGCCCTTGACCCTGAGTCCCAAGTGATTGAACTTGTTCCCAATCACTGGGTTCGATACGTCCAATAACGGGGCGATTCCTCGATCGGGGGGTGGTTGTTCACCTGTCTTTGTTTCGGCCACTGCAGGCGCCGACAGGTCTGGTCCGGCGTTCAATTGCTAATATGTTGCAATTGTTCCCGGGGATAGCCGATTAAACTGCAGATGTCTGGGTTGAGGCGCTGCTAATTGTCTTGAGTATCGATCTGGGCCGACTTCCCCAGAGCCGAATACGCTGTTCTGTCTGCAGCTGTCCGTTTGTGTCCTGTTGGCTGCTTTTCCCATCAGCCTTTTCGGTTAGCCATTTTAAATTGGGTTTTGGCCAATTTAGGTGGCTACAGACCCTCCTTGTGATCCTAACGCGAAGCGTGAAGGATCACATAAATTTTGTCCTTTCCGTTCCCTGACCGGGGGGGGGGGGGGGGGGGGCACCTCCTACATGGCCACTACTCTGACCCTAGCTATGCACAAAAATTTACCTAAACAATTCTTGAGGGCGCTATGTCAGGCAGGGGCATGTATCTACAAAATAAAAACTTGGAACCTCTAATTTTACCTAAATACACTCATCAAGCATTGCATCATCCTATCTCTCTAAAACATACAACAACAATCATAACATTCCATATATTCTTTCCTGGCTTAGCAGTCAAGCTCAGGATCATGCATTTTAATTTTTTTTCATGAAAGTTTGTACATCTTTTTATTTACAGGAAAACGCAAGTGCTTGTTCTTTATTTTTGTATTATATGTCGCGGGGGTCTGGGGTCTGGTCATACCCGAACATAGGGGATTGGATCCGATATACCGGGGTTCGAGCGCGGTACGCTCTCCTTCTCCACTTGCGGAGGCGCATAGTCTGTACTGCACAGCAGAGTATGGCCAACGCTAACAGTGCTTCGATAACGTACGACAGGGAGTAAGTACCAAGTTATGAACTTGGCACACCAGGATAATGCAGCGTGGCTGGTGACTGGGCCCTCGGTACTGCGGGGCAGTGAAACATTAACGGCAGGGGGGTTTGGAGTAATGGGGTCCGCGTTCCCGCGCAACCAAATGTCCAGTATAAAAATCTTGATCACGATGAAAGAAGTCCTCACGGCTGTCCTCTTTCTTTTTCTTTCTTTGTGTTCTCTGTTTTCTCCGGTCCTGGAGCTTCTGGAGTTCTGTAAAACAAGCATAATATCTGAAACTACCTTGGTATAATATCCGGTATGTTTGTGTGTCTGTCCTGCGGGGCCAATTATTCCCTTATAATTGGTCACTATATGTGACTCCCTCATTTTTTTTTTTTTCAAAACAAATGTTAGGACACGGCACACTTCCCAATGGTGGACCAGTGCTGATTTATCATCCAAATGTTCTAGGATGTAAATAGCATTTGACAGCAACCCAAAGGTTGCCTAAATAAATAAAACTGTTTTTGAAAGGAAAAGGTCGAATGAGGTGCGTATGGGCCGCGACGGGTAAGATTTGGATGGAGTCCCCGGGTAGGACGGCTACCAATACCGTATCTCCCCTACCCGAGCATTTTTGACCAACGGGGGGGTCCCCAGGCAGGGCAGGTCTCATGCCGTTTCTCCACTGCCTGAGCAACCGACAAGAACGGGCAAAAATGTAGTCATCATGGTGGGGTTGCTGCTGTGATTCTCCCGTCAAATCAGGAGAGCAGTTACGATCGGGCCTCTGATACCCGAACAAGTATCAGCTGAAAAGCTAGTTCCTCTGAACAATAGTCTGGCCGCAGTGGGTCTCTGACGCAAGTCCTCAGAGGTTTCGGCAGAACGGGCGTGTGAGAAAAATTCTCCTGTCGGACGAACAACACTTAAACAAACATACAAACAACGTAAAACATCCTGCAGGTTCCATCAGGAAGGACAACACTTTTCACCAAGTGTTTCCTTTAAATCATCATGTGGACATCTCAGTTCTCTGTTGCGAACAGGGTCGCAAAGGGGTTGGCGGATTGGGGGTCTGACTCGGGGTCGTCCCCTTCTCCCGGGTGCCAAATTCTGGATTGAATTAATGTTGAGAGGGCTGCGTGGTATGAGTTGGGATTGCCTCATCGTTGCGGACGAGTCTGTAGGAGTTGTCGCGGTGCCAATGGCGTTCGTCAAGTTGAGTGGGGATAAAGTCGGGGTCGTCCGTGTGGTTCGGTGGTCGGTGGTGTGGTTTGTTTAAGAAAGTGATGAGTAAGGGGTCACTGGAGTTGAACTCGGAGTCGCTGGGTGTGGGACCAGGATAGTAGGGAGGCGTGCTGTGGCTGTCGTCAGAGTCACAGTCGCTGTCTCTGCTGCTGCAGTCTGTGGGCGTTCTGGGGCGGAGTGTAAAGTTTGTGGGTGGAGTCGGGGCGAGTCCGTGTCTGGGCTGGACGTGGAGGGGGTTGGTGTGGTCACGTTGGCTGTGGGCGGGGTTTGGTCTGCTGCGTCAAGCATGACGTGGTGGGCGTGGTTTGACTGTGCTCCACAAGCCTTTAGCTGGTTTATGTGAAACCATGCAGTCTTACCATTTTGGTATTTGATTTTATATACCGATGGGCTTACTTTATCCGTAATGGAGTACGGACCTGAGTATTTCGGAGACAGAAATGTGCTGGGGTTATACACAGACAACATCACTTGCTGTCCTATATTATACTCCGTTGCATGTACTGCCTTATCAAAACAGGCCTTGCTCTGTTTTCTTTTAGTACCCAGTTTAACAGCGGCTGCTAACTGAGCTGTTTTTACATTTATAAGTAATTGTTCAACGGCTTTCTCGTGGGTGAGGGCCGTAACTTCAGGGCTGGTAAGGTCTAAACCCAACGAGTACTCTGTCCCTTTCATGGGGCGCCCGGTCATGAGGGTGTGTGGGGTGTAACCTGTGGAGGTGGAAACAGTGTTACGCAAAAACATCAGCGCAAAGGGGAGGACTCAATCCCAAGTGGTGTTGTTCTGCTGGGCCATTTTTCTAAGGGTGGTTTTTAGGATCCGATTCATGCGCTCCACTATACCACTCGATTGAGGGTGGTACGCAATGTGAAATTTTTGGGTTATGCCAAATATCGTGAGGACGTTCTGCATGACCGTCCCGTAAAGTGAGAACCTTGGTCCGATTCAATACTGCGGGGGAGTCCCCATCGTGTAAAAATGTGGTGGGTTAGGATTTTGGCTGTGGTTTTCGCGGTGTTGGTGTGGGCTGGAAATGCTTCCACCCACTTTGTGAAAGTGTCTATGACCACCAGAACATATTTATAGCCATTCTTGCAAGGGGGCAATGGACCTATAAAATCGATCTGGAGATTAGTCCAGGGGCCATTAACGGGTCGGGTGTGGCTGAGTTGTGCCTTTTTGGCATATCTATCTGGGTTGTTCTGAGCGCAGATGAGGCAATTCTCAATGTAATGGGATACATCCTCTTTGAGATTCGGCCACCAACAAAGCTGTTTGAGGTGGGCTGCGGTGGGTTCGATTCCCTGGTGTCCATGACCATCATGGAATAAACAGATTATTTGGTTCCTATCCTGCTCAGGAACTACATAAAGGGGGTGTCCTTTAGCACCACACCGTCATGTGTGGTTAGTGTATTTCTGAACCTCTCGTATGAGGCTGGAAACTTCCCTTTCACGATTTCAGTGAGAGCGCTATCCTGCTTCTGGGCCTCTACTAGATCTTCGATCCTATTCTGCACGACCTGAACTGCACTCACTGACGCACTCACTGGGGCGCTTTCGGGGGGCTTCCAAAAGTACCCATGCCTGGATCCTGCCTTAGCCAGTGCGTCGGCTTTTACATTTCCAGGGGGGGAGGAACGATGGTGGCTGCGGACTTTTATAATGCCAAAGGCCCGGTTCTTGGCTTTTTCCAAAATATGGCGGAGTAATGGGGCTGAGGGGAGGGGTTTCCCATCCGCGGAAACAAATCCTCTCGTTTCCCAGAGGGGCAGAAATTCAGTGAGGCTGTTGCACACGTATAGACTGTCTGAATATATGTCTGCTGGGCTGGGGAAGGAATCTGGGTGCTCTACAATGTAAGCGATGGCCGCAAGCTCTGCTGCCTGCGCGCCTAAGTGTCCGGGTAATTTTAATGCGATTTCCTCGAGGGCGCGTCCCTGCGCGTCCTCCACATTAATCCCACAACCTGTTATGCGTTGCCCATCCAGGACTGTGGAAGACCCATCCACATATATCCTAATGGGATCACACGTGTCCGGGTGAGGGGGGTACTGAGATGGAGTGGCTAGTTTTCTGGGGGGGTGTTCTGGCTATAAAGGGGCCTGTATTATAGTGGGGCGAGATGATTTCACACTCATGGGGGGTTCCGGGGTACTGTAGATTGTCCGCTAAGTGTGTGTGTGTCTTGGTCCGTTTGACTGTGATGTCCCGTCCTTGTAAGAGAAGAGTCCATCTAGCAGCGCGGATTTGGCTGACGGTACCGTCTTTAAGTCGTCCGTCTAGTAAAAGTTGGGTGGGGGTGTGCTCGGTCAAAATGGTGATGGGGTTCAGTCCGGTAATGTATGAGAAGTACTGGACTGCCCAGAAAACTGTGAGCAGGTGCCTCTCACAGGCTGAGAATCCCTGCTCCACAGCATCTAAAATTCGGGAGGCATAAGCCACGGGTCCTAGCTGGTCGTGTCGTTCCTGCAGGAGCACGGCTGAAAGGGTGCGGTCTGTGGTCGCTACCTCTATGGCGTAAGGGGAAAGCGGGTCTGGAACTTGTAGTGCGGGGGCGGCTATGAGCGCCTGTTTTAATGATTCCACAGCATCCGTATGCTGCGGAAGCCATTCCCAGGGGGCTCCTTTCTTTAGGAGGTCTGAGAGGGGCGCTGCCTTGCTGGCGAAACCGTCAATGTGGTTTCGGCAGGAGCCAACCAGTCCTAAAAACGACCGGAGGGCTGAAACGTGTTGGGGAAGGGGCAATTTAGCGATCAAGTCAATTCTTTTGTGCTCGATCTCGCGTTTGCCGTGTGTGATAATAGTACCCAAAAAAACACTTTCTCTTCCAATATCTGGGCCTTTTTGGGGTTTACTTTACAGCCAATGGAATGTAGTAATTCCAGGAGTTCGGACAGAAGATCAATGTGCTCTTCCTTCGCGTCTGTCTGCAGTAGTAGATCGTCTACATACTGTACCAGACATTCGGGGCGAGAAAAGTTTGCTAGTCCATTTGCCAGCTGTCGGTGGAAAATGGAGGGGGAGTTGTGGAAGCCTTGTGGCAGGCATGTCCACGTGTACTGCTGCGCTCTGAAAGTGAAGGCAAATGGAATGGACCAGAACCCATTACTGACGTCCAAAACTGTGAAATATCGGGCATGGAGTCCCTGTTTGAGCATAGTCTCGGGACTTGTTGCAACGGTGGGGGCTGCTATGGGGGTGACTTTATTGAGCTCCCGATAATCAATGGTCAAGCGCCATGATCCGTCGGGCTTCCTTACTGGCCAAATCGGGGCATTATTAGTTGAGGCTACCGATCTTAGGACACCCTGCTTTAATAAACTTTCTATAACCTTTAGGGTTTCTCCCTCTGCTTCAAGGGGGAATGCGTACTGCTTTTGGGGTCTAGGGTCCGGTCCTGTTATTTGTACGGAACCGGTCATCCGTCCACAGTCGTGTTTGTGGGTTGCGAATGCTGCCCTGTTCTTTTGCAGGACTGCCCTATCCTGTCGGTCCGTGCTGAGTGTGGTGGGGTTGAACCAAAACTCGCCTACTGCACTAATTTTGTTCATATAATCCCCTATATTGAGCGTTGCGGGGGCTCTAGCGGATTTCGCCATCTTCCAGACACACTGGTTGACTGGATCGAAAGAGAGGTGGTGAGAATTCATGAAGTCGATCCCCAAAATGTGCTCTGCTGTTGGGGGCAGGTCGACTAACACTATGGGGTGTTTTGTATTAATGGTGCCGAATTGGATGGGTACAGGGGTTGTGATATGTCCCTGTTGTGAGTGGCCTGTGAAACCGCTGAGGGTGACAGTGGCTGTGGTTGGCCACGTGTCCTTACCAAGGGTGGAGGAATTTAAGGTTGTGCGGGACCCTCCTGTGTCCCAGAGAAGCACGATCGGCTGTCCCCTAACCTTTGCTGCGACTACGGGTCGTCCTGACCTATCCCACAGGGTATCGCAGACCCAGCTGGGGGAGCCTGTACACTGTCAGTCCGTTCCGGTCAAGTCTGTCTGATCGGACTGGACGCTAACGCTATGTATTGGTTCTGTTTTTTTCTTATTGATCGTGCCTGTCTGTTGGGCTCTCTGTGGTTTTTTAGGGCCATTGCATTCTTTGGCAAAATGTCCCAATTGTCCGCAATTGTAGCATTCTTGCGGTTTTGCTGGGGGGCTGCTCTTTCCCTTGTTTACCCAGGCGGGGTTGTGAGGTGTGGCTTTTACTGCCTGCACGTCTGCGGTGGCTTGTTTTTCCTCGGGGGTTCTAGCTGCGGGTTTACTGTGAGCCGCTTGTTCCCAAACGCGGGACAATCTTTTGACCACCCACTTCTCATTATGAGCCTCCTCCGAGGGGTAATAATTACTACAGGCATTCTGTCCTGCTTCCGTGGCATGGGAGATACAGGTGCGGGTCCATTTGGCCATATTGTCTGCGGACAAATGGGCACGGTCTACGTTTCCGAAAACGACTTCAAAGTGAATCCACAAGCGTCCTGCGAACGCTGTGGGGTGTTCAGACTTTTTCTGTCTGCACTTATTTAGGCCATCTACGGGGTCGCCCCGGTTATACCCGATCGCATCCAGGGTCGCGGTATGCATTTCTGCAAGGGTGCCTCCTCCTACATTCTGTGGATCGGGAAGGGCTGCTGCGACCGATGGGTCTAAGCTGAGGACCGTGAGCTTTACCTGCTCTTTCTCATCCAGGCCGTACATGGTCGTCTGGTGTTTGACGGTGGCAAAGAAATGGTGTGGGTCTGAAGCGGGGAGGAATGGTGTGATTTTAGCACACGCGTCCCGTAATTGGGTCACTGTGAGGGGGGTGGAATATAGGAATTCCGCCTCGTCTGCTGTGGCGGTGCGGTGGGTTGTTACAGGGTTCATGGGAGCCTGCTGTGTGGGGGGTGGGGGTGCTCTCCTCCTTTGGGGCTTTCCCTGCGCACATGTTCCCTGAACATATCTCTACGCTGCCTCTTGCAGTTCTTCCCAATCAGGGCCGTCTTCCTGTTCTAAACTTTCCCCAAAGGTGTCTTGGAATCCCTTTTGGACAGAAAGCATTGCTTGCAGGTCTGCAATTTGCTTTCAGCACTTCGCATGGTCTAAGGTACTCTGCCTTTGTTCCGTGTTGCAGCGTGGAGCGCTCTCAAGGCTGCCTTGAGATCACTACACTGCTTCTGTAGCGTCTCCACCTGCTTCTCTGTCTCTTTCTTAACCAGAACGGCACGCTGCGTGTCCTGATAAGCCTTCTCATACTGGGATTGAAAACTGCTTAAATGTGCCAGACAAGACTGGTGACCCCGTTTGGCGTCAGCCACCTCTTCGTCCTTGGCTTCTAACTGCCTTTTCAATTCCAGGTTCTCTTTTTCCATCTCGCATACATCGATTTTACTCATACGATGTATGCCTTCTATTTATTTTCGGAGCGTCCTGACGACCTCCTCTGTGCCTCGCAATTGTGCCATGCAGGACACGATTGCCATCGGCTTGCGCGCTTTTGCTAAGCTTTTCTTATGGATTTCACTCATGTTCTCCCACCAAGTATGCCCTATACTCCCGGGACCTGAGTCGTCATTATTACAGAAACCGCTCCACACGGGCCATCCTTTGCCCTGCAGAAATTTGCGAATTTCCACTTCCCAAAAGGGACACTGTCCCACTTTAATGCTGCTGATCGGTGCAACCGCAAATTCTTCGGGGTTCATGAGGCGTTGCATTGCCTGCATTGCCTGCATGGCCATCTCTCTTATCTGCTCGCTATGTTCAAATTTGGAACAGGGGGCTACGGTGGTGTTGTAGGTGCGGGTGCGGCTTACGCTAATTTCCGAAAATACAGACTTCCGACAGTTTTGACGCAACAAAAATCTATCAGTTTTACCTTATAACCCTGTTAGTTACGCATGCATACACACACTTCCGAATTGTGAATTGTTAACCAGAACCGCTTGAACACTTGTGGTTTTTGTTTTGTTTTTGTTTCCAATTGGACTTCTAATTCAAATTGTTGGGGTTCTCCCGGAGTGGTTTTCCACTTCTATGTCGGGTCCCGGCGGAGTCGCCAATTATGTTGCTCTTTTTAACCTTAGTTTTATTACCTCTGATTATGTCACCTTTGCTCACGAGTCGCCAGGTATCTTTCTGATACCGCCACGTGGTTCAAGCTCGAGTTATGATTAATAAGTCAACACACCACTTAGTAAGATTGAAATCAACGGTCATCTATTATATACAACAATTAATGCTTACACAATAATCCTACTATCTATATAGAAACCTATCACTACTGGCCAATACTTAACATTAGGAAGGGCCCACCAGGTCAGGGAAACGAATGTCTTATCGAATCGGATCTGGCCCGCCGGATTCAAAAAGGCTGATATGGGTCGATGGCTAGGAGTCTTTATCGGGTAGCGATCGCTGGAGTCAGACTTACTGTTTCTGGTCAATGTTCTTGTGAAGGTCTCGAGCAGGTGAAGAAGGGAGAGAGATCTGAACTTGGCCTCTCACTTTATAGGGCCCAGGGGCTTCCCGCCTCTCGGGGCGGCCCTTGACCTTGAGTCCCAAGTGATTGGACTTGTTCCCAATCACTAGGTTCGATATGTCCAATAATGGGGCGATTCCTCGATCGGGGGGTGGTTGTTCACCTGCCTTTGTTTCGGCCACTGCAGGCGCCGACAGGTCTGGTCCGGCATTCAATTGCTAATATGTTGCAATTGTTCCCGGGGATAGCCGATTAAACTGCAGATGTCTGGGTTGATGTGCTGCTAATAGTCTTGAGTATCGATCTGGGCCGACTTCCCCAGAGCCAAATACGCTATTCTGTCTGCAGCTGTCCGTTTGTGTCCTGTTGGCTGCTTTTCCCATCAGCCTTTTCGGTTAGCCATTTTAAATCGGGTTTTGGCCAAATTAATAGGGAATCAGCCATTTTAGGTGGCTACAGATGGCAAAGAGAACAGCAGTACACCTGCTTGGACTGGCTTCAGCTCCAAAACTGAAAACAAAACTAAAACACACCCTGCAGCCTGCTCAAAAACGAAAGTAAAAAGCTGACTGACAGCCCAGCTCCACCCACTCTCTGACATCACTGCAGTAGTAAACACCCATTTCTTAAAGGTTCTCTCACTACAGATATTTATATACACACCCATTTATAAACACCCATTTCTTAAAGGTATTCTCACATGACACCTCCCTCTAAGAAAAAGAATAAACCATCAACTTCAAGATGGTTTCATTTTTCACCTTTTCACTATCCTTTAAGAAATGCACACAGTAAATATACTTTTTTGTTTCAAAAAACAACACACGCAAACAGGTATAATAATATAGTCCATTTTGTTTCGTTCCTCCAACTGAAACCTTCTCAATTGACAGTCTCTTTGAACAAGAAGGTCTCTGCACGATCCATCCATTTCTCTACTCCTCGGCATTTCTCTTTAAAGTCAGATACTTTAGTTCAATCTGATCACAGAGTCCCTTGTAATTCTCCAACACAGGAGCATTAATTATCACAGCTTTTAGGCAGTCAAATGCCTGTTGAAAGTCCGCTCTCCACTGAAATTTTCGACGTTTCTTCAGCAAGTCCATCAGTGGAGCAATCACGCTACAAAACTGCTGCACAAACGTTTGATCAAATCCACTCATGCCAAGAAATCGCATCATTTCCCGTTGTCTTGAGGCTATCGGAAACTCCTCAATAGCTGTTGTATTCACATCCCATGTGACCATTCGACCCTGTCCGATTGTACGGCCAAGGAAAGTGACTTGGGCTTTTTCAAATCCATTTTTGGCTAGGTTTATCACCAGACCCGCCTCCTGAAGTCGATCGAATAACTCCATCAGATGTTTCAAATGTTCTGTCCATGTCTGGCTGAAAATTACCAGATCGTCAATGTATACCGCACAATTGGGTAATCCTGAAACAACTTTGTTAGTTAACCGTTGAAATGTGGCTGGGACTTTTTTGATGCCAAATGGCATAACTTTGAATTGGTATATACCATCTGGAGTCACAAAAGCTGAAATCTCCTTTTCCCTTTCGGATAAAGGTACCTGCCAGTAACCTTTAAGTAAATCCAGTTTGGGAATAAAAGCCGATTGTCCCACTTCCTCAATGCAATCCTCCAAACGTGGGATAGGATAAGAGTCCGTTCTTGTAACTGCATTAACCTTTCTATAGTCCACACACAACCATTGGGTACCGTCTGGTTTAGGAACCATCACTATGGGTGAGCTCCATTGGCTGCAACCCACTTCAATTATGCCATTTGTAAGCATACTCTCAACCTCTTTATTAACCTGTGCCAATTTTAAAGGGTTAAGTCTGTATGGATGTTGTTTGATTGGAACAGCATTTCCCACATCTACATCATGTATAGCCATTTTAGTACTTACCAATTTATCTCCACAAATATGACAATGTGATATCAATAACTCTTTCAGGTCAGTCTGTTTTTCCTCTTGAAGATAACTCAACAATTTATCCCAATTTTTAAGAACATCCTCATTTTGAAATTTAATTTGAGGTATGTCAAATTCACAGTCATCTGGATTTGGTTCATCACTTTGAGTTAGAATCATGAAAACCTCCTCCTTTTTCTCTCCTTCCCTTTCAAAGTACCTTTTAAGCATATTCACATGACACACTCGGTGAGTTTTCCTTCTTTCTGGCGTTTTTTCCATATAATTCACCTCACTTAATTTCTTTTCAATCTGATAAGGTCCACAAAACCTAGCTTTTAAAGGTTCACCTACCACTGGTAACAATACTAAAACTTCATCTCCACAGGCAAAACTACAAACTTTGGATTTCTTGTCGGCTACCCATTTCATCACATTTTGTGCAACTTTTAAATGTTTTCTAGCCAATTCACCTGCTCTATTTAATCGTTCCCTAAAATTTGACACTTAATCCAATAATGTAATTTCCGATTTCTCACTCACCAATTTTTCCTTAATCAATTTAAGTGGTCCTCTTACCTCATGACCAAAAATGAGTTCAAAAGGACTGAATTTGGTTGACTCATTAGGTGCACCCTAATTGCAAACAGTACGAATGGAATTCCTTTATCCCAATCCTCTGGATAATCTTAACAATACGCCCTCAACATTGTCTTTAATGTCTGATGCCACCTTTCTAACGCTCCCTGCGATTCTGGATGGTATGCAGTTGATTTAAATTGTTTTATTCCTAAGCTATCCATAACTTCTTTGAATAACCTTGAGGTAAAATTTGATCCTTGATCCGATTGTATTTCTGTGGGTAGTCCATATCTAGTAAAGAATTTAAGTAACTCCTCCACAATCTTTTTAGCTGTAATATTATGTACTGGAATGGCCTCTGAAAACCTAGTAGACACATCCATTATTGTCAAAAGATATTGATTCCCACTTTTCGTTTTAGGAAGCGGTCCTACGCAATCAATTAGGACCCTTGTAAAAGATTCCTCAAATGCTGGAATGGGTATTAAGGGTGCTGGTTTTATCACTGCTTGAGGTTTCCCTATCACTTGACATGTGTGACATGATTGACAAAATTTAACTACATCTTTATGTAGTCCAGACCAATAAAAATGTTTTTGTATTTTAGCTTGGGATTTCCTTATTCCCAAATGACCTCCCACTGGTACCTCATGTGCAACTCGCAATACCTCCTTTCTATACCCTACCGGTAATACTACTTGATGAACTTCTGCCCACTTTTCATCCGCCTTTCTAAAGGTCTCCATTTTCTCATCAAGACATCACTAACACTCTGGTATACACTCAGATTTCTCTTCCGTGTATGCTTTCTGATACATCTGGTTTATTTCTATATATTTTTGTTGTAACTCCTCCAATTTTCCTGAACTAAAAATATCCGCCTCATCCTCCACCTGTTCTTGTTTCTTTTCAACCATCTGATCAAAAATTGTTTCTGATAATTGCACTTCAACGTCATCGTCACTCTTTGATTTTTCCTCTTGTCTTAACCTGTGACTTTGCGACCTTGTCACTACTCAATCCGGAAATATCCCAGGATATTCATCCTTCAACACTTCAGTTGTCTGATTTTCCACCGGTTTATCAACCACAGTAGGCATCACTCCCACCTGCGATCCAGCTATATCATTACCCAAGATAAACTGTATTCCTGGACAAGATAGTTTCTCTATTACTTCTACTACCACTTCCCCACTCTTCACTGGACTTTCCAATCTTGCCTTATATAATGGAACACTCCTCCTCTCACCCTGAATTCCACATATTACCACCTTTTCTGGCAACATTCTTCCAACTACATAACTCCTCATCTCTTACCATTGAAGATTGACTAGCTCCCGTATCTCTTAAAATTGTGACTTCTTTACCTGCTCCTCCTCATGTACATGAGTAAACTTTACCCACACAAGTAAATTATTTAAAGAGATCTGGCACCTTCTTATCAATCACCGCTTGGTCAGGCTGTACAATCTTTTGCACCTCCTTCGCTTCACTTGGGCTTTCCTTTACCACTTTAACAAACCCCACTGTCTTATCCTGTTTTACCACATCAGCCTTCCCAGTGCTTTTCTTCAACCACCAACACTGTGACTTTACATGGCCCAGTTTATTACAGTGAAAACAATTGAAACTTTTCATGTCTCTTCCACCCTCCTGGATTTCCTTTTTAATCTGAGGTACACTCTCCTTATTATCTCCCAATCAGATCACCTTTACTTTTACCACTTGAGTATTTCTCATGTCCCCAGTTTCTATCCCTCACCGGCTGAAACTGATGTCGGAAACCAAGCTTTGATTTATGAACTAATTCATAATCATCTGCCATTTCTGCTGCTAACCTCACAGTTTTAACCCTCTGTTCTTCCACATGAGTTCTCACTACATCAGGAATTGAATTTTTAAACTCCTCCTGAGAGCTTCATATGTTTGGTCTATTTTCTAAGCCCTTATCTACCTATCAAAATTACTCTGTTTGATCCTTTCAAACTCCATGTATGTTTGACCAAATTCTTTCCTTAAATTTCTAAACCTTTGTAGGCTTCAGGCACGAGTTCATATGCATATAAGATGGATTTTTTCACCAACTCATATGTCTCAGATACCTCCTCCGGTAGTGATGCAAACACTTCACTAGCCCTACCTATCAGCTTTGTTTGAAACCCACGTGTCCTGTGGCCATTTCATTTGTTTAGCTACCTTCTCAAATGTAATGAAAAAGGCTTCCACTTCTTTCTCATCAAACCTTGCCAATGCTAGGACATATTGAAATAGATCTCCACAAAGGCCTTCTTCTATGACGCGCTTTCTCACTTTCCTCATCACGATCATCCAACTGTACGTTTCCCTTTACGCCTGCCAATTTTAACTGACTGTCATGTTTCATGGCCATTTTCTGAAGTTCAAACTCTCTCTCTTTATCTTTTTCCCTGATCTATATCTCCCTTGCTCTTTCTTTTTGTTCTGCTGGGGCTATTCTTTATTTTCTTTTCTTTTCTCTATACTTCCTCTCTCTCTCTTTCTCTTTCTTTTCCCTCTCTTTCTCTTTTGTATTCAAGCTGCTTTAATTCTTTCTCATGTTCCATTTGTTTAATTTGTAACTGAATTTTTGCTATTTCCAATGAGTCAAACTGTATCTCAGGCAACTTTAAATGCTTAGCCACCGCCATAATGACCTCATCTTTTCGCATTTTGTCAGGTAATGTTAACTGCAATGTTTTTGCCAAATCTAACAGTCTGCTTTTAGTCTCTGTCCGTAAGGTACTGCGTGTGACCACCCCCAAAAACTTCAGAACCTCTGAAAGAGCCATTGTCCACAACACACTCCCTACTTAAACTAAAATACCACACCTGAAAATCACACACAGTATGCTCACTCCTCACTGTCTTTCAGTTCGCAAAGCCAATCCAATAAATAGACTTTTATCCCCCTTGAGCCCCCCAGTTTGTTATGGGCCAGGGTTTAGAGAACCCCAATGTGTATCATGGAATTCACCTGACCCACAACTTTTAATAGATTGTGGTATGGGGAGTACATGGCCCACTCCACAGGTGCGGTACAGCAGAAATGGAAAAGTATTTTTCAAAAGCAAAACAATGTTTATTCTATGAACTCAAGTTCACCTTTTTAAAACATACAGTGAACATCTTAGCAACCATTAATTCAAATACAACCCCCAAAGACTACAGCACTAAGCAATCTTTTAAGCTTTCCTTTTAACATCCATATGACTTAAAACACCCTTTACCAGAAGCACATTAGGTTTACATTCACTACTGAGAATATTTATGATTCTGAATTCACCAAATGATCAAGAGATAGTCTTTTCATGACAGAGAGAACAGCAGTACACGTGCTTGGTCTGGCTTCAGCTCCAACATTGAAAACGAAAGAGGAAGAAGGAGGCTTATGTAAAGATGAGACGTGAAGGTTCAGTTAGGGCGCTTGAGAGTTACAAGTTAGCCAGGAAGGACCTAAAGAAAGAGCTAAGAAGAGCCAGGAGGGGACATGAGAAGTCCTTGGCAGGTAGGATCAAGGAAAACCCTAAAGTTTTCTATAGGTATGTCAGGAATAAAAGAATGACTAGGGTAAGAGTAGGGCCAGTCAAGGACAGTAATGGGAAGTTGTGTGTGCAGTCTGAGGAGACAGGAGAGGCGCTAAATGAATATGTTTTGTCAGTATTCACACAGGAAAAAGACAATGTTGCCGAGGAGAATACTGAGATACAGGCTACTAGACTAGATGGGATTGAGGTTCATAAGGAGGAGGTGTTAGCAATTCTGGAAAGTGTGAAAATAGATAAGTCCCCTGGGCCGGATGGGATTTATCCTAGGATTCTCTGGGAAGCTAGGGAGGAGATTGCAGAGCCTTTGGCTTTGATCTTAATGTCATCATTGACTACCGGAATAGTACCAGAAGACTGGAGGATAGCAAATGTTGTCCCCTTGTTCAAGAAGGGGAGTAGAGACAACCCTGGTAACTATAGACCAGTGAGCCTTACTTCTGTTGTGGGCAAAGTCTTGGAAAGGATTATAAGGATTTATAATCATCTAGAAAGGAATAATTTGAGTAGGGATAGTCAACACGGTTTTGTGAAGGGTAGGTCGTGCCTCACAATCTTATTGAGTTCTTTGAGAACGTGACCAAACAGGTGGATGACAGTAAAGCAGTTGATGTGGTGTATATGGATTTCAGTAAAGCGTTTGATAAGGTTCCCCACGGTAGGCTATTGCAGAAAATACGGAGCCATGGGATTGAGGGTGATTTAGCGGTTTGGATCAGAAATTGGCTAGCTGTAAGAAGACAGAGGGTGGTGGTTGATGGGAAATGTTCAGCCTGGAGTTCAGTTACTAGTGGTGTATCACAAGGATATGTTTTGGGGCCACTGCTGTTTGTTATTTTTATAAATGACCTGGAGGAGGGCGTAGAAGGATGGGTGAGTAAATTTGCAGGTGACACTAAAGTCGGTGGAGTTGTGGACAGTGCGGAAGGATGTTGCAGGTTACAGAGGGATATAGATAAGCTGCAGAGCTGGGCTAAGAAGTGGCAAATGGAGTTTAATGCAGAAAAGTGTGAGGTGATTCATTTTGGAAGGAGTAACAGGAATACAGAGTACTGGGGTAATGGTAAGATTCTTGGTAGTGTGAATGAGCAGAGAGATCTCGGTGCCCATGTACATAGATGCCTGAAAGTTGCCACCCAGGTTGATAGGGTTATTAAGAAGGCGTACAGTGTGTTAGCTTTTATTGGTAGAGGGATTGGGTTTCGGAGCCATGAGGCCATGTTGCAGCTGTACAAAACTCTGGTGCAGCCGCATTTGGAGTATTGCGTGCAGTTCTGGTCGCCGCATTATAGGAAGGATGTGGAAGCATTGGAAAGGGTGCAGAGGAGATTTACCAGGATGTTGCCTGGTATGGAGGGAACATCTTATGAGGAAAGGCTGAGGGATTTGAGGCTGTTTTCGTTCGAGAGAAGAAGGTTAAGAGGTGACTTAATAGAGGCATACAAGATGACCAGAGGATTAGATAATGTGGACAGTGAGAGCCTTTTTCCTTGGTTGGTGATGGCTAGCACGAGGGGACATAGTTTTAAATTGAGGGGAGATAGATAAAGGACAGATGTCAGAGGTAGGTTCTTTACTCAAAGAGTAGTAGGGGCGTGGAATGCCCTGCCTGCAACAGTAATGGACTCGCCAACATTAAGGGCATTTAAATGGTCACTGGATAAACATATGGATGATAATGGAATAGTGTAGATGGGCTTTAGATTGGATTCCCAGGTCGGCGCAACATCGATGGACAAAGGGCCTGTACTGCGCTGTAATGTTCTATTGTTCTATTGTTCTATAAAACATACCTGCAGCCTGATCACAAACGAAAGTGAAAAGCTGACTGACAGCCCAGCTCCACCCACTCTCTGACATCACTGCAGTAGTAAACACCCATTTCTTAAAGGTACTTTCACTACAGATATTTATATACACACCCATTTATAAACACCCATTTCTTAAAGGTACTCTCACATGACACTATGCCTCCACTCTTCAATGCCAAAGAATTATACCAAAGTGCATAACCTCACACTTTCCCACATTGTATTCCATTTGCCACTTCTTTACCCACTCTCCTAGCCTGTCCAAGTTCCTCTGCAGCCCCCCTGCTTCCTCAATACTACCTGTCCCTCTGCATATCTTTGTATATATGTCGACAAATTTCTGCCAGTAAGAATAAGAGGGCCATATTCGTAGGAGAGTTTATCTATTCCAATATAAACCGGGTTTCATACAATATCAGGGGCATTGAGGGTGAAACATTCATGTACTGTATCCGGGATTTTTTTAAACAATAAGTGACAAGCCCAACAAGAGGAGATGCAATTCTGGAATTAGTCTTGGAAAATGAAGATGGGCAAGTGGGTGAAGTGACCATATCTGGGTAGTGACCACAATCTAGTTAGATTATTATGGAAAAGGACAGAGATAAATCAGGAGTAAAAGTTTTAAACTGGGGGAGGCAAATTTTGCAAAACTGAGAAGTAATTTGGCTGAGGTGGATTGGACAAGACTGCTAGTAAACCAGGGAGAAGTGCTAATAAGTGAGAGCCTTAGGGTACAAAGCATGTTCCCCCCAAAAATAAGAATGGGACTGCCAAATCTAACCCCCCATGGTTATCTAGAAAAATACAGGGGAAAATTAAACAGAAAAAGAAAACTTATGACAGTCACAAGAAAACTCAACACTGCAGATAACCTAGAGGGTTCTAACAAGTACAGGGGTCAAGTAAAACAAAAAATAAGGAAATCAAAGAGAGGGGATGAAAAAATATTAGCAAGCAATATTAAGGAAAACCCAAAGTTGTTCTACCAGTATATAAAGAGCAAAAGGGTAGTTAAGGAAGAAGTGAGACCTATCAGAGGTGAAGAAGGAAACTTACGTGAAGGTGCAGCGGATATGGGAGCATTTTAAACAATGTTTTTGTCTTTGTATTCACAAAGGAAAGGGATGATGAAGATACAGTAATCCAAGAGGAGCAGTGTGAAATATTGAATAAAATAATCATAACACATGTGGAAGTGTTAGAGGTGTTGGGAACCTTGAAAGTGGATAGGTCGCCAGGGCCAAGTAGATCCTTTCCTAGGATGTTGAAGGAGGTCAGGGAAGAAATAGCAGATGCTCTGAGGATTATTTTCCAATCTTCACTAGACACAGGGGAGGTGACGGAGGACTGGAGAAGTGAAAATGTGGTTCCTTTATTTAAGAAGGGTATGAAAGAAATGCCAAAGGATTATAGGCCGGTTTGTCTTACTTTGGTGGTGGGCAAATTGTAAAAATATGTTATGACCCCCTGGGAAGTAGGGGAGTGTGCACTATCTGGTTCCCATTATCTCTTAGCGAGTATGAATTCCCCTGGTAATTGGGGGCGGAGCTTCCCTCTTAACAGGGAAGGCTCCACAGTATAAAAACTCACGCCTGGGTGCAGGTTCGGGAAGTCACCCTTTGGGATTTGGGAGTTAATGGTGTACCTTAGTAAATCTCTTTCTTTTTATCTTACCGTGTGTCCTATGAGTGCTTCGCGTCCGTCGGATTCTATACTGGCGACGAGACTGAAGTTGAATTGCACTGGCACCGCGTGTTCCACACCCGGACCACTTTGTCTAAGCCACAAGAGGCCAACCAACTGAGATGCCTCATATAGGCAGCACGGTAGCACAGTGGTTAGCACACTGGTTGCTCCATAGTGCCAGGGTCCCAGGTTTGATTCCCAGCTTGGGTCGCTGTCTGTGCGGAGTCTGCATGTTCTCCCCGTGTGTGCGTGGATTTCCTCCAGGTGCTCCGGTTTCCTCCCACATGTCCCTAAAGATGTGCTGTTAGGTAATTTGGATATTCTGAATTCTCCCTCAGTGTACCTGAACAGACGCCGGAATGTGGCAACTAGGGGCTTTTCACAGTAACTTCATTACAGTGTACATGTAAGCCTACTTGTGACAATAAAGATAATTTCATTTCATTATAGGGAAATTGGAGGCCTTCAATGTGAGTAACGATGATTGCACTCAATATGTAAAGCGTATGCAATTTGTTTTGGACCAACGCCATAATTGAGATAAACATCAGACTGTAACTCTAATGGTGGTTGGTGGTCCAGCGTATGCACTTATCAAAAGCTTGACATACCCAGACACACCTGACTCCTGGTCTTTTGCAGCTTTGGTAGCCTTGGTAGAAAACCTCCACTCACCGTTCGCCGATTCCATTTCCACACGACCACCCAAGCCCAAGATGAATCAAACTGATTTTTGTGGCGCAATTCAGGAAGCTGGCTGAGACTTGCGAGTTTGGGCCTACCACGAGCGAATCCCTTTGTGACTGTTTTGTCTGCGGGATCTGGGATGCCGCCACAAATCAATGGCCAGTACAGCTGGAGTATCCAGCATGCAGCTTTGGAGATGGTCCACGTGGCGATTGGGCACACGGCCCTATATCCTACTTGGTAAGAAAGCGGATCCGTATTCGTTAACAGGGGTCTGTTGTCAAAGTTCCAGACGTGTATCACGTGTCCCGGGGCAAAACTGCATAGTGGCCTGCGGTAGCCTGAGTCCGCCTCGGTTTGGTCCTGAACTCAGTGTTGAGTTCCATGCAAATTGGGAGTCCATTAATTTGCAGGGAGATCCAGATGGGCGCCACTCTTGGCCCAACCATGCAGTGTAACTGCTGGTAGGTGCTGTCGCACACAGTAAGTCCTATGATGTGGGTCAGGTGTGCTGAGCGGGCCTGAGGGTGGGCAGATCCTCACGGAGCCTCCATTTTCTCTGCGGCCTTTTCGGCTCCCGCTGGCTGGTGGTTTTATTCACGTTCCTCCTGTTGTGTTGGGCGCTCTGGATCCGTGGAACACATACAGGTCACCCAACACTTGAAATAGTGCAACACTATTTTATTGAATCATTAACTGTTTAACATACTCTCACTGTGGGTTAACACAATACTAGCTTTAACTAAAGACCTTTGCCTTGTCCTAACCAGTCGATGCACTCAGCACATGATGAATGTCTGTGCTGCAGGCTGTGAGCTCTGTCCTCTTAGCTAGCTGCAGCTCGAATGAGCGGGAACTCTGATGCCCCCTGTCTTTATAGTGCGTGTGCTCTCACTGGTGATTGGCTGCGGTGTTGTGTGTGTTGATTGGTCCCACTGTGTGTTCATCAGTGTGTGTCTGCACCATGATATATTGGTGTATATTATGACACCTCCTAGTCAGGGGAGAACATCTAGCATCGTGCCCGGCCACTATTATGGCAGCCTGCGTTCCTCTGGTAGGTGTCGGGGGTGGCAGAAGGGCTGGGGGGGGGGGGGGGGGGGGGGGGGGGGCGGCGGTGGCGGCGGTTTGCAGTTTCTTCAGTTCTAGCTGAGTGTGATTGGCACTTGCTTTGGTGACCCAGACTGAGCACTGCCAGTCCCTGGACCCCTGGGTTCGGCGCTTTCTCTGGAGATGGCTATCTCCACCACGTGTTGCAGGCCCAGGTGGGCCTCAGCTAGTAATTTCCGTTGCGTGGCCGCATTGCGGAGTCCACACACCAAGTGGTCTCAAAGTGCCTCATGTAATGTTGCTCCGAATTCACAAGTCTCAGCCAGTCTTTGGAGGCAGGCCAGATAATCACTCACCGGCCTGCCCAGGGCCTGAGCAACCATGTGGAACTGGAAACGATGATGAGCGGTGGTTTGGGGTCGAAATACTAGGGCCACCAGGATGGCGAACGACAGGGTATCTGGGAGGTCCGGATGAGTCAGGCTCTTTATGACACTGTAGGTGGGCCCTCCGCAAGCCGTTAGTAATATCACAGTTTGTCTCTCATCGCCCGGAATCGCATTTGTTAAAAAAAAATGGTTAATGTGTTCAACGTATTGCCCCCAATCATTTGTACCTGCTTTTCATCTTTCCTATATGTGGCATTTTGTTAATAGTGGGGCCTGCCAAAGCCTAGACGAGGTGAACTGGGCATGCAGCAATCGGTGTCAACTGCAGCTCCACTGAATCCTCATCACCATTGTTGAAACCTCGGTAAGTAGAACGCATAGATGATAGTAGAAATTACGAACAAGGTTTATTTCAATACCATTCTAATACTCCTCCACTCCCCTAAGGGTCTCCTCCCCTGACCTGCCCCTTGGCTGAGGTTTCTATACAGCTGGGGTTCTGACCCCCTTAAAGGAGAACTCCAGTCTCCTTAAGTGGGAGGTTCATATTCCAGGGAGGTCCTGGGAAATTATAAAGTCCTGATCCCAGGACCCCAATTGGTCTCGGATGCTGTCGAGGTCTGCCCGGGATGTGAGGTTTGCAGCCGCACCAGTGGCCAGTTTGAATTGGATTCTGCACTGATTCACTAACGACAGCGCGCCATTCGTCACCAGAATCCACACTTAGGATTGAGAGGTGCTTTGCATGAGTGGAGGAGACATTTTCACGTGTGGTGATAATGCCCACCCGATATGGAGACTCGAGGCAGTCATCATTTGGGTCCGTTGGGCTTTCGGGATCGGAATCCTGAATGCCTTGCTGTATGCAGTGGACAGGTCTGCGTTGCAGCTGGGATCGCTGGCTTTTGACCGGTGGAGCGGACCTGCATAAGGCCGCATAATTTCCACGTTCTAGACATCGCCTTCCTTTGGCTGGGCGTTGCCGCTTTAAATGGGCTGAGCCACAATTTTGGCACGTCATGGCGCCAACGTAAGTGCGTTCCGTGCGCCTTTGCGCTTGCGCAGTGCGGTCGGCCGACGTTCGCACATGTGCAGTAGGGTTTTCGGCCGCATTGTCCTCCCAGTCGCGGGGCGCCTGCGCGGGGCCCCGTGGAAAGCCCGCGAAATGGCCACTGAAACCCGCGAAACGACCACTTTCCTCAATGCCCTGCAGCCTAGCGATGGCCTGTACACTTTCTGCCTTGTGGGAGGCTAGTTTTGCCTTTTCTGCTGCCTTGTTGTGGGAGTACCGATTTCTGGCATGTTCATGGACAACGCACATTTCAATGGCGATCGGGAAGGTCATACGTTTGATTTTAAGGAGCTGCTCCTGCAGGGAGTCGGAATGGACCCCGAAAACGATCTGATCCCGGATCATGGAATCAGCAGTCGAGTCATAGTTACATGACTGCACTAAGATGTGGAGATGGGTCAAAAAGGAGTGAAAAGGTTTGTCCTTACCCTGAAGCCTCTGTTGCAAGATGTATCATTCAAAGCTCTCATTTAACTCAACTTCACAGTGGCTGGAATGGTCTGGAACTTTGCTTTATCTTCTCCTTGGGCAAATGTGAGCGAGTTAAGGATGTGGATGGGCTGATCCCCCACCATCGACAGAAGCAGCGCAATTTTCCTGGCACCTGATGCTTCGTCAAGGTCGGATGCCGCGAGGTGTAGGAGGAACTTCTGTCTGAAGATCCTCCAGTTGGCGCCGAGGATGCCGGAGATCCCGAGCTGTGGAGGGGCCAGGATCTTTTCCATACCACTGGCTGTTTGCTACTTGCTTTCCGGTCGTTTGAAATTTACTCGAGGTAGGTCCGTTAGAGTTAATAGTTTCCTGTGTTATATATGTTGGATTAACACGGACTGCAACTCGATGCGGCGAGGGTTTAAACTAATTTGTCAGGGGGGTGGGAAAACGAGCTGTAGTCCAGAAGCCAGTGTTGAGAGTAGTGAGGAACTGAGGATGGTACCGGCAGACAGGAAGATGGGTTGCAGTGTGTCTACTTTAATGCAAGGAGCATCCGGAATAAGGTAGGTGAACTTGGAATGTAAATTGGTACTTGGGACTACGATGTTGTGGCCATTATGGAGAAATGGTTAGAACAGGGACAGGAATGGTTGCTGGAAGTTCCAGGGTAAAGATGCTTCAGTAAGAGTAGGGAAGGTGGTAAAAGAGGTGGAGGAGTGGCATTGTTAATCAAGGATAGTTTAACGGCTGCAGAAAGGCAGTTCGAGGGGGATCTGCCTACTGAGGTAATATGGGCTGAAGTTAGAAACAGGAAAGGAGCGGTCACATTGTTTGGAGTTTTCTATAGGCCCCCAAATAGTAATAGAGGTGTGGAGGAAGAAATTGCAAAACAGATTATGGACAGGTGTGGAGATCTCAGGGTTGTTGTCATGCGTGACTTTAACTTTCCAAATATTGATTGGAACCTCTATAGGTCGAACAGTTCGGATGGGGCAGTTTTTGTACAGTGTGTGCAGGAGGGTTTCCTGACACAATATGTGGATAGGCCGACAAGAGGTGGGGCCACATTGGATTTGGTACTGGGTAATGAACCGGGCCAAGTGTTAGATTTGTTTGTGGGAGAGCACTTTGGAAATAGTGACCACAATTCGGTGTCTTCCACTATTGCAATGGAGAGGGATAGGGCCATACAGCAGGGGAAGGTTTATAATTGGGGGAGGGGTAATTATGATGTGATGAGGCAAGAATTAGGGAGCATAAGATGGGAACAGAAACTGTAAAGGAAAGGCACAAATGAAAAGTGGAGCTTGTTCAAGGAACACATACTACGTGTCCTTGATAGGTATGTCCCTGTCAGGCAGGGAGGAAATGGCCGTGTGAGGGAACCGTGGTTCACAAAAGAGGTTGAATGTCTTGTCAAGAGGAAAAAGGAAGCGTATGTAAGGATGAGAAAACAAGGTTCAATTGGGTGGCTTGAGGGTTACAAGATAGTCAAGAGCAGTATTACGGTGGCGGAGAGGATGCTAGATGGGGACTCATCTTCCGAGGTAGTATGGGCTGAGGTTAGAAACAGGAAAGGAGAGGTCACCCTGTTGGGAGTTTTCTATAGGCCTCCAAATAGTTATAGGAATGTAGAGGAAAGGATGGCGAGGATGATCCTGGATAAGAGCAAGAGTAACAGGGTAGTTATTATGGGAGACTTTAACTTTCCAAATATTGACTGGAAAAGATATAGTTCGAGTACATTAGATGGGTCGTTTTTTGTACAGTGTGTGCAGGAGGGTTTCCTGACACAATATGTTGACAGGCCAACAAGAGGCGAGGCCACGTTGGATTTGGTTTTGGGTAATGAACCTGGCCAGATGTTGGATTTGGAGGTAGGAGAGCACTTTGGGGACAGTGACCACAATTCGGTGACGTTTACGTTAGTGATGGAAAGGGATAAGTATACACCGCAGGGCAAGAGTTATAGCTGGGGGTAGGGCAATTATGATGCCATTAGACGTGACTTGGGGGGGGATAGGTTGGAGAAGTAGGCTGCAAGTGTTGGGCACACTGGATAAGTGGAGCTTGTTCAAGGATCAGCTACTGCGTGTTCTTGATAAGTACATACCGGTCAGGCAGGGAGGAAGGCGTAGAGCGAGGGAACCGTGGTTTACCAAAGAAGTGGAATCTCTTGTTAAGAGGAAGAAGGAGGCCTATGTGAAGATGAGGTGTGAAGTTTCAGTTGGAGCGATGGATAGTTACAAGGTAACGAGGAAGGATCTAAAGAGAGAGCTAAGACGAGCAAGGAGGGGACATGAGAAGTATTTGGCAGGTAGGATCAAGGAAAACCCAAAAGCTTGCTATAGGTATGTCAGGAATAAGCGAATGACTAGGGAAAGAGTAGGACCAGTCAAGGACAGGGATGGGAAGTTGTGTGTGGAGTCTGAAGAGATAGGCGAGATACTAAATGAATATTTTTCGTCAGTTTTCACTCAGGGAAAAGATAATGTTGTGGAGGAGAATGCTGAGACTCAGGCTATTAGAATAGATGGCATTGAAGTACGTAGGGAAGAGGTGTTGGCAATTCTGGACAGGCTGAAAATTGATAAGTCCCTGGGGCCTGATGGGATTTATCCTAGGATTCTCTGGGAGGCCAGGGAAGAGATTGCTGGACCTTTGGCATTGATTTTTATGTCATCATTGGCTACAGGAATAGTGCCAGAGGACTGGAGGATAGCAAATGTGGTCCCTTTGTTCAAAAAGGGGAGCAGAGACAACCCCGGCAACTATAGACCAGTGAGCCTCACGTCTTTAGTGGGTAAAGTCTTGGAGGGGATTATAAGAGACAAGATTTATAATCATCTAGATAGGAATAATATGATCAGGGATAGTCAGCATGGCTTTGTAAAGGGTAGGTCATGCCTCACAAACCTTATTGAGTTCTTTGAGAAGGTGGCTGAACAGGTAGATGAGGGTAGAGCAGTTGATGTGGTGTATATGGATTTCAGTAAAGCGTTTGATAAGGTTCCCCACGGTAGGCTATTGCAGAAAATATGGAGGCTGGGGATTGAGGGTGATTTAGAGATATGGATCAGAAATTGGCTAGCTGAAAGAAGACAGAGGGTGGTGGTTGATGGGAAATGTTCAGAATGGAGTTCAGTTACAAGTGGCGTACCACAAGGATCTGTTCTGGGGCCGTTGCTGTTTGTCATTTTTATCAATGACCTAGAGGAAGGCGCAGAAGGGTGGGTGAGTAAATTTGCAGACGACACTAAAGTTGGTGGTGTTGTCGACCGTGTGGAAGGATATAGCAGGTTACAGAGGGACATAGATAAGCTGCAGAGCTGGGCTGAGAGGTGGCAAATGGAGTTTAATGTAGAGAAGTGTGAGGTGATTCACTTTGGAAGGAATAACAGGAATGCGGAATATTTGGCTAATGGTAAAGTTCTTGGAAGTGGGGATGAGCAAAGGGATCTAGGTGTCCATGTACATAGATCCCTGAAAGTTGCCACCCAGGTTGATAGGGTTGTGAAGAAGGCCTATGGAGTGTTGGCCTTTATTGGTAGAGGGATTGAGTTCCGGAGTCAGGAGGTCCTGTTGCAGCTGTACAAAACTCTGGTACGGCCGCATTTGGAGTATTGCGTACAGTTCTGGTCACTGCATTATAGGAAGGATGTGGAGGCTTTGGAGCGGGTGCAGAGGAGATTTACCAGGATGTTGCCTGGTATGGAGGGAAAATCTTATGAGGAAAGGCTGATGGACTTGAGGTTGTTTTCGTTGGAGAGAAGAAGGTTAAGAGGAGACTTAATAGAGGCATACAAAATGATCAGGGGGTTAGATAGGGTGGACAGTGAGAGCCTTCTCCCATGGCTGGAAATGGCTGGCACGAGGGGACATAGCTTTAAACTGAGGGGTAATAGATATAGGACAGAGGTCAGAGGTAGGTTCTTTACACAAAGAGAGGTGAGGCCGTGGAATGCCCTACCTGCAACAGTAGTGAACTCGCCAACATTGAGGGCATTTAAAGGTTTATTGGATAAGCATATGGATGACAATGGCATAGTGTAGATTAGATGGCTTTTTTTTCGGTGCAACATCGTGGGCCGAAGGGCCTGTACTGCGCTGTATCGTTCTATGTTCTATGTTCTATAGCAAGGAATGAGCTAAAAAAAAAAGGGCTATCACAGCAGGCAGTCCATTCCACACTCTGACCACTCTCTGAGTAAAGAACCTACCTCGGACATCCCTCCTATATCTCCCACCCCATAGCTTATAGTTATGCCCCCTTGTAACAGCTACATCCACCCGAGGAAATAGTCTCAGAACATCCACTCTATCTATCCCCCCCATCATCTTACAAACCTCTATTAAGTCGCCTCTCGTCCTCCTTCGTCCAATGAGAAAAACCGTAGCTCCCTCAACTTTTCCTCATAAGACCTACCCTCCAATCCAGGCAGCATCCTGGTAAATCTCCTTTGCATCCTTTCCAATGCTTCCTCATCTTTCCTATAATGAGGTGACCAGAACTGCACACAATACTCCAAATGTGGTCTCACCAGGGTCATGTACAGTTGCAGCATAACCCCACGGCTCTTAAACTCAAGCCCGCTGTTAATAAACACTTACACTCTATAAGCCTTCTTCACGGCTCTATCCACTTGAGTGGCAACCTTCAGAGATCTGTGGACATGAACCCCAAGATCTCTCTGTTCCTCCACATTCCTCAGAACCCTGCCGTTGACCCTGTAATCCGCATTCAAATTTGTCCTACCAAAATGAATCACCTCGCACTTATCAGGGTTAAACTCCATCTGCCATTTGTCGGCCCAGCTCTGCATCCTACTAATGTCTCTTTGCAGCCTACAACAGCCCTCCACCTCATCCACCAGTCCACCAATCTTGGTGTCATCAGCAAATTTACTGACCCACTCTTCAGCCCCCTCCTCCATGTCATTTATAAAAATCACGACTAGCAGAGGACCCAGCACTGATCCCTGTGGTACACCGCTAGTAACTGGTCTCCAGTCTGAAAATGTTCCATCCACCACCACCCTCTGTCTTCTATGTGATAGCCAGTTACTTATCCAATTGGCCAAATTTCCCTCTATCCCACACCTCCTTACTTTCTTCATGAGCCGACCATGGGGAACCTTATCAAACGCCTCACTGAAAACCATGTATGCGACATCAACTGCTCTACCTTCATCTACACACTTAGTTACCTCCTCAAAGAATTCAATCAAATTTGTGAGGCAAGACTTACCCTTCACGAATCCGTGTTGACTATCCTGGATTAAGCTGCATCTTTCCAAATGGTCATTAATCCTGTCCCTCAGGACCCTTTCCATTAACTTACCGATCACCGAAGTAAGACTAACCGGCCTATAATTACTAGGATCATTCCTATTCCCTTTCTTTAAAAAAAATATATATATTTATTAAAGTTTTTTAATCCTATTCCCTTTCTTGAACAGAGGAACAACATTCGCCACTCTCCAATCCTCTGGCACTATCCCCGTGGACAGTGTTTCTCTGTTTACTTGCTATAAATATGGCGATTAATAAGGTCGCCTTTCTTAATCCTAATTATGAGAATGATTTCGGAGTGGCCAGGTATCTCTCGATACCTCCACAAGGTTCAACCCGAATACCGATCAAAGAGCCAATACACCAGTTAGTTAGTTCAAAGTCAATGGTATTCATTTACACACAGTATGATTTACTCATGCACAATAACACTATAAGCTAAACTATCTCTATCGCTAACACCTATACTTAACATCGGGTGCCCACTTAGGTCAGAGGAACAATGGCCGTTGTTCGGATCTGAGGCTGTTGGGTTCGAAGAGATAACAGGAGTACAGATAAGGTCGTCCGTCTGGTAGCGAGCGTTGACCTTGAACTTACTTGCTTCTGGTGATGCTGGTGGAAGGGTCTCTCCGCTTGAGAGCCGAATCCAAGAGAGTGAACCTTTGGTGGGTGTTCCTTCTTATACTTGGAGGGGCTTTGCGTGCTTTTAGGCGGGCCTTAAACTTGGTCCCAATTAATTGGGCAGCTTCTTGATCATTGTCATCGATCTGAACCAATAAAGGGGCGGGTGCCTTGATGGCTGCACGTGTCCTAGGTGGCCGTTGGCCTTGCTTTGTTTGTGTCTTTTGGTTGGGGTAGTGGCGCCGGAATGTCTGAGACAGTATCGGCTACCTAAGCATTAGTCCTTTGTTCCTCGGAGATGGGCCATCAATATGTAAATCGACCCAGAGTTTCGATTCCGTCTGCTGACTGCCTTCCAAATATACATTCAGGCTCAGTGCCTGCTTGTTGCTTTGCATTGTCCATATTTCCCTATAGGCTCTGCGAGTGTCCATTTTATACACTGTTAGTGGCCATCCCAGGTGGCTACACTCCCTCTTTGTGATCCTCAATGGGAAGCGTGAAGGATCATGATTTGTTATGTTGTAGGTGTAACATAAGTGGCTTCCTTGTGGTGCACTTGACAAAGGAAGGTACAGACGTGGAGATAACTTCAACACGTTTATTAAACTATTTACACTTCTATTACTCGGGTTCGACACTACTGCTAATCCTACTATAGCTACCCAGACTGACTACCCAGCTGCTGCAATCCAGGTGGTGCGTGTAATATTGAATCAACCCGGTGTCTCTACTCACTGACTGTCTCCACTGGAAAGAGACAGATCATGTGTGTGGTGTCCTTTATATATGGTTGGTATAATGCCCCCCTGTGGTCGTGACACCTCCTTGTGTATCATGAATGACCATTGGTCGTGTCCTATCTATCTGATCTATTGGTTGAGTGTGTGTGTGTGATGTTTCTGGTGCTCCCTCTAGTGTCTAGCTAGCCTACATGCATTTACATTGATGCACATCACCACATCCCACCTTTTTTATATGTTACATATTTTCTGCACGCTTTGAGAAAATTGAACAAAGAACAGGTAGATAAGGTAAGGTATATACAAGTCATGGGAACAGTGATGAAACAATAAGTCCAAATCATTCGTGTGAGTCCAAAAACCATCAATCATCATGGTCAAATGTCTCTCTTGGTTATGAATGCCATCAACGTCCCTGTGCCACAGGAACCAGGAAGTGGTCAAATCACTTCGCTGTCTGATTTGGAGTCCCTTTTTCCGATGTTTGTGATGATGCTGTCGGATGGCATCTTGTAGCTGATAAGGTGTTGAAGTTGATGAGGTACCATCAACAGTATCATTCGAGGTCATGGATGTGCCATATGTTGAAGTTGGATAAGACTGTACATACTGGTTCTGGCCACATGCTGTGCAGGAAGGGTGATCCTGCTGAGAACTGTTGGAGCTTGTCGAATTGGAAACAGAATTGCTGCTCGCATAAATACCTGGTGATGGTGTGACACTAGAACCTTGCATCTGATAGGAATATGCCGTCTGGCCAGGCTGGGGTGCAGCAAATCCTGGGCAGTAACTAAGGCACCCAGTCTGTAATGCAGATTGCGCTGCGATAGTCCTCCTTCGGTCTTGATTCCATTAGTGGGCAATCCGTAGTGATGGCCTGTTTGAGAATATGCAGCATAGACTGCTGGCTGCTGCATGCCTGAATACTGGGTTTGTCCAGCATGAGCTGTCATTGGCTGCACTGCTGGTGTGGAAAACATGTGTGGATATAGCTGTGGTGAATATTGGTGTATTCCTCTTGGACTGTAGCCGCTGCTTGTTATTATTGACCCAGTGTGATTGTTAAGTGATCCGTCTCCTGTCGTTGTGGCATCTGCTGTCACCCTGAGCGTGCCATCACTGAGGTTGTGGCACTCCTTGTCTGGAGTAAATTCCGGCTTACGTGAATCAGAGTTGGCGTTTGGTTGCTCCCCATCTGGAGTCTGGTCTGTTTTAACTGGGTCAGTGTTGGTTTGTTGAAGCTCCCCATCCGGAGTCTTAGCAGGTTCACTGGAGTCAGTTGAGAGTTCTTGAAGCTGCACGTCTGGAGTCGGAACATGCAGGAATGCATTGACTTGTGGAGAGGTTTGAGCGAATGAGGGTGGAAGTGTCATGGAGTCACCAGTGGTCTCACAGTGATCGTCGAGTGCCTTTGTACACACTAGCTGAGGTCTGTCACTTTGCACATCTTGCATGGGAAGTGGGATGCCATGGGTGACCATTGTGCCTAAATAAATTACTTTGTCTTGTAGAATCTGGGCCTTTCTGGGGTTTACCTTACATCCAATTTCGTGAAGGAGTCCTAATAATTCGGTGAGAAGCAAAATGTGCTCTCCCTTTGTGTCTGTCTGTAGAAGCAAGTCATCTACATACTGGACAAGGCAATCGGGTCGGGAAAATTTTGCTAATCCATTCGCCAGCTGTCGGTGCAAAATGGAGGGGGAGTTGTGGAAGCCTTGTGGAAGGCACGCCCACGTGTATTGCTGTCCCTGGAAGGTGAAAACAAACTTATATTGCCACGCTTTATCCAATGGAATGGACCAAAAGCCGTTGCTGATGTCCAAAACCGAAAAACAGTTTGACTGGAGTCCCTGTTTTAGCATTGTCTCGGGACTCGTGGCTACGGTGGGGGCTGCTACTGGGGTTACTTTGTTTAGTTCCCTATAATCGATGGTCAGTTGCCATGAGCCATCGGGTTTCTGACGGGCCAAATTGGGGCATTGTTCGTTGAGGCTACTGAACGAAGTACGCCTTGGTCAAGCAAACTCTGGATAACCTTTGCAATTTCTCCCTCTGCTTGTTGGGGAAAACCGTACTGTTTTTGGGGTTTGGGGTCAGGTCCTGTGATGTTTAATAAACCTGCTATCTTGCCGCAGTCGTGCTTGACTGGGCAAAAGAAGCTTTGTGCCTCTGCAAAACATCTCTAACGTCTTTGTCCTGACTAATGGCTCATGGATCAAACCAGAAGTCTCCTACTGCTCTATTTCTGTGTGCGTAGTCTCCAACTGTGAGCGTGGCGGGGGCTCGTGCTGCCTTTGCCATTCTCCACACACATTTATTTACGGGGTCGAACAAAAGATTGCGGGAGCTCATAAAGTCTGTCCCCAAAATGTGTTTGGCTGTCTAGGGTAGATCTACGAGAACCGACGGGGTGTTTGGTTTTAATGTTTCCTATCTGAATCGCTACAGGGGCTGTAATGTGTCTCTGCTGCAAGTGTCCTGTGAAACTGCTGAGGGTAATGGTATCTGTGGTGGGCCATGTATCCCGTTGGAGCATTGTGGAGGAATTTAGCGTGGTACGGGACCCTCCTGTGTCCCAAAGAAATTCTATGGGGTGTCCCCGGACTGTGCCTGCCACTACCGGTCTTCCGGACTTGTCCCAAAGTGTGTCGAAGACCCAAGTTGGGGAGTCCGAACACCGTCAATCGGTGCCGTTCATGTCTGCATTCTCGGAACGGGCGCTAACTCTATGAATTGGCTTGGCTCTATTCTTATTCAGGGTATTTGCCTGCTGGTTTTGCTGTTGTTTCTGGGGGGCATTGCACTCTTGTGCGTAATGTCCTAATTGTCCACAATTGTAGCACTCGTGGGATTTAGGCTGCTGTGGGCTATTTCGTCCCACGTTTACCCATGCGGGGTTTTGATGTGGAAGCATGTTAGCATCTGCCTGCTCTTCCTCTGCTTTGCCGTAATCTGATTTTCCATGAAGGACTGTTCCCAAACTGGGGATAATCTCTTTAGTATCCATTTCTCATTGAGGGTCTTGTCTGAGGAGTCATAATTGGCGCAAGCTCTCTGACCTGCTTCGGTCGGGTGGGAGACTAGGATTCGAGTCCATTTGGCCATATTGTCTGGTGTCAAATGGGCGCGGGCTAACTCTCCGAATACTGCTGTGAAATGAATCCAAAGGCGTCCAGCAAATGCTGTTGGGTGCTCGGTCTTTTTCTGCCTACATTTATTGAGGCCTTCTACGGGATCTCCCTTATTGTCGACGATCGCTGCATGCATTTCTTGGAGGGTGCCTCCTCCTGCATTTTGTGGGTCGGGAAGGGCTGCCATGACTGAGGGGTCGAGGCTCAAAACTGTGAGCTTCACGCGCTCTTTTTCGTCCAGGCCGTACATGGTCGCCTGTTTAACCCTTGCAAAATAATGTTGTGGGTCCAATGTGGGAAGGAATGATATTATCTTATCGCACGTGTCCCTTAATTGAGTGATGGTTAACGGGGTGGTGTACAGAAAATCAGGGTCTCCATCTGTTGTGGCCCTGCGCTGTGTGGTGACAGGGTTCATGGGGTTGTGCTCTGCCTGTGCAGTCGGGGGTGGGGGTGCTTTTCTTTTCTGAGGTTTATCCTGAGTACATGTTCCATCTACATAGCGATGGGCAGTTTCTGGAATGTATTCTGGAATCCATTTTATACAGAAAGCAGGGATTGCAGGTCTGCAATTTACTTTCAGCAATTGGCGTGGTCTACCAAACTCTGCTTTTGTTCCGTCGTGGAACTGTGGCATGCTCGTATGGCTGCTTTTAAATCTTCACATTGTTTCTTTAATTGCTCGACTTGGTGTTCTGTCTCTTCTCGTACCAACACCGCGCGTTGCGTGTCTTGGTAGGCCTTATCATATTGTGATTGAAAGCTGCTTAGGTGAGCGAGACAAGATTGGTGTGCCCGTTTGACAGCAGCCATCTCCTTGTCCTTCGCCGCTAACTGCTCTCTAAGTTGCCTGTTAACGTTTTTGTACTCGCTAATGTCTCCCTCTCTGTCTTCAATCTCTCTGCGGAGCGCCTTCACGACCTCCTCTGTGCCTCGCAATTGTGCCAAGCAAAACACGATTGCCATCGGCTTACGAGCTTTCCCGAAGCTTTTCTTATGAATCTCGGTCAGGTTCTCCCACCAAGTATGTCCTACACTCCCGGGACCTGTTTTGTCATTTGCACAAAACTCGCTCTAAAGGGGCCATCCTTTCCCTTTTAGATATTTCCGAATTTCCTCTTCCCATATGGGACACTGCCCTGCTCTATTGGTTGCTGCGACCTTGAATTCTTGGGGGTTCATAAGGCGTTCCATTGCCTTCATTGCCGTCTCTACTGCTATCTATGGGTTTCTACCGAATTTGGGACAGGGGGAATAAAGTGGTGATGTAAACACGGGTACGGCTTACGCTATTTTCCGGTCTACAAAACTCCAGAAAGTTTTACGCAACATAATCTATCAAGTTTACCTTATATCCCTTGTTAGTACGCATGCAAATAACACACTTCCGAATCTTGGTGGTTTGATCCATATTAGTCTTACGCTTGTGGTTTTTACTTTTTCCAATTGGATCTCTAATTCAAATTTGGGTTCTCTCGGAGTGACAAAGCCACTTCTAGGTCGAGTTCCCACCAGAGTCACCAGTAATGTTGCTCTGTTTACTTGCTATAAATATGGTGATTAATAAGGTCGCCTTTCTTAATCTTAATTATGAGTATGCTTTCAGAGTCGCCAGGTATCTCTCGATACCGCCACAAGGTTCAACCCAAATACCGATCAAAGAGCCAATACACCAGTTAGTTAGTTCAAAGTCAATGGTATTTATTTCCACACAGTATGATTTACTCATGCACAATAACACTACAAGCTAAACTATCTCTATCGCTAACACCTATACTTAACTTCGGATGCCCACTTAGGTCAGAGGAACAATGGCCGTTGTTCGGATCTGAGGCTGTTGGGTTCGAAGAGATAACACGAGTACAGCTAAGGTCGTCCGTCTGGTAGCGAGCGTTGACCTTGAACTTACTTGCTTCTGGTGATGCTGGTGGAAGGGTCCCTCCGCTTGAGAACCAAATCCATGAGAGTGAACCTTTGACGGGGGATCATTCTTATACTTGGAGGGGCTTTGCGGACTTTTAGGCGGGCCTTAAACTTGGTCCCAATTAATTGGGCAGCTTCTTGATCATTGTCATCGATCTGAACCAATAAAGGGGCGGGTGCCGACTGCCTTCCAAATATACATTCAGGCTCTGTGCCTGCTTGTTGCTTTGCATTGTCCATATTTCCCTATAGGTTCTGCGAGTGTCCATTTTATACACTGTTAGTGGCCATCCCAGATGGCTACAACAGTGAGGACCCAAAGATCAAAGCCAAAGACTCTGCAATCTCATCCCTGGTCTCCCAAAGAATCCTAGAATATATCCTATCTGGCCCAGGGGACTTGTCGACCCTCAGGTTTTTCAAAATTGCTAATGCATCTTCCCTCAGAACATCTACCTCCTCCAGCCTACCCACCTGTATCACACTCTCATCCTCAAAAACATAGCCCCTCTCCTCGGTGAACACTGAAGAAAAGTATTCATTCAACGCCTCTCATATCTCTTCTGACTCCATGCACAAGTTCCCACTCCTGTCCTTGACCGGCCATAACCTCACCCTGGTCATTCTTTTATTTCTCACATAAGAGTAAAAAGCCTTGGGGTTTTCCTTGATCTGACCCGCCAAGGACTTCTCATGCCCCCACCTAGCTCTCCTGAGCCCTTTTTTTAGCTCATTCCTTGCTACCTTGTAACCCTCAAGCGACTCAACTGAGCCTTGTTTTCTCATCCTTACATACTCTTCCGTTTTCCTCTTGACAAGACATTCAACCTCTTTTGTGAACCATGGTTCCCTCACACGACCATTTCCTCCCTGCCTGACAGGGACATACCTATCAAGGACACACAGTATTTGTTCCTTGATTTGTGCGTTTCCCTGACAGTTTCTGTTCCCATCTTATGCTCCCTACTTCTTGCCTAATTGCATCATAATTACCCCTCCCCAATTATAAACCTTGCCCTGCCGGATGGCCCTATCCCTCTCCATTGCAATAGTGAAAGACACCAAATTGTGGTCACTATCGCCAAAGTGCTCTCCCACAAACAAATCTAACACTTGGCCCGGTTCATTACCCAGTACCAAATCCAATGTGGCCCCACCTCTTGTCGGCCTATCCACATATTGTGTCAGGAAACCCTCCTGCACACACTGTACAAAAACTGCCCCATCCGAACTGTTCGACCGAAAGAGGTTCCAATCAATATTTGGAAAGTTAGTCATCCATGACAACTACCCTGAGACCTCCACACCTATCCATAATCTGCTTTGCAATTTCTTCCTCCACACCTCTATTACTATTTGGGGGCCTATAGAAAACTCCTAACAATGTGACCGCGCCTTTCCTATTTCTAACTTCAGCCCATATTACCTCAGTAGGCAGATCCCCCTCGAACTGCCTTTCTGCAGCCGTTAAACTATCCTTGATAAACAATGCTACTCCTCCACCTCTTTTACCACCTTCCCTACTATTACTGAAACATCTATACCCCGGAACTTGCAATAACCATTCCTGTCCCTGTTCTAACCATTTCTCCATAATGGCCACAACATCGTAGTCCCAAGTACCAATCCACGCTCCAAGTTCACCTACCTTATTCCAGATGCTTCTTGCATCTTCAACCCATCTTCCTGCCTGCCGGTCCTACAACCTTGATACCCTCCTCAGTTCCTCACTACTCTCAACACTGGCTTCTGGACTACAGCTCGTTTTCCCATCCCCCTGACAAATTAGTTTAAACCCCCCCAAAGAGCCATAGCAAATTTTCCTCCCAGGATATTGGTGCCCCTCTGGTTCAGGTGCAATCCGTCCTGTTTGTACAGGTCCCACCTTCCCCAGAATGTGCTCCAATTATCCACGTACCTAAAACCCTCCCTCCAACACCATCCCTGCAGCCACGTGTTTATCTGCACTCTCTTCCTGTTCCTCAATTCGCTAGCACGTGGCACCGGCAACAAACCAGGGATGACAACATGGTTTGCCCTGGCTCTCAGCTTCCACCCTAACTCCCTAAATTCCTGTTTTAAATTCCCGTCCCTACTCTTACCTATGTCGTTGGTACCGATGTGTACCACGACCTGTGACTGTTCCCCCTCCCCCTATAGGATTCTGAAAACACGGTCTGAGACGTCACGGACTCTGGCACCTGGGAGGCAACATACCACCCATGAGCCTCTATCGTTTGCACTGAACCGTCTATCTGTCCCTCAAACTATCGAGTCCCCAATAACTATTCCTCTCCTGCTCTCCCTCCTTCCCTTCTGAGCCACAGGGATGGACTCAGTGCTGGTAAGTCCCCCCCCCCCCCCCCCCCCACCAGTATCCAAAGCGGTATACTTGTTACGAAGGGGAACGACCACAGGGGATCCCTGTACTGACTGCGTCCTCCCAGCCCCTCTCACCGTCACCCATCTATCTTCATTCTTCGGAGTAACTACATCCCTGAAGCTTCTATCTATGACCACGTCTGCCTCCCGAATGATCCGAAGTTCATCCAGCTCCAGCTCCAGCTCCAGTTCCGTAACGTAGTTTCTGAGGAGCTGGAGATGGGTGCATTTGCCACAGGTGAAATCAGCAGGGACACTGACGGCGTCCCTCACCTCAAACATTCTGCAGGAGGAACAATGCACTACCTGTGGTGTTGGGTGTTCTAACACACAGAAGAGCCAACACAGTTGCATATGGTACAACACTTGTTTATTTAAACTTGCTATTTACAACTTGGTCTTTGCACTCTGCACGTGGGGGGCTCCCTGCTTGTGGTGTTTCAACAGCTCTTTCATGCTTCCTTCTCCCCAGACCTACTGACCTCCAGGTGTCGTGCTCGTGCTTTTTATGTGGTTGGTGTTCTTGTCTGTGATTGGTTGTGGTGTTGTGTACTCTGATTTGCCTGTTAGTGTGTCCATCATGATGTGTGTGTTTGAATATCATGACATCCCCCCTTTTTACAAAGATATGTGCCTACGTGGTAATAAATATGATCGTGACGTGAGTGCATCTAAGAGTGTGTGTGTGTCGTGTGCAGCATGTGTCTATGACGGAACTATGTACATGGGGCGATGTCGAGTGCGTCACATGAATCCAGTTGTACCATAACATAACAGAAATGCGAACGAGAGAAGAAGAAAAAAAATTTTGAACAGTTGTCCAGTCAGACGACATCTGGAACGATAAACAACAACAGGTTATCATGTAAAATTGTCCAACTTATTAAACATATGAACTGTATTATAAGTCCATTCTAATGGGTTTGCGACGAATTCGGGTTGACCGCCTTAAGGGTGGATCAAGAACCACCGGCTGCTGTGCAGGCATGGCCATGGGTGGCGATGGAAAGGGCGTGATGTGCGGCAGCTCCACAAAGTCATCCTCGGAAGCCTGTTGAGGATCTGGCGTGTTGTGTGGCTGTGAACGTGGAAGTCGGCGAAGGGCGCGCCGATTGCGGCGACGCACGGAACCATCCGGCATGCGAACCAGGAACGAGCGGGGAGCCACTTGTCGGAGGACTTCGGCCGGTGCTGACCAGCCACCATACGGTTGATGGACGCGTACTTTGTCTCCGGAGGACAGGGGGGGCAGGTCCGTCGCTCGTGTGTCGTACCGACCTTTCTGGCGATCACGCTGCAGTTGCATGTCCCGAAGAACCGCCTCATGGTCTGTTGTCGGTGCCAGGACGGAAGGTACCGTCGTCCTGAGGGAGCGACCCATTAGTAGCTGCGCTGGCGAGAGGCCCGTGGATAACGGGGCCGATCGATAGGCCAGCAAGGCAAGGTTAAAGTCCGATCCGGCATCAGCCGCCTTGCACAGGAGCCGCTTTGCGATGTGGACACCCTTTTCAGCCTTCCCGTTCGATTGTGGATGCAGAGGGCTGGATGTCACATGAGTGAAACCATATGCTGCGGCAAAGGACGACCATTCGCGGCTGGCAAAACAAGGTCCATTGTCTGACATGACAGTCCTTGGAATGCCATGGCGAGCAAACGTTTCCTTGCAGGCCCCAATGACTGCGGACGACGTCAGATCATGGAGAGGCATGACTTCCGGGTAGTTTGAGAAGTAGTCTATAATAACAATGTAATCTCTGCCGAGCGCGTGAAATAGGTCAACACCCACCTTCGCCCAGGGGGACGTCACCATCTCGTGTGGTAGAAGTGTTTCCGGAGGTTGCGCCGGCTGAAACCTCTGACAGGTTGTGCAGTTGAGCACCATGTTGGCTATGTCTTCATTAATACCCGGCCAATATACCGCCGCCCGGGCCCTTCGTCTGCATTTTTCGACACCCAAGTGGCCTTCGTGTAGTTGACGAAGAATCATCTGGCGCACACTGTGTGGAATGACGATCCTATGCGATTTCATAAGGACCCCGTCTATATTGGTGAGATCATCTCGCACATTGTAAAACTGGGGGCACTGCCCTTTTAGCCACCCTTCCGTCATGTGGCGCATCACTCGCTGCAGCAGAGGGTCAGTCGCCGTCTCTGCGCGTATGTGGGCCAGACAAGGATCATCAGCTGGCATATTTGCTGCTGTCAGAGTCACGTGTGCCTCAATTTGACGCACGAACCCCTCCGCATCTGGTGGTGTGCTCACTGCTCGGGAAAGAGTGTCCGCCACTATGAGTTCCTTCCCCGGAGTGTAGATCAGTTCAAAATCGTACCTCCTGAGTTTGAGTAAGATGCGCTGGAGGCGAGGAGTCATGTCGTTCAGGTCTTTGTTAATGATGTTGACCAGGGGGCGGTGGTCAGTTTCGACCGTGAATCGTGGCAGGCCATACACATAGTCGTGGAACTTGTCCAGTCCAGTTAACAAGCCCAGGCATTCTTTTTCGATTTGCGCGTAGCGCTGTTCGGTAGGGGTCATGGCTCGTGAGGCATACGCAACCGGGGCCCATGATGACGTGCTGTCTTTTTGCAGGAGTACCGCTCCAATACCAGATTGGCTGGCGTCTGTTGAGATCTTTGTAGGGCGAGTCGCGTCAAAGAAGGCCAGCACTGGTGCCGTGACCAGTTTGTGCTTGAGCTCCTCCCATTCCTGCTGATGCGACTGGTGCCAGTTGAATTCCGTCGATTTTTTTACGAGATGGCGCATGTTTGTTGTATGAGAAGCCAGGTTGGGAATGAACTTCCCAAGGAAGTTGACCATGCCCAGGAATCTTAAGACAGCCTTCTTGTCAGCCGGTCGTGGCATGGCTGTGATGGCGCTAACCTTGTCTGCATCGGGACGGACCCCGGACCTTGAGATGTGGTCCCCGAGGAATTTCAGCTCCGTCTGGCCGAAAGCACACTTCGCACGGTTGAGACGCAGGCCATTTTGCCGTATGCGGGTGAAGACACGTCGAAGACGATGCATGTGTTCCTGCGGAGTGGTGGACCAAATGATGATATCGTCCACATATACACGTACCCCTTCGATGCCTTCCATCATCTGCTCCATAATGCGGTGGAATACTTCAGATGCCGAAATGATGCCGAATGGCATCCGGTTGTAGCAGAATCTGCCAAAAGGGGTGTTGAATGTGCATAGTCTTCGGCTGGCCGGGTCCAGTTGGATCTGCCAGAATCCTTTGGACGCATCCAATTTAGTGAATATGTTGGCTCGCGCCATCTCGCTGGTGAGGTCTTCTCGTTTTGGGATGGGATAGTGTTCCCGCATGATGTTGTTGTTCAGATCTTTTGGATCTATACATATACGGAGCTCGCCAGAGGGCTTCTTTACACAGACCATGGAGCTGACCCATGGCGTGGGCTCCGTGACCTTGGATAGGACCCCTTGGTCCTGAAGAATCTGCAGTTGTGCCTTGAGGCGGTCTTTGAGAGGCGCAGGAACCCTGCGAGGTGCGTGAACGACAGGGATGGCGTCCGGTCTGAGTCGAATCTTGTACGTGTGTGGCAATGTCCCCATGCCTTCAAAAACCTCCTGGTTGTGAGCGAGGAGGGAATGGAGATTCGCGTGGAACTCAGCATCCGGGAAGTCGGATATCTCATCTGGAGAGAGAGACATGATGCGCTGTACCAGGTGAAGGACCTTACACGCTTGTGCGCCCAGTAACGAGTCCTTTGATGAGCCCACAACTTCGAAGGGGAGTGTGGCCGTGTACCTCTTGTGAGTCACCTGTAGCTGGCAAGATCCTACGGACGGGATAACGTTCCCGTTATAGTCAACCATCTTAAGCCGGGATGGTGTGATGAGTGGTTTGACCTTCATGGCCTGGACTGCAGAGTAAGCAATCAGGTTGGCGGATGCGCCGGTGTCCAGACGGAAGGCGACGCGCGATCGGTTGACCGTCAGGGTGGCACACCACTCATCGTCTGGATTGATGGCATTGACCTTGTTGACATCAATGACGGCAACTCTGAAGTCATCCTGGTCATCTGCATCACTTAACTGGAAGTCTTGATGCGTGGGCTGGACGGTCCTGACTCGTGTGCGAGGTTGTCGAGGATGCGCCGGATCCATGGGTTGAGCCGCACGACAGCGGGCTGCGTAGTGGCCTATCATGGCACATCTGTTGCACTGTTGGTATTTTGCAGGACATTGCCCTTTTAAGTGTAGACCTCCACACTTGCTGCACGTCATGACGTCACGGCGTTCGTTGCGCCACTGCGCATGCGCAGTGCGATCCTGCGGTGGGCGCGCCTGCGCAGTGCGTCCCTCGTTGTGGCCGTTATTCTTGGCGCGCACCTGCGCGGGAGACCGCGAAAAGCGCGGGAAGCGGCCGCTGTCGTCCGGGCCGTGGGGCGGGAAGAAATCGACGGCCTGGATGCGTTCAACGTCGTGGGCGGCCTGGCTTGCCGATTCGACGGCTGGGGACCCCCTCCGTGCCAACTCGGACGCCTGAAATCGGGCAAAACGGCAGGTCGCATTTTCATGGAGGACACAGGCTTCCACAGCAGACGCTAAGGTGAGGCTCTTTATTTTAAGAAGCTGCTGGCGTAGGCCACTGGAGGCAACGCCAAAAACAATCTGGTCCCTGATCATGGACTCTGTGGTGGTGCCGTAACCGCAGGACTGCGCTAGAATCCGGAGGTGCGTCAAAAAGGGTTGAAAAAGCTCCTCCTTACCTTGCAGGCGTTGCTGAAAGATGTATCTTTCGAAAGTTTCGTTTACTTCAGTTTGAAAGTGCTGGTCCATTTTGAGGATGACCGTGTCATATTTGGCCTGGTTTTCGCCTTCCTCGAACACCAGTGAATTAAAGACATCATTTGGGTGGGGGCCTGCGTAGAAGAGGAGCATTGCAATCTTCGAATCATCCGAGACATTCTGTTTTTCGGTGGCACGGATGTACAGGTCAAATCGCTGCCTGTAGAGCTTCCAGTTGGTGCCTAGGTTCCCCGTGACTTGCATCGGCTGCGGTTTGCCGGTGTGGTCCATGTCCAGAATGGCAGGTTGGTAGGCAGGTATCGATCCACTCCTGTACCATGTGGTGTTGGGTGTTCTAACACACAGAAGAGCCAACACAGTTGCATATGGTACAACACTTGTTTATTTAAACTTGCTATTTACAACTTGGTCTTTGCACTCTGCACGTGGGGGGCTCCCTGCTTGTGGTGTTTCAACAGCTCTTTCATGCTTCCTTCTCCCCAGACCTACTGACCTCCAGGTGTCGTGCTCGTGCTTTTTATGTGGTTGGTGTTCTTGTCTGTGATTGGTTGTGGTGTTGTGTACTCTGATTTGCCTGTTAGTGTGTCCATCATGATGTGTGTGTTTGAATATCATGACACTACCTTCCCTGCCATCCCTGCCAACCCCTCTACATAACTTGTGGTAAAAACACGAAAAAGAAAGAAAGAGCTTACCTGATATTCACTGACCCGCTTAGGTTAGAGAGTAGTGTCTTAGGTTTAGCAACCGCTCAACTGAAATACTGGTAAAAATAAAACACTTAACCAGCAACTACTGCCTCTCCCGGCTGTCTCTCCTCTCGCGCTGTTTTCACTCTCCCGACTGTCTCTCCTCTCGCGCTGTTTTCACTCTCCCGGCTGTCTCTCCTCTCGCGCTGTTTTCACTCTCCCGGCTGTCTCACCTCTCGCGCTGTTTTCAATGTCCCGGCTGTCTCTCCTCTTGCGCTGTTTTCACTCTCCCGGCTGTCTCTCCTCTCGCGCTGTTTTCACTCCACCGGTTGTCTCTCCTGTCGCGCTGTTTTCACTCTCCCGGCTGTCTCTCCTCCCGCGCTGTTTTCACTGTGCCGGCTGTCTCTCCTCTCGCGCTGTTTTCACTCTCCCGGCTGTCTCTCCTCTCGCGCTGTTTTCACTCCCCCGGCAGTCTCTCCTCTCGCGCTGTTTTCACTCTCCCGGCTGTCTCTCCTCTCGCGCTTTTTTCACTCTCCCGGCTGTCTCTCCTCTCGCGCTGTTTTCACTCTCCCGACTGTCTCTCCTCTCGCACTGTTTTCACTCCCCCGGCTGTCTCTCCTCTCGTGCTGTTTTCACTCTCCTGGCTGTCTCTCCTCTCGCGCTGTTTTCACTCTCCCGACTGTCTCTCCTCTCGCGCTGTTTTCACTCTCCCGACTGTCTCTCCTCTTGCGCTGTTTTCAAACACGGTGTCTCTCCTCTTGCGCTGTTTTCACTCTCCCGACTGTCTCTCCTCTTGCGCTGTTTTCACTCCGCCGGCTGTCTCTCCTCTCGTGCTTTTTTCACTCTCCCGGCTGTCTCTCCTCTCGTGCTGTTTTCAATGTCCCGACTGTCTCTCCTCTCGCGATGTTTTCACTCTCCCAGCTGTCTCTCCTCTCGCGCTGTTTTCACTCTCCCGGCTGTCGCTCCTCTCGCTCTGTATTCACTCTCCCGACTGTCTGTCCTCTCGCGCTTTTTTCACTCTCCCGGCTGTCTCTCCTCTCGCGCTGTTTTCACTCTCCCGACTGTCTCTCCTCTCGCACTGTTTTCACTCCCCCGGCTGTCTCTCCTCTCGCGCTGTTTTCACCCTCCCGACTGTCTCTCCTCTCGCGCTGTTTTCACTCTCCCGACTGTCTCTCCTCTTGCGCTGTTTTCAAACACGGTGTCTCTCCTCTTGCGCTGTTTTCACTCTCCCGGCTGTCTCTCCTCTCGTGCTGTTTTCAATGTCCCGGCTGTCTCTCCTCTCGCGCTGTTTTCACTCTCCCGGCTGTCTCTCCTCTCGTGCTGTTTTCAATGTCCCAGCTGTCTCTCCTCTTGCGCTGTTTTCAAACACGGCTGTCTCTCCTCTTGCGCTGTTTTCCCTCTCCCGACTGTCTCTCCTCTCGCGATGTTTTCACTCTCCCGACTGTCTCTCCTCTTGCGCTGTTTTCAAACACGGCTGTCTCTCCCCTTGCGCTGTTTTCCCTCTCCCGGCTGTCTCTCCTCTCGCGCTGTTTTCACTCTCCCGACTGTCTCTCCTCTCGCGCTGTTTTCACTCTCCCGGCTGTCTCTCCTCTTGCGCTGTTTTCACTCTCCCGGCTGTCTCACCTCTCGCGCTGTTTTCAATGTCCCGGCTGTCTCTCCTCTTGCGCTGTTTTCACTCTCCCGGCTGTCTCTCCTCTCGCGCTGTTTTCACTCTCCCAGCTGTCTCACCTCTCGCGCTGTTTTCAATGTCCCGGCTGTCTCTCCTCTTGCGCTGTTTTCACTCTCCCGGCTGTCTCTCCTCTCGCGCTGTTTTCACTCCACCGATTGTCTCTCCTGTCGCGCTGTTTTCACTCTCCCGGCTGTCTCTCCTCCCGCGCTGTTTTCACTGTGCCGGCTGTCTCTCCTCTCGCGCTGTTTTCACTCTCCCGGCTGTCTCTCCTCTCGCGCTGTTTTCACTCCCCCGGCAGTCTCTCCTCTCGCGCTGTTTTCACTCTCCCGGCTGTCTCTCCTCTCGCGCTTTTTTCACTCTCCCGGCTGTCTCTCCTCTCGCGCTGTTTTCACTCTCCCGACTGTCTCTCCTCTCGCACTGTTTTCACTCCCCCGGCTGTCTCTCCTCTCGTGCTGTTTTCACTCTCCTGGCTGTCTCTCCTCTCGCGCTGTTTTCACTCTCCCGACTGTCTCTCCTCTCGCGCTGTTTTCACTCTCCCGACTGTCTCTCCTCTTGCGCTGTTTTCAAACACGGTGTCTCTCCTCTTGCGCTGTTTTCACTCTCCCGACTGTCTCTCCTCTTGCGCTGTTTTCACTCCGCCGGCTGTCTCTCCTCTCGTGCTTTTTTCACTCTCCCGGCTGTCTCTCCTCTCGTGCTGTTTTGAATGTCCCGACTGTCTCTCCTCTCGCGATGTTTTCACTCTCCCAGCTGTCTCTCCTCTCGCGCTGTTTTCACTCTCCCGGCTGTCGCTCCTCTCGCTCTGTATTCACTCTCCCGACTGTCTCTCCTCTCGCGCTTTTTTCACTCTCCCGGCTGTCTCTCCTCTCGCGCTGTTTTCACTCTCCCGACTGTCTCTCCTCTCGCACTGTTTTCACTCCCCCGGCTGTCTCTCCTCTCGCGCTGTTTTCACCCTCCCGACTGTCTCTCCTCTCGCGCTGTTTTCACTCTCCCGACTGTCTCTCCTCTTGCGCTGTTTTCAAACACGGTGTCTCTTCTCTTGCGCTGTTTTCACTCTCCCGACTGTCTCTCCTCTTGCGCTGTTTTCCCTCTCCCGACTGTCTCTCCTCTCGCGCTTTTTTCACTCTCCCGGCTGTCTCTCCTCTCGCGCTGTTTTCACTCTCCCGACTGTCTCTCCTCTCGCACTGTTTTCACTCCCCCGGCTGTCTCTCCTCTCGCGCTGTTTTCACCCTCCCGACTGTCTCTCCTCTCGCGCTGTTTTCACTCTCCCGACTGTCTCTCCTCTTGCGCTGTTTTCAAACACGGTGTCTCTCCTCTTGCGCTGTTTTCACTCTCCCGACTATCTCTCCTCTTGCGCTGTTTTCACTCCGCCGGCTGTCTCTCCTCTCGTGCTTTTTTCACTCTCCCGGCTGTCTCTCCTCTCGTGCTGTTTTCAATGTCCCGGCTGTCTCTCCTCTTGCGCTGTTTTCAAACACGGCTGTCTCTCCTCTTGCGCTGTTTTCCCTCTCCCGACTGTCTCTCCTCTCGCGATGTTTTCACTCTCCCGACTGTCTCTCCTCTTGCGCTGTTTTCAAACACGGCTGTCTCTCCCCTTGCGCTGTTTTCCCTCTCCCGGCTGTCTCTCCTCTCGCGCTGTTTTCACTCTCCCGACTGTCTCTCCTCTCGCGCTGTTTTCACTCTCCCGGCTGTCTCTCCTCTCGCGCTGTTTTCACTCTCCCGGCTGTCTCACCTCTCGCGCTGTTTTCAATGTCCCGGCTGTCTCTCCTCTTGCGCTGTTTTCACTCTCCCGGCTGTCTCTCCTCTCGCGCTGTTTTCACTCCACCGATTGTCTCTCCTGTCGCGCTGTTTTCACTCTCCCGGCTGTCTCTCCTCCCGCGCTGTTTTCACTGTGCCGGCTGTCTCTCCTCTCGCGCTGTTTTCACTCTCCCGGCTGTCTCTCCTCTCGCGCTGTTTTCACTCCCCCGGCAGTCTCTCCTCTCGCGCTGTTTTCACTCTCCCGGCTGTCTCTCCTCTCGCGCTTTTTTCACTCTCCCGGCTGTCTCTCCTCTCGCGCTGTTTTCACTCTCCCGACTGTCTCTCCTCTCGCACTGTTTTCACTCCCCCGGCTGTCTCTCCTCTCGTGCTGTTTTCACTCTCCTGGCTGTCTCTCCTCTCGCGCTGTTTTCACTCTCCCGACTGTCTCTCCTCTCGCGCTGTTTTCACTCTCCCGACTGTCTCTCCTCTTGCGCTGTTTTCAAACACGGTGTCTCTCCTCTTGCGCTGTTTTCACTCTCCCGACTGTCTCTCCTCTTGCGCTGTTTTCACTCCGCCGGCTGTCTCTCCTCTCGTGCTTTTTTCACTCTCCCGGCTGTCTCTCCTCTCGTGCTGTTTTGAATGTCCCGACTGTCTCTCCTCTCGCGATGTTTTCACTCTCCCAGCTGTCTCTCCTCTCGCGCTGTTTTCACTCTCCCGGCTGTCGCTCCTCTCGCTCTGTATTCACTCTCCCGACTGTCTCTCCTCTCGCGCTTTTTTCACTCTCCCGGCTGTCTCTCCTCTCGCGCTGTTTTCACTCTCCCGACTGTCTCTCCTCTCGCACTGTTTTCACTCCCCCGGCTGTCTCTCCTCTCGCGCTGTTTTCACCCTCCCGACTGTCTCTCCTCTCGCGCTGTTTTCACTCTCCCGACTGTCTCTCCTCTTGCGCTGTTTTCAAACACGGTGTCTCTCCTCTTGCGCTGTTTTCACTCTCCCGACTGTCTCTCCTCTTGCGCTGTTTTCACTCCGCCGGCTGTCTCTCCTCTCGTGCTTTTTTCACTCTCCCGGCTGTCTCTCCTCTCGTGCTGTTTTCAATGTCCCGGCTGTCTCTCCTCTCGCGCTGTTTTCACTCTCCCGGCTGTCTCTCCTCTCGTGCTGTTTTCAATGTCCCGGCTGTCTCTCCTCTTGCGCTGTTTTCAAACACGGCTGTCTCTCCTCTTGCGCTGTTTTCCCTCTCCCGACTGTCTCTCCTCTCGCGATGTTTTCACTCTCCCGGCTGTCTCTCCTCTCGCGCTGTTTTCACTCTCCCGGCTGTCTCTCCTCTCGCGCTGTTTTCACTCTCCCGGCTGTCGCTCCTCTCGCTCTGTTTTCAATGACCCGGCTGTATCTCCTCTCGCGCTGTTTTAACTCTCCCGGCTGTCGCTCCTCTCGCTCTGTTTTCAATGACCCGGCTGTATCTCCTCTCGCGCTGTTTTCAATGACCCGGCTATCTCTCCTCTCGCGCTGTTTTCACTCTCCCGGCTGTCTCTCCTCTCGCGCTGTTTTCAATGACCCGGCTGTCTCTCCTCCCGCGCTGTTTTCACTCTCCCATCAGTCTCTCCTCTCGCGCTGTTTTCAATGACCCGGCTGTATCTCCTCCCGCGCTGTTTTCACTTGCCCATCTGTCTCTCCTCTCGCGCTGTTTTCAATGACCCGGCTGTATCTCCCCTCGCGCTGTTTTCAATGACCCGGCTGTCTCTCCTCTCGCGCTGTTTTCACTCCCCCGGCTGTCTCTCCTCTTGCGCTGTTTTCACTCCCTCGGCTGTCTCTCCTCTCGCGCTGTTTTCACTCTCCCGGCTGTCTCTCCTTCCGCGCTGTTTTCACTCTCCCATCTGTCTCTCCTCTCGTGCTGTTTTCACTCTCCCGACTGTCTCTCCTCTCGCGCTGTTTTCACTCTCCCGGCTGTCTCTCCTCTCGTGCTGTTTTCACTCTCCCGACTGCCTCTCCTCTCGCGCTGTTTACACTCTCCCGGCTGTCTCTCCTCTCGCGCTGTTTTCACTCTCCCGGCTGTCTCTCCTCTTGTGCTGTTTTCAATGTCCCAGCTGTCTCTCCTCTCGCGCGGTTTTCACTCTCCCGGCTGTGTCTCCTCTCGCGCTGTTTTCACTCTCCCGACTGTCTCTCCTCTCGCGCTGTTTTCACTCTCCCGATTGTCTCTCCTCTCGCGCTGTTTTCACTCTCCCGGCTGTCTCTCCTCTCGTGCTGTTTTCAATGGCCCAGCTGTCTCTCCTCTTGCGCGGTTTTCACTCTGCCGACTGTCTCTCCTCTCGCACTGTTTTCACTCCCCCAGCTGTCTCTCCTCTCGTGCTGTTTTCACTCTCCCGGCTGTCTTTCCTCTCGCGCTGTTTTCACTCTCCCGGCTGTCTCACCTCTCGCGCTGTTTTCAATGTCCCGGCTGTCTCTCCTCTCGCGCTGTTTTCACTCTCCCGACTGTCTCTCCTCTCGCACTGTTTTCACTCCCCCAGCTGTCTCTCCTCTCGCGCTGTTTTCACTCTCCCGACTGTCTCTCCTCTTGCGCTGTTTTCACTCCCCCGGCTGTCTCTCCTCTTGCGCTGTTTTCACTCCCCCGGCTGTCTCTACTCTCGTGCTGTTTTCACTCTCCCGACTGTCTCTCCTCTCGTGCTGTTTTCAATGTCCCGGCTGTCTCTCCTCTCGAGCATGTTTTCACTCTCCCGGCTGTCTCTCCTCTCGTGCTGTTTTCAATGTCCCAGCTGTCTCTCCTCTTGCGCTGTTTTCAAACACGGCTGTCTCTCCTCTTGCGCTGTTTTCAAACACGGCTGTCTCTCCTCTTGCGCTGTTTTCCCTCTCCCGACTGTCTCTCCTCTCGCGATGTTTTCACTCTCCCGGCTGTCTCTCCTCTCGCGCTGGTTTCACTCTCCCGGCTGTCGCTCCTCTCGCTCTGTTTTCAATGACCCGGCTGTATCTCCTCTCGCGCTGTTTTCAATGACCTGGCTGTCTCTCCTCTCGCGCTGTTTTCATCTCCCGGCTGTCTCTCCTCTCGCGCTGTTTTCACTCTCCCGGCTTTCTCTCCTCTCGCGCTGTTTTCAATGTCCCGGCTGTCTCTCCTCTCGCGCTGTTTTCAATGACCCGGCTGTCTCTCCTCTGGCGCTGTTTTCACTCTCCCGGCTGTCTCTCCTCTCGCGCTGTTTTCAATGACCCGGCTGTCTCTCCTCCGGCGCTGTTTTCACTCTCCCATCTGTCTCTCCTCTCGCGCTGTTTTCAATGACCCGGCTGTCTCTCCTCTCGCGCTGTTTTCAATGACCCGGCTGTCTCTCCTCTCGCGCTGTTTTCACTCTCCCGGCTGTCTCTCCTCTCGCGCTGTTTTCACTCTCCCGGCTGTCTCTCCTCTCGCGCTGTTTTCACTCTCCCGACTGTCTCTCCTCTCGCGCTGTTTTCACTCTCCCGGCTGCCTCTCCTCTCGTGCTGTTTTCACTCTCCCGGCTGTCTCTCCTCTCGCGCTGTTTTCACTCTCCCGACTGTCTCTCCTCTCGCGCTGTTTTCACTCTCCCGCCTGTCTCTCCTCTTGCGCTGTTTTCAAACACGGTGTCTCTCCTCTTGCGCTGTTTTCACTCTCCCGACTGTCTCTCCTCTTGCGCTGTTTTCACTCCGCCGGCTGTCTCTCCTCTCGTGCTGTTTTCACTCTCCCGGCTGTCTCTCCTCTCGTGCTGTTTTCAATCTCCCGGCTGTCTCTCCTCTCGCACTGTTTTCACTCCCCCGGCTGTCTCTCTCTCGTGCTGTTTTCACTCTCCCGGCTGTCTCTCCTCTCGCGCTGTTTTCACTCTGCCGACTGTCTCTCCTCTCGCGCTGTTTTCACTCTCCCGCCTGTCTCTCCTCTTGCGCTGTTTTCAAACACGGTGCCTCTCCTCTTGCGCTGTTTTCACTCTCCCGACTGTCTCTCCTCTTGCGCTGTTTTCACTCCGCCGGCTGTCTCTCCTCTCGTGCTGTTTTCAATGTCCCGGCTGTCTCTAATCTCGCGCTGTTTTCACTCTCCCGGCTGTCTCTCCTCTCGCGCTGTTTTCACCCTCCTGGCTGTCTCTCCTCTCGCTCTGTTTTCAATGTCCCGGCTGTCTCTCCTCTCGCGCTGTTTTCACTCTCCCGGCTGTCTCTCCTCTCGTGCTGTTTTCAATGTCCCGGCTGTCTCTCCTCTTGCGCTGTTTTCAAACACGGCTGTCTCTCCTCTTGCGCTGTTTTCAAACACGGCTGTCTCTCCTCTTGCGCTGTTTTCCCTCTCCCGACTGTCTCTCCTCTCGCGATGTTTTCACTCTCCCGGCTGTCTCTCCTCTCGCGCTGGTTTCACTCTCCCGGCTGTCGCTCCTCTCGCTCTGTTTTCAATGACCCGGCTGTATCTCCTCTCGCGCTGTTTTCAATGACCTGGCTGTCTCTCCTCTCGCGCTGTTTTCATCTCCCGGCTGTCTCTCCTCTCGCGCTGTTTTCACTCTCCCGGCTTTCTCTCCTCTCGCGCTGTTTTCAATGTCCCGGCTGTCTCTCCTCTCGCGCTGTTTTCAATGACCCGGCTGTCTCTCCTCTGGCGCTGTTTTCACTCTCCCGGCTGTCTCTCCTCTCGCGCTGTTTTCAATGACCCGGCTGTCTCTCCTCCGGCGCTGTTTTCACTCTCCCATCTGTCTCTCCTCTCGCGCTGTTTTCAATGACCCGGCTGTCTCTCCTCTCGCGCTGTTTTCAATGACCCGGCTGTCTCTCCTCTCGCGCTGTTTTCACTCTCCCGGCTGTCTCTCCTCTCGCGCTGTTTTCACTCTCCCGGCTGTCTCTCCTCTCGCGCTGTTTTCACTCTCCCGACTGTCTCTCCTCTCGCGCTGTTTTCACTCTCCCGGCTGTCTCTCCTCTCGTGCTGTTTTCACTCTCCCGGCTGTCTCTCCTCTCGCGCTGTTTTCACTCTCCCGACTGTCTCTCCTCTCGCGCTGTTTTCACTCTCCCGCCTGTCTCTCCTCTTGCGCTGTTTTCAAACACGGTGTCTCTCCTCTTGCGCTGTTTTCACTCTCCCGACTGTCTCTCCTCTTGCGCTGTTTTCACTCCGCCGGCTGTCTCTCCTCTCGTGCTGTTTTCACTCTCCCGGCTGTCTCTCCTCTCGTGCTGTTTTCAATCTCCCGGCTGTCTCTCCTCTCGCACTGTTTTCACTCCCCCGGCTGTCTCTCTCTCGTGCTGTTTTCACTCTCCCAGCTGTCTCTCCTCTCGCGCTGTTTTCACTCTCCCGACTGTCTCTCCTCTCGCGCTGTTTTCACTCTCCCGCCTGTCTCTCCTCTTGCGCTGTTTTCAAACACGGTGCCTCTCCTCTTGCGCTGTTTTCACTCTCCCGACTGTCTCTCCTCTTGCGCTGTTTTCACTCCGCCGGCTGTCTCTCCTCTCGTGCTGTTTTCAATGTCCCGGCTGTCTCTAATCTCGCGCTGTTTTCACTCTCCCGGCTGTCTCTCCTCTCGCGCTGTTTTCACCCTCCTGGCTGTCTCTCCTTTCGCTCTGTTTTCAATGTCCCGGCTGTCTCTCCTCTCGCGCTGTTTTCACTCTCCCGGCTGTCTCTCCTCTCGTGCTGTTTTCAATGTCCCGGCTGTCTCTCCTCTTGCGCTGTTTTCAAACACGGCTGTCTCTCCTCTTGCGCTGTTTTCACTCCCCCGGCTGTCTCTCCTCTCGTGCTGTTTTCACTCTCCCGACTGTCTCTCCTCTCGCGCTGTTTACACTCTCCCGGCTGTCTCTCCTCTCGCGCTGTTTTCAATGTCCCGGCTGTCTCTCCTCTCGTGCTGTTTTCACTCTCCCGGCTGTCTCTCCTCTCGTGCCGTTTTCACTCTCCCGGCTGTCTCTCCTCTTGCGCTGTTTTCAAACACAGCTGTCTCTCCTCTTGCGCTGTTTTCCCTCTCCCGACTGTCTCTCCTCTCGCGATGTTTTCACTCTCCCATCAGTCTCTCCTCTCGCGCTGTTTTCAATGAGCCGGCTGTATCTCCTCCCGCGCTGTTTTCACTTGCCCATCTGTCTCTCCTCTCGCGCTGTTTTCAATGACCCGGCTGTATCTCCCCTCGCGCTGTTTAAAATGACCCGGCTGTCTCTCCTCTCGCGCTGTTTTCAATGACCCGGCTGTCTCTCCTCTCGCGCTGTTTTCACTCCCCCGGCTGTCTCTCCTCTTGCGCTGTTTTCACTCCCTCGGCTGTCTCTCCTCTCGCGCTGTTTTCACTCTCCCGGCTGTCTCTCCTTCCGCGTTGTTTTCACTCTCCCATCTGTCTCTCCTCTCGTGCTGTTTTCACTCTCCCGACTGTCTCTCCTCTCGCGCTGTTTTCACTCTCCCGGCTGTCTCTCCTCTCGTGCTGTTTTCACTCTCCCGACTGCCTCTCCTCTCGCGCTGTTTACACTCTCCCGGCTGTCTCTCCTCTCGCGCTGTTTTCACTCTCCCGGCTGTCTCTCCTCTCGTGCTGTTTTCAATGTCCCGGCTGTCTCTCCTCTCGCGCTGTTTTCACTCTCCCGGCTGTCTCTCCTCTCGTGCTGTTTTCAATGTCCCAGCTGTCTCTCCTCTCGCGCGGTTTTCACTCTCCCGGCTGTGTCACCTCTCGCGCTGTTTTCACTCTCCCGACGGTCTCTCCTCTCGCGCTGTTTTCACTCTCCCGACTGTCTCTCCTCTCGCGCTGTTTTCACTCTCCCGGCTGTCTCTCCTCTCGTGCTGTTTTCAATGGCCCAGCTGTCTCTCCTCTCGCGCGGTTTTCACTCTCCCGGCTGTGTCTCCTCTCGCGCTGTTTTCACTCTCCCGGCTGTGTCTCCTCTCTCACTGGTTTCAATGTCCCGGCTGTCTCTCCTCTCGCGCTGTTTTCACTCTCCCGACTGTCTCTCCTCTCGCACTGTTTTCACTCCCCCAGCTGTCTCTCCTCTCGTGCTGTTTTCACTCTCCCGGCTGTCTCTCCTCTCGCGCTGTTTTCACTCTCCCGGCTGTCTCACCTCTCGCGCTGTTTTCAATGTCCCGGCTGTCTCTCCTCTCGCGCTGTTTTCACTCTCCCGACTGTCTCTCCTCTCGCGCTGTTTTCACTCTCCCGACTGTCTCTCCTCTTGCGCTGTTTTCACTTCCCCGGCTGTCTCTCCTCTTGCGCTGTTTTCACTCCCCCGGCTGTCTCTCCTCTCGTGCTGTTTTCACTCTCCCGACTGTCTCTCGTCTCGTGCTGTTTTCAATGTCCCGGCTGTCTCTCCTCTCGAGCATGTTTTCACTCTCCCGGCTGTCTCTCCTCTCGTGCTGTTTTCAATGTCCCAGCTGTCTCTCCTCTTGCGCTGTTTTCAAACACGGCTGTCTCTCCTCTTGCGCTGTTTTCAAACACGGCTGTCTCTCCTCTTGCGCTGTTTTCCCTCTCCCGACTGTCTCTCCTCTCGCGATGTTTTCACTCTCCCGGCTGTCTCTCCTCTCGCGCTGGTTTCACTCTCCCGGCTGTCGCTCCTCTCGCTCTGTTTTCAATGACCCGGCTGTATCTCCTCTCGCGCTGTTTTCAATGACCCGGCTGTCTCTCCTCTCGCGCTGTTTTCATCTCCCGGCTGTCTCTCCTCTCGCGCTGTTTTCACTCTCCCGGCTGTCTCTCCTCTCGCGCTGTTTTCAATGTCCCGGCTGTCTCTCCTCTCGCGCTGTTTTCAATGACCCGGCTGTCTCTCCTCTGGCGCTGTTTTCACTCTCCCGGCTGTCTCTCCTCTCGCGCTGTTTTCAATGACCCGGCTGTCTCTCCTCCGGCGCTGTTTTCACTCTCCCATCTGTCTCTCCTCTCGCGCTGTTTTCAATGACCCGGCTGTCTCTCCTCTCGCGCTGTTTTCAATGACCCGGCTGTCTCTCCTCTCGCGCTGTTTTCACTCTCCCGGCTGTCTCTCCTCTCGCGCTGTTTTCACTCTCCCGGCTGTCTCTCCTCTCGCGCTGTTTTCACTCTCCCGACTGTCTCTCCTCTCGCGCTGTTTTCACTCTCCCGGCTGTCTCTCCTCTCGTGCTGTTTTCACTCTCCCGGCTGTCTCTCCTCTCGCGCTGTTTTCACTCTCCCGACTGTCTCTCCTCTCGCGCTGTTTTCACTCTCCCGCCTGTCTCTCCTCTTGCGCTGTTTTCAAACACGGTGTCTCTCCTCTTGCGCTGTTTTCACTCTCCCGACTGTCTCTCCTCTTGCGCTGTTTTCACTCCGCCGGCTGTCTCTCCTCTCGTGCTGTTTTCACTCTCCCGGCTGTCTCTCCTCTCGTGCTGTTTTCAATCTCCCGGCTGTCTCTCCTCTCGCACTGTTTTCACTCCCCCGGCTGTCTCTCTCTCGTGCTGTTTTCACTCTCCCGGCTGTCTCTCCTCTCGCGCTGTTTTCACTCTCCCGACTGTCTCTCCTCTCGCGCTGTTTTCACTCTCCCGCCTGTCTCTCCTCTTGCGCTGTTTTCAAACACGGTGCCTCTCCTCTTGCGCTGTTTTCACTCTCCCGACTGTCTCTCCTCTTGCGCTGTTTTCACTCCGCCGGCTGTCTCTCCTCTCGTGCTGTTTTCAATGTCCCGGCTGTCTCTCCTCTCGCGCTGTTTTCACTCTCCCGGCTGTCTCTCCTCTCGTGCTGTTTTCAATGTCCCGGCTGTCTCTCCTCTTGCGCTGTTTTCACTCTCCTGGCTGTCTCTTCTCTCGCTCTGTTTTCAATGTCCCGGCTGTCTCTCCTCTCGCGCTGTTTTCACTCTCCCGGCTGTCTCTCCTCTCGTGCTGTTTTCAATGTCCCGGCTGTCTCTCCTCTTGCGCTGTTTTCAAACACGGCTGTCTCTCCTCTTGCGCTGTTTTCACTCCCCCGGCTGTCTCTCCTCTCGTGCTGTTTTCACTCTCCCGGCTGTCTCTCCTCTCGTGCTGTTTTCACTCTCCCGGCTGTCTCTCCTCTCGTGCCGTTTTCACTCTCCCGGCTGTCTCTCCTCTTGCGCTGTTTTCAAACACGGCTGTCTCTCCTCTTGCGCTGTTTTCCCTCTCCCGACTGTCTCTCCTCTCGCGATGTTTTCACTCTCCCGACTGTCTCTCCTCTCGCGATGTTTTCACTCTCCCGTCTGTCGCTCCTCTCGCTCTGTTTTCAATGACCCGGCTGTATCTCCGCTCGCGCTGTTTTCAATGACCGTATGTCTCTCCTCTCGCGCTGTTTTCACTCCCCCGGCTGTCTCTCCTCTCGTGCTGTTTTCACTCTCCCGGCTGTCTCTCCTCTCGTGCTGTTTTCACTCTCCCGGCTGTCTCTCCTCTCGTGCCGTTTTCACTCTCCCGGCTGTCTCTCCTCTTGCGCTGTTTTTAAACACGGCTGTCTCTCCTCTTGCGCTGTTTTCCCTCTCCCGACTGTCTCTCCTCTCGCGATGTTTTCACTCTCCCGACTGTCTCTCCTCTCGCGCTGTTTTCACTCTCCCGTCTGTCGCTCCTCTCGCTCTGTTTTCAATGACCCGGCTGTATCTCCGCTCGCGCTGTTTTCAATGACCGTATGTCTCTCCTCTCGCGCTGTTTTCACTCTCCCGACTGTCTCTTCTCTCGCACTGTTTTCACTCCCCCGGCTGTCTCTCCTCTCGTGCTGTTTTCACTCTCCCGGCTGTCTCTCCTCTCGCGCTGTTTTCACTCTCCCGGCTGTCTCACCTCTCGCGCTGTTTTCAATGTCCCGGCTGTCTCTCCTCTCGTGCTGTTTTCACTCTCCCGACTGTCTCTCCTCTCGCGCTGTTTTCACTCTCCCGACTGTCTCTCCTCTTGCGCTGTTTTCAAACACGGCTGTCTCTCCTCTTGCGCTGTTTTCACTCTCCCGACTGTCTCTCCTCTTGCGCTGTTTTCACTCCCCCGGCTGTCTCTCCTCTCGTGCTGTTTTCACTCTCCCGGCTGTCTCTCCTCTCGTGCTGTTTTCAATGTCCCAGCTGTCTCTCCTCTCGCGCTGTTTTCACTCTCCCGGCTGTCTCTCCTCTCGCGCTGTTTTCAATGTCCCGGCTGTCTCTCCTCTCGTGCTGTTTTCACTCTCCCGGCTGTCTCTCCTCTCGTGCTGTTTTCAATGTCCCGGCTGTCTCTCCTCTCGCACTGTTTTCACTCTCCCGGCTGTCTCTCCTCTCGCACTGTTTTCACTCTCCCGACTGTCTCTCCTCTTGCGCTGTTTTCAAACACGGCTGTCTCTCCCCTTGCGCTGTTTTCCCTCTCCCGACTGTCTCTCCTCTCGCGATGTTTTCACTCTCCCGACTGTCTCTCCTCTCGCGCTGTTTTCACTCTCCCGGCTGTCGCTCCTCTCGCTCTGTTTTCAATGACCCGGCTGTATCTCCTCTCGCGCTGTTTTCAATGACCCGGCTGTCTCTCCTCTCGCGCTGTTTTCACTCTCCCGGCTGTCTCTCCTCTCGCGCTGTTTTCACTCTCCCGGCTGTCGCTCCTCTCGCTCTGTTTTCAATGACCCGGCTGTCTCTCCTCTCGCGCTGTTTTCAATGTCCCGGCTGTCTCTCCTCTCGCGCTGTTTTCACTCTCCCGGCTGTCTCTCCTCTCGCGCTGTTTTCAATGACCCGGCTGTCTCTCCTCTCGCGCTGTTTTCAATGTCCCGGCTGTCTCTCCTCTCGCGCTGTTTTCACTCTCCCGGCTGTCTCTCCTCTCGCGCTGTTTTCACTCTCCCAGCTGTCTCTCCTCTCGCACTGTTTTCACTCCCCCGGCTGTCTCTCCTCTCGTGCTGTTTTCACTCTCCCGGCTGTCTCTCCTCTCGCGCTGTTTTCACTCTCCCGACTGTCTCTCCTCTCGCGCTGTTTTCACTCCCCCGCCTGTCTCTCCTCTTGCACTGTTTTCAAACACGGTGTCTCTCCTCTTGCGCTGTTTTCACTCTCCCGACTGTCTCTCCTCTTGCGCTGTTTTCACTCCGCCGGCTGTCTCTCCTCTCGTGCTGTTTTTACTCTCCCGGCTGTCTCTCCTCTCGTGCTGTTTTCAATGTCCCGGCTGTCTCTCCTCTCGCGCTGTTTTCACTCTCCCGGCTGTCTCTCCTCTCGTGCTGTTTTCAATGTCCCGGCTGTCTCTCCTCTTGCGCTGTTTTCAAACACGGCTGTCTCTCCTCTTGCGCTGTTTTCCCTCTCCCGACTGTCTCTCCTCTCGCGCTGTTTTCACTCTCCCGACTGTCTCTCCTCTCGCGCTGTTTTCACTCTCCCGTCTGTCGCTCCTCTCGCTCTGTTTTCAATGACCCGGCTGTATCTCCGCTCGCGCTGTTTTCAATGACCGTATGTCTCTCCTCTCGCGCTGTTTTCACTCTCCCGACTGTCTCTTCTCTCGCACTGTTTTCACTCCCCCGGCTGTCTCTCCTCTCGTGCTGTTTTCACTCTCCCGGCTGTCTCTCCTCTCGCGCTGTTTTCACTCTCCCGGCTGTCTCACCTCTCGCGCTGTTTTCAATGTCCCGGCTGTCTCTCCTCTCGTGCTGTTTTCACTCTCCCGACTGTCTCTCCTCTCGCACTGTTTTCACTCTCCCGACTGTCTCTCCTCTTGCGCTGTTTTCAAACACGGCTGTCTCTCCTCTTGCGCTGTTTTCACTCTCCCGACTGTCTCTCCTCTTGCGCTGTTTTCACTCCCCCGGCTGTCTCTCCTCTCGTGCTGTTTTCACTCTCCCGGCTGTCTCTCCTCTCGTGCTGTTTTCAATGTCCCAGCTGTCTCTCCTCTCGCGCTGTTTTCACTCTCCCGGCTGTCTCTCCTCTCGCGCTGTTTTCAATGTCCCGGCTGTCTCTCCTCTCGTGCTGTTTTCACTCTCCCGGCTGTCTCTCCTCTCGTGCTGTTTTCAATGTCCCGGCTGTCTCTCCTCTCGCACTGTTTTCACTCTCCCGGCTGTCTCTCCTCTCGCACTGTTTTCACTCTCCCGACTGTCTCTCCTCTTGCGCTGTTTTCAAACACGGCTGTCTCTCCCCTTGCGCTGTTTTCCCTCTCCCGACTGTCTCTCCTCTCGCGATGTTTTCACTCTCCCGACTGTCTCTCCTCTCGCGCTGTTTTCACTCTCCCGGCTGTCGCTCCTCTCGCTCTGTTTTCAATGACCCGGCTGTATCTCCTCTCGCGCTGTTTTCAATGACCCGGCTGTCTCTCCTCTCGCGCTGTTTTCACTCTCCCGGCTGTCTCTCCTCTCGCGCTGTTTTCACTCTCCCGGCTGTCGCTCCTCTCGCTCTGTTTTCAATGACCCGGCTGTCTCTCCTCTCGCGCTGTTTTCAATGTCCCGGCTGTCTCTCCTCTCGCGCTGTTTTCACTCTCCCGGCTGTCTCTCCTCTCGCGCTGTTTTCAATGACCCGGCTGTCTCTCCTCTCGCGCTGTTTTCAATGTCCCGGCTGTCTCTCCTCTCGCGCTGTTTTCACTCTCCCGGCTGTCTCTCCTCTCGCGCTGTTTTCACTCTCCCGGCTGTCTCTCCTCTCGCACTGTTTTCACTCCCCCGGCTGTCTCTCCTCTCGTGCTGTTTTCACTCTCCCGGCTGTCTCTCCTCTCGCGCTGTTTTCACTCTCCCGACTGTCTCTCCTCTCGCGCTGTTTTCACTCCCCCGCCTGTCTCTCCTCTTGCACTGTTTTCAAACACGGTGTCTCTCCTCTTGCGCTGTTTTCACTCTCCCGACTGTCTCTCCTCTTGCGCTGTTTTCACTCCGCCGGCTGTCTCTCCTCTCGTGCTGTTTTTACTCTCCCGGCTGTCTCTCCTCTCGTGCTGTTTTCAATGTCCCGGCTGTCTCTCCTCTCGCGCTGTTTTCACTCTCCCGGCTGTCTCTCCTCTCGTGCTGTTTTCAATGTCCCGGCTGTCTCTCCTCTTGCGCTGTTTTCAAACACGGCTGTCTCTCCTCTTGCGCTGTTTTCACTCTCCCGACTGTCTCTCCTCTTGCGCTGTTTTCACTCCCCCGGCTGTCTCTCCTCTCGTGCTGTTTTCACTCTCCCGGCTGTCTCTCCTCTCGTGCTGTTTTCAATGTCCCAGCTGTCTCTCCTCTCGCGCTGTTTTCACTCTCCCGGCTGTCTCTCCTCTCGCGCTGTTTTCAATGTCCCGGCTGTCTCTCCTCTCGTGCTGTTTTCACTCTCCCGGCTGTCTCTCCTCTCGTGCTGTTTTCAATGTCCCGGCTGTCTCTCCTCTCGCACTGTTTTCACTCTCCCGGCTGTCTCTCCTCTCGCACTGTTTTCACTCTCCCGACTGTCTCTCCTCTTGCGCTGTTTTCAAACACGGCTGTCTCTCCCCTTGCGCTGTTTTCCCTCTCCCGACTGTCTCTCCTCTCGCGATGTTTTCACTCTCCCGACTGTCTCTCCTCTCGCGCTGTTTTCACTCTCCCGGCTGTCGCTCCTCTCGCTCTGTTTTCAATGACCCGGCTGTATCTCCTCTCGCGCTGTTTTCAATGACCCGGCTGTCTCTCCTCTCGCGCTGTTTTCACTCTCCCGGCTGTCTCTCCTCTCGCGCTGTTTTCACTCTCCCGGCTGTCGCTCCTCTCGCTCTGTTTTCAATGACCCGGCTGTCTCTCCTCTCGCGCTGTTTTCAATGTCCCGGCTGTCTCTCCTCTCGCGCTGTTTTCACTCTCCCGGCTGTCTCTCCTCTCGCGCTGTTTTCAATGACCCGGCTGTCTCTCCTCTCGCGCTGTTTTCAATGTCCCGGCTGTCTCTCCTCTCGCGCTGTTTTCACTCTCCCGGCTGTCTCTCCTCTCGCGCTGTTTTCACTCTCCCGGCTGTCTCTCCTCTCGCACTGTTTTCACTCCCCCGGCTGTCTCTCCTCTCGTGCTGTTTTCACTCTCCCGGCTGTCTCTCCTCTCGCGCTGTTTTCACTCTCCCGACTGTCTCTCCTCTCGCGCTGTTTTCACTCCCCCGCCTGTCTCTCCTCTTGCACTGTTTTCAAACGCGGTGTCTCTCCTCTTGCGCTGTTTTCACTCTCCCGACTGTCTCTCCTCTTGCGCTGTTTTCACTCCGCCGGCTGTCTCTCCTCTCGTGCTGTTTTTACTCTCCCGGCTGTCTCTCCTCTCGTGCTGTTTTCAATGTCCCGGCTGTCTCTCCTCTCGCGCTGTTTTCACTCTCCCGGCTGTCTCTCCTCTCGTGCTGTTTTCAATGTCCCGGCTGTCTCTCCTCTTGCGCTGTTTTCAAACACGGCTGTCTCTCCTCTTGCGCTGTTTTCCCTCTCCCGACTGTCTCTCCTCTCGCGCTGTTTTCACTCTCCCGGCTGTCGCTCCTCTCGCTCTGTTTTCAATGACCCGGCTGTATCTACGCTCGCGCTGTTTTCAATGACCGTATGTCTCTCCTCTCGCGCTGTTTTCACTCTCCCGGCTGTCTCTCCTCTCGTGCTGTTTTCAATGTCCCAGCTGTCTCTCCTCTTGCGCTGTTTTCCCTCTCCCGACTGTCTCTCCTCTCGCGATGTTTTCACTCTCCCGGCTGTCTCTCCTCTCGCGCTGTTTTCACTCTCCCGGCTGTCGCTCCTCTCGCTCAGTTTTCAATGACCCGGCTGTATCTCCTCTCGCGCTGTTTTCACTCTCCCGACTGTCTCTCCTCTCGCGCTGTTTTCAAACACGGCTGTCTCTCCTCTCGTGCTGTTTTCACTCTCCCGGCTGTCCCTCCTCTCGTGCCGTTTTCAATGTCCCGGCTGTCTCTCCTCTCGCGCTGTTTTCACTCTCCTGGCTGTCTCTCCTCTCGTGCTGTTTTCACTCTCCCGGCTGTCCCTCCTCTCGTGCCGTTTTCAATGTCCCGGCTGTCTCTCCTCTCGCGCTGTTTTCACTCTCCTGGCTGTCTCTCCTCTCGTGCTGTTTTCAATGTCCCAGCTGTCTCTCCTCTCGTGCTGTTTTCAATGTCCCGGCTGTCTCTCCTCTTGCGCTGTTTTCAAACACGGCTGTCTCTCCTCTTGCGCTGTTTTCACTCTCCCGGCTGTCTCTCCTTTCGTGCTGTTTTCACTCTCCCGGCTGTCTCTCCTCTCGTGCTGTTTTCACTCTCCCGGCTGTCTCTCCTCTCGTGCCGTTTTCACTCTCCCGGCTGTCTCTCCTCTTGCGCTGTTTTCAAACACGGCTGTCTCTCCTCTTGCGCTGTTTTCCCTCTCCCGACTGTCTCTCCTCTCGCGATGTTTTCACTCTCCCGACTGCCTCTCCTCTCGCGCTGTTTTCACTCTCCCGTCTGTCGCTCCTCTCGCGCTGTTTTCACTCTCCCGGCTGTCGCTCCTCTCGCTCTGTTTTCAATGACCCGGCTGTATCTCCGCTCGCGCTGTTTTCAATGACCGTATGTCTCTCCTCTCGCGCTGTTTTCACTCTCCCGACTGTCTCTCCTCTCGCACTGTTTTCACTCCCCCGGCTGTCTCTCCTCTCGTGCTGTTTTCACTCTCCCGGCTGTCTCTCCTCTCGCGCTGTTTTCACTCTCCCGGCTGTCTCACCTCTCGCGCTTTTTTCAATGTCCCGGCTGTCTCTCCTCTCGTGCTGTTTTCACTCTCCCGACTGTCTCTCCTCTCGCGCTGTTTTCACTCTCCCGACTGTCTCTCCTCTTGCGCTGTTTTCAAACACGGCTGTCTCTCCTCTTGCGCTGTTTTCACTCCCCCGGCTGTCTCTCCTCTCGTGCTGTTTTCACTCTCCCGGCTGTCTCTCCTCTCGTGCTGTTTTCAATGTCCCAGCTGTCTCTCCTCTCGCGCTGTTTTCACTCTCCCGGCTGTCTCTCCTCTCGCGCTGTTTTCAATGTCCCGGCTGTCTCTCCTCTCGTGCTGTTTTCACTCTCCCGGCTGTCTCTCCTCTCGTGCTGTTTTCAATGTCCCGGGTGTCTCTCCTCTCGCGCTGTTTTCAATGTCCCGGCTGTCTCTCCTCTCGTGCTGTTTTCACTCTCCCGGCTGTCTCTCCTCTCGTGCTGTTTTCAATGTCCCGGGTGTCTCTCCTCTCGCACTGTTTTCACTCTCCCGGCTGTCTCTCCTCTCGCACTGTTTTCACTCTCCCGACTGTCTCTCCTCTTGCGCTGTTTTCAAACACGGCTGTCTCTCCTCTTGCGCTGTTTTCCCTCTCCCGACTGTCTCTCCTCTCGCGATGTTTTCACTCTCCCGACTGTCTCTCCTCTCGCGCTGTTTTCACTCTCCCGGCTGTCGCTCCTCTCGCTCTGTTTTCAATGACCCGGCTGTATCTCCTCTCGCGCTGTTTTCAATGACCCGGCTGTCTCTCCTCTTGCACTGTTTTCACTCTCCCGGCTGTCTCTCCTCTCGCGCTGTTTTCAATGACCCGGCTGTATCTCCCCTCGCTCTGTTTTCAATGACCCGGCTGTATCTCCTCTCGCGCTGTTTTCACTCTCCCGGCTGTCTCTCCTCTCGCGCTGTTTTCACTCTCCCGGCCGTCGCTCCTCTCGCTCTGTTTTCAATGACCCGGCTGCCTCTCCTCTCGCGCTGTTTTCAATGACCCGGCTGTCTCTCCTCTCGCGCTGTTTTCAATGTCCCGGCTGTCTCTCCTCTCGCGCTGTTTTCACTCTCCCGGCTGTCTCTCCTCTCGCGCTGTTTTCACTCTCCCGACTGTCTCTCCTCTCGCGCTGTTTTCACTCCCCCGCCTGTCTCTCCTCTTGCGCTGTTTTCAAACACGGTGTCTCTCCTCTTGCGCTGTTTTCACTCTCCCGACTGTCTCTCCTCTTGCGCTGTTTTCACTCCGCCGGCTGTCTCTCCTCTCGTGCTGTTTTCACTCCCCCGGCTGTCTCTCCTCTCGTGCTGTTTTCAATGTCCCGGCTGTCTCTCCTCTCGCGCTGTTTTCACTCTCCCGGCTGTCTCTCCTCTCGTGCTGTTTTCAATGTCCCTGCTGTCTCTCATCTTGCGCTGTTTTCAAACACGGCTGTCTCTCCTCTTGCGCTGTTTTCCCTCTCCCGACTGTCTCTCCTCTCGCGATGTTTTCACTCTCCCGGCTGTCTCTCCTCTCGCGCTGTTTTCACTCTCCCGGCTGTCGCTCCTCTCGCTCTGTTTTCAATGACCCGGCTGTATCTCCTCTTGCGCTGTTTTCAAACACGGCTGTCTCTCCTCTTGCGCTGTTTTCCCTCTCCCGACTGTCTCTCCTCTCGCGATGTTTTCACTCTCCCGACTGTCTCTCCTCTCGCGATTTTTTCACTCCCCCGGCTGTCTCTCCTCTCGCGCTGTTTTCACTCTCCCGGCTGTCGCTCCTCTCGCTCTGTTTTCAATGACCCGGCTGTATCTCCGCTCGCGCTGTTTTCAATGACCGTATGTCTCTCCTCTCGCGCTGTTTTCACTCTCCCGGCTGTCTCTCCTCTCGTGCTGTTTTCAATGTCCCAGCTGTCTCTCCTCTCGTGCTGTTTTCCCTCTCCCGACTGTCTCTCCTCTCGCGATGTTTTCACTCTCCCGGCTGTCTCTCCTCTCGCGCTGTTTTCACTCTCCCGGCTGTCGCTCCTCTCGCTCTGTTTTCAATGACCCGGCTGTATCTCCTCTCGCGCTGTTTTCACTCTCTCGACTGTCTCTCCTCTTGCGCTGTTTTCACTCCCCCGGCTGTCTCTCCTCTCATGCTGTTTTCACTCTCCCGGCTGTCTCTCCTCTCGTGCCGTTTTCAATGTCCCGGCTGTCTCTCCTCTCGCGCTGTTTTCACTCTCCTGGCTGTCTCTCCTCTCGTGCTGTTTTCAATGTCCCAGCTGTCTCTCCTCTTGCGCTGTTTTCAAACACGGCTGTCTCTCTTCTTGCGCTGTTTTCCCTCGCCCGACTGTCTCTCCTCTCACGATGTTTTCACTCTCCCGGCTGTCTCTCCTCTCGCGCTGTTTTCACTCTCCCGACTGTCTCTCCTCTCGCGATGTTTTCACTCTCCCGGCTGTCTCTCCTCTCGCGCTGTTTTCACTCTCCCGGCTGTCGCTCCTCTCGCTCTGTTTTCAATGACCCGGCTGTATCTCTTCTCGCGCTGTTTTCACTCTCCTGGCTGTCTCTCCTCTCGCGCTGTTTTCCATGACCCGGCTGTCTCTCCTCTTGCGCTGTTTTCACTCTCCTGGCTGTCTCTCCTCTCGCGCTGTTTTCAATGACCCGGCTGTCTCTCCTCTTGCGCTGTTTTCCCTCCCCCGGCTGTCTCTCCTCTCGTGCTGTTTTCACTCTCCCGGCTGTCTCTCCTCTCGCGCTGGTTTCACTCTCCCGGCTGTCTCTCCTGTCGCGCTTCCTGTGTGTGTCCATCACTGCCTGTCTGTATCTCATTATGAACATGAGTGCATATTATGACAACGCTCTAAACCAAATCTTTAGCCAGTGGGGCACGTGGTCCGAGATAACTATCCCCGCATACTCTGCCCCCTCCACCCGAACCAAAATCTCCCGACTCACTATAAAGTAATCAATCCTCGAATACACCTTATGGACGTGAGAAAAGGACGTTCTGAAGACGCCATGCATCCACCAGACTCATCCTCTCCATAAACCGCCCCCCTTCCCCCAGCTCCCTCACCATTCGTATCCTACCCATCAACCTGGGGCTCGACCTATCCACCCTTGGCCCCAGGACACAGCTTTTAAAAAATATATTTTTATTTAAATTTTTTCATATTTTCAACAAAACCCCCCCTTACAGAAAAAAGAAAAACAAAGAACGAAACAATAAACATCTTACAATTACATAAATATAGTAGTAAACACAAAGTACACCGCCCCCCCCCCCCCCCGGGTTGTTGCTGCTGACCACCTCCAAATGCTTCGCTAGAAAGTCTAGGAACGGTTGCCACCGCCTGAAGAACCCTTGCACAGACCCTCGCAAGGCAAATTTTACCCTCTCCAATTTAATGAATCCTGCCATGTTGCTGACCCAGGCTTCCACGCTTGGGGGCCCCACTGTAACAGAATCCTCCGCCGGGCTACCAGGGACGCAGAGGCCAGAATACCGGCCTCTTTCGTCTCCTGCACTCCTGGCTCGTCCGATACTCCAAATAGTGCTAACCCCCAGCTCGGCTTAACTCGGGTGTTCACCACCTTAGACACCGTCCTCGCAACGCCCCTCCAGAACCCATCCAGCGCCGGGCATGCCCAGAACATATGGGCGTGATTTGCTGGGCTCCCCGAGCACCTCATACACCTGTCTTCCACCCCAAAGAACCTGCTCAGCCTCGCCCCTGTCATATGCGCACTGTGAAGAACCTTAAATTGTATCAGGCTAAGCCTGGCGCAAGAGGAGGAAGAATTAACCCTACCCAGGGCATCTGCGTACGTACCCTTGTCTATCTCCTCCCCAAGCTCCTCCTCCCATTTACCCTTTAGCTCCTCCACCGAGGTCTCCTCCTCCTCCTGCATCTCCTGGTAGATCGCAGAGACCTTGCCTTCTCTAACCAACACCCCCGAGAGCACCCTATCCTGGATCCTACGTGCTGGAAGCAGCGGGAACTCCCTCACCTGCCATCTTACAAACGCCCTTACCTGCATGTACCTGAAGGCATTTCCGGGGGAAGCCCGAATTTTTCCTCCAGCGCCCCAAGGCTCGCAAACGTCCCATCTAAAAACAGGTCCCCCATCCTTCTAATTCCTGCCCTGTGCCAGCTCAGTAACCCTCCATCCATTCTCCCTGGGACGAACCGATGGTTCTCTCGGATCGGGGACCAAACCAAAGCCTCTACCTCACCCCTGTGGCATCTCCACTGCCCCCAAATTTTCAAAGTCGCCGCCACCACCGGACCCATGGTGTACCTAGTCGGCGGGAACGGCAGCGGTGCTGTCACCGGTGCTCTCAGACTCGTGCCCACATAGGATGCCATCTCCAGCCTCTTCCACGCCGCCCCCTCCCCCTCCATTACCCACTTGCGTATCATCGCCACATTGGCAGCCGAGTAGTACCCACACAGATTAGGCAACGCTAACCCTCCTCTGTCCCTGCTCCGTTCCAGAAACACCCTTCTCACCCTCGGGGTCTTTTTTGCCCACACGATTCCCATGATGCTCCTGCTGACCCGCTTAAAAAAGGCCTCAGGGATCAAGATGGGGAGGCACTGGAATACAAAAAGGAACCTCGGGAGCACCATCATTTTCACCGACTGCACCCTACCCGCCAGGGAGAGTGGCAGCACATCCCATCTTTTAAACTCCTCCTCCATCTGCTCCACCAGCCTCGTCAAGTTGAGCTTGTGGAGGGCCCCCCCAGCTCCTGGCCACCTGGATCCCCAGGTACCGAAAACTGCTTTCCGCCCTCTTCAATGGATGCTCGTCTATCCCCTTCCCTGGTCCCCTGGGTGTACCACGAAGAACTCACTCTTCCCCACGTTCAGCTTATACCCGGAAAAGTCCCCAAACTCCCTGAGGATCCGCATCACCTCCGGCATCCCCCCACTGGGTCCGCCACATACAGTAACAGGTCATCGGCATACAATGATACCCGGTGTTCCTCCTCCCCCCCCCCCGGACCAGCCCCCTCCAGTTCCTGGATTCCCTTAAAGCCATAGCCAAAGGCTCAATTGCCAATGCAAATAGCAAGGGGGATAGGGGGCACCCCTGCCTTGTCCCCAGGTACAGCCAAAAGTATTCCGACCTCCTCCGATTTGTGGCCACACTCGCCACCGGGGCTTCGTAAAGTAGCCAAACCCAACTAATGAACCCCTCCCCGAACCCAAACTTCCTCAACACTTCCCAAAGGTACCCCCACTCCACCCTATTGAAGGCCTTTTCACCGTCCATCGCCGTCACTATCTCCGCTTCCCCCTCCACTGCAGGCATCATGACTACGCTAAGGAGCCTCCGCACATTGGTATTCAGCTGCCTTCCCTTCACCAAACCCGTCTGGTCCTCGTGAATCACCCCCGGGACACAGTCCTCAATTCTGGTAGCCAACACCTTCACTAACAACTTTGCGTCCACGTTGAGGAACGAGATTGGCCTATACGACCCACACTGTAACGGGTCCTTGTCCCACTTCAAGATCAGCGAGATCAGCACCCTGGACATTGTCGGGGGGCCCCCCCTTCCCTCGCCTCATTGAAAGTCCTCACTAATAGAGGGCCCAGCAGGTCCCTGTACTTCCGGTAAAATTCCACCGGGAACCCACCTGGCCCTGGTGCCTTCCCTGCCTGCATACTCCCCAGCCCCTTAGTCAGCTCCTCCAGCCCTACCGGTGCCCCAAGCCCAGCCACCTGCTCCTTCTTCACCCTCGGGAATCTCAGCCCAACATGCACCGCATAAATCCGTCATCGTCCCAATTCTGGGCATATACATTCACTAATACCACCGGCACCCCCTGCAGCTTACCACTCACCATCACATACCTACCCAGGTGGAAAACCTGCCCTACCCACCCCTTTCTAGCCTAACCTGATCTGCCATCCTCAAATGCGTCTCCTGGAGCATAACCACATCTGCCTTCAGTCCCTTCAGGTGCGCGAACACCCGGGCCCTCGTGACCGGCCCGTTCAGGCCTCTCACATGCCACGTTATCAGCCGGATCGCCCCCCCCCCCCCCCCCCCACCCCCCCCTGCCGATTAGCCATTCCCTTTTCTAGGCCAGCCACGTGCCCGCGCCTCCCGCACTCTCCATTCCCCACAGTGGCAGACCCCCGCCCCGACTCTCTCTCCGAGCTCCAGCACCCCTTTGCCCAAAGCAGCAGCAACCCAGTTCCCCGCCCCCCCCCCCAGCTAGGTCCCCCCCTAGCTGCGTTGCTCCCCCATAGCACTTCCGTAAGTCAGCTGACTCCTGCTGACCCCGGCCACTCCCGCCACTCCAGTCTCCCCCATCTCCTGTCCAGCAGCGGGCGCTCCTCTCCAACACCGCCCTTCCCCCCCGGCCCCGCCCCCTTCCTTCCCTAGCGTAGGAAAAAGCTTGCACTTTCCATCAAACCAGCCCGCCCTCTCTGGCGCAGCTCCCTTTTGCGGCCTAATCCCAGCTCCCCCACCTCGGGCCTCCCATCTCCCCTCCCCCCAATGGGGTCCCGTCTTTCCAACCACTGACGCCTACACTCCCACAAAACCCCCACTTCAAACCATTTCACCCTACCCCACCCAGCACCCAAGGAAACAGTACAGAACAGAACAGAACATCCCCCAAAACACAGTGACCACAGTGGCCCCCCCGCGACATCCCCTCACAACCGACCCTCAGTCCGTGTCCAACTTTTCGGCCTGAATAAAGGTCCACGCCTCCTCCGGCGTCTCAAATTAATGGTGCCGGTCCTTAAACGTGACCCACAGTCGCGCCGGCTGCAGCATCCCAAATTTCACCCCCTTCTGATGCAGAGCCACCTTAGCCCGATTGTATCCGGCCCTCTTCTTGGCCACCTCCGCGCTCCAGTCCTGGTATATACGGACCTCTGCATTTTCCCACCTGCTGCTCCGCTCCTTTTTTGCCCATCTTAGGACACACTCCCTGTCCACCAAGCGGTGGAACCGCACCAATACAGCCCACGGCGGATCGTTAGACTTGGGCCTCCTCGCCAGTACTCGGTGGGCACCATCCAGCTCCAGGGGCCTCGGGAAGACCCCCGCGCCCATCAACGTGTTCAGCATCGTGACCACGTATGCTCCAGCATCCGACCCCTCCACTCCCTCCGGGAGACCCAGAATCCGCAGGTTCTTCCTCCTCGACCGATTCTCCATGTCCTCGAACTTCTCCTGCCATTTCTTATGCAGCACCTCGTGCGCCTTTATCTTCACCGCCAGGCCCAATATCTCGTCCTCGTTCTCCGAGGCCTTCTGCCACACCTCCCGGATCACCGCTCCTTGGGCCTTCTGGGTCTCGGCCAGCTTGTCGATCGAAGCCTTCATCGGCTCCAGCAGCTCTGCTTTCAATTCCGTGAAGCAGCGCTTGAGAAACTCCTGCTGCTCTTGCGACCACTGCGCCCATGCTGCCTGGTTTCCACCCGCCACCATCTTGGTTTTCCTCCCTCGCACTTTTCACTGCACCAAAATTACTTTTTTCACCGCTCCACTCCTGGTCCAATCCATACAGTGCCGGGAAAATCGTACTGTCACCTTCCCACACTGGGGATCGTCGAACAAATGCCGCTGGGGCCCCTAAAAAGAGCCCAAAAGTCCGTTTCTGGTGGGAGCTGGCGAACGTGCGACTTAGCTCAGCATAGCTGCAACCGGAAGTCCGCTCCAGGACACAGTTAAAATCTCCTCCATGATCAACTGGTACACGGCCAAATCCGGAATCGCTGCCAGCAACCCCCTCATAAAACCCACATCATCCCAATTTGGGGCATACACATTTACCAACACCACCAGTGCCCCTTCCAATACCCCACTCACAAATCTCCCACCCAGATCCCTTACTTCCTTCGACTCACAAATCCCAATTTTTGGCTCATTAAAATAGCCACTCCCCTCGATTTCAAATCAAACCCCAAGTGAAAAAACCTGCCCGACCCACAACCATCCTTAACCTAACCTGGTCCTTCACACAGAGGTGCGTCTCCTGCAGAAAGACCACCCCCGCCTTCAAGCTCCTGAGGTGCGCAAACACCCGCGACCTTTTAACTGACCCATTAAGTCCCCGGACATTCCATGTTACCAGCCTTACCGGAGGCTTACGCCTCCAATCCCCCCCATCATCCGTCATCTTCCCCACTTAACTCCCACCCCCTTAATTCCACACTATACCTATCTTTTTTAGAGTTATGGGGTAAGGGTCAGGGGTTAGTAGGATTGATAGTGGCTGAAATGTGTTATTTTTGTACTGTATCTGTATATATTTGATAACTATTGTGGTGTTACTTTCCAATACATAAAAACATTTTTTTGTAATAAAAATATATTTTTAAAAGAGCCCATGGGATTTTATAAGGCCCAACAACTGAATAGAAGAACAAAAATTAAGTGATGGACAAATGAAAAAGGGCCGCTCCCAAAGAACAATCAGAGCACAGCCCAACAGGAACAAAGAGGAAACGGAAACTTAAAACCTATCAAACCAAAATGTGAAAATCAGGGTCTAGAATGCAGTCCACCCCCTGCGGTGCCCACCGAGCACAGAAGATCTCGAGTGTGCTCATGGACAGCGCATGCTCTCTTTCCAGGGACACCCAGCCACGAATGTAGCCGCGGAAGAGGGAGATAGACATACAGTCAGGTCGGATGACCCCCCTCGGTCGCCCACTGCCTGGACCTGTTAATGGCAAGTTTGGCCAGGCCCAGGTGCAGGTTCACGAGGAGGTCCTCCGCTTTCCCCACCCACCTCCGCACTGGATGCCCACAGTTCAGGTGCGTGGGGCTGAAATGCAAACAAAACCTCGACAACAACGTTGTCAAGAAACCAAAAAGGCAACCTAGGACACAACATAAACATGCTCCACGGACTCCACCAGGCTGCAAAAGTGGCAGGTCACCGGGGAGGCCGTGAAGTGATGCAGACGCCGGTTGCACGGCACTGCTGCGTGCAACACACTCCACCCCAGGTCCCCAAGTTTTGTAGAAAGGACACCTCCGTAGAGGGACCTCCAGTGGGGACACCTGCCGCCGGATGGCAATGAAGCCCATGGGATCCATGGCAATTTGGAAAATTGGCTTAGTGGCAGGAGGCAGAGGGTAATGGTCGAAGGGTATTATTGTGACTGGAAACTAGTGTCCAGTGGTGTACTGCAGGGATTGGTGTTGAGTCTCTTGCTGTTTGCACTATACATTCATGATCTAGACGTGGAAGTGGGAGGTATAATTTATAAGTTTTAAATGACACAGAATTGGTGGTGTGGTAAATAGCGAGGAGGAAAGCCTTGGATTACAGGACTATATAGAAGGGCAGCACGGTAGCACAAGGGAAGCACGGTAGTACAGTGGTTGGCATAGTCGCTTCACAGCTCCAGGGTCACAGGTTCGGTTCCCGCTTGGGTCGCTATCTGTGCAGTGTCTACACATTCTCCCTGTGTCTGCGTGGGTTTCCTCCGGGTGCTCTGGTTTCCTCTCACAGTCCAAAGATGTGCAGATTAGGTGGATTGGCCATGCTAAATTGCCCTTAGTGTCCAAAGAAAAAGGTTGGGTGGGTTTACTGGGTTACGGGGATAGGGTGGAGGTGTGGGCTTGGGTAGGGTGCTCTATCCAAGGGCCAGTGCAGACTTGATGGGCTGAATGGCCTCCTTATGCACTGTAAATTCTATGATTCTATAATTCTATGACTGGTCGGATGGGCAGAACACTGGCAAATGGAATTTAACTCTGAAAAGTGTGAGGTGATGCATTTTGCGAGGACTAACAAGGCAAGGGAATGCACAATGAACAGTAGAATGCTAGGAAGTATAGAGGATCAGAGGGACCTTGGGGCGCCTGACCTATTGGGCTGCATGTCCATACGTCCCTGAAGGCAGCAGGCCAGGTAGACAAGGTGGTTATGAAGGGAAACTTGCCTTTGTTAGCCAAAGCATAGAGTATATGAGAAGGGAGGTTACGATGGAGCTGTGTAAAATGCTCATTAGGCCAAAGCTGGAATACTGTGTGCAGCTCTGGTTGCCACACAATAGGAAGGATGTGATTGAAATAAAGAGGATGCAGAGGAGATTCACCAGATGTTCCCTTAGCTGAAGTGTTTCAGTTGTGAAGAGAAGCTGGTTAGGCTGGGGTTGTTTTCTCTGGAGCAGAGAAGGCTGAGGAGGACTCCGATATTCAACAAGGGAGGTAGCGAGAAAGCAGGGAATTATAGATCAGTAAGCCTACCATTGGTAGTGGGGAAAATGTTTGAATCCATTATCAAGGACTTTATAGTGTAACATTTAGAAAGCAGTGACAGGATCAGTCAGAGTCAGCATGGATTTATGAAGGTAAAATCATGCTTGACAAATCTGTTGAAATTCTTTGAAGATGTAACCAGTACAGTTGACAAGGGGGAGCCAGTCGATGGTATATTTGGACTTTCAGAAGGCGTTTGACAAAGTCCCGCATGAGAGATTATTGTGCAAAATTAAAGCGCATGGGATTGGGGGAAATGTATTGAGGTGGAGAAAAAACTGTTTCTCAGAGAGGAAACAAAGAGTGGGGATTAATGGGTCTTTTCAAATTGGCAGGCAGTAACCAGTGGGGTACCACAGGGATTGGTGCTGGGACCCCAGCTATTCACAATATACAATATATACCCAGCACAGTAGCATTGTGGATAGCACAATTGCTTCACAGCTCCAGGGTCCCAGGTTCGATTCCGGCTTGGGTCACTGTCTGTGCAGAGTCTGCACATCCTCCCCGTGTGTGCGTGGGTTTCCTCCGGGTGCTCCGGTTTCCTCCCACAGTCCAAAGATGTGCAGGTTAGGTGGATTGGCCATGATAAATTGCCCTTAGTGTCCAAAATTGCCCTTAGTGTTGGGTGGGGTTACTGGGTTATGGGGATAGGGTGGTGTTGACCTTGGGTAGGGTGCACTTTCCAAGAGCCGGTGCAGACTCGATGGGCCGAATGGCCTCCTTCTGCACTGTAAATTCTATGATTCTATGATATTAATGATTTGGATGAGGGAGCAAAATGTAACATCTCAAAGTTTGCAGATGATACCAAGTTAGGTGGGAGGGTGAATTGTGACAAGGATGCAGGGATCCTACAGCAAAATCTGGACAGGTTGGGCGAGTGGGCAAATCAATGGCAGATGCCGTATAATTTGGATAAATGTGAGGTTATTCACTTTGGAAGCAAAAACAGGAAGGCAGATTACCACCAGAATGGTTGTAAATTGGGAGAGGGGAGTGTGCAGCGGGACCTGGGTGTCCTTGTGCACATTCGCTGAAGGTAAGCATGCAGGTGCACCAGGCGGTAAATAAGGCGAATGGTATGTTGGCCTTCATTGCGAGAGGTTTCGAGTATAGAAGCAGGGATGTGTTGCTGCAATTGTACCAGGGCCTTGGTGAGGCCACACTTGGAGTATTGTGTGCAGTTTTCATCTCCTTCTCTGAGGAAGGATGTTCTTGCTCTCGAGGGAGTGCAGCGAAGGTTTACCAGCCTGATTCCAGGGATGGCGGGACTGTCATATGCGGAGAGATTGACTAGGTTGGGATTGTTCTCGCTGGAGTTCAGAAGAATGAGGGGGGGATCTCATAGACTTATAAAATTCTAACAGGAACTAGACAGGGTAGATGCAGGGAAGATGTTACCAATGATGGGTGTGACCAGAACCAGGGGTCACAGTCTGAAGATTCAGGGTAAACCATTTCGGACAGAGATAAGGAGACATTTCTTCACCTAGAGAGTGGTGAGCCTGTGGAATTCACTGCCACAGGAAGTAGTTGATGCTAAAACTTTGAATATATTCAAGAGGCGGCTGCATATAGCACTTGGGGAGAATGGGATCAAAGGCTATGGGGAGAAAGCAAGATTAGGCTATTGAGTTGGATGATTAGCCATGATCGTGAGGAATGGTGGAGTAAGCTTGAAGGGCCAAAAGTCCTCCTCCTGCTCCTATCTTCTATATATCTATGATTGAAGTGTACAAAATTGAGTGACATGGTTTCGCCCAAGGGGTCAATAACCATGGGCGTAGATTTAAGGAAAGGGGCAGGTGATTTAGCGGGGATTTGAGGAAAAATGTTTTCATCCAGAGGGTTGTGGGAATCTGGAACTCACTGCCAGAGTCAGGAACCCTCACAAGACATAAGAAGCATTTAGATGAGCACTTGAAACATCAAAGCATACACGACTAAGGACCAAGTGCCTCTTTCTGTGTAAATCTCTGGCTCTATGAGGTATTCAGAATCATGAGGGGTCAGGACAGAGTAGATAGGGAGAAATTGATCCCCCTCGTGAATGAAAAGGCAGAGTTAAAGTAATTGGCAAAAAAAGAAAATCTTTTTCAACAGCAAGCAGTTGATCTCTCGAAATGCGCTGGCTGAAAATGTGTTGGGAGGCAGGTTCAATCGAAGCATTCAAAGAGGGAATTCGATGATTATGTGTGAAGAATCAATTTGCAGCACTATGGGGAGGAGGCAGTAGAATGGAACGAGATGCAATGCTCTTTTGGAGAGCCAGTATGACACGATGGGCCGAATAGGCTTGAACAACTGTCGGATTCTGAATGCAACACTGCGCTTGTGTCTTCCGGCTCTGAGCCCTGAGCAACACTGCGCATGTGCCTAGCCGGCTCTGAGCCATGAAGAACAGTGCGCATGTATCTGGCCAGCTCTGAGTCCTGAGTAACACTGCCTGCCTGGTTCTCAGTCCGCGGCCAGTCAGGAGCCGGCGCAGGACACGTGGTCCGCGGAATGTCGAAAGAGCGGAAGTTGTCACACACGAAGGTCAGGGGTCAGCACTTTGTTCGGGAGGCAGATCCTGAGCAGTCGAGTGGACGACGCAGCGCAGAATCTGAGCGGCTGAGGCCCGAGAGGAGGGAGGCCAGCTGTGGAAAGGAGCACCTTTCCTGAGTCAGAGCGTTTCCGGAGCCGCTGTGAATCAGACAGCATCTCCTAGCTCTGAGTAAGTTTCAGATTTGTCGATGATAATCCAGTGAAAAGAGAGACGAGCACATTCCCGGGGGGGAGGCCGCATCTTATTTTAAATCACTTCAGCTCCGACCGTTAAATATCTCACTCACCAACGGTCGACGCTTTGTGCACTGCGCCACCGCTCCAGGGCCCTGCCTCGTCGCGCGCACGAGCGGGCCCGCCCCCTTCCCAGCTCCTACCCCCCCCCCCCCCAATCCGGCCCTCTTCTCCCCCCCCCCCCCCCCCCGGGCCCGCTCTCTTTCCCCCCCCCCCCCCCCCGGGCCCGCTCTCTTCTCCCCCCCCCCCCCCCCCGGGCCCGCGCTCTCTCTCTCTCCCCCCCCCCCCCCCCCGGGCCCGCGCTCTCTCTCCCCCCCCCCCCCCCCCGGGCCCGCTCTTTCTCTCTTCCCCCCCCCCCCCCGGGCCGCTCCCTCTCCCCCCCCCCCCCCCCCCCCGGGCCGCTCCCTCTCCCCCCCCCCCCCCCCCCCGGGCCCGCTCTCCCCCCCCCCCACCCCCCGGGCCCGCTCTCCCCCCCCCCCCGGGCCCGCTCGCCCTCCCCCCCCCCCCCCCCCCCGGGCCCGCTCGCCCTCCCCCGCCCCCCCCCCCCGGGCCCGCTCTCCCCCCCCCCCCCCCCCCCGGGCCCGCTCTCCTCTCCCCCCCCCCCCCCCCCCCGGGCCCGCTCCCCCCCCCGGGCCCGCCCCCCCCACCCCCCCGGCCCGCTCCCCCCACCCCCCCCCCCCGGGCCCGCTCTCCTCCCCCCCCCCCCCCCCCGGGCCCGCTCCCGCTCTCCCCCCCCCCTCCCCCCCGCCCTCCCCCCCCCCCCCCCCCCGCCCGGGCCCGCTCTCCCCCCCCCCCCCGCCCGGGCCCGCTCTCCCCCCCCCCCCCCCCCGGCCCGCTCCCCCCCGGCCCCCCCCGCTCTCTTCTCCTCCCCCCCCGCTCTCTTCTCCTCCCCCCCCCGCTCTCTTCTCCTCCCCCCCCGCTCTCTTCTCCTCCCCCCCCCCGCTCTCTTCTCCTCCCCCCCCCCCCGCTCTCTTCTCCCTCCGCCCCCGCTCTCTTCTCCCTCCCCCCCCGCTCTCTTCTTCCCCCCCCCCGCCCCGCTCTCTTCTTCCCCCCCCCCCGCTCTCCCCCCCCCCCCCCCGCTCTTCCCCCCCCCTCTTTTCTCCCCCCCCCCGGCTCTTTTCCCCCCCCCCGGCTCTTTTCTCCCCCCCCCCCCCCCGGCTCTTTTCTCCCCCCCCCCCCCCCGGCTCTTTTCTCCCCCCCCCCCCCCCGGCTCTTTTCTCCCCCCCCCCCCCCCGGCTCTTTTCTCTCCCCCCCCCCCCCCCGGCTCTTTTCTCCCCCACCCCCAGCTCTTTTCTCTTTCCCCCCCCCCGCTCTCTTCTCTCTCCCCCCCCCCCCCCCGCTCTCTTCTCTCCCCCCCCCCCCCCCCGGCTCTCTTCTCTCCCCCCCCCCCCCCGCTCTCTTCTCCCCCCCCCGCTCTCTTCTCCCCCCCCCCCGCTCTCTTCTCCCCCCCCGCTCTCTTCTCTCTCCCCCTCCCCCCCCCGCTCTCTTCTTCCCCCCCCGCTCTCTTCTTCCCCCCCCGCTCTCTTCTTCCCCCCCCGCTCTCTTCTTCCCCCCCCGCTCTCTTCTCCCCCCCCCGCTCTCTTCTCCCCCCCCCCCCCGCTCTCTTCTCCCCCCCCCGCTCTCTTCTCCCCCCCCCCGCTCTCTTCTCCCCCCCCCCCGCTCTCTTCTCCCCCCCCCGCTCTCTTCTCCCCCCCCCCGCTCTCTTCTCCCCCCCCCCCGCTCTCTCCCCCCCCCCCCCCCGCTCTCTTCTCTCCCCCCCCCCCCGCTCTCTTCTCTCCCCCCCCCCCCCCCCCGCTCTTTTCTCCCCCCCCCCCCCCCCGGCTCTTTTCTCCCCCCCCCCCCCCCCCGGCTCTTTTCTCCCCCCCCCCCCCCGGCTCTTTTCTCTCCCCCCCCCCCCCCCCCCGGCTCTTTTCTCTCCCCCCCCCCCCCCCCCGGCTCTTTTCTCTCCCCCCCCCCCCCCCGGCTCTTTTCTCCCCCCCCCCCCCCCGGCTCTTTTCTCCTCTCCCCCCCCCCCCCCCGGCTCTTTTCTCCCCCCCCCCCCCCCCCGGCTCTTTTCTCCCCCCCCCCCCGGCTCTTTTCTCCCCCCCCCACCCCCCCCCGGCTCTTTTCTCCCCCCCCCCCCGGCTCTTTTCTCCCCCCCCCCCCCCCGGCTCTTTTCTCCCCCCCCCCCCCCCCGCGGCTCTTTTCTCCCCCCCCCACCCCCCCCGGCTCTTTTCTCCCCCCCCCCCGCGGCTCTTTCCCCCCCCCCCCCACCCCCCCCGGCTCTTTTCTCCCCCCCCCCCGCTCTCTTCTCTCCCCCCCCCCCGCTCTCTTCTCCCCCCCCCCGCTCTCTTCTCCCCCCCCGCTCTCTTCTCCCCCCCCGCTCTCTTCTCCCCCCCCGCTCTCTTCTCCCCCCCCCGCTCTCTTCTCCCCCCCCCGCTCTCTTCTCCCCCCCCCGCTCTCTTCTCCCCCCCCCGCTCTCTTCTCCCCCCCCCGCTCTCTTCTCCCCCCCCCGCTCTCTTCTCCCCCCCCCGCTCTCTTCTCCCCCCCCCCGCTCTCTTCTCCCCCCCCCCGCTCTCTTCTCCCCCCCCGCTCTCTTCTCCCCCCCCCGCTCTCTTCTCCCCCCCCGCTCTCTTCTCCCCCCCCGCTCTCTTCTCCCCCCCCGCTCTCTTCTCCCCCCCCGCTCTCTTCTCCCCCCCCGCTCTCTTCTCCCCCCCCGCTCTCTTCTCCCCCCCCGCTCTCTTCTCCCCCCCCGCTCTCTTCTCCCCCCCCCGCTCTCTTCTCCCCCCCCCGCTCTCTTCTCCCCCCCGCTCTCTTCTCCCCCCCGCTCTCTTCTCCCCCCCCGCTCTCTTCTCCCCCCCCGCTCTCTTCTCCCCCCCCCGCTCTCTTCTCCCCCCCCGCTCTCTTCTCCCCCCCCGCTCTCTTCTCCCCCCCCGCTCTCTTCTCCCCCCCCGCTCTCTTCTCCCCCCCCGCTCTCTTCTCCCCCCCCCGCTCTCTTCTCCCCCCCCGCTCTCTTCTCCCCCCCCCCGCTCTCTTCTCCCCCCCCCCCCGCTCTCTTCTCCCCCCCCCGCTCTCTTCTCCCCCCCCCGCTCTCTTCTCCCCCCCCCGCTCTCTTCTCCCCCCCCCGCTCTCTTCTCCCCCCCCCGCTCTCTTCTCCCCCCCCCGCTCTCTTCTCCCCCCCCGCTCTCTTCTCCCCCCCCGCTCTCTTCTCCCCCCCCGCTCTCTTCTCCCCCCCCGCTCTCTTCTCCCCCCCCGCTCTCTTCTCCCCCCCCGCTCTCTTCTCCCCCCCCGCTCTCTTCTCCCCCCCCGCTCTCTTCTCCCCCCCCGCTCTCTTCTCCCCCCCCGCTCTCTTCTCCCCCCCCGCTCTCTTCTCCCCCCCCGCTCTCTTCTCCCCCCCCGCTCTCTTCTCCCCCCCCGCTCTCTTCTCCCCCCCCGCTCTCTTCTCCCCCCCCGCTCTCTTCTCCCCCCCCGCTCTCTTCTCCCCCCCCGCTCTCTTCTCCCCCCCCGCTCTCTTCTCCCCCCCCGCTCTCTTCTCCCCCCCCGCTCTCTTCTCCCCCCCCGCTCTCTTCTCCCCCCCGCTCTCTTCTCCCCCCCCGCTCTCTTCTCCCCCCCCGCTCTCTTCTCCCCCCCCGCTCTCTTCTCCCCCCCCGCTCTCTTCTCCCCCCCCGCTCTCTTCTCCCCCCCCGCTCTCTTCTCCCCCCCCGCTCTCTTCTCCCCCCCCGCTCTCTTCTCCCCCCCCGCTCTCTTCTCCCCCCCCGCTCTCTTCTCCCCCCCCGCTCTCTTCTCCCCCCCCGCTCTCTTCTCCCCCCCCCGCTCTCTTCTCCCCCCCCCGCTCTCTTCTCCCCCCCCCGCTCTCTTCTCCCCCCCCGCTCTCTTCTCCCCCCCCGCTCTCTTCTCCCCCCCCGCTCTCTTCTCCCCCCCCGCTCTCTTCTCCCCCCCGCTCTCTTCTCCCCCCCCGCTCTCTTCTCCCCCCCCGCTCTCTTCTCCCCCCCCGCTCTCTTCTCCCCCCCCGCTCTCTTCTCCCCCCCCGCTCTCTTCTCCCCCCCCGCTCTCTTCTCCCCCCCCGCTCTCTTCTCCCCCCCCGCTCTCTTCTCCCCCCCCCGCTCTCTTCTCCCCCCCCGCTCTCTTCTCCCCCCCCGCTCTCTTCTCCCCCCCCGCTCTCTTCTCCCCCCCCGCTCTCTTCTCCCCCCCCGCTCTCTTCTCCCCCCCCGCTCTCTTCTCCCCCCCCGCTCTCTTCTCCCCCCCCGCTCTCTTCTCCCCCCCCGCTCTCTTCTCCCCCCCCGCTCTCTTCTCCCCCCCCGCTCTCTTCTCCCCCCCCGCTCTCTTCTCCCCCCCCGCTCTCTTCTCCCCCCCCGCTCTCTTCTCCCCCCCCGCTCTCTTCTCCCCCCCCGCTCTCTTCTCCCCCCCCGCTCTCTTCTCCCCCCCCGCTCTCTTCTCCCCCCCCGCTCTCTTCTCCCCCCCCGCTCTCTTCTCCCCCCCCGCTCTCTTCTCCCCCCCCCGCTCTCTTCTCCCCCCCGCTCTCTTCTCCCCCCCCCGCTCTCTTCTCCCCCCCCGCTCTCTTCTCCCCCCCCCGCTCTCTTCTCCCCCCCCCCGCTCTCTTCTCCCCCCCCCCCGCTCTCTTCTCCCCCCCCCGCTCTCTTCTCCCCCCCCCGCTCTCTTCTCCCCCCCCCGCTCTCTTCTCCCCCCCCCCCCGCTCTCTTCTCCCCCCCCCCGCTCTCTTCTCCTCCCCCCCGCTCTCTTCTCCTCCCCCCCGCTCTCTTCTCCTCCCCCCCGCTCTCTTCTCCTCCCCCCCGCTCTCTTCTCCTCCCCCCCGCTCTCTTCTCCTCCCCCCCGCTCTCTTCTCCTCCCCCCTGCTCTCTTCTCCTCCCCCCCGCTCTCTTCTCCTCCCCCCTGCTCTCTTCTCCTCCCCCCCGCTCTCTTCCCCCCCCCTGCTCTCCCCCCCCCCCGCTCTCCCCCCCCCCGCTCTCCCCCCCCCGCTCTCTCCCCCCCCCCCCCGTTCTCCCCCCCCCCCGCTCTCTTCCCCCCCCCGCTCTCTCCCCCCCCCCCCGCTCTCTTCTCCCCCCCCCCCCCCCCGCTCTCTTCTCTCTCTCTCCTCCCCCCCCCCCCGGGCTCCGCTCTCCTCTCCCCCCCCCCCCCCCCCCCCCCCCCCCCCCGAGCCCCGCTCTCCTCTTCTCCCCCCCCCCGGGCCCCACTCTCCTCTTCCCCCCCCCGGGCCCCGCTCTCCTCCTCTTCCCCCCGGACCCGCTCTCCTCTTTCTCCCCCCCCCCCCCCCCCGGCCCCGCTCTTCTCTTCCCCCCCCCCCCCCCCCCCCCGGGGCCCCGCTCTCACTGCGCCCCGATCTCACACCCCCCCCGCCCCGCTCTCTTCCTCTTCCCCCCCCCGCCCTGCCCCCGCCTCTCTCTCTTTCTCTCTCCCCCCCCCCAGCCCCGTGCTCTCCCCCCCGGCCCCGCTCTCCCACCCCCACCACCTCTCCCTCTCGGTGCCCATCCCTCTCCCTTCCACCCCCCCTCCTCCCACACAAGGACTGTCCTCACACCATCACCCCCCCTCCCCAAAAATCACATGTCTGTCTCTTTCTGCCTCACCCCCCCCCCCCCCCCCCCCCAAAAACTGGGACTGTGCCCACTACCTGGGCAGACGGTGGCGTAAATGGAATCATTGTTGGACTTGTAATCCAGAAGGCAAATGGTCTGGGTCCATGATGTAATTTAAATTTGCAATAAAATATCTGGAATTAAGAGCCATTAATATAGAAACCCGTTTGGGTCACTAATGTCTTTTAGGGAAAAAACTGGCTGCCCTTCCCTGGTCTGGCCTATGTGTGACTCCAGACCCACAGCGATGTGGTTGACCTCAAATGCCCTCTGAAATGGCCAAGCAGTTGTATTCAACTGCCACGAAAAAGGAATGAAACTGGATGGACCACCTTGCATCAACCCAGGCACTGGAAACAACACCGGCAAACCCCTCCAAGGTCGTCCTTATTAATATCTGGGTCCTTGTGCCAAAGTCGGGAGAGCTAGTCAAGCAACAGCCTGACATTGTCTGTAAGGTATTGAGTATGACTATGACCCAGACACCACCATCAGGATTTGTGGGTATGCCCTGTCTCGGGGGCAGGACAGACCCAGCAGGGGTGGCGGCAGCACAGTGGTATACAGTGAGAAGGGAGTTGTCCTGACAGCCCTCAACATCGAATCTGGACTGCCTGAAGTCTCATGGCTTCAGGTTAAACATGGGCAAGGAAACCTGCTGATTACCACATACTGTCCATCATCAGCTAATGAATCAGTACTCTATGTTGAACACCACTTGGAGGAATCGCTGATGGTGGCAAGGGCACAGAATATACACTGGGTGGGGGACTTAAATTTTAATCACTGGGTGTTTCAGAAGTACCACCACAGACCGAGCTGGCCAGGTCCTGAAGGACATAGCTGCTATACTGAGACTGCAGCAGGTGGTGAGGGAAAAACATACTTGACCTCATCCTCGCCAACCTGCCTGCTGCAGACGCATCTGTCCTTGGCAGTATGGGTAGAAGTGACGACTGCACAGTCCTTGTGAAGACAAAGTCCTGTCTTCACATTGAGGATACCCTCCATTGTGTGTAGCACGAGATAGACTTCAAACAGATCCATCAACTCAAAACTGGACATCCATTAGACACTGGGCCATTCGCAGGAGCAGGATTGTACTAGACCATGATCTGCAACCTCGTAGTGCAACATAACCCCCCACTCTACCATTACCATCCAGCCAGGGGATCTACCCTGTTCAATAAAGAATGCAGAAGGGCATGCCTAAAAATGAGCTGTCAACCTGGTGAAACTACAACACAGGGCTACCTGTGTGCCAAACAGCATAAGCAGCAAGTAATAGAGCTAAGCAATTCCACAGCAATAGCATCAGATCTAAGCTCTGCAGTCCTGCCGTATGTAGCTGTGAATGGTGGTGGACAATTGAAACAATTCACTAGAGGAGGAAGTTCCACAAATATCTCCATATTTGAAGATGGAGGAGCCCCGGACAATCTGCAAAAGACTCGGCTGATGCAACAAAGAACAAAGAAATGTACAGCACAGGAACAGGCCCTTCGGCCCTCCAAGCCCGTGCCGACCATACTGCCCGACTAAACTACAATCTTCTACACTTCCTGGGTCCGTATCCTTCTATTCCCATCCTATTCATATATTTGTCAAGATGCCCCTTAAATGTCCCTATCGTCCTGCTTCCACTACCTCCTCCGGTAGTGAGTTCCAGGCCACCCACTACCCTCTGCGTAAAAAAACTTGCCTCGTACATCTACTCTAAACTTTGCCCCTCTCACCTTAAACCTATGCCCCCTAGTAATTGACCCCTCTACCCTGGGGAAAAGCCTCTGACTATCCACTCTGTCTATGCCCCTCATAATTTTGTATACCTCTATCAGGTCGCCCCTCAACCTCCTTCGTTCCAGTGAGAACAAACCGAGTTTATTCAATCGCTCCTCATTGCTTATGCCCTCCATACCAGGCAACATTCTGGTAAATCTCTTCTGCACCCTCTCTAAAGCCTCCACATCCTTCTGGTAGTGTGGCGACCAGAATTGAACACTATACTCCAAGTGTGGCCTAACTAAGGTTCTATACATTCGCAACAATCTTCAGCCAGAATGGCTGAAGGCACTGGATACTGCAACGGATATCAGCCCTGACAATATTCCGGCAATAGTACTGAAGACTTGTGCACCAGAATTTGCTGCACCTTATCGAGCTGTTCCAGGACAGCTAGAATGTTAGCATCTATCTGGAAATGTGGAAAATTGCCCAACACAGCCAATTACCGCCCTATCAGTCTAATCTCCATCATCAGCAAAATGATGGAAGGAGTCATCAACAGTGCTATCAAGCGGCACTTTCTCAACAAAAGACTGCACACGGACGCTGAGTTTGGGTTCTACCGGGGTCATTCATCTCCTGATCTCATTACAGCCTTGGATCAAACATGGACATAAGAGCTGAATGCCAGAGGTGAGGGTGACTGCCCTTTACATCAAGGCAGCATTTGACTGAGTAAGGCATCAAGGAACCTTAGCAAAACTGGAGTCACTGGAAATCGGGGAAAATTCTGCTGTTTGGAGTCATATCTAGCACAAAGTAAGATGGTTGTGGTTATTGGAGGTCAACCATCTCCATTCTAGGACATCACTGCAGGAGTTCCTCAGGGTTGTGGCCGAAGTCCAACCATCTTCAGCTGCTTCACCACTGACCTTCCTTCCATCTTCAGGCCAGAGGTGGGGATGTTCACAGATGACTGCACTATGTTCAGCACCGTTTGCGACCACTCGGATAATCAAGTAGTCCATATACATAGCCTGGCTTGGGCTAACAAGTAGTGGCAAGTTACATTCTCGCCTGGCAATGACCATCTCCTACAAGAGAGGATCTAACCATCACCCCTGTGACATTCGCAATGTCACCCTATTGCAGTTCCCCGCAATCCACAGTCTGGGGGGGGTTAACGTTGATCAGAAACTAGACTGGCTATATTAATACTGTGGCTACCAGAGCATCTCGAAGGGTAGAAATCCTACAGTGAATACCTCGCCTCTTGCGCCCCCCCCACCCCCCAAGTCTGTCCACCGTCAGGCACAAGTCAGGAGTGTAATGGAATACTGTCCACTTGCCTGGATGAGTGCAGCTCCAACAACACTCAAGCCCGTTTAATGCTCCCCTTTCCACAAATATTCAACCCCTCCAACATCAATGAACAGTGGCAGCCGTGTGACCATCTACAAGATACATTACAGGAACCTGCCAAGGTTCCTTAGACAGCAACTTCCAAACTCTCAATCACTACCATCTAGAAGGACAAGAGCAGCATATACTTGGAAACCCCACCATCTGGAGGTTCCCCTCCAAGTCACTCACCATCCTGACTTGTATGTATATATAATATATGTATATATCACTGTTCCATCGCCGTCACTGGGTCAAAACCCTGGAACTTCCTCCTAACAGCACCTCGGACTGCAGCGGTTCAAGAATGTAGCTTCCCAGCACTTTCTGATGGCCAACTACGGATTCCCCCCCCCCCCCCCCCCCCCCACCCAAATCGTGCCTGCCCCTCGACCAAAAAAACCTGGGACTGTCTTCTGCCCCCCCACCCCTCAATAAAAAAACTGAGGCTTCCCTTCTGTTTGCCCTGGCTCTGGTGGCACAGTGGTTAGCACTGATGTCTCGCAGCGCCAGGAACCCGGGTAACTACATGCGGAGTTTGTACTTTCTTATGTGCGGGGGTTTCCTCTGGTTTGCTCCCGCAGTCAAAGTTTATGCAGCTTGGGTAGATTGGCCTTGCTAAATTGCCCCTTGGTGCCCAAAGGTGTGCAAGTTAGGTGGGGGTAGGGGGAGTGGGCTTATGGAGATTGCTGCTTCAGAGGGTCGGAAAGACTCGATGGGCCAAATAGCCTCCTGCACTGTAGGGATTCTATGATACACCTTCTTGGCTCCCGTTTCTCTCACTGTTCTTAACTTAAAGTACCAGCAACTGCTGCTACCGGCACTTCAGCTGCTGCTCATTTTCTGAACTTGCACGGCATTCCTGTGCTCTATCTAGTGACAGGATCTTTGCGTTGGGGTTGTGCAATGTTCCCAGTGTCGTAAAATGTTGAAGTTCTGATGTGTATACTTGTATATTTATCACAGCCACAGCTCTGAGGGTTGCTGATTACCTGGCATAATGGTTCGATCAAGATCGAGATCCCCACGCTGGAAGCATAGGTAAGCAAATCCCACTTTGCAAAGGGTGTCCATCTAATCGTATAAGATGACTTATAAAGCTGATTAAGTAGAATTGAGCTTTGGAAAACCTTTGACACAGCAGTTCTAATGAGTTGGATCCAGGAATATTTGTTGGTGAATTGCTTTGTAAACCAAAGGCAATCCTGTGACATAATGTCTATGAATGTTTGACATCCGACATGTATGAAGAAGATTTTGTTCTTGTGTTACAGATCATGTTGGAGCTAGTAGCTGATGTGAAGCTACTTCCAAATGAGATTGAATTATTTTTGGAAGAGATTACATTTCCAGTTCTACTTTGTGAGGCATTGTGGGTGTGGTGTGAAAAGTGCATTTTCACGTGCCTGTAACAATTGGGTGGTTTGGTGGATGACTGAAATTGTAGATAAGGTATTTTGAGGTTGTATAAAGATACTATACTCATTGAGAGATGGTTTGTGAAGAAATTTAGCTCTTCAGTATTTGTACTTGATTCCAATACAGCTTGCTTGCAACCCAAAGTACAAAGAAACGTACAGCACAGGAACAGACCCTTCAGCCCTCCAAGCCCGTGCCGACCATGCTGCCCGTCTAAACTAAAATCTTCTACACTTCCTGGGTCCGTATCCCTCTATTCCCATCCTATTCATGTATTTGTCAAGGTGCCCCTTAAATGTCACGATCGTCCCTGCTTCCACCACCTCCGGCAGCGAGTTCCAGGCACCCACTACCCTCTGTGTAAAAAAGAAAAGAAAAAACTTGCCTCGTACATCTCCTCTAAACCTTGCCCCTCACACCTTAAACCTATGCCCCCTAGTAATTGACCCCTCTACCCTGGGAAAAGCCTCTGACTATCCACTCTGTCTATGCCCCTCATAATTTTGTAGACCTCTAACAGGTCGCCCCTCAACCTCCGTTGTTCCAGTGAGAACAAACCGAGTTTACTTAACCGCTCCTCCTAGCTAATGCCCTCCATACCAGGCAACATCCTGGTAAATCTCTTCTGCAACCTCTCTAAAGTCTCCACATCCTTCCGGTAGTCTGGCGACCAGAATTGAACACTATATACTCCAAGTGTGGCCTAACTAAGGTTCTATACAGCTGCAACATGACTTGCCAATTTTTATACTCCATGCCCCGAATGAAGGCAAGCATGCCATATGCCTTCTTGACTACCTTCTCCACCTGTGTTGCCACTTTGTGACCTGTGGACCTGTACACCTAGATCTCTCTGACTGTCAATACTCTTGAGGGTTCTACCATTCACTGTAAATTCCCAACCTGCATTAGACCTTCCAAATGCATTACCTCATTTGTATGGATTAAACTCGATCTGCCATCTCTCCGCCCAAATCTCCCAACGATCTAAATCCTGCTGTATCCTCTGACAGTCCTCATCGCTATCCATAATTCCACCAACCTTTGTGTCGTCTGCAAACTTACTAATCAGACCAGTTACATTTTCCTCTAAATCATTTATCTATACTACGAACAGCAATGGTCCCAGCACTGATCCCTGCGGAACACTAGTCACAGCCCTCCAATTAGAAAAGCACCCTTCCATTGCTACTCTCTGCCTTCTATGACCTAGCCAGTTCTGTATCCACCTAACCAGCTCACCCCTGATCCTGTGTGACTTCACCTTTTGTACCAGTCTACCATGAGGGACCCTGTCAAAGGCCTTACTGAAGTCCATATAGACAACATCCACTGCCCTACCTGCATCAGTCATCTTTGTGACCTCTTCAAAAAAACTCTTATCAAGTTAGTGAGACACGACCTCCCCTTCACAAAACCATGCTGCCTCTCACTAATATGTCCATTTGCTTCCAAATGGGAGTAGATCCTGTCTCGGAAGAATTGTCTCCAGTAATTTCCCTACCACTGACGTAAGGCTCACCGGCCTGCAGTTCCCTGGGTTATCCTTGTTACCCTTCTTAAACAAAGGAACAACATTGGCTATTTTCCAGTCCTCTGGGACACCACCTGAAGACAATGAGGATCCAAAGGTTTCTGTCAAGGCCTCAGCAATTTCCTCTCTAGCCTCCTTCAGTATTCTGGGGTAGATCCCATTCGGCCCTGGGGACTTATCTACTGTAATATTTTTCAAGACGTCCAACACCTCATCTTTTTGGATCTCAATGTGACCCAGGCTATCTACACACCTTTCTCCAGACTCAACATCCACCAATTCCTTCTCTTTGGTGAATACTGATGCAAAGTATTCATTTAGTACCTCGCCCATTTCCTCTGGCTTCACACATAGATTCTCTTGCCTATCCTTCAGTGGGCCAACACTTTCCCTGGCTACCCTCTTGCTTTTTATGTATGTGTAAAAAGCCTTGGGATTTTCCTTCACCCTATTTGCCAATGACTTTTCGTGACCTCTTCTCAGGTAACTCATGAATAAACCAGCCTGAGGCACCACTTTGCATGTAGATTGGACATTTGACGTGCATCTGCATCTGTGTAACACTTCACCCCAAAAGTCATTTATACAGCTAACCTGATCGCTAAATATGACCATGACCACCAGACACATTGTTTTGCTACAGGTGATCTCCATTTTATTTTTAATGCTTTTCCTGTGACATTTTGCGTGCATTGTACTTTGAATATACATGAATAGAAATTTGTGATATTGCACATGTTGGATTTAAATTAATTACTTGTATAGAAACTTGTCTTGTAATTCTCAGTCATTGTATAGTCTTAACAGTTTTTCAAAATAGTTAAAGGGAAACTTAGTTTCTTCATTATAGCAGCATGCTTCCCAGAGGCAGAATTAAAACAAAATGATTGCTTAACTAAGGAAGGATATAGTGTTCGAAAGTCTAGTTGAAGAGGTGGGTCTTAAAGCTGGTCTTAACAGAAGCAAGGAAGGTTGGAATTGGAGTGTTCAGTCAATAGTGTGGTGAGGGAAATATGGTGCAAAAATAACCAGAGGAGCAGAGAGTTCATGGAAGGCTTTGGGGAAAGTTTAAAACACAAGGCTAAAAGTATTAAATTTAAGGCACCAAATGTAGGTCAACAGGGAGAGGAATGTTGGACCACTGGGATTTGATGTGGGGTAAGATAGATCTGGCACTGCTTTGGATGAACTAAAGGGTTTTGGGATCAAAGGCCATCCACCAGAGTATTAGAATGGAGAAATCTGTCAAAAGCAATCGGAAGGACGGGTGGATAAAATTACAAAGATATAAATAAGGTGACATTGTGATGCAGTTAGAAGTTTAGCTTCAGGTTGAATCAGACAATGAGGTCATGGGCTGTCTTGTCTAGTTCACCTTGAGGCAGTGTCTTAGCAAGTGTTTGGAAACTGGAGAAGAGAATGAAGTTTATGGTAGAGGCTGAAGATAACAATCACACTGTTTCAGCACAGAAGGAGGTCATTTGGCCTGTTTTGTCAGTGCTGGCCCTCTGAAGGAACAATTCACTTAGTGCCCCTCCCCTGATTTTTTCCCCGTAAGCCTGCACATTCTTCCTTTTCAGATAATCCAATTCTCTTTTGAATGCCTCTTGATTCTTCCTCTACCATGCAATCGGGCAATGCAGATTCTAAGCACTCGCTGTGTGTTAAGTTTCTCCTCGTGCTTCCATTGCTTCTTTTGCCAATTACCGTAAATCTGTGTTCTCTGGTTCTTGATCCTTCCACCAATGGAAACCGTTACTGCTTGTCTACTCTGTCCAGGCCCCTCATGATTTTGAATACCTCAATCCAGCCTCCTCTCCGTCTCCCCTTCTCCAAGGAGAACAGTCCCCACTTCTCCAATCTTTCTGTGTAACAAGTTTCTCATCCCTGAAACCATTTTTGAGAATCTTTTCTGCACTCTCTCTCCAATGTCATTGCACCTTTCTTAAAGTGTGGTTACCAGAACTGGGTGTGATACTCCAGCTGAGGCTGAACCAGTGATTTATAACATAGAACAGCACAGTACAGGCCCTTCGGCCCACGCTGTTGTGCCGACCATTTATCCTAATCTAAGATCAACCTAACCTCCAATTTACAACTGTCCATGTGCCTGTCTAGTCGCTTAAATGTCCCTAATGACTCTGACTCCGCCACCTCCGCTGGCAGTGCATTCCATGTATCCACCACTCTGTGTAAAGAACCTACCTCGGACATCTCCCCTATACTTTCCTCCAATCACCTTAAAATTATGTCCCCTCGTGACAGGAGAGGGTGCAGAGGAGATTTACCAGGGTGCTGCCTGGACTGGAGGGCATGTCTTATGAAGAAAGGTTGAGGGAGCTAGGGCTTTTCTCACTGGAGCGTAGAAGGAAGAGATGTGACTTGATAGAGGTGTACAAGGTGATGAAATGAAAATGAAAATCGTTTATTGTCACAAGTAGGCTTCAATGAAGTTACTGTGAAAAGCCCCTAGTCGCCACATTCCGGCGCCTGTTCGGGGAGGCTGTTACAGTTGAGAGGCGTGGATAGCCAGAGACTTTTCCCCAGGACGGAAATGGCTATACACAGTTAACTTCCTTGTGCCTCTATTAATAAAGCCTAGGATACCGTATACTTTATCAACCTGTCTGTCCTACCAACTTCAATAATCCTCCCCCAGCTCCTCCCCATTCGCCGTCTTAATCACCTCTCAACCAACTTTTTGTTGCTCATTCGCCAGTACACCCAGGTCCCTCTGTACAGCATGTTTTAAAATTTTATCATTTAGATAATCCCATTTGTTGTTCCTACCAAAATGGATAACCTCACATTTGTCAACATTGTATTCCATCTGTCAGACCCCAGCCCATTCACTTGTCGTCTGTAACCTTGGACACTGCGCTTGGTCCCCAACTCCAAATTATCTATATCAATTGTGGGCCCAACACTGATCGCTGAGGGACACCACTAGCTACTGATTGCCAACCAGAGAAGCACCCATTAATCCCCACTCCAAGCTTTCTGGGAATCCAGACATACCACATCCATTGGCTCACCGTTATCTACTGCACTGGTGATGACCTCAAAAAATTCCACTAAATTAGTTTGGCATGACCTGCCCTTTATGAACCCATGCTGCGTCGTCCAATGGGACAATTTCCATCCAGATGCCTCGCTATTTCTTCCTTGATAGATTCCAGCATCTTCCCTACTACCGAAGTTAAGCTAACTGGCCTATAATTACCCGCTTTCTGCCTACCTCCTTTTGAAACTGTGGTGTCACGTTTGCTAATTTCCAATCCGCCGGGACCATCCCAAAGTCTAGCGAATTTTGGTAAATTATCACTAGTGCATTTGCAATTTCCCTAGCCATCTCTTTTAGTACCCTGGGATGCAGTCCATCAGGGCCAGGAGACTTGTTTACCTTATAGCTCCATTAGCTTGCCCATCACTACCTCCTTAGTGATAACAATCATCTCAAGGTCCTCACCTGCCTTAGCCTCATTTCCATCAGTCACTGGCATGTTATTCATGTCTTCCACTGTGAAGACCGACCCAAAAAACCTGTTCAGTTCCTCAGCCATGTCCTCATCTCCCATTATTAAATCTCCCTTCTCATTTACCGTAGACACGCTTTTTTGTTTTCTATATTTGTAGAAACTTCTGTTTTTATATTGTGGGCAAGTTTACGTTTCCTCTCATAATCTATCTTGCTCTTCTTTCTAGCTTTTTTAGTAGTGTTCTGTTGCCCCCCTAAAGATTTCCCAATTCTCTAGTCCCCATTAATCTTTGCCACTTTATATACTTTTTCATTCAATTTGATTCTTTCCCTTATTTCCTTTGATATCCACAGTCGATTTTCCCTCTTTCTTCAGTTCTTCCTTTTTGATGGTATAAACCTTTGCTGAGTACTGTGAAAAATCGCTTGGAAGGTTCTCCACTGTATCTCAACTGTTTCACCATAAAGTCTTTGCTCCCAGTCTACCTTAGCCAGCTCTTCTCTCATCCCATTGTAATCTCCTTTGTTTAAACACAAAACACTAGTCTTTGATTTTACCTTCTCATCCTCCATCTGTATTTCAAATTCCACCATATTGTGATCGCACCTTCCAAGAGGATCCCTAACTATGAGATCATTAATCAATCCTATCTCCTTGCACAGGACCAGACCTAGGAACGCTTGTTCCCTCGTAGGTTCCATTTCATACAGTTCCAGGAAACTATCGTGGATACATTCTATAAACTCCTCCTCAAGGTTGCCTTGACTGACCTGGTTAAACCAATCGACTGTAGATTAAAATCCCCCATGATAACTGCTGTATATTTCTACATACATCAGTTATTTCCTTGTTTATTGCCCGCCCCACAGTAATGTTACTATGTGGTGGCCGAAAGACTACTCCTATCAGTGACGTTTTCGCCTTACTATTCCTGATTTCCACCCAAATGGATTCAACCTTCTCCTCCATGGCACTGACATCATCCCTCATCTTCCGTCACTTCCCCCACCTCTAGCATGATGCCACCACCAAACATCTTCTACTCTCCTCCCCTTTCAACATTCCGAAAGGTCCGTTTCCTCTGCGACACCCTGGTCCACTCCCCAGTCATTCCCAATACCCTGCCCATGACATCTTTTCTTGAAAGCGCAGGCGATGCAGCACCTGCCCTGTTACCTCCTCTCTTCACAGTCCAGGTCCCCAGACGCTCCTTCCAGGTGAAACAACAAATTACTGGCGGTAGTCAATGAAGTTTGGGTGGCTGCTTTACAGAACATCTCCGTGACCCAGAGCTTCCATTGACCTCTCATTTTAATTCTTCACCTTGCGTTTACTCTGACCTCTCTATCCTCGACCACCTACCCTGTTACAGTGCAGCTCAAGTAAAAATGGACAAAGAACAATAAGCACAGGAACAGGCCCTTCGGCCCTCCAAACCTGTACCGGTCATGATACCAACCTTTGCGAAAACCCTCAGCACTTCCTTGTGCAGTACCCCTCTATACTGATCCTATCCATGTGTTTGCCAAGATGCCTTTTGAATGCCGTTTTATGTATCTGCTTCCACAACCTCCCCAGGCAATGCGTTCCAGGCACTCACCCTCTGCGTAAAAAAAATTGCCTCGTACATATCTTCTAAACTTTGCCCCACGGACCTTAAACCCATGCCCCTTGGTGACTGACCCCTCCACCCTGGTAAAGAGTCCCTGCCCATCCACTCTATCCATGCCCCTCATAATCTTGTAGACGTCTATCAGGTCACCCCTCAACCTCCGTCTTTCTAATGAAAACAGTCCGAGTCTATTCAGCCTCTCCACATAGCTCACACCCTCCAGACCAGGCAACATCCTGGTAAACTTCCTCTGCACCCTCTCCAAAGCCTCCGCCTCCTTCTAGTAGTGTGACGACCAGAGTTGTGCACGATATTCCAAGTGTGGCCGTACCAAGGTTCTGTACAACATTTACATGACTTGCCAGTTTTTATACTTGATGCCCGCCCACTTGTGTTGCCACCTTCAAAGATCTGTGGACCTACGCGCCCAGATCTCTCTGACTTTCTATATTCTTGGGGTTCATGTCCACATATTTCTGAAGGTTGCCACTCAAGTGGATAGAGCTGTGAAGAAGGCCTATAGTGTGTTAGCGTTTATTAACAGGGGCCTTGAGTTTAAGAGCTGTGGGGTTATGCTGCAACTGTATATGAGACCACATTTGGAGTATTATGTGCAGTTCTGGTCACCTCACTATAGGAAGGATGTGGAAGCATTGGAAAGGGTGCAAAAGAGATTTACCAGGATGCTGCCTGGTTTGGAGGATAGGTCTTCTGAGGAAAGGTTGAGGGAGCTCGGGCTTTTCTCTTTGGAGCAGAGGAGGATGAGAGGCGACTTAATAGAGGTTTATAAGATGAGGGCGTTAGATAGAGTGGACGTTCAGAGACTATTTTCTCGGGTGGATGCAGCTGTTACAAGGGGGCATAACTATAAGGTTCAGGATGGGAGATATAGGAGGGATGTCCCAGGTAGGTTCTTTACTCGGAGAGTGGTTAGGATGTGGAATGGACTGCCTGCTGTGATAGTGGAGTCGGGACACTTTTTAGAAACTTTCAAGCAGTTATTGGATAGGCACATGGAGCACATCAGAATGACAGGGAGTGGGATAGCTTGATCTTGGTTTCGGACAAGGCTCGGCACAACATTGAGGGCCGAAATGCCTGTTCTGTGCTGTACTGCTCTATGTTCTATCCTGAAGAGTTTTACCATTTACGGTATATTTCCCCTCTATTAGACCTACCAAAATGCATTATCTCACATTTGTCCGGATTAAACTCCATTTGCCACTTCTCTGCCCAAGTCTCGAACCTATCCATGGACTGTTGGTGTTCTGACAATCTGCAACACTATCTGCCACTCCAGCAATCTTGGTGTCATCCACGAACTTACTAATCAGACCGGCTACATTTTCCTCCAAATCATTTATGTGCACCACAGACAGCAGAGGCCCAAGCACAGATCCCTGTGGAACACCGCTAGTCACAACCTTCCATTCAGAAAAACACCCTTCTACTGCTACCCTTTGCCTTCTGTAACCGAGCCAGTTCTGTATCCATCCTACCACTTCACCTCTGATCCCGTGTGACTTCACCTTTTGTACCAGTCTGCCATGAGGCACCTTGTCAAAGGCTTTACTGAAGTCCATGTAAACAACATCCACCGCTCTCCCCTCATCAATCATCTTTGTTACCTCTTCAAAAAACTCAACCAAGTTAGTGAGGCATGACCTCCCCTTCACAAAACTGTGCTGTCTATCACTTATGAGTCCATTTGTTTCTAAATGGGTATAAATCCTGTCCGAGAATTCCCACCAATAATTTGCCTACTACCGACGTGAGGCCTATAGTTTCCAGGATTATCCCTGCTACCTTGCTTAAACAGCGGTACCACATTAGCTATACTCCAGTCCTCTGGGATCCCACCTGTAGCCAATGAGGATACAAAGATGTCAGTCAAGGCCCCAGCAATTTCCTCCCTTGCTTCCCTCAATAAGCTTGAGAAACACTTCATCTTTTCACAGCCTTTGAGTTCAACAATTTCAGACCATTTGGTTTAACTTTTCTTTGCATGTTTCGTCTTAATCATATTCCTCTGTTGTTTTTTCTTTTGGACAGCAGCTGTTCATTATTCTGCCATTCACACCTCCTCTAGATGTCTTTTCTCGTGTCTCATCATTCCCTTTGACTCTGCTCCACCAAACTCTGTCATTTTATCTCTCATCTCTTCCACCCTGTCACGTATCTTTTGATCTTTTTTCAACCCATCCCCATTTGACCTAATTAACATCTATCACACTTAACTTTTCCTAGTTCTGAATGCAGGCCAACAGCCTGAAGTATTAACTCTTTTTCTCTCGCTCCACAAGATACTGCCTGACCTGAGTTTTCCCAGCGTTCATTTTCCGATTTTGTTTCCGATTTCCAGGATCTGGCAACATTTGCTTATGTAAGAGTAATTTAAGTTTAATAAACTGGGGTATAGACATTGAGTCAAGTAGTGACCATTTGTACAAAGTATGGGCCAGGGTGGTGCGTGCAACAGTGGCCTTCATTGCAAGATGTTGAAACATAGATTTGAGGCACCGGAGCTAGTTTTACGAGCGGAGAAGCCCATGAGATTTACTAGTTTTTATGGGTTGAGTGAGATGGTACAAAAGCAATCATAGAATCATAGAATTTACAGTGCAGAAGGAGGCCATTTGGCCCATCAAGTCTGCACCGGCCCTTGGAAAGAGTACCCTACCTAAGCCCACACCTCCACCCCATCCCCATAGCCCAGTAACCCCACCTAACCTTTTTGGACTCTAAGGGCAATTTAGCATGGCCAATCCACTGAACCTGCACACCTTTGGACTGTGGGAGGAAACCAGAGCACCCGGAGGAAACCCACGTAGAAACGGGGAGAAGGTGCAATCTCCGCACAGACCGTAACCAAGCCAGTTATCGAACCTGGGACCCTGGAACTGTGCTAATCACTGTGCTACTGTGCCCCCTGCCAATAATGTTGGCTTTTCAGTTAAAAATTAACAGTGAAGAAAAATGTGTTTGCGCTGAGATTGTTGGAACATGAAATGCCTTGCAATAGAGAGGGGTAATAAAATATAATTGGTGGCAAGCTCAGTGACTCGTTTCCAGTTGGTTTCCACTCCCATATGCTTCGACTGAAATTAGTAGGCTGGAATCATTTTAAGCAATGGTTTTTATAGTTTCCATAATGAAGTTCTGTGTCACTATTTTGAAATCTTCATTGTTTAGCTTAACGTTTCCAAGCATGTGCTGCACACAACTCAGTCCCACCTGTTGACCTATGTTTCAGCCTAACGGTTTGATCATTACTGTAACTTCTCATTGTTTATTACACATGACCATATGAAAAAGAAAGTTAGTGCTTACTCCTGCTGCCCATGCTGAAAATAATCCTCATCCTCTCCATTGGAGATCTAAAATGAAAGTGCATGGAATATGGGGTAGTGTATTTCGATGGATAGGAAATTGGTCGGCAGACAGGAAACAAAGACTGGGAATAAACTGATTATTTTCCAAATGGCAGGCAGAAACTAGAGGGGTACTGTAAGCATCTGTGCTGGGACCCCAGCTATTCAAAATAAGTATTAATAATTTAGATGAGGGAACTAAATGTAAAAGCTCCAAATTTGCAGATGACACAAAGCTGGGTGGGAGGATGAGCTGTGAGGATGATAGAGATCTTTCGGTGTGATTTGGTCAAGATGAGTTATTGGGCAAATGAATGGCAGATGCTGTATAATGTGGAGAAATGAGGTTATCCACTTTGGTAGCAAAAACAGGAAGACCGATTATTATTTGAATGGCTGTTCTCATACACGGGTCGCTGAAGGTAAGCATGCAGGTGCAGCAGGTAGTAAAAAAGGGAAATGGTATGTTGGCCTTCATAGTGAGAGGATTCCAGTACAGGAGCTGGGATGTCTTGCTGCAAACATACATGGCCTTGATGAGACCACACCTGGAATAGTGTGTGCAGTTTTGCTCTCCTTATCTGAGGAAGGATGTTCTTGTTATGGAGGAAGTGCAGCGAAGGCTTACCAGACTGATTCCTGGTATGGCAGGACTGATGATAGATTGAATCGGTTAGGATTGTATTCGCTGGAGTTCAGAAGAATGAGGTGGGGATCTCCAAAACCTATAAATTTCTAACAAGACTAGACATGGTAGATGTAGGAAGGAGTTCCCGATAGAGGGGAGTCCTAAACTAGGGGTCACAGTCTGAGGATGTGAGGTAGACCATTTAGGACTTGGATGAAGATGAATTTCTTCGCCCAGGGAATGGTGAGCCTGTGGAATTCTCTACCGCGGAAAGCAGTTGAGACCAAAACATTGTGGTCAAGATCTTCCGGCTGTTCATGCCGGTGTGACTTTCTGGTCCAGCTGATGGCGCATCCCTGCAGTGGTTTGCCCGGTGGGGTGTTTTCAATGGGCAACCCCATTTGCAGCGGTGGGACCAGTAGATCTGGCCAATGGTGAACTGCCGAGAAAAATGTTGCCGGGAAGCCAGCAAATCCTGCCCTGTATGTTTTTCAAGAAGGAGTTAGATATAGCTCCTGAAGGGATCAAAGGATATGTGGGGAAAGCGGGAACAGGTTACTGACTTGGATGATCAGCCATGATCATAATGACTGGTGGAGCAGGTTTGAAGGGTCGAATGGCCTCCTATTTTCTACGTTACTATGGAATTTGATAGCATGCATAATTCATCAGTAATATTTGGGGTTGCATCATGCTCATGCATTGACTAGAATTTTTACCCAATGTGTTAAATCTCTAGTGTAGCTTGTGGTGAGTCAAAAGGTGCTTCATGCTAGCACGATACAGATGTTTCATATGTAATTAATGTTCAGTGTACTATTACAGCCACTGATTCATGCAACAAGCACTGGAACTTCTGTTTATTACGAATTTACATAATTTGTAGCAGTAATTTGAATCCTAAAACTGTCTATGTGAAACTAGTTAGATTGACCTTCATAACGGATTATCTACACACTTCTGTAAACTGAGTGAATTGGTTTTAACAAACTGGATTGAGAAAAGTGTAAACTGAGGTACAGAATTCAAGGAATTGAGTCAATGCCACCTATTGATTTTAGCAATTTAAGATGGTTTTGCCTGAAACTATTGGAAATAAACATAAATCCAAATCCATAAATTCAATGTTTAAAACATTGATAGAAACAAACCAGATCAGCCTTGAACAATAAATTGGTTAGAAGTAATAAATAAAGTGGTCGGTGGAAATTAGCAGCTAATAAATTCATTAATCAGCACTGTTTCAGGAATTAAAAGTGGACCTACAAAGAGCGATGGGAATTAAATAAATAAAAATGAACAGAAGAGGCAAATTTACATGAGTACAATTAAGATTAAGTTAAGTTGGCATTTAATAAATGTAATCTAATGGAACTGTGCACAATTATTTTAAATTGGATTGCACAGGATCACAAGAAGCACTTAGGTTTTTGAGCAAAGTCACCAAATATATTTATTTGTTGCAAACATTTTTTTATTCAGATAAGGAAATTGGTGGGGGTGGGGGGTGGGGGGTGGGGGAAGGAGAGAAATATAGTCCCTAAAGTCTGCAGTGTTGTGAAGGATCAGTAGCTAAGGTAGCTGGAGCCTGATTAGTAGCAATTAACAGAAAACAGTCTCCCCATAAATGAGCCATCATTTTCAGGTTGACAAACTCACGAGTGAATTGCCACAGGGATCAGTGCTGGACCCTCAACTATGCATGGGGTTGACTATTGTAGTCAGATTTGCCAAGGATCCAAAGGTAGACAGGAAAACAAGTTGTTAGGAGGGTACCAAGAATAGGTTGTCAATAGACACAAATTTGGTTGATAAATATAATGTGGAAAAATGTGGTCAATTTGGCAGGAAGAGTGGAAGCACAGAATTTTATTTTCTAGGACAAAGCAACCACCACAGACATAATCCTTAGAACATTACAGCGCAGTACAGACCCTTCGGCCCTCGATGTTGCGCCAACATGTGAAACCGCTCTAAAGCCCATCTACACTATTCCCTTATCGTCCATAGGTCTATCCAATGACCATTTGAATGTCCTTAGTGTTGGCGAGTCCACTACTGTTGCAGGCAGGGCATTCCACGCCCTTACTACTCTCTGAGTAAAGAACCTACTTCTGACATCTGTCTTATTTCTATCTCCCCTCAATTTAAAGCTATGTCCCCTCGTGCTAGACATCACCATCCGAGGGAAAAGGCTCTCACTGTCCATCCTAGCCAATCCTCTGATCACCTTGTATGCCTCAATTAAGTCACCTCTTAACCACCTTCTCTCTAACTAAAACGGCCTCAAGTCCCTCAGCCTTTCCTCATAAGATCTTCCCTCCATACCAGGCAACATTCTGGTAAATCTCCTCTGCACCCTTTCCAATGTTTCCACATCCTTCCTATAATGCGGCGACCAGAATTGCACGCAATACTCCAAATGTGGCCGCACCAAAAGAACAAAGAACAAAGAAATGTACAGCACAGGAACAGGCCCTTCGGCCCTCCAAGCCCGTGCCGACCATGCTGCCCGACTAAACTACAATCTTCTACACTTCCTGGGTCCGTATCCCTCTATTGCCATCCTATTCATGTATTTGTCAAGATGCCCCTTAAATGTCACTATCGTCCCTGCTTCCACCACCTCCTCCGGTAGCGAGTTCCAGGCACCCACTACCCTCTGTGTAAAAAAAAAAAAAAAAAAAAAAAAAAAAAAAAAAAAAAAAAAAAACTTGCCTCTTACATCTACTCTAAACCTTGCCCCTCTCACCTTAAACCTAGTAATTGACTGCCCCCTAGTAATTGACCCCTCTACCCTGGGGAAAAGCCTCTGACTATCCACTCTATGCCCCTCATAATTTTGTAGACCTCTATCAGGTCGCCCCTCAACCTCTGTCGTTCCAGTGAGAAGAAACCGAGTTTATTCAACCGCTCCTCATAGCTAATGCCCTCCATACCAGGCAACATTCTGGTAAATCTCTTCTGCACCCTCTCTAAAGCCTCCACATCCTTCTGGTAGTGTGGCAACCAGAATTGAACACTATACTCCCAAGTGTGGCCTAACTAAGATTCTCTACAGCTGCAACATGACTTGCCAATTCTTATACTCAATGCCCCGGCCAATGAAGGCAAGCATGCCGTATGCCTTCTTGACTACCTTCTCCACCTGTGTTGCCCCTTTCAATGACCTGTGGACCTGTACACCTAGATCTCTCTGACTTTCAATACTCTTGAGGGTTCTACCATTCACTGTATATTCCCTACCTGCATTAGACCTTCCAAAATGCATTACCTCACATTTGTCCAGATTAAACTCCCATCTGCCATCTCTCCGCCCAAGTCTCCAAACATGTAAATCCTGCTGTATCCTCCGACAGTCCTCATCGCTATTCGCAATTCCACCAACCTTTGTGTCGTCTGCAAACTTACTAATCAGACCAGTTACATTTTCCAGAGTTTTGTACACCTGCAACATGACCTCATGGCTCCGAAACTCAATCCCTCTACCAATAAAAGCCAACACACCGTACGCCTTCTTAACAACCTGTCAACATGGGTGGCAACTTTCGGGGATCTATGTACATGGGACACCAAGATCTCTCTGCTCATCCACACTACCAAGAATCTTACCATTAGCCCAGTACTCTGTATTCTTGTTTCTCCTTCCAAAATGAATCACCTCTCACTTTTCTGCATTAAACTCCATTTGCCACTTCCCAGCGCTGCAGCTTATCTATGTCCCTCTGTAACTTGTAACATCCTTCTGCACTGTCCACAACTCCACCGACTTTAGTGTCGTCTGCAAATTTACTCACCTATCCTTCTGCACCCTCCTCCAGGTCATTTATAAAAATGACAAACAGTAGTGGCCCCAAAACAGATCCTTGTGGTACACCACGAGTAACTGGACTCCAGTCTGAACATTTCCCATCAACCACCACCCTTTGTCATCTTCCAGCTAGCCAATTTCTGATCCAAACTGCTAAATCACCCTATTTTCTGCAGTAGCCTACCATGGGGAACCTTATCAAACGCTTTACTGAAACCCATATACATCACATCAACTGCTTTACCCTCATCCACCTGTTTGGTCACCTCAAAGAACTCAATAAGGTTTGTGAGACACGACCTACCATTCACAAAACCGTGTTGACTATGTCTAATCAAATTACATCTTTACATAAGCCTCCTTCTTCCTCTTGACAAGTGTTTCGACTGCTTTAGTAAACCACGGTTCCCTTGCTCGACCACTTCCTCCCTGCCTGACAGGTACATACTTATCAAGGACACGCAGTAGCTGTTCCGTGAATAAGCTCCACATTTCCATTGTGCCCATCCCCTGCAGTTTTCCTCTCCATCCGATGCATCCTAAGTCTTGCCTCATCGCATCATAATTGCCTTTCCCCCAGATATAACTCTTGCCCTGCGGTATATACCTATCCCTTTCCATCACTAAAGTAAACTTAATCGAATTGTGGTCACTATCACCAAAGTGCTCACCTACCTCCAAATCTAACACCTGTCCTGGTTCATTACCCAGTACCAAATCCAATATGGCCTCGCCTCTCCTTGGCCTATCTACATACTGTCAGGAAACCCTCCTGCACACATTGGACAAAAACGGACCCATCTAAAGTACTCGAACTATAGTGTTTCCAGTCAATATTTGGAAAGTTAAAGTCCCCCATAACAACTACCCTGTTGCTTTCGCTCCTATCCAGAATCATCTTTGCAATCCTTTCCTCTACATAGCTGGAACTTTTCGGAGGCCTATAGAAAACCCCTAACAGGGTGACCTCCTTTCCTGTTTCTAACCTCCGCTCATACTACCTCAGTAGACGAGTCCTCATCAAACATCCTTTCTGCCACCGTAATACTGTCCTTGACTAACAATGCCACCCCTCCCCCTCTTTTACCACCACCCCAGAGCTTTACTGAAATATCTAAACCGCGGCACCTGCAACAACCATTCCTGTCCCTGCTCTATCCATGTCTCCGAAATGGCCACAACATCGAAGTCCCAAGTACCAGATGACGTGGAGTCAGTGTGGGTAGAGTTGAGGAACCACAAAGGCAAAAAAAACATGATGGGAGTTATGTACAGGCCTCCTAACAGTGGTCAGGACCGGGGGCACAAAGTGCACCACGAAATAGAAAGTGCATATCAGAAAGGCAAGGTCACAGTGATCATGGGGGACTTCAATATGCAGGAGGACTGGTTAAATAATGCTGCCAGTGGACCCAAGGAAAGGGAATTCATTGAATGTTTACAGGAGGGCTTTTTGGAACAGCTTGTGATGGAGCCCACGAGGGAACAGGCCATTCTGGACATTTAAAGTAAGGGAACAATTAGGAGGCAGTGATCATAATATGGTAGAATTCAATCTCCAATTTGAAAGAAAGAAGGTAGAATCAGATGTAAAGGTGTTACAGTTAAATAAAGGTAACTACAGGGGCATGAGGGAGGAACTGACGAAAATCGACCGGGAGCAGAGCCTAGTGGGAAAGACAGTAGCACAGCAATGGCAGGAGTTTCTGGGAGTAATTGAGGACACAGTACAGAGGTTCATCCCAAAGAAAAGAAAGGTTATCAGAGGGGGGATTAGGCAGCCATGGCTTACAAAGGAAGTTAGGGAATGCATCAAAGCAAAAGAGAAAGCCTATAATGTGGCAAAGAGTAGTGGGAAGTCAGAAGATTGGGAAGGCTACAAAAACAAACAGAGGATAACAAAGAGAGAAATAAGGAAAGAGAGGATCAAATATGAAGGTAGGCTAGCCAGTAACATTTGGAATGATAGTAAAAGTTTCTTTAAATACATTAAAAACAAACGGGAGGCAAAAGTTGACATTGGGCTGCTCCAAAATGACGCTGGTAATTTTGTGATTGGAGACAACGAAATAGCTGAGCAACTAAATAAGTACTTTGCGTCAGTCTTCACAGTAGAAGACATGAGTAATATCCCAACAATTCCGGAGAGTCAGGGGGCAGAGTTGAATATGGTAGCCATCACAAAGGAGAAAGTGCTAGAGAAACTAAGAGGTCTAAAATTGATAAATCTCCGGGCCCAGATGGGCTACATCCTAGAGCTCTAAAGGAGATAGCTGAAGAAATAGTGGCGGCATTAGTTATGATCTTACTGGAGTCGGGGAAAGTCCCAGAGGATTGGAAAATCGCTGTTGTAACCCCCTTGTTCAAGAAGGGAACAAGGAAAAAGATGGAAAATTATAGGCCAATTAGCCTAACCTCGGTTGTTGGCAAGATTCTAGAATCCATTGTTAAGGATGAGATTTCTAAATTCTTGGAAGTGCAGGGTCGGATTAGGACAAGTCAGCATGGATTTAGTAAGGGGAGGTCATGCCTGACAAACCTGTTAGAGTTCTTTGAAGAGATAACAAATAGGTTAGACCAAGGAGAGCCAATGGATGTTATCTATCTTGACTTCCAAAAGGCCTTTGATAAGGTGCCTCACGGGAGACTGCTGAGTAAAATAAGGGCCCATGGTATTCGAGGCAAGGTACTAACGTGGCTTGACGATTGGCTGTCGGGCAGAAGGCAGAGAGTTGGGATAAAAGGTTCTTTTTCGGAATGGCAACCGGTGACGAGTGGTGTCCCGCAGGGTTCAGTGTTGGGGCCACAGCTGTTCTCTTTATATATTCCTTCTTCTGCACTGTAGATTCAATGATAATCTATGATTAATCTAGGACAAAGGTTCGGCACAACATCGTGGGCCGAAGGGCCTGTTCTGTGCTGTATTTTCTATGTTCTATATGTTCTATTAACGATCTAGATGATGGGACTGGGGGCATTCTGGCTAAGTTTGCCGATGATACAAAGATAGGTGGAGCGGCAGGTCGTATGGAGGTGGTGGGGAGGCTGCAGAAAGATTTAGACAGTTTAGGAGCGTGGTCCAAGAAATGGCTGCTGAAATTCAACGTGGGCAAGTGCGAGGTCTTGCACTTTGGAAAAAGAATAGAGGCATGGACTATTTTCTAAACGGTGACAAAATTCATAATACTGAAGTGCAAAGGGACTTGGGAGTCCGAGTCCAGGATTCTCTAAAGGTAAACTTGCCCCAATTATCCAGAAATCTGAAACCCTCCCTCCTGCACCATCCATGTAGCCACGTGTTCAACTCCTCTCTCTCCCTATTCCTCGTCTTGCTAGCACGTGGCACAGGTAACAACCCAGAGATAATAACTCGGTTTGTCCTAGATCTAAGTTTCCACCCTCGCTCCCTGAATTCCTGCCTTACATCCCTATCCCTTTTCCTACCTATGTCGTTGGTACCTATGTGGACCACGACTTGGGGCTGCTCCCCCTTAAGGATCCCAAAAACACGATCCAAGACATCACGCACCCTGGCACCTGGGAGGCAACAAACCAACCGCGGTCTCTCTCGTTCCCACAGAATCTCCTATCTATCCCCCTAACTATGGAGTCTCCAATGACTAATGTTCTACTCCTCTCCCCCTTCCCTTCTGAGCAACAGGGACAGACTCTGTGCCAGAGACCTGTACCCCATGGCTTACCCCTGGTAAGTCTTCTCCCCCCCCCCCCCCCCCCCCCCAACAGTATCCAAAGTGGTATACTTGTTACTAAGGGGAACGACCACAGGGTATCCCTGTACTGACTGCTTCCTCCCAGCCCCTCTCACCGTCACCCATCTATCTTGATTCTTCGGAGTAACTACATCCCTGAAGCTTCTATCTATGACCACCTCTGCCTCCCGAATGATCCGAAGTTCATTCAGCTCCAGTTCCCTAACGCGGTTTCTGAGGAGCTGGAGATGGGTGCACAGATGAAATCCGCAGGGACACTTGACGGCGTTAGTGTCACAATTAGGCTTACATTAACACTGCAATGAAGTTACTGTGAAAATCCTCTAGTCGCCACACTCCGGCACCTGTTTGGGTATACGGAGAAAGAATTCAGAATGCCCAAATCATCAACAGCACATCTTTCGAGACTTGTAGGAGGAAACCGGAGCACCCAGAGGAAGCCCATGCATACTGGGAGAACATGCAGACTCCGCACAGACAATGATCCAAGCCGGGAATCAATCCCAGGTCCCTGGCTCTGTGAAGCAACGGTGCTAACCACTCTGTTACCATGTCGCCCGTATACAAATGTCTGCACAGCGTCAGCCATGTGCACCATCTGAAAGATGCGCAGGAACTCACCAAGGTTCCTTTGCCAACACCTTCCAAACCCATGACCACGACCATCTAGGACAAGAGCAGCAGGCGCATGGGAGCAGCACCATGGAGGTTTTCCTCCAAGCCACTCACCATCCTGACTTGGAAATATGTCGCCATTCCTTCACTGTTGCTGGGTCAAAATCCGGGAAATCCTAACAGCACAATGGGTGTACCTACAGCTCCCTGACTGCAACGGTTCAAGAAGGCAGCTCACCATATTTTCAAGGGCAACAAGGTGTGGGCAATAATTGCTGGCCTAGCCAGAAAAGCCCACATTCAGTAAATTAATTTTTAAAAAAAATAATATTATTTAAATGGAGATGGACTGCAGAATAGTGCAAAGGAATCCGGATCCTTGTAGAGTAACAAAGTTACTGTGCAGGTACAGCAATTAATTAGGAAGGCAAATGGATTTATTTGCATGGGGATGGAGTATAAAAATAGCTGCTACAACTGTATATGGCATTTGTGAGATGCGTGTGTACAGCTTTGTTCTTAAAGGAGGGATAAGCTTGCATTGGAAGCAGTTGAGAGAAGGTTCACTAGGCTGTCCTGGGATGAAGAGCTTATCTGATGAAAGATTGGGCAGATTAGGCCTGTACATAAGAGTTTAGGGAGGTGATCTTGTTGAAACATATTCTAAGGGGGCTTGTCAGGGTAGATGCTGAGAGGAGGTTTTCCCTCATGTGGCCTCTAGAACTAGGGACCATAGTCTTAAAATAAGGTGGAATTGCTTCGCTGAATGTTTGGAATTGTCTTTCCCAGCAAATATATTCAAGGCTGACTTCGGCAGTTTTTTGATCTACAATGGAATCAAGGGTTATGGGGAGTACCGGCAGAAATGTGTAGATGAGCGTACAATCAGATCAGCCATGATCTTATTGCATTGCAGAGCAGACTCGATGGGCTGAATGGTTTCCGCTTGTTCCTATTTCTTATAATGCAATTAACACCGTAAGGGAGCTGAATCAGGTAGAAGAGATTGTCCTGGCTGGCATGCCAGCCGTATGTCATTATAAGGTGACTGAGCGAGAGGAAACCATGGCAGAATTGCCACTGTTGATCACTAGAACGGTTTGTGTGTGGATGTCGGGTGAGTAAGGTTGATTCTGGTTGTTGAAAATTGGTCATCGAGCATATTGGAATCGCTGCAGGAATTCCTCTGGACAGCATCTTAAGCAACAGTCTTGAATACTTCATTAATACCTTCTGTTCATCACAAAGTCAGTGAGGCTGGTAGCTGATTGCAGACTATTCTGCAGGTAATGGAGTCATAGGTGTCTGCATGCAGCAAAACCAAGGCAGCATTGTGGTTTCGGCTGATGTATGAGCACTGACCATCTCGAGTAGAGAGCCGAAAGAACCTATGTCTTTGTCATATTGCTATCACCAAATCCCTCACCATCAACTTTCGAGGAGCGCCTTTATCAGAAATTGAGTGGCCTGGCCACGTAAACAGAACGGCTACTAGAACAGGTAAGAAGTTGGATATTCTACACTCAAGTGACTTGTCTCCTGTCTTTTCAAAGCCGCTCCATCAAGTTCAAGGCATTTGATGGGGCCTGAACGGAATAGTCTCCACTTGCCTGGATGTGTGCAGCTGCAACAAATAACACAAAATACTCGCCACCATCCAAGACAAAACAGCCCCTTTAGTACCTCATCCATAAGCTAAAACACCCAACCCATCAGCCACCAATGTACAGTGTATATGATACAAGATGTACAGTAACATTCCACGTTTATTTGCCAGACCTCTCAAATTGTGTCCTTGGTTACATAGAAGGACTCCAAATCGCATACTTGGATGTGTATATTACCATTTCTTCATCACTGAACCAAAATCCTTCAACTCCCATATTGCAGCACTGTGGGAGCGCCTTCACGAAAACAGCAATTCAAGAGGGCCACTACTACCTTGAGGACAACTGGAGGCCGAAAATAACTGCTGGCCTTGCCAGTGACTCCCCATGTTCTGAAAATTAGGTTTAGCTGTGAAGCTTTCCTATAGTTGTGTACTTTCTGAGCACATTAATATAGGGCACCTTTAAATAATGGCTACTTGTATGTCATGGTCAGCATGTGTGGAATCTCAGCAAAAACCATTGTGAAGCAGCTGATGAAGATGCTGTTTCTTCCTCGTTGTATTGCTGAAATCAAGTCTTCAATTAATTTCAACCTCAATGTTCCATTAAGACTATCACTCCACAAACTTGGAAAATTGTTGCAGATGGAGAAATGTATATCCTTGCTTCTCTGCATGCCATTCCTTCATGGCTCTTCAATGTTGAAATAGTTAAAAATCAATGGAAAATTGGGTGCCAAGATGTTTTTGGATCTGACCTGTGAGTGGTATCAAATAAAATCATAAGTCTTATGCTTGATATCTGGTTTGTTCTTGACTTATTGATTTCTTCTGAACAATGCCTGCCAATTGACTTCCTAAGGTCACCAGTTTGGCACAGCTTTCTTTTGTAAATTTGCACTTCACCATTTAATTATTGGAATGTATTTGAACATTTTTCCAGTGATTCTATCTGTGATATCTCCCAGTCAAATGATACCACACAAGTGCATCGTGAATGGAGAATAGCCACCTGAAATTAGAATTTTAAATTGCATGTTAATATGTCTAAATTTAATTAAATTTATGGTGAACATTTACAACAGTTACAACTTGTGTTTGTATAGTGTTTATAGTGTCTTTGAACTAGTAAAATGTTCCAAGGCACTTGATGGGGGTATTATCAAACCATATTTGACGCAACCAGAAATGTTAGGGCAGATGATCTAAAGCTTGTCAGAGAGAGGCTTTAAAGTGTGCATTAAAACAGGAGAGCGAGCCATAGAGATTCTGGAGGGAATTCCAGAGCTTCAAGTCCAGGCAGACCTCTGGGCAGGATCCTGCTTTTTTTTTTAAACTAGAGTTTGTTGAACTGCTGGTCCTGCTTCCAATAAAACACTGCAGCCTTTAACATTGTTTATTCTCAGTCTCATCATTGTCATTTTGTGATGCTGATTACATTAAAAGTGTAATCCAAAAGTGAGAATGAATCTTTCTGCAATGAGGTTATAACTGGAATGAGCTTCTACATTTGTGTTTTATTTCAGTTGTACCAAAATGTCCCATCTTCTCCTTCAAATACATTGTAGGTCAATCTCGCCAACATATGGAAGAAGCCAAGAATACCTTGTTGAAAGACCACTCTATCAATCCTATAGTAGCGAGCTAAGAGAATTTGGTCAAAGCTCAGGAAGACCTGTACAGTGGAGGAATCAACGAGAGAAATGGACTGAAACAGTAAATGTGGAACCAAGATCGGGAGATCCCCAATATGGTGCCGTTCATCATAAAATATTTGAGTATGGGCATCCTTCCCCAAATGCAAGAAGAGTCGAAACAGAATATACAGCTACAACTGGAAGAAACTGTTACCTACAAGAAAGAGAAGGAAACCAAACCTATCCACTTCCTTCAAGATTTCTTGAAGTCAATCCATACAATGATCATGATGAACGGCCATCTGACAGCAGTGAATGGCACGATCAACGGCACCATTCTCACAGTGAACGGCACCATGAGCACGATCAATGGCAGAATGACCTTGATGATCGGCATCACCATCAGAACGTGGAAATCCCAACTCATAGCCGATTGTATAGCGAAAAGCCCAAGAGCTTCGGAGGTGATCCACAAATGGATTCGTATGAGAAACCAGTGGTTACTACATATGGTTCCACGGAAAAGTGGTATGACTCGGAAGATTTTAGAAGTCATGGTTTGCATGAGGAAAGGTATTCAGGTTCTTCACGTTCTCCTGGAAGACGCGCTGAAGAGTTTCCGAATAGGAGCTCCTACCAGAAGAGGTATTGGAATAGAACCATTAAGGCTGTGTTTTGATGTAAAACCTCAACTGAAATAAAATGGTCACATTTATGAGTTGAGGATTTAAAAGTTGAAAGCCCTTTGTCCTAATCTGAAAGTGAACATTTTGTTTAAATAATGAGCTCTTGTGTTTTGAGAGAGAGCAGATTGGATGGCTTGAAAGTTGAGGACCACTTTATTTTTCCCTCAGCATCCTGCCGAATGGCTTTCAGAAGGATAAATGGTTAGACTAGTAACCTGGCAAATATACTGCTTTCGAGGCATTGCTCACAAACTTCAAGTATTACCAAACTTAATTCTCACTGTCTTCTCTCTACTGCAAGGTAAACTGCTTTATGTCAACACAGGTATCCTGAGGAGGATGAAGTCCGAGGGTACAGAGAAGCATCTGGAAGAAACTGGGTACCTGGAAAGCATGAGGAGATCGAGCATGAACGAGATTTAAAATTGAGAGGGGAGAAATTCCCTCCTATTAGGAAAAGCTACCCCCCTGAATCGTACGGTGATTCTGAAGGCATACATGTTAAAGATTTATCAAAAGACCGGTACAGTAACAGTGACCGCTATGAAGAGTATGTGCAGGTAAAGACTGGGTTTGCACATTCACCAAAGTATCCTGAGGTGCAGGCCTCTTCTGCGCAACACCAGATATTTTCCAGTGAAAGACAGCAAAGGTATTCAAGCAAAGAGAAAGAGTTTACCACCAGCAGCTCAAGTAATAAAGAGGTGAGTCGTTTTCACAGTAGTGGTCGGAGGCCAGGTTCTGATGCGAACAGAACAGAGGGCCGCCACTCTGTGTCAGCAAAATATTCTGTTCCTGAGCATTACTCTAGCAGGTTTCAGCATGTAAGCAAGAAAGAAGTAATCCCAAGATCTACAACTTCAGTCACAAGAGGACGTACGGAAAGAGGAAAGGAATTAAGAAAGCGCTCCGAGTTTTCCAAAGACCGACGTGACGATGCCCATAAACGTTCAAGCCACAGATCTTGCCATGTGGAAACATCACGACGTGGTACTAATAGTGAGCGCGACAGAAAAACGGAGTCTCTAACAATCAAATTAGATATGAAGAAATCTGTGAACAAGTCCAGGTATTGTCCTTAATTCTTTGCTATGAGGCTGGGTAAAGAAATTTCATGCATATTTTTCGTATCCATCTAAAAATTTAAGTTATAGTATCCTTCCCTTACAGAAAGCAGCCTGTGATGAATTATCAACTAGCTTAAAAATATTTCTTAGACTTTGGTGCTGCACAAGCTTTTTAAGTACCAGTCTCTTTCTATAATAGAGGTGCTATGATTTCCAGTTTTTACTCATGGTTTGCCTTTGCTAATCCTAGCAATTCTAAAAATTCTTTAGTTCCTGCTTTATGGAAATGAGCAGGAAGGGAAGAATTCCCTATCTTTGAACTTGTATTAAGTCTACATGTTCTGAAACGTGACCAAGGAATTGCATTTTTAAGAACAAGGGTTTCTATATATTATATAATACAATCAAATGGGAAAGACTAAAGAAAGGATGGAACAAGTCCTTTGTGATGGGCTGCTGCCTGATTTGTCCATATACCAGAAGCTGTTAGAAAAAAGCATTAAATCAATATGAATTCTAAATGAAGAGCTCGTATTGCAGATTTTGAAAGCTTATTGTGAAAAGCTGGAAAATTATACTGGGAAAATGGCAACTGCCTCGACCTGGAACTGGGCTGAGCTGGCATTGTTCAACCTGGAACTGGACTGAGCTGGCATTCAACCTGGAACTGGACTGAGCTGGCATTCAACCTGGAACTGGACTGAGCTGGCATTGTTCAACACAATTCTCATTGCGAACTGAGGTATCTCTTTAAATTGGAGTATTAATTTATTGGTATTTGGATATCCTGTATGAGAAGAAGAAATTGTGTAACTAATCAAGGAAATCTGCATAATCATCCTGGATAAGTTGGGGGTGTCATTCCTGCCCAGGTGAAGACTACAGGAAAATAATTTGTGCAATGGAAATGTTTACACAAAGATCTAATCTTCAATCAGCCTATGTTGGAATGATCTGTAACTTGTCAGGATAATGTAAGAAAATCAATAAACTGTGCCCGAGTTAAAAAGAATTCATTCAGGCGTATGTTTGCTGTGGATAGGCAGTTCTTTCTGCAAGCCTTGTTTGACCAATGGCATTATCTTGCTATGTGAAAATGTTTCAACATAGAAGAATACAGAATGGAACTCGAAAATTAAAATTTGTCACTTTCATCACAACTTGGATTCGTCAACATATCCTGCAGATCCTGGGTTCAGCAAATTTGTACAACTTTTTTTCCCTATGATGCTGATATGAAATCTTCATTTTGGAACAGTGCTGTTCAAGAGTTCAGTAGGCTTCTAATTTGAAGTAAACCATTCTCGATGGATCGCAACATTCAATATGTTGCCTTCTTTGTTTTGGTTTTCAAGCTGGGAAGGAATGACGTGTTAGTCCAGGGAACATTGAGAGAGTGATGGCTGCCATAAGCTGCTGAAGTAGAAGATGCTCATTTCAAAAAGGAGGATCCAATTGTTTTACATATTCCAGTGGAAAGGAAAATGGAAAATAGTGCAATACCACAAGCCCATCAACTGTGTACGAATGTCACATACCCAGGATCTTAAGATGTCAGAATTCTCTGTATAAATGTGGACATCTTTGAGGAATATCAAAACAACTGAATTGAAGCCTCTCCCGTTGACATGTTGATATGTATATTCAACAGCATTGCCATCATGGAACCCTCAAACTCAACATTCTCAGGGTCTCCATTGGCCAGAAACTTAACTGGACCCAGCATATAAACACTGGCTACAAGAGCAGGAGAGAGGTTGGGAATTGTATAGCATGTAACTAACCTGACTCTCCAAGCCTGTGCAGCATCTGCATGGAACAAGTCAGAAGTCTGATGGAATACTCTTCACTTGCCTTGATGAGCACAGCTCCAACAATCCTCGAACCCAACACCGTCCAGGCCAAGGCAGCCCACTTATTGACACCTCATCCAGCATCTTAAAGGTTCACTCCATCCACCACTGGGGCACCATGGCAGCAGTGTGTACCATCTGCAAGATGTTTTGCACCAACTCCCAAAAAGGCTCCTTCAACAGCACCTTCCAAACCTGTGACCTCTTACCACCTAGAAGGACAAGGGCTGCAGCTGCATGGAAACACTTAAGTTCCCCTCCAAATGACTCACCATCCTGACTTGGAAACAGACTGCTGTTCCTTCACTGTCACTGGATCAAAATCCTGGAACTCTCTCCCTGACAGCACTGTTGGTGTACCTATACCATATGGACTGATGTGATTCAAGATGACAGCTCATCACCATCTTCTCAGAACAATTATGGATGGGCAATAAATGCTGTCCTCGTCAACAGTGCCCGCATCCCATGAAAAAAATGTTTTCAGATGAAGATTAAAGATGACCGTGTTGACTACCAGTACAGAGTACTTGATATGAGTAGCTCGACAAAAAAAAATCAATCTTGCCCTTTCACTGAATAATATTTATTAGTGTCACAAGTGTGCTTACATTAACACTGCAATGAAGTTACTGTGAGAATCCCCTAATCACCACTACAGCGCCTGTTCGGGTAGATCTGAGGGAGATTTCGGAATGTTCAATTCACCTAATGAGCACATCTTTCGGGACTTATTACATTCGTACCACACAAGTGCCAGGCAATCACCATCTACAAGAGGGGATCTAACCATCGCCCCATGACATTACCATTGCTGAATCCCCCACAATCAACATCATGGGGGTTACCATTGATCAGAGACTGAACTGGACTAGCCATATTAATACTGAGGCTGCCAGGTCAAAGGCTACAAATCCTACAATGAGTAACTCTCCTCGATTCCCCGCTGGGTCACTGTCTGTGCTGAGTCTGCACATTCTCCCTGTGTCTGCGTGGGTTTACTTCGGGTGCTCTGGTTTCCTCCCACAGCCCAAAGACGTGCAGGTTAGGTGGATTGGCCATGATAAATTGCCCTTCGTGACCAAAAAGGTTAGGAGGGGTTATTGAGTTCCGGAGATAGGAGGACGTGCGGGCTTAAGTGGGTCGGTGCAGACTCGATGGGCCGAATGGCCTCCTTCACTCTCTGTTCTATGTTCGCTTGACACCCCCCCCCCCCCCCCCCCCCAAGTCTGTCCACCATCTACAAGGCACAAGTCAGGAGTGTAATGGAATACTCTCCACTTGCCTGAATGAGTGCAACTCCAACAACACAAGAAGCTTGACATCATCCAGGACGTCTGTCCACCATCTACAAGGCACAAGTCAGGAATGTAATGGAATACTCTCCACTTGCCTGAATGAGTGCAGCTCCAACAACACCAGAAGCTTGACGTCATCCAGGACAAAGCAGCCCGCTTGATTGCTCCCCCTTCCACAAACATTCAAATCCTCCACCACTGAACAGTGGCAGCCATGTGTACCATCTACAAGATGTACTGCAGTAATGCACCAAGGTTCCTTAGACAGCACCTCCCAAACCCACAACCACTACCATCTAGAAGGACAAGAACAGCAGATACCTGGGAACCCCACCACTTCAAGGTTTCCCTCCAAGTCACTCACCACCCTGACTTTGAAATATATCGCTGTTCCTTCACTGTCGCTGGGGAAAAACCCTGGAACTGCCTCCCTAACCGCACTGGGTGTACCTACACCTCAAGGACTGCAGCAGTTCAAGAAGGCAACTTATCACCACCTTCTGAAGGTCAACTAGGGATAGGCAATAAATGCTGGCCATCCAGCGATGCCGACATCCCATAAATGAATTTTAAAAGTAAAAGACCGGAGCACCCAGAGGAAACCCACACAGACACTGGGAGACATCCGTGACTCCGCACAGGCAGTGACCCAAGCCGGGAATCGATCCCGAGTCCCTGGAGCTGTGAAGCAACAGTGTTAACCACTGTGCTACAGTGGTGCCCACCTATCATCCTGAAATCACAATGAACAATAATAGAATTAATGGCTAATCATGGCAATCGATCTCAGAACTGATCTACAACAGACTTGGAATTGAAATGAAGGGAACTCTAGCTGTGGAGAACATTGGGATTCAAACTTGCTACAGTTGGCCACATCTCATTTCTCAGATTACTCTGTATGCTGATGACTGTATCCCAAAATATTTGACCTAACCGCTTCCACGATCACACTAGCAAACCAGTTCTACACATTAGTCACTCGCTTGCTTAAAAAAATGTTTCTTCAGTTTACTCTCCCCTGTAAGGACAAGATGTGTCCTTTGATTCTACTGTTCTGACTAGGTGAAAAGGCTGTTCTCCGTTTTACCTGATGCTGCATGAACGAACCATTGCTTTATACAAAGTGGACAATCTCGAGGAAAATTCTACTGACATTGTGTGAAAGTAGTCAGAATTTTGATGCAGCGTAAATCAAAATTAATTCGAGGTCTGATTTGATCTTCCCAATGTACCTAATTGGCTGGCATATCCAGTGGCATGCAATTAATGGATAACTCCAAACTTGTTAACTCCATTTTTCTGGGCCATTAACTGCACTACAGTTCTACAAAGGCATTTTCAAAATCACCAGCTTGTGATGGCACTTGCTGAAAATTACCCCAAAGGACAACACAACTTGAGAGGCCCTGAATTTGGATTGCTAGCCATGAAGTGGCTTTTCGTGTGAAATTTCTTTCTACTCAGCCTCAAATATTCAACCATTAGTGATATTTTCTGACCGATGGCGTAGCTGATAAAATTAATGTGATTTTCCCTTTTGATAACCACCTTGAAAACCAAAATTTGTTTTTTAAGCATAAACTCCAATTTTGACAAATTACTTCTCATATATGTGTAGTCATATTAAATTCTGTAGTATGTGCAGGAGTTATTTTACAAGAAGACTAAAGGAAACCAAAGCCAGATCATTAAGGTATGAACATGAAATTTCCATTTGCTGCTTTTCCACATCCATAGAATACAATGTGAATGACAACTAGTGTTTGGCAAAAATGGGTTTGGGATTTAGTTTGAATTGGAATTAATTTACTGTAATGGGAGGCTTAATTTAAGTTCAATACATCTGACAAAGAGGATGGCATCATTTTGGGTGGATGCCCATGTGTTTTGGCTACATAAGCTTCCATCTTTCTTTTGGCACATACCTAGAATCAGCTTTGATCTAAATTTATGGAAGTTTTGCATTGTAGGTCACACATTTTAAAATCTAATTATCAATCCTAATGAGATTTGTTTCAATGCCTTCTCATGGTTGCTCCACTGACAGCACTCTGCTTGTCTCTGGGTGCCATTCTCTTGCCACTTTAATGGCGTGACAACTTTAGATGACCGTGGGAGTCAATCCAGACATCAACCAATACTATAGTGGATAGTTCTCCCAGAATTATGCAATGGCCAATTATCTCTGAACTAATATCTGCTGCAAAAGTGAAGCAAGCCCCTCTGGCAATAATTGGCCTGTATGTGTAATATTAATGGTGGGTTTCACAATTCCGGAATCAATGTGGGTACAATATTTGAAATTAAACAATAATATAATCTAAAACAGACATTGGGACGAGTACCTCAAACAGAAAAGACCCGCACCCCACCCACCCTCTTGGGGCGGCATGGCTGTGAACACAGAGCCGGGGACCCGGGTTCGATTCGGACTTGGGTGACTGTGTGGAGTTTCCATGTTCTCCCCATGTCTGCATGGGTTTCCTCTGGATACTGTGGTTTCCTCCCACAGTCCAAACATAACTAGGCTAGGTGGATTGTCCATGATTGGGTGGGGATGGGGGAGTGGGTCTATGTAGTGTTCTTTCAGAGGGTTGGTGCAGACTCCATGGGTCAAATGGCCTCCTGCACTGTAGGGATTCTATCGATTACTGAAAACTAACTGCCTGTGAAACTTTTATTTTTAGAATTGCTGCACCCAGTAACTACAAGGTTTGCTGTTGTATTTATGTATATTTACGGATAATCTGGATTCTTTTGATGAAAGCTCATAAATGCCTGATTCCTAGTTGTGAATTTTTTGAATGTATGTGGGGATTTCTCCAGGCCATCATCAAGCCATGCTTCAGAGAGACTAATGTCTCGGGATTTGGTTAGCGTTGGCAAGAAACGAGATGAGTTCCATCATGTCTTTGAGCATATGGGTTCATCATTCAAGGCTAACCCGAACATCTCATCAGGACAATTTGCCCAGGAGATAATCACTTTGATGCACCAGATTAAAGGTTGGACATGCATTATGGCATCCTTTTTATTTAGTTGCAAGAAGTGCTGCTGGTAGTGAGATGATGGCAATTAGAGTGCTGCTTGTTTATCAGTGGCATAATGAATATGTTTATTAAGTATTATCTAATGGTGCTTAAACCATGTTAATTTTAACATGCACATTTCTTCACAATTGTTTAAAATATTGTATTTGTACATTGTGAAATCTGACTTAAGGTCTAACCACTTTCTTTTCTGGTGCTGAACATGCTAAATTAAATGAGTTTGGGTTGTAGCATTAATCCAGCTCCTAATTAACACCCTAAAATTCCATACTATTCTTGGGGAGGTTAAAGTAGAGAGCAGAGGCTCATGTGGAATGTAGTAGCATTGACCATGTTGGCCAAACAGACTGTTTCTGTGCTGTACATTCAAAGAAATATATATCATTCTGTCACCATGAGTTAGCCGGTGGTAGTTTTGAGGATGGACTTCCTTTCTTTTATTGGGCTAGTGAGTGCAGTCATTGAACTGGATCTTAGCCACATTATTCCTGACCTTTTGCACCGGTCTCTGTCACTGTCTCACTTAAGCCAATTGGTGAAGTTCCTCTCTATCTGAATGTTGAGCAACCATTTTGCTCCCAAAGCCTTGTCCCAATACTAAACTCCATAGTCTAGCAGATTAGTGCAATTTGTTTGCAATCCAAAAGTAACATCTGAATCAATATTTCTTATCGATCATGAACATTTAAATAGGTGGATAGTTGTGTAATGTTGCTTAATTCAAATAGTCTGAAGTAAATGTCTTCCCCTACAATTCCCATGTTGTTGTCTTAAATAAGAACATTTGTAGTAGGAGCTGGAATAGGTTCTATTCCCAAATCTGGTCCACATTTAGTAAAGTTGTGGTTGTTCTAATATTTCAACTCTACTTTTCCACAATATCCCTGAATTCAAAGTTTATTATTCTCGATCTCAAATATACTGAGTATCCACAGTCCTCTGATCTAGCGTGCCAAAGCGTTGCAATCCACTAAATGGGGGAATGTCCTCATCGCAGTTCTAAATGGCAGATCCTTTAATCTGAGGCTATGACCTAGTTCTAGATTTTCCCCAATAGGGGAAACAATGTCATGGCATTGCCCTGTAAAGCACTAAGAATTTTCTATGTCTTAATCATCTTTCATTCTCCTAAAGTCGAGGGAATATAAACCCATTGTATTCTTTCTATGTCCCTTTGCAGCATCCTCCTTGTCGTTTTTTTGCCAAATCCATTGCACTTAGCCCTCATCTCCCTTTCCTCTTCTCTCCTTGAGTTCCCTCCCTGAAGGCAGGCCCTCTGTGGTTATTTGTTCAGCCACAGCAAGGACAAATGCCATGGCTTTTATTAGGGTGGGACAAAGAGAAAGGCACTTTAAAATCCCTATCCCCATTACTAATTTATAGATTAATTCAGAGTATTGGTTCATTTGCATATTAGAGCAAAACTTTGAATTAAAAAAAAATGTAAAGGCTGTGAATTAAATATTGCATTAAATATTAGAACATTGTTAGGTAATAGCTTGAGATTTAAGTTTTAATTTTTTCAATAATCTTTGGATGAGGGCATCGCTGGCTGGGCCAGCATTTGTTGCCCATCCCTAATTGTCCTTGAACTGAATAACTTACTGGGCCATTTTTGAGGGCAATTAATAATCAACTACATTGCTGTTCGGGCAGCATGGTAGCATTGCGGATAGCACAATTGCTTCACAGCTCCAGGGTCCCAGGGTCGATTCTGGCTTGGGTCACTGTCTGTGTGGAGTCTGCACATCCTCCCCGTGTGTACGTGGGTTTCCTCCGGGTGCTCCGGTTTCCTCCCACAGTCCAAAGATGTGCAGGTTAGGTGGATTGGCCATGATAAATTGCCCTTAGTGTCCCAAATTGCCCTTGGTGTTGGGTGGGGTTACTGGGTTATGGGGATAGGGTGGAGGTGTTGACCTTGGGTAGGGTGCTCTTTCCAAGAGCCGGTGCCGACTCGATGGGCCGAATGGCCTCCTTCTGCACTGTAAATTCTCTGATCTGTTCGTGTGGAGTCACGTGTAGGCCAGACCGAGTAAGGACCGCAGGTCTCCTGTAAAGGATGTTAGTGAACCAGTTGGGTTTTTACAACAAACAATGATAGTTTCATGACTGCCATTACCGAGAACAGCTTTACATTCCAAATTTTATTAATTTAATTTAAAATCTGTGGATTTGAACCCCATAAAATAGCCTAAGTCCCTGGATAACTAGTCCAGTGACATTACTGTTATGCTACCATCTCCCTCAATAATTTGTCTAAATGTCCAATTGACTTAAACATTTTGTATATTTCTACTTCTTTCCTACCAAAAGATGTCTCATGGTAACGAGTGGTCACGATTTTTGTTACAGAAGATCATTTTAAGTCTCCAGATCTAACATTGCATGATCGCTTTTCAAAGTTGCAAGATGCACAGAGTCCAGAAAGAGAAGAGGAAAAAGGTTTGGTCCCTGAGATACACAGGTATTGTAGTGATGCAGTATGCATTTTTAACTTGAAAAACAAACCTTTTATTGCTTAAGGACATAATTGATTTGTTTATTTTTCCTTCTGAAAAAGACGGATTGACATGTCATTGACAGACTTACACAGCTGGGAAAGGAAACCTATTAGAAAGGTATGTACCCCATTTAGTTATTATCATTTAATTTCCAATTCCATTTGGGATGTACCTCAGATAAATTAATTTCTTATAATTAGAAGGATTATGCTGTGGAAATAGATATTGGAATCGGTGAATGTATCCATCACATTTTGGGCATGTGCAAAATCTGTGCCACGCTTGTATCTGGTTAAATAAATCAACAAGGCACAACTGAATGGGAACACAGCCTTACAGTAGAGCATCAGCACGTGGGTACAAAAACATACCCCCTCTCCAGCATTGAAATGCTACCCTGTACTGTGTTTTCAAATCTCTAGAGAAGGCTTGAACCATGCCCTTGTGACATTTTATGTATTTATACATATGTTAGTGGCACAGTCCTGTATATCACCTATCTCTGTTCATCATCAATCCCATAACTCAGTCCACCTCAAACCCTGGCTTTTGTCTTTCCTGATGGCGGCACGGCCCCCTTGATCGACTCAAGCTTATGGCATCATGTAAGCTGAAGGAAGCCACAGGTGGTTACAGTTTTCACTTTTTATTTCAAGTAGGTAACAGAAGACTGCTGCAGTCCTGTGGTTCAAAATGGACCTCATTTGCTGCTCCAATCAGTGGGCTTGAGCTAGATTCCTAACCGACTACTCTGCTGCTCTCTCTCACTCCCTCTCCTAACTGCTCCACTCCCTAGCCTATAAGAACAAAATGTGCATAGGGTTTTATGATTTTGTTAAATACCTGCAGAATTTGTAAAACGTCTGACTATTCATGCAGTTTAGCCAAAAAAGCTATTATTCATTGAGGTAAGGTGAATAATCTGCTTTTGTGCTGCTGTTTAACTTAATTTCCAAGAAAAGCATTGCATTGGGATGGTATTGGTCAGCTTGCAAATATGTCTTGATAAAAATGAAGGCGCAAGTTTTTCTTGAGTCTGCAGTGGCTGATTTTGTTTTACTTGTAAGTATTCTCTCAATACTTTAGACAAGCACGTGGGTTGCTGTCAATCCAGATGATCTTCGCCATGACATAGAGAGAAGGAGGAAAGAAAGATTACAGGACAAATATAAGAAGCCACGTCAAACTGTGGAGCCTAGGTTTCTTTCTCACAGGTAACTTGGATTAATCACTCCTAAAATATCCTCCCAGAATATCAAAAATCTGTACAAGATTCCTTCCACTCCGAGAATTTCATGCTGGTTGTCGCATCAAGTCCACTTTATTGAGATTGACGTTAATTCATCAACAGTCCAGTAAGTCAATGTCCAACGAAGGTTCTTGCAGGTGGTTTTATCTGGCAGAATTCTTGGTCGAAGGAACCCGTTTGCAGTTTGAGTCTGTTATATAGATTAAGGGGCAATTTAGCGTGGCCAATCCACCTACCATGCACATCTTTGGGTTGTGGAGTGAGACCCACACTGACACGGAAAGAATGTGGAAAAGAGAATGTGCAAATTCCGCACAGACGATGATCCGGAGATCGGGGTCGAAACTGGGTCCTCGTTGCCGTGAGGCAGCAATGCTAACCACTGCGCCACCATGCTGCCCCAAGAGTCCAGTTTTCACTTCTAAGGTTAAACCACAACTGAAGACAGAATCCAAAAGCCGTATAATTAAAAACAACTCGGAACTCCTAGAACTTGCAGTGCAGAAGGAGGCCATTCGGCCCATCAAGTTTGCACTGGCTTTCGGAAAGAGCACCCTACGCCAGCCCACGCCTCCACCCTATCCCAGTAACCCCATCTAACCTTTTTGGACACCCAAGGGCAATTTATCATGGCCAATCCACCTAACCTGCACATCTTTGGACTGTGGGAGGAAACTGGAGCACCCGGAGGAAACCCACGCACACACTGGGAGGATGTGCAGACTCCGCACAGACAGTGACCCAAGCCGGGAATCGAACTTGGGACCCTGGAGCTGTGAAGCAACTGTGCTAACGACTGTGCTACCGTGCTGCTCCAGTATCAGTCATGTGACAGGGCAGTTTCTGGTCGAGCCATTCGGCTAATGCTGTACTTTAAGGACCCAGAGCAGTTTGTTGCAAACATCTTATTTGTTAGGTCTTTGTGTTGGCTTGGCTGGAATATTCCTACAGTGCAAGGGTGATAAATTAGCCTTTGTCCATTCTATGGAAGAGAAACAAATTAAGATTTTTGTTTTCTTCATGTCTTCCCAGTATGAAACGGGGAACATTACAAATATTCTGTAGAAAAAACTTACTAGAATTGCCTGTAGTGAATAGACAACGGTTGTACCTCAGTGGCTTGGTTCTGTATGTCTCCCTGATGATAGCAGAGTTGGAGACTGCATGTAGTCATTAAAGTAAGCTGTTTTCAAGCTTACTGAAACTCGTGAGTTGTTTCTTTCTCACGCCACGTGAGCAATATTAAGCAATGCTGTTACCCAAGTAGATTTGTAGATTCTTGCTTGTTTGTCCAGTGTGACACAGGTGGTTTTGTGTTTGAATTATTTCCCTGGCCCTAAATTAACACTTTTTCATGTGTTTAGCACTTGCATTCACCCAGCTAGGCTGTTTCCAATAGCAGGAAACTAGGTGGCAATTGCAAAAGCCTAATGGAAAAAAAAACGTAATTCAAAGTCTGGCTGATCACTGATTTATGATTCAAATTGAGCCTGCCATTGTTAATTTTTAAAGGAATCATTTTGTATTATGCATCATGTATCTAATGCTTTAATTTGAGATTTGGGTCCTCCAAATTATACATTTTATTACAGGTCGGAGAGGCCTGAAAAGTCTCGCTCACTCAATCGAATGAAAACAGCAAGAAATCCACATTTTAAAGAACCACCAGTTGGACTTGTGGAGCGTCGGGTAAGGATAGCAAATTGCTAATTCCAGTCAGCCGATTCTTTACAATAGATGCACCAGTTAGTAGTCTGTATGTATTAGATGAGAAGATATGAGTACATCTGGATCCATTATCCTGCACCATAACGTGCGCTGGACCACCTCACCATAAAATTGAACTTCAGACCCTGGACATTTCTACAAATTCTGTTCATTTGATATGTTTTCAAGCCATAAAGGACCTTAAAGCTATTGGGGTTTAGGTTCAGTTTGGGAATAAGATGAGGGATTCCCTCTGTCTAGGGAGTCTCAATAAGAAGTCTTACAACACCAGGTTAAAGTTCAACAGATTTGTTTTGAATCACTAGCTTTTTGGAGAGCAGCTCCATCAGGGAGTTTCAACTCATTGCTCCTGGGACTCATTCTGCCTCGTGTTGCCATGTCTCACTCTTTAGTCATGGGCACAGTATGGCATGGAGGTAACATAACTAGGGAGCTAGTGCATGGCAGTAATCAGATCTTTGGGTTCTGAAAAATATAAGCAATTCACAGTTTTGTTCTGGCTTGATATTTGAATCATTCAAATAACCAGCTTGTAATCACATCCTCCTATTATTTTGAATTATGAAAATTTGAAAGGTGGTGGGACGTGTGGTGATAATTGGGAATTATTATTTTTTGTTTTTGTTGCCTAATATTTGCAATTTTGCAATTGAAGTGGCAGATGTGTTGAAGACAATACATTGTAAACAGATGCCACACCCTCAACTGCATCAGTTCATTTTAACATGTCACTTTTAGTCACTTTCTTTAAGAAACTGTCAAAGGGTTAAATCCACCTAGCACCTTGCGTATGCCCCGGCAGAAAAATCATATAATCAAGCTGATATCTGACGAGCATCTGTTTGGGGAGCTCTACTTATTTGTTTTGCGCACCTAGATTTCCATAGTCTTGAGCAAAGACTGACTGACTACAAAAACACTGCCACCTGCCTAGATATCTGGGGAGGTCGAAACGGGAAATAAACATTCCAATTCATTGTGAGCAATGCTATGAGATCCACAGTGTAATTTGACATGGGGACAATGTCTGCAAGAGCACTGAATGTTTATAGTAGAAAAAACTGTTAATGTTTGACAAAGATATGCAGAGGGACGGGTAGTATTGAGGAAGCAGGAGAGCTGAAGAAGGACCTGGCCAGGCTAGGAGAGTGGGCAAAGAAGTTGCAGATGGAATACAATGTGGAAAAATGTGAGGTTGTGTACTTTGGAAGGAGGAATGGAGGCATAGACTATTTTCTAAATGGGAAAAGGCTTAGGAAATCAGAAGCACAACAGGACTTTGGAGTCCTAGTTCAGTATTCTCATAAGAACTAGGAGTAGGCCATCTGGCCCCTCGAGCCTGCTCCGCCATTCAATTAGATCATGGCTGATCTTTTGTGTACTCAGCTCCACTGTCCGGCCCGAATACCATAACCCTTAATCCCTTTATTCTTCAAAAAACTATCTTTATCTTAAAAACATTTAATGAAGGAGCCTCTACTGCTTCACTGGGCAAGGAATTCCATAGATTCACAACCCTTTGGGTGAAGAAGTTCCTCCTAAACTCAGTCCTAAATCTACTTCCCCTTATTTTGAGGCGATGCCCCAGTTCTGCTTTCACCTGCCAGTGAAATCAACTACCCACATCTATCCTATCTATTCCCTTCATAATTTTATATGTTTCTATAAGATTCCCCACCCCCGCATCCTTCTAAATTCCAACAAGTACAGTCCCAGTCTCCTCAACCTCTCCTCGTAATCCAACCCCTTCAGTTCTGGGATTAACCTAGTGAATCTCTGCACACCCTCCAGCACCAATACATCCTTTCTCAGGTAAGGAGACCAAAACTGAACACACTACGCCAGGTGTGGCCTCACTAACACCTTATACAATTGCAGCATAACCTCCCTAGTCTTAAACTCCATCTCTCTAGCAATGAAGGACAAAACTCCATTTGCCTCCTTAATCACCTGTTGCACCTGTAAACCAACTTTTTGCGACTCGTGCACTAGCACACCCAGGTCTCTCTGCACAGCAGCCTGTTTTAATTTATCATTTAAATAATAATCCCTTTTGCTGTTTCCTACCAAAATGGATAACCTCACATTTGTCAACATTGTATTCCATCTGCCAGACCCTAGCCCATTCACTTAACCTACCCGGTAGCCTCTGCATTTTTTGCTTTATCACTCATCTTGGTGTCGTCTGCAAACTTGGACACCTTGCACTTGGTCCCCAACTACAAATCATCTATGTAAATTGTGAACTATTGTGGGCCCAACACTGATCCCTGAGGGACACCACTAGCTACTGATTGCCAACCAGAGAAACATCAATTAATCCCCACTCTTTGCTTTCTATTAATTAACCAATCCTCTATCCATGCTACTACTTTACCCTTAATGCCGCGCATCTTTATCTTATGCAGCAACCTTTTGTGTGGCACCTTGTCAAAAGCTTTCTGGAAATCCAGATATACCGCATCCATTGGCTACCCGTTATCTACCGCATTGGTAATGTCCTCAAAAAATTCCACTAAATTAGGCACAACCTGCCCTTTATGAACCCATGCTGCGTCTGCCCAATAGGACAATTTCCATCCAGATGCCTCGCTATTCCTTCCTTGATGGTAGATTCCAGCATCTTCCCTACTACTGAAGTTAAGCTAATTGTCCTATAATTACCCGCTTCTGCCTACCTCCTTTTTTAAACAGTGGTGTCACATTTGCTAATTTCCAATCCGCTGGGGCCACCCCAGAGTCTAGTGAATTTTGGTAAATTATCACTCATGCATTTGCAATTTCCCTAGCCATCTCTTTTAGCACTCTGGGATGCAATCCATCAGGTACAGGAGACTGGTCTACCTTTAGCCCCATTAGCTTGCCCATCACTATCTTCTTGGTGATAACAATCCTCTCAAGGTCCTCACCTGTCATAGCCTCATTTCCATCAGTCACTGGCGTGTTATTTGTGTCTTCCACTGTGATGACTGACCTAAAAACCCTGTTCAGTTCCTCAGCCATTTCCTCACCTCCCATTATTAAATCTCCCTTCTCATCCTCTAAAGGACCAATATTTACCTTAGCCACTCTTTTTTTTGTTTTATTTATCTCAAGGTTAACGTGCAGGCTCACTCGGTAGTTAGGAAACCAAATGTAATGTTAACATTCATGTCGAGAGGGCTAGAATACAAGAGTAGGGATGCACTTCTGAGGCTGTACAAGTCTGGTTAGACCCCACTCAGAATTTTTTGAGCAGTTTTGGGCCCCGTATCTAAGGAAGGATGCGCTGGCCTTCGAAAGGGTCCAGAGGAGGTTCACCAGAATTATCCCTGGAATGAAAAGCCTGTCATGCGGAGCGGTTAAGGACTCTGGGTCTACACTCATTGGAGTTTAGAAGGATGAGGGGGTATCTTTTTGAAACTTGCAGGATACTGAGAGGCCTGTATAGAGTGGTGTGGAGAGGATATTTCCACTAGTAGGAAAAACTAGAACCCAGGGCACAGCCTCCGACTGAAGAATCGATCGACCCTTTAAAACTGAGATGAGGAGGGATTTCTTCAGTCAGAGCGTGGTGAATTTGTAGAACACTTTGCTGCAGAAGGCTGTGGAGGCTAAGTCTAGTGAGTGTCTTTAAGACCGATAGTAGGGTCGTGATTAATAAGGGGATCAGGGGTTATGAGGGGAAGGCAGGAGAATGGGGATGAGAAAGCCATCCATGATTGGGCTGGTTTAACTCTGGGCGAGACAGCTGGTTTGTGATGCAGAACAAGCCAGCAGCGCAGGTTCAATTCCCGTACCAGCTTACCCGAACAGGCACCGGAATGTGGCGACTAGGGGCTTTTCACAGTAACTTCATACTTGTGACAATAAAAGGTTTTTATTATTATTGAATGGCTGAGCAGATACAATTAGCAGAATAGCCTAATTCTGCTCCTATGTCGTATGGCCACTTTGCACATGCAAAATTATTTTCAAACAAATGTTCATTCAGTAATTTAGTTTTGTGGTGTCCAAAATAAACAATGTCAGATTTGAAGACACTCGCTTCTCCCAGTCCAAGTGTATCACTGAAGTGCTGGACTGGCACGTCCCAGTGCATCTAAATTCCATATTTTCCCAATCTCAATTACATACCTTCAACTGGTACAACTGGAATGCTATCCTGTGTGCCTGCGACTTTAACATTTTTATAAGTAAGCTCAAATGTTTCCATTTTGCTGTAGAAATGATCTGTTTTGAGATTTTAAAAGGTTTTTGTGAGGAATTTGAAATAACATTCTGCTCGCCATGCATCTGGCTTCTGACAATTTAAACGACATTTTCAAACTGTTGCTCCAGGAAAAACTGCGCAGGGAGACTACTGCTAGAAAGGAGTTTGAATTGACAAGAAAAATTGGAGACAACTTGGAGCCTAGACATTTTCAAAGATCTCTTAAGGTAATTGTGCCTCAACATATTTGAAGTGCACTATTGAAAGTGTGCATCTAAGAAATAACATCTTAAATTGACATTTTACATATGAACCAAGACTGGCAGTTAGCTGACCAATGGATGGAGGTGAAATGAGATTGAAAATGCAACCTTTGCATAGCTCTACAGATTGTACAAGTAAATACATTGCTGTAGTAGATGTGTAAGATGGCAGACCCTCAACTGCATCATCATTTTATCCACATTTAGTCACTTTCTTTAAGAAACTATCAAAGTGTTGCATCCACCTAGCATCTTGCGTGTGCACAAAATTTAGCTGAGCTCAAACCATAACAATGTCAGGGTATCTGACAAAGAAAAGCACTTGAGCATTAACTGCAATATAGTCAAAGAAGCAAATGTTGAATGATTTTTTAAAAATATATTGAGTACCCAATTAAGGGGCAATTTAGTATGGCCAATCAATCCAACCTGCACATCTTTGGGTTGTGGGGGTGAGTGCGCAAACTCCACACAGACTGTGACCAGCGGCCGGGATCGAACCTATGTCCTCAGCGCTGTAGGCAGCACTGCTAACCACTGCACCACCATGTCGCCCCTTGAATTTTAATATTTTTGATAAATACTTTATCTAAATTTTTTTTTTAACCTTGTTTAATGGGTAACCCTATGAAGCAGTTTGGTAGGAAACAGTCTAGACTTGCTGTTGAGATTAATGCTTTATGGGGTGGCTGTTGTATAAGTTTCTAATCGGTACGGATCCCTGGACCGCAGACCTAGCCTTTCCCTCCTTAGCAACTTAGCAAGTCCCTGCAGCTTTGTAGCTTTCTGTAACTTCATCCTTCCCTTAATGCATAAAGTGTGGAGACTAAATCTTGATCCATTTCAATATTTAATTCAATATTGATGGAAGATCTTGCACTTATCCAAAATACTTTTTGGGACTATTGAAGAAGTGTTTTCTCTGATCACTCTTTCCTTAGATTAAATAAATCAAGTTGGCCATTGAGAGAACAAAACATAAGATTTTTTGGAAAGAATGGGTTTGCAAGGTTAAACAAACTTTCAAATTGTGCTTTTTTGTTCTTTTTACAATTGAGTAGTTGTGTTTCTATGTTTTACTGTGTATATGACTCTAAGCTGATTATATTCAGCCTGTTGGGAAATACCAAAGGCCTTTTGAGACCCAACCTAAATAAATTAAACTAGCCACCGGTTTTTAAAATCTCCTGTCAGTGTCAGGTGGGCAGCACGGTAGCACAGTGGGTAACACTGTTGCTTCACAGCTCCAGGGTCCCAGGTTCGATTCCCGGCTTGGGTCACTGTCTGTGTGGAGTCTGCTCATTCTCCCTGTGTCTGCATGGGTTTCCTCCGGGTGCTCCGGTTTCCTCCTACAAGTTCCGAAAGACATGCTGGTTGGGTAATTTGGACATTCTGAATTCTCCCTCTGTACCTGAACAGGCACTGGAACGTGGCGACGAGGGGCTTTTCACAGTAATTTCATTGTAGTGTTAATGTAAGTCTACTTGTGACAATAAAGATTATTATTGTATTATTAAATTCCCACAATTTCTGCTTTTATCCTGCATTGGCATTGAAATATTTTTATAGCTAAGCCAACTTTGCAACTTTTTTTTTTTTTTTTTTTTTTTTTTTGCAGCCTTTTGTGAAAGATTATACATCTTCTGGGCGAAAGCGAGATTTGACATTTGAAACAAAGTACCGGCGTATATACGGCGTTGGTTTCGGACGTACTAATCACCGGATATTCACAAAACACTACAGGCAAGAGATAGTAAGGAAAAGGAGAGCTGAAAGGGTAAGGATTTGTACATTTGGAAACCAATTTTGATATGACAAGTGGACCTGAATTTCCATGATGTTGATTTAATGTGTGCTGCATCTCCTTCCATCTTTCCATTATTGTTTTATAATTCTTCTTGCTTTCCCTCTCCTCTTCGTCCTACTATAAATGATTCCCCAGACAAAACATTGGACAACTCCTCCATCCCCAGTTGTTTTGGTATAATTCTTAAAAAGAATTGGGATTTTTTGAGCATCTAAATTGATCTGTTTTTTTGAGTTTCAAACCCATGTTCTTTGACGTCTTATAGGGGAGGAGGAGGGAGGGAGCTAAAATGTAGCACAAAGCAGTTACTATAAATTATATTTTGCTGAAATATGATGACATATGATCCCAGTATGTTGAAACAGAATTTGTGAGGCTAATGTCTGCCCTTCTACTTTAATGCTGCAACAACTTTGTCTTACCGTATCTGGTTCATTTGTCATATAAGAACTCTCACTGACTTTACATCTCTCCACTAGAATCCCATCAGTACATAAGGAGGCCATTCGGCCCATCGAGTCTACACTGACCCACTGAACGAGCACCCTAACTAGGCAAACCCCCACCCTATCCCTGTAACCCCATAACCTCACTTAAACTTTAGACAGTAGGGACACTTTAGCATGGCCAATCCACCTAACCAGCACATCTTTAGACTGTGGGAGGAAACCAGAGCACCCGGAGGAAACCCATGCAGTCATGGGGAGAAGGTACAAACTCCACACTCAGTCATTCGACGCCGGAATTCCCCCCATGTGCTGTGAAGTAGCAGTGCTAACCGCTATACCACCGTGCTGCCCCAAACTACTGGCCTGTTAAATTTGTTGCTGTCCTCCGCTGCTTTCATTTCCAAGTGCTTCTTGTGATCATCTCTGAGATATCACTGAAGCTTAATGGTGAAAGTAAAATACAGCCAGCCCTTCTAAACAGTGGTTGTGTCAGAAGACAACAATTTGAACAATATAACACTGGAGTTTCGGGTTACACTTCTGCCACTGATGACGGTGAGAATGTTTTACGGCGATCAGTTCAGAGTATATCACACAGCGGCATGGCAGCACGGTGTTAGCACTGTTGCTTCACATCGCCAGGGACCTGACTTTGATTCCTGGCTATGGTCACTGTCTGTGCAGGGTATTGATGCCCATCGTACGCAAGTGATGTTGAGACTAACGTTAATCTTTTCCCTGCCTTAAATATGTGAACTTTTGGTGGGGAAATTAATTTATAATTTTGAATGGAGTTTTGAACGAAGTGACTTCCAAGATTGTGTAACTTCAGATGACTGGTTTATGTGGTCCGTTTTTGAGAAAAGTATTATTCTTGTGAGTTACAAATTCGCGTTAATATTTCTTCACTGGTGCCATTCACATGAAGCCGTGGGAGTAACAGTGCAAGTTCCAAACGTAGCTTGGATTTGAATTCTGTAGCAATGTTAGCGGTAAAGAGCAAGAGGGTAGCCAGAAAAAGGGTTGGTCCATTCAAGGATAATGGAGGGAATCTCTGTATGGAACCAGAGGAAATGTGGAGAGATACTAAATGAATACTTTGCCTCAGTATTCATCAAAGAGAAGAACTTGGTGGATGAGGAGTATCGGGTAGAGTGTGTAGATATTCTGAGTAGGGAAATTATTGGAAAAGATTCTTAAGAGATAGAATTTACTCACATTTGGAAGCAAATGGACTTATTAGTGATGAACAGTATGGTTTTGTGAAGAGGAGGTCGTGCCTCACTAATTTGACTGAGTTTTTCGAGGAAGTGATAAAGGTGATAGATTAGGGACAGTAGATGTTGTGTACATGGACTTCAGTAAAGCCTTTGACAAGGTACCTCATGGTAGACTGGTACAAAAGGTGAAGTCACATGGGATCAAAGGAGAGCTGGCAAGTTGGATACAGAACTGGCTAGGTCATAGAAGACATAGGGTAGCAGTAGAATGGTGCTTTTCTGAATGGATGGCAGTGACTAGCAGCACTCCACAGGGATCAGTTCTGGGACCTTTGTTATTTGTAGTGTATATAAATTATTTGGAAGAAAATGTAGCTATACATAATAAATGTATTATTTTTATTCTCAAGAATAATACCAAAAATTGGTGGAGTTGCAGATAGTGAAGAGGATTGTCAGAGGATACAGCAGGATAAGGATATAAACTGGTTGGAGTCTTGGACCGAGAAATGGCGGATGGAGTTGAATCCGGACAAGTGTGAGCTATTAATGGTAGAATCCTTGTGAATACTGACCGGCAGAGAGATCTGGATGTGCATGTTCACCGATCACTCAAAATGGCAACGCATATGGATAAGGTGGTCAAGAAGGCATACGGCATGCTGGCCTTCATCGGTCGGGGCATTGAATATAAATGTTGGCAAGTCATGCTGCAGCTGTACAGGACCTCAGGCCTCATTTGGAATATTGTGTGCACTTCTGGTCGCCACACTACCAGAAGGATGTGGATGCTTCGAAGAGGGTACAGAAGTAGTTTACTGGGATGTTGTCTGGTATGGAGGGCATTAACTATGAGGAGAGGTTACATAGACTCGGTCTGTTCTCACTGGAACGATGGAGGTTGAGAGGCAACCTGATAGAGGTCTACAAGATTGAGTGGCATTGACAGAGTGGATAGTTAGATGTTCTTTCCTAGGGTCGGAGAGTCAAGTACCAGGGGACATAGGTTTAGAGTGCGTGGGGAGGAGTTTAGAACAGATGTGCGAGGCAATTTTCTTTTTTTTTTTTTTTTTTTTTTTTTTTTTTTTTTTTTTTTTTATACGCAGCGGGCGCTGCCTGGGGAGGTGGTGGGAGTAGCATTTAAGGGGATCTAGACAAACCTATAATTAGGGTGGGAATGGAAGGATACGGACTCCGTAAGTGCATACGGTTTTAGTTTGGGCAGGTGCCGTGGTCGGCGCAGGCCTGGAGGGCCGAAGGTTCCTGTGCTGTATTCTTTCATAAACTCCTTGCTCTTTCGCTCCTGACATAGTGTTCCGATTGTAACTCTTTCCCATTGATTTTCTTTCTTGATTAGGAAGTACCCAGCAGTACCACAGACAAGTAGATGCTGCATCTATCGGAATGTGGAAGAATTCGGACCCACATATATATATTTCTGATGTAAATCTCCAGAGGACTATACACATTTCAGTTGAAATAAATCCATACGTCCTTTGCAGACTGCTTTTGAATGCTATTGTTTGTTCACCTTGTTCTATAGTTAGTGGCGAATAAAATATTTTTTTTAAGGTACCCTGGATAACCTGGGTGTTGATTAAAATACTCCACTGTCCTCCAATTAATCTTAAACGTATCTTACTCTTCACCCCTTCTCTCCAGTCAGACAAGGTAATCATGAATAATTCATTCATGAGAACTGAACTGCACAATGTTAAAAACAGGCATGAGATTAAAAACCGTTCCATTTAAGCGTTACCAAAACGAGGATGCACAGAGGTGAAAAACTTGCACAGTGTTTTCCAAAATTAGAGGTGTTGATCAGTGATTGATGATTAGTGATTAAAAGTAGAGGGGATGTTTAAAAATTAAATTTGTGGATTTTTCTCTGATTTTTGCCCTTGGCTATAGGAGACTGAGGAGGTGAAGTTGCTTTGTATACTCATAAAGAGAAGTACAAATATTCCCAGTTATTCATATTGTGGACTTTATGGCTGAGTTTATTTTCCTTGTTATGGGGCAATTGCACCCTAGACTACTGTTGTGCTTTTGGTTTGAACATGCAATTGTGCATGTGCGAATAAACGGTATGTTAATGTTTTGGTGTGAGATGGAGTTGTTTGGGAGTTTATAGCTCTTTTCTGTTTTATTGCAGTGGGTATTGTTATCCACTGGCACTTGGTGTGTAGAGTTAACAGCAGAGATGATTTAAATCGAGAAGTGTGGTAAAACTGGAATGGGGCAGAAAGGGATAGAAACAGAGACAAAACTAGCAATAAAGCAAAAACAAACTGACACAGCAAATAGTGTAAAGGGTAAGCCATTAAAAATCTAAAAAGCAGCAAGGAATAAGGTGAGATAAGAATGGCCGATTATTTACTTGTTTTCTTAATGTGCGTGAGTCTCTGTCCCTTTGATTTCACTAATGTAATTTAATTGAGTGTCTCCCATGCTCCTATCTATGTCAAGCCTAAGATAAGTTGTTGCACTTCCAGACTGAGAGTACATGTGGAAATATTTCCATTCCTCAACTGCTCCACTCTCCTGTTCAGAAAGCTCAGATACATCTGGTCACAGCAGAGGTTGTGCCCATTGATTTTTATTTTCCCCCAGAAAGCAAACCTTGGAACCAGGGCTAGAAGGAAGTGTTTGTTCATATTAAAATGAAGTGCATGGAGGCTTTCCCCTTCAAACTAAAATGTCAATGCTTGTAAATGACTAATTAAAAACAATGTTCTTTTTAATACATTATTCCTAAAAGCATAGAATAAATTCCATTCTGAATCTAGTCGAATTGTAATTTTTACACAATTTGAAATTTCTGAATTCCGTATCTGTCATGTGGATGAAGCACAATTATATTTATGTACTTCATGTTTTGAACTGTAGTTGAACCTCTGATTAATCCACATATTTTACGACTTCATTTGGGTCGGTTGGGATTACCTATAAATGTCGAATGTTGTCCGTTGACAATTATAATAATTTGTATGTTTACTGGAACAACCCATGCTACCTTTCCAGTGATATTTTCAGTACTCCACCCATAGTTGTACTTTTAAAACCATGGGTAGGTGACGTGGTACTAATACTCTTAAAACCATGGATAGGTGATGTGGTGCGAACGTCAGGTCTGTTTATTGGGTGTCACTGAGACATTTCAGAACCTTGACCTCTAAAGTTCCACAAAATCATTTCTATCTTGTTTGGGACAGATTAACTTTAAAATAGTTGTTGAATTAGTTTGTCCAAGGACTTGAATATTGAGATATGTAGGTAATGAATTGAAACAGTTATTTACCTATAGTTCCTTCACATCTGTGAATTGTACAAATGTATTAGTGACTGTTCTGCAATGACTTTTTTGATCCCAGTGATATATCAAGCATGTGATCCTTTCCATATGATGTCTAATTGCCCAATAAACATCTCCACAAAACTGAAAATGAAGAATCATTCCATGAATTCTTTCTTTGTAGATTGTTTTGGTAGCATTACTGTTGCTTTTCTGTGCAGTAATATGACTACATGACAACATTTGTTAATAGCTTTCTAATGGATGACCATACACAGGCATGCATCATTTTAAACTGTTAAAGCATCCAAAGCTATGGAACTCAGCAGGTGGCAGGAGCTGGTTGAAGTTCATGTTAAAAATTTTATGAAACCATGTACTTGCACTGCTGTAGCCACACACTTATTTTCTGTTTTTAACAAAAGCATACCTCGAGCTGCTGTTCATTAAGCCACTTGTTTATTACATTAAACTTTCACCTGTTGCTTTAAGCCTTGTGTACTTGTGTTATGTACTTTGACTACGAATAATTTTAGTCCAGTGAAGCTTTGCAACATTTAAATGAGACATCTTACAACCAGTAACAAACAGGTTTAAGGATCAACGCCAAATGTGAATTTAAAAAATATACAATTTAACCTTGCTTCATCTGCACCCGTTGGAATTCTCCACTTCTCTTTATTACATCTTTTATTGTACCTCTTGGCCTAGATTCTCTGTTGGCGGGATCCTCCGCTTTGCCAGCATGCACTCACAGCCGTGGATTTCCCAAAAGTGTGTGGGTGACAACAATGGTAAATCCCATTGGCTGGCTGGTGAGATGGAGGATCCTGTTGCCGTTGGGGATGCGCACACCAAACAGTGGGTGTGGCAGGATGGAGAATCCTGCCCCTATACTTTCTCCAAAAGCTTGACTCCAAACATGTTTGGCCTTCCACACATATTTCTCTCCAATTCTACCCCAGTGGTCTTCCCTCTACTAATTGAAGCCCCATGAAACACCTTTTGCAGGACGAGTGCCACTTAATACAGTTCCTCGAGTTAAATTAGCTGATCCTTGCTCCTTTCAATCGGTGTGAAATGATCAGAATCTTTTTGGAGTCAAACAGCGTTAAAGATAATTGAACCAGTGTGGGAAAGTGAGAACGAGACAGGATTGACCTGCAAATACTCAATGCTGGGGGAGCATGCTGAGAATTTGGGTCAGCAGGAATGTGGAGAATTACAGCATGGAACAGTTGGTTAACCACGGTGAGAGAATGGGGTGGAAGGGTTGTGAATGGGAATGCAATGAGGTTATTGCAAAAAGAGGAAAATAAAGTAGGATGATCGTAGTCTCCAAATGACAGCTGCAGCAGTTGGCGGTTATGGAATGGGCTGAAATAGTAATCTTAACAATTGGATTCGAAGCAGACTGCAAAAGGAGAGATTAATGCAGTGGGAATGAATGGTGGTGAGCACCCATAGCTCTCAAAGAAATCTATTCCTGCGCACACAATAACCAGCAGACTTTGTGTTTCTTATTTTTGTTAAGGATGGTTGGTGGTCCCTAACTTCCATTAATTTTCTGGCTTCCCCAGTGCCTTCCCCCCTGTTGTCCAGCGGGTGGATCTGGATCCATTCCTATATATCCAGTTGAATGCAGTAAACTCCCTGCAGTAACTTCTCTTTATGCCCCTGCCCTGTTCCCTCTACTGACTTGCATTCATATGTTCCTGGCTGTCCGTCAGCAGTAGCATCTGCAAACATTTCAAATGCCACATGTACATTGAGGACACCGCTCTATCTCACTACCACTTTGCTATAGCCCTCTCTGCCTCTGATTAGCCAATGCTTGTTTGACAATCCAGTATTAGACACATTATCCTCCAGTTAAACAAAGGGAAGACCAAAGCCATTGTCTTTGATCCTGGATGCATGATTCATTTCCTGGCCAATATGCCTCTAATATAAAAACACATAATACTGGATGGATCTGCGGAGCTGGGTCAGAGGGGTTGATTCCCAGTGGGTCAGGATGGAGGAGAGTTTGTGCAGGGGGTCAGGATTGAAAGCACTAGCAAAAGCACCGGATAGTCCTGGGGAAATACTCAAGGAGTCCGGTAATAATAGCTTCATTGAGAATGTGGAGGCAGTTTTGCCAACACTTTGGGTTGGGGGCAGGGTCAAGGGAAATGCTGATTCGGGGGAACCACCGATTTGAGCCAGGGAGTTTGGATGGAAATTTTCGGAAATGGGAGGAGGAGGGGATTAAGGCACTAGAAGATTTGTTTCTTAGGGTAGGTTTGCAGGTCTGAAGGAGCTGGAAGCAAAGTATGGGCTGGAGCAGGGGGAAATGTTTAGATACAGGTTCAAGATTTTGCCAGAAAAAAGATGGAGCTTCCCGGTGGAGCCGGCCTCCACATTGCTGGAGGAGGTGCTGACGACAGGGAGACTGGAGAAGGGGGAGTGTCCGGTTTACGGAGCTATTTTGGAAGAGGACAGGGTGCCACTGGAAGGGATCAAAGCAAAGTGTGAGGAAGAGTTGAGAGAGGATATGGAGGGAGGGGTTCTGGTGTGAGGTGCTCCGGAGAGCGAATACCTCCACCTCGTGAGCGAGGTTGGGACTGTGTAGTCATGTAAAATGGTTGACTCCCGATTAGAATGGCCAAACCCCGATTTAAAATGGCGAACAGAAGAGGCTGATGGGAAAATCAGCCAACAGGACTCAAACGGACAGCTGCAGGTAAAACGGTGTATTCGCCTCTGGGGAAGCCAGACCGAATCGATACCTGCAGCCATCAACATAACAACACCCCAGCTATCTGCATTTTAATCAGCAATCCCCGGGAACAATTGATACAAAATAGACACAAAGCCAACCCAGACCTTTCGGCGCCAGCAGGAGCTGACACAAAGAGAGGTAAACGACCACCCCTCGATCAAGGAATCGCTCCAGCATTCGAGAATATCGAACCAAGTGATTGGGACCAAGTCCAATCACTTGGAACCAGGTACAAGGTCTGCCCCGAGAGGTGGGAAGCCCCTGGGGACTATAAGAATAGGGGCCAAGTTCAAATCGACCCCCCTTCTCCCTTCTGCAAGAGAATGTAAGTTTTACTCCAACGATCGATACCAAATAGACACTCCTGACTATCGACCTGTACCAGCTTTTGAATCCCGCAGGCTCAGAACCCATTCGAAAGGCCATTTGTTTCCCTGACCTGGTGGGCCATTTCCAAAGTTAAGTATTGGCCTGTTGTAGGAAGTAGCTTAGAAGTAGAATTAATGTATAAGTATTAATTGCTGTATATAATAAATGAGCGTTGATTTAACTCTTACTAAACGGTGTGTTGGATTATTAATCATTACTCGACTTGAACCGCGTGGCGGTATCAGAAAGATACCTGGCGACTCGAGCAAAGGTGACAGAATTAGAGCAAATGAACTAAGGCTAAAACGAGCAACATTTTGGCGACATCCTGACGGGACCCGATCTAGAAGTGGAAAACCATTCCGGGAGAACCCAAGAAATTTGAATTAGAAACCCAATTGGAAACAAAACTACAAGTGTTCAAGCAGTTCTGATTAATAGTCATAATTTGGAAGTGTGTGTAATGCATGCGTAACTAACAGGGCTATAAGGTAAAACTGATAGATTTTTGTTGCGTCAAAACTGTCGGAAGTCTGTATTTTCGGAAAGTAGCGAAAGCCGTACCCGCATATACAACACCGCCTTAGCCCCCTGTTCCAAATTTAGAAGAAGCAGTCGGATAGGAAAGATGGCCATGCAGGCAATGCAACGCCTCATGTACCCTGAGGAATTTGCGGTCGCAGCGACCAGCAGCAGTAGAGTGGGACAGTGTCCCATTTGGGAGGAGGAAATCCGGAAATATCTCGAGGGCAAAGGATGGCCCCTGTGGAATGATTTCTGCGATAATGAGGAATCGGGTCCCGGAAGTATAGGGCGTACTTGGTGGGAGAACCTGAGCGAGATACACAAAAAGAGCTTGGGAAAGGCTCGCGAGCCGATGGCAATCGTGTCTTGTTTGGCACAATTGCGAGGCACAGAGGAGATCGTCAAGACGCTCTGCAAAGAAGTTGAGGGCATTCATCGGACGAGTAAAGTCGATGTGAGCGAAGTTGAGAAAGAGAATTTAGAATTAAGGAGGAAATTGGCAGCAAAGGATGAAGAGGTGGCTGACGCCAAACGGGGTCACCAGTCTTGTCTGGTGCATTTAAGCAGTTTCCAATCACGGTATGAAAAGGCCCATCAGGACACACAACGTGCAGTCCTGGTGAGAAAAGAGACAGAAAAGCAGGTAGAGACGCTACAGAAACAGTGCAGTGATCTCGAGGCAGCACTAAGAGCACTCCACGCTGCCACCACAGAACAAAGACAGAGCACCATAGATCATGCAAAGTGCCGGAAGCAGATTGCAGAGCTGCAATCGCTGCTTTCTGTTCAGAAAGGATTTCAGGAAACCTTTGGGGAAAAGTTAGACCAGGAAGACGGCCCTGATTGGGAAGAGTTACACGAAACAGCGCAGAGATATGTTCAGGGAAAGCCCCAAAAGAGAAAAGCACCCCAACCCCCCACACAGCAGTTAGTTCAGGCTCCAATGAACCCTGTAACCGCACAGCCACATCGGACGATGCGGAATTTCTATATTCCACCCCCTTAGCAGTGACCCAATTACGGGGCGCGTGCGAGAAGATCACACCGTTCCTCCCCGCCTCAGATCCCCACCATTTATTTGCCACAGTTAGACATCAGGCGAACATGTATGGCCTGGATGAGAGAGAGCATGTAAAGCTCATGGTTTTAAGTTTAGATCCGTCGGTAGCAGCAGCCCTTCCCGACCCACAGAATGTAGGAGGAGGCACCCTTGCAGAAATGCATACCGCGATCCTGGATGCGATTGGGTATAACCGGGGTGACCCCGTAGATGGCCTCAATAAATGTAGGCAGAAGAAATCTGAGCACCCCACAGCGTTCGCTGGACGCCTGTGGATTCACTTCGCAGCAGTCTTTGGAGACGTATACCGTGCCCATTTGTCCCCAGACAACATGGCCAAATGGACCTGCACCCTTATCTCCCATGCCACAGATGCAGGACAGAAAGTCTGTACTAGTTATGATCCCTCAGAGGATCATAACGAGAAGTGGGTAGTTACAAGATTGTCCCGTGTTTGGGAGCAATCTGTTCAGAGTAAACCCACAGTTAAAAACACCGAAGAAAAGCAGGCCGCCGCAGACATGCAGGCAGTAAAAGCAACACCTCACAACCCCGCCTGGGTAAATGAGGGAAAGAACTGCCCCCCACCCAAGTCACTAGAGTGTTACAACTGCGGACAGTTGGGACATTTCGCAAAAGAGTGCAATGGCCCTAAAAAGCCACAGAGAACCCAACAGACAGGCACTCTGAGTAAGAAAAAGACAGAGCCCATCCATAGCGTTAGCACCCGTTCAGATCAGACGGACTTGACCGGAACGGACTGACGGTGTACAGGCTCCCCCAGTTGGGTCTGCGACACCCTTTGGGATAGGTCAGGACGACCCGTAGTTGAAACGAAAATTCGGGGGCAGCCTATTGAATTTCTCTGGGACACAGGAGGGTCCCGCGCCACCATAAATTCCTCCACCCTATTTCAAAAAGACACGTGGCCCACTACAGCCACTATCACCCTCAGCAGCTTTACAGGCCACTCACAGCAGGGATACATCACAGCCCCTGTACCCATTCAAATCGGAACCATCACCACAAAACACCCCGTGGTTTTAGTTGACCTGCCCCACACAGCAGAACACATTCTGGGAATTGACTTCATGAATTCCCACCACCTTTCATTTGATCCAATCAACCAGTGTGGCTGGAAGATGGCAAAATCCGCTAGAGCCCCCGCAACGCTCAACATAGGCGAATATATGAACAAAATTAGCGCTGTAGGCAAATTTTGATTCAACCCGACCACGCTTAGTACGGACAAGCAGGTTAGGGCAGTCCTGCAAAAGAACAGGGCAGCATTCGCGGCCCACAAGCATGACTGTGGACGGATGACTGGCTCCGTACAAGTAACAGAACCTGACCCTAGACCCCAAAAACAATACGGATTTCCCCTAGAGGCAGAGGGAGACATTCTAAAAGTAATAGAAAGCTTATTAGAGCAGGGCGTACTTAGATCAGTAACCTCCACTAATAATGCCCCGATTTGGCCAGTGAGAAAGCCCGATGGATCATGGCGACTGACCATTGATTATCGGGAACTCAACAAAGTCACCCCCGCAGCAGCCCCCACCGTAGCAACAGGTCCCGAGACCATGCTCAAGCAGGGACTCAATTCCCGCTACTTCACGGTTTTGGACATTAGTAATGGATTCTGGTCCATTCCATTGGCAAAGGCGTGCCAGTACAAATTTGCCTTCACCTTTAAAGCACAGCAGTACACGTGGACATGCCTGCCACAAGGCTTCCACAACTCCCCCTCCATTTTCCACTGACAGCTGGCAAATGGACTAGCAAAGTTTTCTCGTCCCGAATGTCTGGTACAGTTATTAGACGATCTACTACTGCAGGCAGACACCAAGGAAGAGCACATTGAGCTTCTGTCCGAACTCCTGGAATTGTTACATTCAATTGGTTGTAAAGTCAACCCCAAAAAGGCCCAGATTTTGGAAGAAAAAGTGGTATATTTGGGAACAATTATCACCCACGGTAAATGCGAGATCGAGCATAAAAGGATTGACTCGATCGCTAAGTTGCCCCTTCCCGTTTCAGCCCTCCGGTCGTTTTTAGGACTGGTTGGCTACTGCCGAAACCACATTGACGGTTTCGCCAGCAAGGCAGCGCCCCTCTCAGACCTCCTAAAGAAGGGAGCCCCCTGGGAATGGCTTCCGCAGCATACGGATGCTGTGGACTCTTTAAAACAGGAACTCATAGCAGCCCCCGCACTACAAGTTCCAGACCCGCTTTCCCCTTACGCCATAGAGGTAGCGACCACAGACCGCACCCTTTCAGCCATGCTCCTCTAGGAACGGCACAACCAGTTAAGACCCGTGGCTTATGCCTCCCGACTTTTAGATGCTGTGGAGCAGGGATTTTCAGCCTGTGAGAGGCACCTGCTCGCAGTTTTCTGGGCAGTCCAGTACTTTTCATATATTACCGGACTGAACCCCATCACAATTCTGACTGAACACACCCTCACCCAGCCTTTACTGGACGGACTCAAGGACGGTACAGTAAGCCAAATAAGAGCAGCCAGATGGACCCTTCTCTTACAGGGATGGGACATCACAGTAAAAAGGACAAAGACACACACCTACTTAGCCGACAATTTACAGTACCCCGGAACCCCCCATGAATGTGAGATTATCTCTCCACACCGCAATACAGGCCCCTTTATCGCTAAAACACCCCCCAGAAAGATAGGAAATTCATCTCAGAGCCCCCCGCACACGCACACATGTGAACCCATTAAGATTTATGTGGATGGATCTTCCACAGTCTTAGATGGGAAGCGCATAACAGGTTGCGGGATCTATGTCGAGGACACGCAGGGACGCGCCCTCGAGGAAATCGCATTAAAATTACCCGGACACTTAGGCGCGCAGGCAGCAGAGCTTGCGGCCATTGCATATATCGTTGAGCACCAGATTCCTTCCCCAGCCCAGCAGACATATACTCGGACAGCCTCTATGTCTGTAACAGCCTTACAGAATTTCTGCCCCTGTGGGAAGCAAGAGGATTTGTTTCCGCAGATGGGAAACCCCTCCCCTCAGCCCCATTGCTCCGCCATATTTTAGAAAAGGCCCAGAACAGGACTTTTGGCATCATCAAAGTCCGCAGCCACCATCGTTCCTCCCCCCTGGAAATGTAAAAGCCGACGCACTGGCTAAGGCAGGTTCCAGGCAGGGGTATTTTTGGAAACCCCCCGAAAGCGCGCCAGTGAGTGCAGTTCAGGTCACACAGACTAGAAACGAGGATCTAGTAGAGGCCCAGAAGCAGGACAGCACTCTCACGGAGATTGTAAAAGGGAAGTATCCCGCCTCCTACGAGAGGTTTAGAAATACACTGACCACACATGACGGTGTGGTGTTAAAGGACACCCTTTATGTGGTTCCTGAACAGGATAGGAACCAATTGATTTGTTTGTTCCATGACGGTCATGGACATCAGGGAATCGATCCCACTACAGCCCATCTCAAACAGCTTTGTTGGTGGCCAAATTTAAAGGAAGATGTAAACCATTACATAGAAAATTGTCTTATCTGTGCGCAGAATAACCCCGACAGATATGCCAAAAAGGCCCAACTCAGCCACACCCGACCAGTTAATGGCCCCTGGACTTACCTCCAGATTGATTTTATAGGTCCATTGCCCCCTTGCAGGAATAGCTATAAATATCTACTTGTGGTCATAGACACATTTACAAAATGGCTGGAAGCATTTCCAGCCCGCACAAACACTGCAAAAACCACAGCCAAGATTCTAACCCACCACATCTTTACAAGATGGGGACTCCCCCGCAGCATTGAATCGGACCAAGGCTCCCATTTTACGGGACGTGTCATGCAGAACGTCCTCACGATATTTGGCATCACCCAAAAATTCCACATTGCATACCACCCACAGTCGAGTGGTATCGTGGAGCGCATGAATCAGACCCTAAAATCCACCCTCAGAAAAATGATCCAGCAGAACAACACCACTTGGGACTCAGTCCTCCCCTTTGCGCTGATGTTTTTGCGTAATACTATTTCTACATCCGCAGGTTACACCCCACACACTCTCATGACCGGACGCCCCATGAAAGGGACAGAGTACTTGTTAGGTTTAGACCTGACCAGCCCCAAAGTAACGGCCCTCACACATGAGAAAGCCGTGGAGCAATTAGTTGCGAATGTTGAAACGGCTCAGCTAGCAGCCGCAGTAAAATTGGGCACCAAAAAGAAACAGAGCAAGGCTTGTTTCGACAAGACAGTGCATGCAACGGAGTACGATATCGGACAGCAAGTGGTGCTTTCCGTATATAACCCCAGCACATTCCTGTCACCTAAATACTCGGGTCCGTATTCTATTGCGGACAAAGTAAGCCCATCCGTTTACAAAATAAAGTACCCCATTGGTAAGACTGCGTGATTTCATATTAACCAGTTGAAGGTTTATGGAGCACAGTCGAACCACGCACACCACGCCATGCTTGGCGCAGCAGACCACACCCCGCCCACAGCCAACGTAACCCGACCAACCCCCACCACGTCCAGCTCAGCCACGGACTCGACCTCGACTCCACCCCCGAAATATACACTCCGCCCCGGAATGCCCACAGACTGCAGCAGCAGAGACAGCGACTGTGACTCGGACGATAGCCACAGCACGCCTCCCTACTATCCCCATGCAACCGGACCCACACCCAGTGACTCCGACTACGATCCAAGTGATCCCTTCCTGATCACTTTTCTAAATAAACCCCACCACCGACCACCGAACCACACTGACGACCCCGATTTTGTCCCCATTGTTAGACACCAATTATTGGCACCGCGACAACTCATACCGACTCGTCCGCAATGACGAGAGCAACCCCACCTCACACCATGCAGCCCTTTCAGCCCTAATCCACTCCAGAGTTTGGCACCCGGGAGAAGGTGACGACCTCGGGTCCGACTCCCAAACCGCCAACCCCTTTGCGACCCTGTTCGCAACCGAGAACTGAGGTGCCCAGATGATGTTTTAAAGGAACCGCTTGGGAAAAGTGTTGTCCTTCCTTATGGAACCTACAGAATGTTTTATGTTGTTTTGTAAGTTTGTTACATGTTCTATGTCCGACAGGATAATTTTTTCTCACTGCCACACGCCCATTCACCTGAAACCTCTGAGGACTTGCCCTCAGAGACCCACCGTTGCCAGACGCTTGTTCAGCAGAACTAGCTTATCTGCAGATACTGTTCAAGAGACCACACGCCTGTTCAGAGGAACTAACTTTTCAGCTGATACTTGTTCGGGTATCAGACGCCCGATCATAACTGCCCTTCTGGTTCGAAGGATAGAACCACTACGGCAGCCCCACCACGATGACTACATTTTTGCCCGTTCTTGTCGGTTGCTCAGGCAGTGGAGAAACGGCTTGAGACCCGCCCTGCCTGGGAACCCCCCTCTGGTCAGCTACGCTCGGGTAGGGGAGATACGGCATTGGTAGCTGTCCTACATGGGGACTCCATCCATCTCTTACCCGTCGTGGCCCATATGCACCTCATTTTGACATTTTTCATTTCAAAAAGTTTTGTTTGTTTAGGGAACCTTTAGGTTGCCCGCCATCTGCTATTTACATCCTGGAACATTTGGATATTAAATCAGCACTGGTTCATGATTGGGAAGTGTGCCGTGTCCTACAAATTTGTTGTTTTTTTGGGGGGAAAAATGAGGGAGTCACACATAGTGACCAATTATAAAGGGAATAATTGGCACCAAAGGACAGACACACTAGCATACAAGATATTAAACAAAGATAGTTACAGACACTATGCTTGTTTCTACAGAACTCCAGAAGCTCCAGGACCGGAGAACACAAAGAAAGAAAAGAACCAAGAACAGCCATGAGGACTTCCTTCATCGTGATCAACATACTGTTTTTGGACATTTGGTTGCGCGTGACCGCGAACTCCATGACTTCAAACCCCCCAACCGTTAATGTTTCACTGCCCCGCAGTACCCAGAGCCCAGTAATCAGCGACACTGCGTCATCCTGGTGTGCCAGGTTCATAACCTGGTACTCCCTGTCTTATGTGATCGAAACACTGTTGGCGTTGGCGATACTCTGCTGTGTAGTGCAGACTATGCGCCTACGTCAATGGAGAAGGAGAGCCTACCGCGCTCGAATCCCGGTATATAGGATCAAATCCCCTATGTTCGGTTACGACCAGACCCCCGACCCCCGCGATCTATTATAAAATAATAAAGTGCATTCACTTGCGTTTTTTATGATCCTGAACTTGACTGCCAAGCCAGGAAAGACTGTATGAAATGCTGTGATTTTATGTTGTATGATTGAGGAAGGTAGGATAATGGAATGTTTAAGCGAGTGTAGTATATTAAGGATAAGTTAGAGGTTCCAAGTTTGTTGTTTTGTAATGCATGTCCCTGTCTGACATAGCGCCCTTAGAATTGTTAGTTAAAAAATTTTTGTGCATAGCTATGGTCAGTGCAGAGGTCCCCCCCCCCAGTCAGGGAATGGAAAATAACAATTATGATGTGATCCTTCACGCTTCACGTTAGGATCACAAGGAGGGAATGTAGCCATGTAAAATGGCTGACTCCCGATTAGAATGGCGAAACCCCGATTTAAAATGGCGAACGGAAGAGGCTGATGGGAAAATCAGCCAACAGGACTCAAACAGACAGCTGCAGGTAAAACAGTGTATTCTCCTCTGGGAAGCCAGACCGAATCGATACCTGCAGCCATCAACATATTAATCAGCAATCCCCGGGAACAATTGATACAAAATAGACACACAAAGCCAACCCAGACCTTTCGGCGCCAGCAGAAGCTGACACAAAGAGAGGTAAACGACCACCCCTCGATCAAGGAATCGCTCCAGCATTGGAGAATATCGAACCAAGTGATTGGGACCAAGTCCAATCACTTGGAACCAGGTACAAGGTCTGCCCCGAGAGGCGGGAAGCCCCTGGGGACTATAAGAATAGGGGCCAAGTTCAAATCGACCCTTCTTCTCCTCTCCGCACCCTTCGAGACCCTTCTGCAAGAGAACGTAAGTTTTACTCCAATGATCGCTACCAGATAGACACCTGACTATCGACCTGTACCAGCTTTTGAATCCCGCAGGCTCAGAACCCATTCGAAAGGCCATTCGTTTCCCTGACCTGGTGGGCCATTTCCAAAGTTAGGTTTGTTGTAGGAAGTAGCTTAGAAGTAGAATTAATGTATAAGTATTAATTGCTGTATATAATAAATGAGCGTTGATTTAACTCTTACTAAGCGGTGTGTTGGATTATTAATCATTACTCGGACTTGAACTACATGGCGGTATCAGAAAGATACCTGGCGACTCAAGAGCAAATGTGACAGAATTAGAGCTAATAAACTAAGGCTAAAATGAGCAACAGCTGATACAGCTGAAGGTGGTATACCGAGCACACCTCAGTGAGGATGAGCCGATTCTTTGAAGGAGTGGAAGATGTGTGAGCGTTGCGGGCGGGGGCAGCTAATCACGTTCATATGTTTTGGTCCTGTCCAAAGCTAGAGGATTACTGGAAGGAGGTTTATAGGGTAATTTCTAAAGTGGTGCACGTGAAACTGGACCCGGGAGGCCACATTCGGGGTGTCAGACCAGCCAGGGTTGGAAACTGGTGCAGAGGCAGATGTAGCTTTCGCCTCGTTGATCGTCCGAAGACGGATTCTGATAGGTTGGAGAGCAACCTTTCCACCCAGTGCCCTGGCGTGGCGGGGGGACCTGTTGGAATTCTTGACTCTTGAGAAGGTTAAGTTTGAACTGAGGGGAAGGATGGAGGGGTTCTACAATTCATGGGCATTATTCATCATGCACTTTCAAGAACTGGATAACATCGAACATTAGTTGGGGTGGTTGGGGGAGGGGGGGGCGGTGTGTGTTAATGGTGACTATGGGTGATTCCTGATTCCTTTTTGCCATTTGTTTATGTGAACATGCTGGCTAATGCTTGGGGTTTGGTGGGGGGATGGGATCGTTATTGATATGGGGATTGACATATTTGTTACTGATTATTGTTTATTGTTGGTGGGTGTAAATTTGGGAGAAAATGTGAAAAAGGAGAATTTAAAAATATTTTTTTTAAAAATACGGGATGGATCTGTGGAAATTAACCTTCTGACCGAACACTCAGGAAATTGAGCAGAATGGCAGACATGATAATTTAATGAGATGAAACTTGTAAGTATCACACTAAGCTCACTTTAGCACTAACATTCCAAACCATGCCTCACGTTACTGAGTCAACCTGCCTTTGGAAAGATGCAAGCAAGAAATCTCCCATCGAAGCACAGCACCCTGATCACTTTGAAAATGTGAACGACGTGAAAGGATTTTGGATGCACTGTTAATATCAATCAGCTGACATTGTGGAGATAAAGAGAAACTTTACAATGGCTAAAGCATTGTTAGAGGGTGCAGATTTAAGATGATAAACGAACCAGAAGCAATATGAAAAATATTTTCAAGCAATGACTGGCTAAGATGTGAATCAATTCATGAAACGATAGCTACAGATTCAATAGCAGCCTCAAAAAGCAAATGGCTAAATAAATGGAGAGAAAAAATTGCAGGGAAAGGGGAGGGTGACTTGCTCTGCAAGAGACCTGGTACAGACTCATTGGGAGCCGAATGGCCTCCTGTGTTGCACTATACAATGATTCCATAGGGACAAAGATGGTTGATGTGATTGAAGAGAAAGTAATGATGGGATTGGAAGCTGAACAGCACGCTGAGATAGTGGACAATAGGGGTCAAAAGGGGTAAAGAGCTGGTGGTGAGGGTGGCAAGTTTATGGTGGGGGCCAAAGATGTTGGGCGGGCTTCTCCGTCCTGCACACTGTTTTCTGGTGGAGTGTGCCCCCACCAGTAGTGGGATTCTCCTTCCTGGCAGCCAGCCAATGGGACTTCCCATTGTGGCTACCCCCACGCCTTCTGGAATACCCGGGCGTGAGTGCGCTGCCGGCAAAACGGAGGATCCCACCGATGGAGAATCCAGCCCGTTGATTTCAGTTTTCCCGAAGGTTGATGCTCTTCCAAGACTGAATATTGGATAATCTGTCTTGACAACACAGACAATAGGGAAGGTGGTGCAATGTTGGAACTAGATGCTGCTCATCCGGTACCTGTAGATTATCATCTGCTGCTTCTGGCCTTCCCTCCATCATAAGGTCAGAACCGGCAATGTTCACTGATGATAGCATAGTTTAGTCCCATTTGAAATACTCCAATACTAAAGCAAACTGCACCTGCATACAGCAAGGTTTGGACAACATTTGGGTTTGGGCTGTTAAGTGGCGAGCAGCACTTACACCATTCACGTGCATGTCCAACAAGAGAGAATCTAACTATTTCTCCTTGACATTCAATGGTATTACAATTGCTGAATTCCCACTATCAACATCCAAGGGATACCATTGACCAAAAATATAATTGGATCAGCCACGTAAATACTGTGACTGCAAGAACAGATCAGAAGCTGGGTATTCTGAGGTGAATAATCTCCCCAAGGTCTGTCCACGAGTCAGAAGTGTGATGGAGCACTTTGTTTGTCTGGATGAGTGCAACTTAACAACTCGTAAGAAGCTTGACACCATCCAGGACAAAGCAACTTGTTTGGCACCCATCCAGAAACATTCACTCCCTCCTCCACCAATGCACAGTGGCAGCAGTATTGTACCATCTACAAAGATGCACTGCAGCAACTCACCAAATCTACTTCAACAGCACCTTCCAAGCCCACAACCTCTACCACCTAGAAAGACAAGGGCAGCAGATACCTGGGAACACCACCACCTACAAGTTCTCTCCAAGTCACTCACCATCCTCTCTTGGAAATATATCACCATTCCTTCACTGTCACTGGGTCAAAATCCTGGAACTCCCTCCCTAACAACACAATGGGTGTACCTACACCACAGGGACTGCAGCGGTTCAAGAAGGCAGCTCACTACCACCTTCTCAAGGGCAACTAGGGATGCTGGCCTAGCCAGCGACACCCACATCCTGTAAATGTGTTTTTAAAATTAGAAAGAGGGAGGGTAGAATATAAGTTGACATTGTGAGGAGAGATGCTGAAGAAGGATGGTGTGGTCACGCATGGGTGCAGAGAGTTGCAGATGGGATGATGCACTGTGGTTACTATTGGACAGAGTATCACTCATAATTTTGATAAGGGACATTTTGGGGGAATGGATTTTGGCAGATGTAAAGAGTTGAAAGGAAATGGCCATGAATCTGAGGAGGGGGATGTGGAGAAGGCAGTACCTAGAGATTTATAGATGCGAGTGACAGGATAGAGGATAGTGGGTGCCTGGAACTCGCTGCTGGAGGAGGTGGTGAAAGCAGGTACGATAGTTTTTAAAATAAATTTAGAGTACCCAATTCTTTTTTTCCAATTAAGGGGTAATTTAGCCGGGCCAATTCACTTACCCTGCACATCTTTTTGGGTTGTAGGGGTGAGACCCACAAGCAGGTACGAAATTGACGTTTAAGGGGCGTCTTGACAAATTTATGAATAGGATGGGAATGGAGGGACACGGGCCGCAGAAGTGCAAAACCTTTTAGGGACACGAGCCCCAGAAGTGTAAAACCTTTTTGGTTAGACAGGCATCATGGCCGGCACAGGCTTGGGAAGGCCGAAGGGCCTGTTCCTGTGCTATACGTTACTTTGTTCTTTGTTCTTTGTTCTTTGACAGTGCCGGAAGAGTGGGAACTACGTACAATATTGGCTAGCATTTGGAGCCAGGAAGGATGGTTGGATGGAACCTAATTTGAGGGAATAGGATGTAGGCATAACTGAGACAAACTGGCACATTGACATGGTGTTGGAAGGAATGAAATAGTGGGGCAGGTTTAAAATGGTTGAGTTCTGGGGGAAGGTTTGACTTGGGCAATGGGAGGAGCCACTTGACATCTCGACAATTCAAAAATAACATTGACACTTGAAATTAGCACCAACCATTTACAGCAATGTAGTTTAACACCGTTTTCCTGCTACTTTAAAGCAGTTGACTAATTTAATTTGGTTTTCATTCTAATACATTGTACAGTTCCTCAGTTTTAATGCAATAGGTCGGTTTTTGCTCTATATCTGTCGTGAAGCGAAATGATTCTGCGGACAACTTCCGCATTTCCCCACAATAACAGCTGCTCGCTGCTTGTAATATAATGCCATTTCCCTTGTGAATGGGGCACAGCACTCACCAGCAAGCTCCTCGGTTATGTACTGTATCCTTAATCAACATGTAATATATTTAATCAAATGTGATTCGAATATCTGTATTGAGTATACACTGGGAAATTGACTCACTCTTCTGGTAAAGGTCATTCTCTCCCATGCTTACTTAACATGAGTATAATGGTTAATGTTATTTGATCTTTGCATAACAGGAGAGAAAGGTGTAGAATTATAAATGTGTGCACTTTCATTAAAGGACTGCTCGGTCACTTTCCTGTGGCTATCTACTTTTTGTGGATGTCCCAATTGATTTTCTCTGAACATGAGTGAGCATCTTTAAGGAAGGAATGTTTTAGACCCAGTTCTGTGCTGAGGCGGGGAAGGAATTTGAGAATCGCATCATTATCTCAGGTGCAGCAAATGGAGTGAGGGCGGGGGAGGCATCAGAAAATCAGTCTGGTGCCCATTCTGACTCCAGGAACAAATATTCCAAATGTGCACAAGGGAGAGATGTGGCTCATCTGAATCATGTAGCTGGCAACATTGGCTAGCTGAACTCGCTGCTAGTCTGTCAGAATGAACCACTGCAAGAGACCGGGGAATTAAAAAAAGACAAATTGATGGTGATTATAATTAAAAAAACACTCATTGTTTTCTTGCCTGCTCCTGCCTCAAACTACTGAAGTGCCTTAGCTCCTGACTCTCCACAAGTATCGAGTATATGGAGCTCACATATCAATGTGAAGTATACTTAGAATCATAGAATCCCTTCAGTACAGAAGGAGGCAGTTCGGCCCATCGAGTCTGCACCGACCCGATGAAAGAGAAGCCTACCTGGGCCCAATCCGCCACCCTATCCCTGTAACTCCATCTAGCAGCAATTTAGCATGGCCAATCCACCTAACCTGCACATTTTTGGAATTAATCTTTGTAGCCTAATCTAAGATAGTCAGATGTCAATTCCGCAGTCAGAACATTTGGATTATTTCTTACAGTAGTGTTTGAGATTCTCTGAGAGATTTTAGGCTGTTAGAAAAATGACATTTCAAAGTCCCGTAGATTGATGAGATTTGCTTCTCGATCAGCAGTGATAAACGCCCTTTTCTCTCTTTATTACCATGCACTTTCATAATCGTGCCATCGTATTTGACCCTGAGCTTTAACCACATATTCTCTCCACCGCCAAGACCACTTACTGTTACTGGCATAACATCACCTTACTCTACCCCTGTGTTAAGATCCCGGACCAGACTCCAATATTTGCTTGGATACTGGACAAGAACTTCAAACACTTTTTGTTAAATTTGTAAAACCGCGAGGAACGGATACTTAGCACCATAGAACATAGAACATAGAACAATACAGCGCAGTACAGGCCCTTCGGCCCACGATGTTGCACCGAAACAAAAGCCATCTAACCTACACTATGCCATTATCATCCATATGTTTATCCAATAAACTTTTAAATGCCCTCAATGTTGGCGAGTTCACTACTGTAGCAGGTAGGGCATTCCACGGCCTCACTACTCTTTGCGTAAAGAACCTACCTCTGACCTCTGTCCTATATCTATTACCCCTCAGTTTAAAGTTATGTCCCCTCGTGCCAGCCATTTCCATCCGCGGGAGAAGGCTCTCACTGTCCACCCTATCCAACCCCCTGATCATTTTGTATGCCTCTATTAAGTCTCCTCTTAACCTTCTTCTCTCCAACGAAAATAACCTCAAGTCCATCAGCCTTTCCTCATAAGATTTTCCCTCCATACCAGGCAACATCCTGGTAAATCTCCCCTGCACCCGCTCCAAAGCCTCCACGTCCTTCCTATAATGCGGTGACCAGAACTGTACGCAATACTCCAAATGCGGCCGTACCAGAGTTCTGTACAGCTGCAACCTGACCTCCCGACTCTGGAACTCAATCCCTCTACCAATAAAGGCCAACACTCCATAGGCCTTCTTCACAACCCTATCAACCTGGGTGGCAACTTTCAGGGATCTATGTACATGGACACCTAGATCCCTCTGCTCATCCACACTTTCAAGAACTTTATCATTAGCCAAATATTCCGCATTCCTGTTATTCCTTCCAAAATGAATCACCTCACACTTCTCTACATTAAACTCCATTTGCCACCTCTCAGCCCAGCTCTGCAGCTTATCTATATCCCTCTGTAACCTGCTACATCCTTCCACACTATCGACAACACCACCGACTTTAGTATCGTCTGCAAATTTACTCACCCACCCTTCTGCGCCTTCCTCTAGGTCATTGATAAAAATGACAAACAGCAACGGCCCCAGAACAGATCCTTGTGGTACTCCACTTGTGACTGTACTCCATTCTGAACATTTCCCATCAACCGCCACCCTCTGTCTTCTTTCAGCTAGCCAATTTCTGATCCACATCTCTAAATCACCCTCAATCCCCAGCCTCCGTATTTTCTGCAATAGCCTACCGTGGGGAACCTTATCAAACGCTTTGCTGAAATCCATATACACCACATCAACTGCTCTACCCTCATCTACCTGTTCAGTCACCTTCTCAAAGAACTCAATAAGGTTTGTGAGGCATGACCTACCCTTCACAAAGCCATGCTGACTATCCCTGATCATATTATTCCTATCTAGATGATTATAAATCTTGTCTCTTATAATCCCCTCCAAGACTTTACCCACTACAGACGTGAGGCTCACCGGTCTATAGTTGCCGGGGTTGTCTCTGCTCCCCTTTTTGAACAAAGGGACCACATTTGCTGTCCTCCAGTCCTCTGGCACTATTCCTGTAGCCAATGATGACATAAAAATCAAAGCCAAAGGTCCAGCAATCTCTTCCCTGGCCTCCCAGAGAATCCTAGGATAAATCCCATCAGGTCCCGGGGACTTATCTATTTTCAGCCTGTCCAGAATTGCCAACACCTCTTCCCTACGTACCTCAATGCCATCTATTCTATTAGCTGGGGGCTCAGCATTCTCCTCCACAACATTATCTTTTCCTGAGTGAATACTGACGAAAAATATTCATTTAGTGTCTCGCCTATCTCTTCAGACTCCACACACAATTTCCCATCCCTGTCCTTGACTGGTCCCACTCTTTCCCTAGTCATTCGCTTATTCCTGACATACCTATAGAAAGCTTTTGGGTTTTCCTTGATCCTTCCTGCCAAATACTTCTCATGTCCCCTCCTTGCTCGTCTTAGCTCTCTCTTTAGATCCTTCCTCGCTACCTTGTAACTATCCATCGCCCCAACTGAAACTTCACACCTCATCTTCACATAGGCCTCCTTCTTCCTCTTAACAGACATCGCGTGACAATCTTCCAGTCGGGGAACACTTCAGCAGTCAAGGGCATTCAGTCTCTGATCTTCGGGTAAGTGTCTCCAAGGCGGCCTTCAGGACGCGCGACAACGCAGAATCGCCGAGCAGAAACCTATAGCCAAGTTCCGCACACATGAGTACAGCCTCAACCAGGACCTTGGATTCATGTCGCATTACATTCACCCCCCTTGAGTCCACAGAAGATCAGCCATGATCTCATTGAATGGTGGAGCAGGCTCGAGGGGCCAGATGGCCTACTGCTCCTAGTTCTAATGTTCATATAACATCACAGAAAATAGCTTACAATTAACAGTTAAACAGTTCTTAACAAAAGAAAGAAACACTTTAATTTCTAACTGATACCGTCTCTATCTCCATCAAGCAAAACCTATCACAGGTCAAAAACCATTATAAATACAATTAGCAAACACAGGGATACTTGCTGTACACTTAAATAGAGATTTCTTGGAAATACTGCTTGAAGAGATAGAGATCCTGTCAGGAAATAGCCTGCCGATTCCTGTCTGTGTCAAACTACGGCTTAATCTGACATCCTTTTGCAAAAGCTGCTGCTCAGCTCGCAGCTACTGGCAAAATTAAAAACTTTTTTTTTTAATGCTTTTATTCAGATTTTTCATTTTATGCAGTACAAAATAAACAAGTCTCATGATTATGGCACCGGTGGTGGGGAAGGAAACAGGTGGTTGTGGCATTGGACGCCGAGAAAGCGTTTGACCGGGTAGAATGGGGGTACTTGATAGCGGTACTCACTGTTTAAAAAGGGAGGTAGGCAGTAAGCGGGTAATTATAGGCCAGTGAGCTTAACTTCGGTAGTAGGGAAGATGCTGGAATCTATCATCAAGGAAGAAATAACGAGGCATCTGGATGGAAATTGTCCCATTGGACAGACGCAGCATGGGTTCATAAAGGGCAGGTCGTGCCTAACTAATTTAGTGGAATTTTTTGAGGACATTAACAGTGCGGTAGATAACAGGGAGCCAATGGATGTGGTATATCTGGATTTCCAGAAAGCCTTTGACAAGGTGCCACACAAAAGGTTGTTGCATAAGATAAAGATGCATGGCATTAAGGGGAAAGTAGTAGCATGGATAGAGGATTGGTTAATTAATAGAAAGCAAAGAGTTTGGATTAATGGGTGTTTCTCTGGTTGGCATCAGTAGCTAGTGGTGTCCCTCAGGGATCAGTGTTGGGCCCACAACTGTTCACAATTTACATAGATGATTTGGAGTTGGGGACCAAGGGCAATGTGTCCAAGTTTGCAGATGACACTACGATAAGTGGTAAAGCAAAACGTGCAGAGGATACTGGAAGTCTGCAGAGGGATTTGGATAGGCTAAGTGAATGGGCTAGGGTCTGGCAGATGGAATACAATGTTGACAAATGTGAGGTTATCCATTTTGGTAGGAATAACAGCAAAAGGGATTATTATTTAAATGATAAAATATTAAAACATGCTGCTGTGCAGAGAGACCTGGATGTGCTAGTACATGAGTTGCAAAAAGTTGGTTTACAGGTGCAACAGGTGATTAAGAAGGCAAATGGAATTTTGTCCTTCATTTCTAGAGGGATGGAGTTTAAGACTAGGGAGGTTCTGCTGCAATTGTATAAGGCCTTGACAGAAATCTTTGGATCCTCACTGTCTTCAGGGGATGTCCCGGAGGACTGGAGAATAGCCAATGTTGTTCCTCTGTTTAAGAAGGGTAGCAAGGATAATCCAGGGAACTACAGGCCGGTGAGCCTTACTTCACTGGTAGGGAAATTACTGGAGAGAATTCTTCGAGACAGGATCTACTCCCATTTGGAAGCAAAATGACGTATTAGTGAGAGGCAGCATGGTTTTGTGAAGGGGAGGTCGTGTCTCACTAACTTGATAGAGTTTTTCGAGGAGGTCACTAAGATGATTGATGCAGGTAGGGCAGTGGATGTTGTCCATATGGACTTCAGTAAGGCCTTTGACAGGGTCCCTCATGGTAGACTAGTACAAAAGGTGAAGTCACACGGGATCAGGGGTGAGCTGGCAAGGTGGATACAGAACTGGCTAGATCATAGAAGGCAGAGAGTAGCAATGGAAGGATGCTTTTCTAATTGGAGGGCTGTGACTAGTGGTGTTCCACAGGGATCAGTGCTGGGACCGTTGCTGTTTGTAGTATATATAAATGATTTAGAGGAAAATGTAACTGGTCTGATTAGTAAGTTTGCAGACGACACAAAGGTTGGTGGAATTGCGGATAGCGATGAGGACTGTCAGAGGATACAGCAGGATTTAGATTGTTTGGAGACTTGGGCGGAGAGATGGCAGATGGAGTTTAATCCGGACAAATGTGAGGTAATGCATTTTGGAAGGTCTAATGCAGGTAGGGAATATACAGTGAATGGTAGAACCCTCAAGAGTATTGAAAGTCAAAGAGATCTAGGTGTACAGGTCCACAGGTCACTGAAAGGGGCAACACAGGTGGAGAAGGTAGTCAAGAAGGCATACGGCATGCTTGCCTTCATTGGCCGGGGCATTGAGTATAAGAATTGGCAAGCCCTGCTGCAGCTGTATAGAACCTTAGTTAGGCCACACTTGGATGGTTCAATTCTGGTCGCCACACTACCAGAAGGATGTGGAGGCTTTAGAGAGGGTGCAGAAGAGATTTACCAGAATGTTGCCTGGTATGGAGGGCATTAGCTATGAGGAGCGGTTGAATAAACTCGGTTTGTTCTCACTGGAACGAAGGAGGTTGAGGGGCGACCTGATAGAGGTCTACAAAATTATGAGGGGCATAGACAGAGTGGATAGTCAGAGGCTTTTCCCCGGGGTAGAGGGGTCAATTACTAGGGGGCATAGGTTTAAGGTGAGAGGGGCAAGGTTTCGAGTCGATGTACGAGGCAAGTTTTTTATGCAGAGGGTAGTGGGTGCCTGGAACTCGCTACCGGAGGGGGTGTTGGAAGCAGGGACGATAGTGACATTTAAGGGGCATCTTGACAAACACATGAATAGGATGGGAATAGAGGGATACGGACCCAGGAAGTGTAGAAGATTGTAGTTTAGTCGGGCAGCGTGGTCGGCACGGGCTTGGAGGGCCGAAGGGCTTGTTCCTGTGCTGTACATTTCTTTGTTCTTTGTTCTTTGTGTTAGTGAGGCCACACCTGGAGTATTGTGTTCAGTTTTGGTCTCCTTACTTGAGAAAGGACGTACTGGCACTGGAGGGTGTGCAGAGGAGATTCACTAGGTTAATCCCAGAGCTGAAGGGGTTGGATTACGAGGAGAGGTTGAATAGACTGGGACTGTACTCGTTGGAATTTAGAAGGATGAGGGGGGATCTTATAGAAACATATAAGATTATGAAGGGAATAGATAGGATAGATGCGGCCAGGTTGTTTCCACTGGCGGGTGAAAGCAGAACTAGGGGGCATAGCTTCAAAATAAGGGGAAGTAGATTGAGGACTGAGTTTAGGAGGAACTTCTTCACCCAAAGGGTGGTGAATCTATGGAATTCCTTGCCCAGTGAAGCAGTAGAGGCTCCTTCATTAAATATTTTTAAGATAAAGATAGATAGTTTTTTGAAGAATAAAGGGATTAAGGGTTATGGTGTTCGGGCCGGAAAGTGGAGCTGAGTCCACAAAGGATCAGCCATGATCTCATTGAATGGTGGAGCAGGCTCCAGGGGCCAGATGGCCTACTCCTGCTCCTAGTTCTTATGTTCTTATGTTCTTATGTACTCTCACATGACAGCACAGACGGTGACCCAGCAGGGAATCGAACCTGGGACCCTGGCGCTGTGAAGCCACAGTGCTAACCACTATGCTACCATAAGTCAAACATTGGAGTTAAACCCCACCACTCTGTCCTTTTATAAACATTTTATTTTAAATTAGATTTTAAAACTTTTACGTCTGTACACTGTACAGTAGGTCAGCAAGACATCTCGTATGTACAATTTTGTTACCGCTTTGTTGCGGAGGCCCTCCAGCCCCCTCCTCGTTTGTTTCACGTGTTTCCTCCTGATGTTTCCCTGGGTTCTTTCCTTGCTGTCCCCCTCTCTCCCTTGTTCCTATCTGCTCCGTGTGGTCCTGTGTGCCCTCACTGCCCCTCACCCCCTCCCATCCTATCCACTATTGTCCTTCAACAGGTCTTGGAAAAGGCTGATGAATAGCCCCCATGCTTTTTGGAAGCCCTTTTCTGACCCTCGGATGGTGTCTTTGATCTTCTCCAGATGGAGGAATTCCAACAGGTCTGCCAGCCAGTCTGCAGTTGGTGGTGCTGCTGATCGCCAGCCAAGCAGGATTCTCCAGCGGGCGATTATGGAAGCAAAAGCCAGGATGTCGGCCCTCTTCCCCGTATGAAGTTCTGGCTGGTCCAAAACCCCGAAGACTGCCACTCTCAGGCAAGGCTCCACGCTCACCCCCACAACCTTGGACATCAACTCGAAGAAGGCTGTCCAGAACCCAATAAGTCTGGGGCAGGTCGAGAACATGTGGACGCGGTTGGCCGGGCCTCCCTGGCACCGCTCACACTTGTCCTCCACCTCCGGGAAGAACCTGCTCATTCAGATTCTGGTTAGGTGTTCTCTGTACACCACATTAAACTGCATGAAGCTTAGTCTTACATAGGAGGAGGTGGAGTTGGCCCTGCTCAGTGCTTTGCTCCAGAGATCTCACCCTACCTCCATTTCTAGTTCATCCTCCCATTTCTGTCTTTCTCCGACTAGTGGTGTCCTCGCCCTTTCTAACAATCATGCAGAAATGTCCCCACAGTTCCTCTTCACCGTACCATCCGCCTCCAGCAATTCCTCCAACTCGGGGCCCTAGGGTACCTCGTCACCTCCTTGCGGAGAAAGTTTTTGATTTGTAAATGTCGGAGCTCCTGTCTGTTCGGTAGCTCCGGTCACTCCGTCAGCTCATCCAGGGTTGCGAGCCTGTCCCCATGTAGAAGTCCCTAATCGCTAGGTCCCCCACCATCCAGTCTCCACTTCTTAAAAGTGGCGTCTAGCATGGCTGTGGGAATTTGTGGTTACCACAGATGCGAGACATGGTGGACACCTCGGTTAAGCTGAAGCCTTCTGGTTCTAAGTTTTTAACGTAGAACAAAGAACAATACAGCACTGGAACAGGTTCTTCGGCCCTGCAAGCCTATACCGACCACGGTACCTGCCTAAACTAAAACCGTATGCACTTACAGAGTCCGTATCCTTCCATTCCCACCCTATTCATATATATTTGTCTGGATGCTCCTTAAATGCCGCCATCGTACCTGCACCCACCACCTCCCCAGGCAGCGCGTTCCATACATTTGCCCTCTGTGTAAAAACATGTCTCGCACATCTGTTCTAAACTTTTCCCCACAAACTTTAAACCTATGTCCCCTAGTACTTGACTCTCCTACCCTAGGAAAGAGGATCTGACTATCCACTCTGTCCATGCCACTCATAATCTTGTAAATCTCTATCAGGTCGCCTCTCAACCTCTGTTGTTCCAGTGAGAACAGACCGAGTTTATGTAACCTCTCCTCACAGCTAATGCCCTCCATACCAGCAACATCCTAGTAAACCGCTTCTGTACCCTCTCCAAAGCATCCACATCCTTCTGGTAGTGTCGTGACCAGAATTGTACACAATATTCCAAATGAGGCCTAACTAAGTTCCTGTGCAGCTGCAACATGACTTGCCAATGTTTATATTCAATGCCCCGACCGATGAAGGCCAGCATGCCTTGTGCATTCTTGACCACTTTATCCATATGCATTGCCATGTTCAGTGATCAGTGGACATGCACGTCCAGATCTCTCTGCCTGTCAATACTTGCAAGAGTTCTACCATTTACTGTGTAATTCCTACATTCCTTGGACCTTCCAAGGTGCATTACCTCACACTTGCCCAGATTAAACTCCATCTACCATTTCTCCGCCCAAGATTCCAACCAGTTTATATCCTGCTGTATCCTCTGATAATCCTCTTTACTATCTGCAATTCCACCAATTTTTGTGTCGTCTGCGAACTTACTAATCAGACCAGCTCTTCATTTTCTTCCAAATCATTTATATACACTACAAACAACAAAGGTCCCAGGACTGATCCCTGTGGAACGCCGCTAGGCACAGCCTTCCATTCAGAAAAGCACCATTCTACTGCTACTCCGTCTTCTGTGCCCAAGTCAGTTCTGTATCCAACTTGCCAGCTCTCCTCTGATCCCATGTGACTTCACCTTTTTTACCAGTCTACCTTGTCAAAGGCTTTACTGAAGTCCATGTACACAACATCTACTGCCTTTCCCTCATCTATCATCTTTCTCACTTCCTCGAAAAACTCAGTCAAATTGGTGAGGCACCACCTCCCCTTCACAAAACCATGCTGTCCATCACTAATAAGTCCATTTGTTTCCAAATGTGAGTAAATCCTATGTCTAAGAATCTTTTCCAATAATTTCCCTACCACTGATGCAAGGCTCACCAGCCTATAATTTCCTGGATTTTCCCTGCTGCCCTTCTTAAACAATGGAACAACATTGGCTACTCTCCAGTCATCTGGAACTTCACCCGTAGCCAGTGAGGATACAAAGGATGTCAAGGCCCCAACAATTTCCTCCCTTGCCTGCCTCAGTTTTCTGCGGTAGATCCCAGTAGTTAGCACCACAGGGTTTGACTTCTACTTTACCGGGGGGGGGGAATGGGAGCATTGTTGTGGCTAGGGCTCGGAGGGTCGTTCCATTGCAGGAGTACTCCTTCATCTTCACCCATTCCTTGCTCAGCTCCCTTACCCATCCCCTCACTCTCTTGGCTGTGGCTGCCCAGTCGTTGTATTGCAGGTTCGGAAGGGCCAGGCCGCCCATGTTTCTGCTCCTCTATAGTGTTTTTTTTTAATACCCCCCCCCCCCCCCACACACACACACACACACACACACACACACACACAAACGCCATAATCATTTTATCTGTTTGAAAAAGGCCTCGGGGATGAAGATCAGTATGGATCTAAACAGGAAAAGGAACCTTGGCAGTTCGCTCATCTTGATCGTCTGCACCCTCCTTGCCAGAGAAAGCGGGAGTACATCCCATCCCGGTATGTCCTTTTTAACTTCCTTCGCCAGACTGGCCAGGTTCCATTTGTGGATTCATGTTCAGTCATGGGCTATCTGGATCCCCAGGTAGTGGAATTTGTTTTGGGCTAGTTTGATGGGAGACCCTCCAGCTCTGTCCCTCCCCCGTTCGGATTCACCGGGAATACCTCGCTCTTGCCCAGGTTGAGTTTGTAGTCCAAGAAGACTCCAAACTCTTCCAGGAGCCTCATACTTTCCTGCAAGCCGTTCTGCGGGTCTGAGATGTAGAGAGCAGGTCATCCGCATAGAACATAGAACATAGAACATTACAGCGCAGTACAGGCCCTTCGGCCCTCAATGTTGCGCCGACCTGTGAAACCACTCTAAAGCCCATCTACACTATTCCCTTATCGTCCATATATCTATCCAATGACCATTCCAATAACCACTTAGTGTTGGCGCTGTAGCTATGTAAAATGGCTGCGTTCCGATTAATCTGGCCAAAACCCAGTTTAAAATGGCTAACCCGAAAGACTGCTGGGAAAAGCAGCCAAGAAGACACAAGCAGGCACCCTTGCAGAAATGCATACCGCGATCCTGGATGCGATCGGGCACACCCGGGGCGACCCCGTAGACGGTCTGAATAAATGCAGACAGAAAAAGTCTGAACACCCCACAGCATTCGCAGGACGCTTGTGGATTCATTTTGAAGCCGTTTTCAGCAACGTAGATCGTGCCCATTTGTCCCCAGACAATATGGCCAAGTGGACCCCCAATCCACGGAAGCAGGACAGAATGCCTGTAGCAATTATGACCCCTCGGAGGAGGCTCATAATGAGAAGTGGGTGGTCAAGAGATTGTCCCGCGTTTGGGAACAAGCGGCTCACAGTAAATCAGCCACTAGAACACCCGAGGAAAACCAAGCCGCCGCAGACGTGCAGGCAGTAAGAACCACTCTTCACAACCCCGCCTGGGTAAACGAGGGAAAGAACAGCCCCCCAGCCAAACCGCAAGAGTGCTGCAATTGCGGACAATTGGGACATTTTGCTAGAGAATGCAATGGCCCTAAGAAACCACAGAGTGCCCAACCGACAGGCACTCTCGATAAGAAAAAGGCAGGGCCCGTAGCGACCGAGAACTGAGGTGTCCACATGATGATTTAAAGGAGACACTTGGTGAAAAGTGGTGTCCTTTCTGATGGAACCTGCAGAATGGTTTATGTTATCTGTCTGTTTGTTAAATGTTGTTCGTCCTACAGGAGAATTTTCTCACCGCCCCTCACCCATTCACCTGAACTTTTAACATTTCCCACTGACCCTCACCGCGGCCACACGCCCATTCGGCCGATACCTCTGAGGACTTGCCTCAGACACCCACCACCGCCACACGCCCATTCTGCTGAAACCTCTGAGGACTTGCCTCAGACACCCAATCGTAGCTACTCTTCTGATTGGATGGTAGAATCAGAACAGTAACCCCACCATGATGACTACATTTTTGTCCGTTCTTTGGTCGCTCAGGCAGTGGAGAAACGGCGTGAGACCCGCCCTGCCTGGGGACCCCCCCCCCCCCCCCGTTGGTCAAAAACGCTCGGGTAGGGAAGATACGGTATTGGTAGCCGTCCTACCCGGGTACTCCACCCAAATCGTACCCGTTGCGGCCCACACGCACCTCATTCGAACTTTTCTTTCAAAAACAGTTTTATTTTATTTAGGCAACCTTTGGGTTGCTGCCACATGCTATTTACATCCTAGAACATTTGGATGATAAAGTTAGCACTGGTCCACCATGTGTGCCGTGTCCAAACATTTGTTTTGAAAAAAAAATGGGGGGAGAGTCACATGCTGTGACCAATGATAAGGGTTTAATTGGCCCCAAGAAGGACAGACACACTAACACACCAGATATTAAACCGAAGTATTTACACACACTACGCTTGTCTTACAGAACTCCAGAAGCTCCAAGTCCGGAGAAAACCAGCAAAAACAGGAAAGGAAAAGAAAGAAGACAGCCATGAGGACTCCTTTCTTTGTGCTCAACATGCTTATTATGGACCTTTGGTTGCGCGGGAACGCGGACCCCATTACTCCAAACCCCCCTGCCGTTAACGCTTCACTGCCCCGTAGTACCAAGGGCCCAGTCACCAACCACGCTGCATTATCCTGGTGTCCCAAGCTCATAACTTGGTACTCCCTATCATACATCAGTGAGGCACTGTTGGCATTGGCTATACTCAGTTGTGCAGCACAGACCATGCGCCTCCACAAATGGAGAAGGAGAGCGTACCGTGCTCGAACCCCGGTATATCGGATCCGATCCCCGATATTCGGCTATGACCAGACCCCAGACCCCCGCGACCTAAAAGAATAAAGAGTATTCACGTGCATTATTCCTGTAAATAAAGAGATATACGGAACGTTTCATTAAAAAAAAATGAATGATCCTGAGCTTGACTAGCAAGCCAGGAAAGAGTATATTAAATGTTGTGATTGTTGTTGTATGTTTTAGGAAGATAGGATAATGCAATGTTTAGGAGTATAGAGTGTTTAGGTAAAATTAGAGGTTCCCAGTTTATTTTTTTATAGATACATGCCCCTGCCTGACATAGCGCCCTCAAGAATTGTTTAGGTAAATTTTTGTGCATAGCTAGGGTTAGAGTAGTGGCCATGTGGGAGGTGCCCCCCCCCCCCCCCCTCCCCCAGTCGGGAAATGAAGAGGATAACATTTATGTGATCCTTCACGCTTCGCGTTAGGACCACAAGGCGGGAATGTAGCCATGTAAAGTGGCTGCGTTCCGATTAACCTGGCCAAAACCCAGTTTAAAATGGCTAACCCGAAAGACTGCTGGGAAAAGAAGCCAAGAAGACACAAGCAGGCAGCTGCAGACAGGTTTGCATATTCAGCTCTGGGAACGTAGCCCAGATCGATACTCAGGGCTATCAACAGCCCATCAACCCAGGTATCCGCAGTTGCATTCAGGACTGTTTACACCTAATCTACTCAGACATCCACAGTTAAATCGGCTATCCACGGGAACAATTGCAACATATTAGCAATTGAATACCGGGCCAGACCTGTCGGCGCCTGCAGTGGCCGAAACAAAGACACGTGAGCGACCACCCCCCGATCGAGGAATCGCCTCACCATTGGACACATCGACCCCAGAGATTGGGGACAGAATCCAATCACTTGGGACTCAGGGTCAAGGGCCGCCCCGGGAGGCGGGAAGCCCCTGGGCCCTATAAAAGTGAAGGTCCAAGTTCAGATCTCTCTCTCTCCTCTTCGCCTGCTCGAGACCTTCGCAAGACCAGCCACCGTCAAGTGTAAGTTTGAATCCAACGATCGCTATCCGGTAGAGACACCTAGCCACCGACCTGTAGCAGCCTTTTGAATCCCGTGGGCCAGATTTGATTGGACAAGCCATTCATTTCCCTGACCTGGTGGGCTCTTCCTAAGTTAAGTGTAGGCCAGTAGTGATAGGTTTATTATATAAATAGTAGTATTAAGGTATGAATATTGCTTGTTGTATATAATAAATGACCGTTGTTTTAATCCTTACTAAGCGGTGTGCTGTGTTATTAATCATAACCTGAACTTGAACCACGTGGCGGTATCATAAAGATACCTGGCGACTCATGAGCAAAGGTGACCTAAACAGAGCAAATAGACTAAAGCTAGAAAGAGCAACAGCGCATCCACTACTGTTGCCGGCAGGGCATTCCACGCCCTTACTACTCTCTGAGTAAAGGATCTACCTCTGACATCTGTCTTATATCTATCTCCCCTCAATTTAAAGCTATGTCCCCTCATGCTAGACATCACCATCCAAGGAAAAAGGCTCTCACTGACCACCCTATCCAATCCTCTGATCATTTTGTATGCCTCAATTAAGTCACCTCTTAACCTACTTCTCTCTAACGAAAACAGCCTCAGGTCCCTCAGACTTTCCCCATAAGATCTTCCCTCCATACCAGGCAACATTCTGGTAAATCTCATCTGCACCCTTTCCAATGCTTCCACATCCTTCCTATAATGCGGCGACCAGAATTGCACGCAATACTCCAAATGCGGCTGCACCAAAGTTTTGCACAGCTGCAACATGACCTCATGGCTCTGAAACTCAATCCCTCTACCAATAAAAGCTAACACACCGTACACCTTCTTAACAACCCTCTCAAACTGGGTGGCAACTTTCAGGGATCTATGTACATGGACACCGAGATCTCTCTGCTCATCCACACTGCCAAGAATCTTACCATTAGCCCAGTACTCTGTCTTCCTGTTATTCCTTCCAAAATGAATCACCTCACAGTTTTCTGCATTAAACTCCATTTGCCACCTCTCAACCCAGCGCTGCAGCTTATCTATGTCCCTCTGTGACTTGTAACATCCTTCCGCACTGTCCACAACTCTACCGACTTTACTGTCATCTGCAAATTTACTCACCCAACCTTCTACGCCCTCCTCCAGGTCATTTATAGAAATGACAAACAGCAGTGGCCCCAAAACAGATCCTTGTACTGATGTCCTTGCGTGTCAAGTGGATCAACAGATCCACTAGTAACTGGACTCCAGTCTGAACATTTCCCATCAACCACCACCCTTTTTCTTCTTCCAGCGAGCCAATTTCTGATCCAAACTGCTAAATCACCCTGAATCCCATGCCTCCATATTTTCTGCAGTAGCCTACCGTGGGGAACCTTATCAAATGCTTTACTGAAATCCATATACACCATATCAACTGCTTTACCCTCATCCACCTGTTTGGTCACCTTCTCAAAGAACTCAATACTGTTTGTGAGGCACGACCTACCCTTCACAAAACCGTGTTGACTATCTCTAATCAAATTATTCCTTTCCAGATGACTATACATCCTATCTCTTATAAACCTTTCCAAGATTTTGCCAACAACAGAAGTAAGACTCACTGGTCTATAGTTACCGGGGTTGTCTCTACTCCCCTTATTGAACAAGGGGACAACATTTGCTATCCTCCAGTCTTCTGGCACTATTCCTGTAGACAAAGATGACTTAAAGATCAAAGCCAAAGGCTCAGCAATCTCCTCCCTAGCTTCCCAGAGAATCCTAGGATAAATCCCATCCGGCCCAGGGGACTTATCTATTTTCACACTTTCCAGAATTGCTAACACCTCCTCCTTATGAACTTCAAGCCCTTCTAGTCTACTAGCCTGAATCTCAGTATTCTCCTCGACAACATTGTCTTTTTCCTGTGTGAATACTGACGAAAAATATTAATTTAGCACCTCTCCTATCTCCTCGGACTCCAAGCACAACTTCCCACTACTGTCCTTGACTGGCCTTACTCTTACCCTAGTCATTCTTTTATTCCTGACATATCTATAGAAAGCTTTAGGGTATCCTTGATCCTATCTGCCAAAGACTTCTCATGTCCCCTCCTGGCTCTTCTTAGCTCTCTCTTTAGGTCCTTCCTAGCTAACCTGTAACTCTCGAGCACCCTAACTGAACCTTCATGTCTGATCTTTACATAAACCTCCTTCTTCCTCTTGACAAGTGTTTTGACTGCTTTAGTAAACCACGGTTCCCTTGCTCGACCACTTCCTCCCTGCCTGACAGGTACATACTTATCAAGGACACGCAGTAGCTGTTCCTTGAACAAGCTCCGCATTTCCATTGTGCCCATCCCCTGCAGTTTTCCTCTCCACCCGATGCATCCTCAGTCTTGCCTCATCGCATAATTGCCTTTCCCACAGATATAACTCTTGCCCTGCGGTATATACCTATCCCTTTCCATCATTAAAGTAAACGTAATCGAATTGTGGTCACTATCACCAAAGTGCTCACCTACCTCCAAATCTAACACCTGCCCTGGTTCATTACCCAGTACCAAATCCAATATGGCCTCGCCTCTCATTGGCCTAGCAACATACTGTGTCAGGAAACCCTCCTGCACACATTGGACAAAAATGGACCCATCTAACGTACTTGAACTATAGTGTTTCCAGTCAATATTTGGAAAGTTAAAGTCCCCCACAACAACTACCCTGTTGCTTTCGCTCCTATCCAGAATCATCTTTGCAATCCTTTTCTCTACATCTCTGGAACTTTTCAGAGGCCTGTAGAAAACGCCTAACAGTGTGACCTCTCCTTTCCTGTGAGACTCTGCTCTCTGCCTCCTCTTTGGATACCCTTCCAACTTTTCGCGCCTCGCAAAGCAATCGCCAGGGGTTCAATTGCCAGGGTGACCAGGAGCAGTGACAGCGGGCATCCCTGCCTGGTACCTCCGTGCAACTGGAAGTATTCAGAGCTGGTGGTATGGACTGAACGCTCGTCTTGGGGGCATTGTACAGTAGTTTCACACACTACTGTTCCTAGCCCAAACCACTCCAGAACCTCTATGAGGTACTGCCATTCAACTCTGTCAAAAACCTTTTCTGGAGACTTCCGGTTGCGGCTATGCCTAGGTAGGTCACACGTTCGGCAGCTCCCGCCGGGAACGGACTTTTGGGCTCTCTAGAGGGGCCCCAATGGCAATTGTTCGACGGCTTCCAGTGTGGGAAGGTGACAGCAAGGTCGCCCCGACATTATATAGATTGGACCAGGAGTGGAGCGGTGAAAAAAGTGATCTTGGAGCAGCGAAAAGTGAGAGGGAGAAAAAGCAAGATGGCGTCGGGTGGAGACCAAGCAGCATGGGCGCAGTGGTCGCAGGAGCAGCAGGGGTTTCTTCGACACTGCTTTGAGGAGCTGAAAACCGAAATGCTGGCGCCAATGAAGGCGGCGATTGAGAAGCTAGAGGAGACCCAGAAGGCCCAAGGGGCAGCGATCCGGGAGGTGCGGCAAAAAGCCTCGGAGAACGAGGACGAGATCTTGGGCCTGGCGGTGAAGGTGGAGGCGCACGCGGCGCTGCACAAGAGGTGGGCGGAAAGATTTGAGGACCTGGAGAATAGGTCGAGGAGGAAGAATCCTGGGTCTCCCCGAAGGAGTGGAGGGGCATATGTGAGCACAATGCTCAATTCGTTGATGGGCGCGGGAGCCTTCCCGAGGCCTTTGGAGCTAGATGGGGCTCACCGGGTCCTAGCAAGGAGACCCAAGGCCAACGAGCCGCCAAGGGCTGTAGTGGTGAGGTTTCACCGCTTTATGGACAGAGAGTGTGTCCTGAGATGGGCCAAGAAAGAGCGGAGCAGCAGGTGGGAGAACACGGAGATCCGAATCTACCAGGACTGGAGTGCAGAGGTGGCTAAGAAGAGAGCGGGTTTTAATCGGGCTAAGACGGGCTCCATCGGAAGGGGGTGAAGTTCGGTATGCTGCAGCCAGCACGATTGTGGGTCACGTTCCAGGATCGGCACCATTATTTCGAAACGCCTGATGAGGCATGGAGCTTTATACGGACTGAAAAGTTGGACTCAAACTGAGGGTCTGTTGTGGGGGGATGTTTACTGTGTATATGGTGTTTATTACGTTTAGGGAATGTTCCTCTGGTTTGGGTGCTGGATGGGGATGAGTGAAGGGATTTGATGGGGAGACCGTGGGAGAGTGTAGGCGTCGGTGTTGGAGGGGCAGACCCCCACGAAGGAAGAGGGGGAGTGGAGGCCCGGGGATGGGAATTGGGGTAAGGCCGCAAAAGGAGCTGCGCCAGAGGGGGCGGGGCCGGCTCAGGAAAGCGCGGGCTTTTTCCCGCGCTGGGGAAGGATGGGGGGGGATGGGCGGCGCTGGAGAGGAGCGTACACTGACTGCCAGGGAGAGGGAGGGGGGATTCTCACACTGGAGGGGGTCGATGGAATGGCGGGAGAGGCCGGGGTCAGCAGGAGTCAGCTGACTTACGGGAGTGTTATGGGGGGAGCAAAAGGGCTAGATGTGGACCTAGCGGGGGGGAGGGGGAGGGAGGGGGGAGAGGGGGGGTATAGGGTTGCTGCTGCATTGGCCAAAGGGGAGCTGGAAGTAAGAGAGGTGGTCGGGGCGGGGTTCCGCCGTCTGGGGGACTGGAGGGTGCGGGAGACGCGGGCACGTGGCTGGCCTAGAAAAGGAGATGGCTAGTCGGCGGGGGGTGGGGGGTGAGTAGCCCCCCCAATCCGGCTGATAACTTGGAATGTGAGGGGCCTGAACAGGCCGGTCAAGAGGGCCCGGGTGTTCGTGCACTTAAAGGGACTGAAGTCAGACGTGGTTATGCTCTAGGAGACATATTTGAAGGTGGCAGATCAGGTTAGGCTGAGAAAGGGATGCGTAGGACAGGTATTCCATTCAGGGCTGGATGCGAAGAACAGAGGGGTTGCAATACTGGTGGGGAAGCGGGTGTCGTTTGAGGCAATGAATATTGTAGTGGATAATGGAGGTCGATATGTGATGGTGAGCGGTAGGTTGCAGGGGGTGCGGGTGGTACTGGTAAACATATATGCCCCGAACTGGGATGATGCCGGATTTATGAAACGCATGCTGGGTCGGATTCCGGACCTGGAGGTAGGAAGCTTGATAATGGGGGGGGGGGGGGGGATTTCAACACGGTGCTGGACCCAGCACTGGATCGCTCTAGGTCCATGACGGGTAAGAGGCCGGCTGCGGCCAAGGTGCTTAGGGGGTTTATGGACCAGATGGGGGGAGTGAATCCATGAAGGTTTGTGAGGCCCCAGGCCAGGGAATTTTCATTCATTTCCCACGTCCATAGAGCCTACTCCCGGATACATTTATTTATTTTGAGTAGGGCGCTAATCCCGAAAGTGGAGGGAATGGAGTATTCGGCCATAGCCATCTCAGATCACGCCCCACACTGGCTGGAGCTGGAGTTAGGAGAGGAGAGGGATCAGCGCCCGCTGTGGTGTCTAGATGTGGGATTATTGGCGGATGAGGGGGTGTGCGGGCGGGTGCGGGGGTGCATTGAAAGATATTTGGAGGCCAATGACAACGGGGAGGTGCAGGTGGGGGTAGTCTGGGAGGCGCTGAAGGCGGTGGTCAGGGGAGAGTTAATCTCCATCAGGGCCCACAGGGAGAAGAGAGAGGGCAGGGAGAGGGAGAGATTGGTGGGGGAGATCTTAAGGGTGGACAGGAGATATGCAGAGGCCCCCGAGGAGGGACTACTCAGGGAGCGGAGGAACCTCCAGACGGAGTTCGACCTGTTGACCACGGGGAAAGCAGAGACACAGTGGAGGAAAGCGCAGGGGGCAACGTATGAGTATGGGGAGAAGGCGAGTCGGATGCTGGCACACCAGCTTCGTAAGAGGGAGGCAGCGAGGGAGATAGGTGGAGTTAAGAATAGCGGGGGGAATACAGTGCGGAGTGCGGTGAGAATAATCGAGGTATTTAGGGACTTCTATGGGGATCTGTACAGGTCTGAGCCCCCAGCGGGGGAAGAGGGGATGCGACGATTTTTGGATCAGCTGAGGTTCCCGAGGGTGGAGGAGCAGGAGGTGGCTGGTTTAGGGGCGACAATTGGGCTGAAGGAGCTGGTTAAAGGATTGGGGAGCATGCAGGCGGGAAGGCCCCGGGGCCAGATGGGCTCCCGGTCGAGTTTTACAGGAAATACGTGGACCTGCTAGGCCCATTGCTAGTGAGGACTTTCAGTAAGGCAAGGGAGGGAGGGACCTTGCCCCCGACAATGTCCGGGGCGCTGATCTCTCTGATCCTGAAGCGGGACAAGGACCCACTGCAGTGTGGGTTGTATAGACCGATCTCACTCCTCAATGTGGATGCTAAGTTGCTGGCAAAAGTGCTGGCCACGAGAATTGAGGACTGTGTCCCGGGGGTGATTCATGAGGACCAGACGGGATTTGTAAAGGGCAGGCAGCTAAACACTAATGTGCGGAGGCTCCTCAATGTGATTATGAAGCCCTCGGTGGAGGGAGAAGCGGAGGTAGTGGCAGCTATGGACGCGGAGAAGGCCTTCGACCGGGTGGAGTGGGAGTAACTTTGGGAAGTGCTGCGGAGGTTTGGGTTCGGGGAGGGGTTCATTAGCTGGGTCAGATTGCTATATAGAGCCCCGGTGGTGAGTGTGGCTACGAATCGGTCGGAGTACTTTCGGCTGTATCGAGGGACGAGGCAGGGGTGCCCCCTGTTCCCCTTGCTGTTTGCATTGGCAATTGAGCCTCTGGCCATGGCATTAAGGGAGTCCAGGAAATGGAGGGGACTGGTCCGAGGGTAGAGGAACATCGGGTGTCGCTGTACGCGGACGACTTGTTGCTGTATGTGGCAGATCCAGTGGAGGGGATGGCGGAGGTCATGCGGATCCTAAGGGAGTTTGGGGACTTCTCGGGGTATAAGCTCAATGTAGGGAAAAGTGAGCTCTTTGTGGTGCATCCAGGGGACCAGGGAAAGGGGATAGATGACCTACCGTTGAAGAGGGCGGAAAGGAGCTTTCGGTACTTAGGGATCCAGGTGGCTGGGAGTTGGGGGGCCCTGCACAAACTCAATTTGACGTGGTTGGTGGAGCAGATGGAGGAGGATTTCAAAAGATGGGATGTGCTGCCACTCGCTAACGGGCAGGGTGCAGTCGGTTAAAATGATGGTCCTCCCAAGGTTTCTCTTTGTGTTCCAGTGCCTTCCCATTATGATTCCCAAGGCCTTTTTCAAACGGGTAGGTAGGAGTGTCATGGGTTTCATGTGGGCAAATAAGACCCCGAGGGTAAAGAGGGTGTTTCTGGAGCGTAGTAGGGACAGGGAGGGCTGGCTCTGCCAAATTTGTGTGGCTATTATTGGGCTGCCAATGTGGCGATGATTCGTAAGTGGGTAATGGAGGGAGAGGGGGGTGGCGTGGAAGAGGTTGGAGAGGGCGTCCTGTGTGGGCACGAGCCTGAGGGCGCTGGTGACGGCACCGCTGCCGCTCTCGTCAACGTGATGGCGGTGGTGGTCTCGTGGTCTCGTCCGGTGGTGGCGGCGACATTGAAGATCTGGGGGCAGTGGAGACGACACAGGGGTGAGGTGGGAGCCTCGGTTTGGTCCCCGATTCGGGAGAACCATCGGTTCGTCCCGGGAAGGATGGATGGGGGATTTCGGAGCTGGCATCGGGCAGGGATTAGAAGAATGGGGGACCTGTTTATAGATGGGACGTTTGCGAGCCTGTAGGCGCTGGAGGAGAAGTTTGGGTTACCCCCGGGAAATGCTTTCAGGTATATGCAAGTGAGGGCGTTTGTGAGGCGGCAGGTGAGAGAATTCCCGCTGCTCCCGGCACAGGGGACTCAGGAAAGGGTGATTTCGGGTGTATGGGTTGGAGAAGGGAGGGTTTCGGCGATCTACCAGGAGCTCAAAGAAGAGGAGGAGGACTCGGTAGAGGAGTTAAAAGGCAAGTGGGAGGAGGAGCTTGGGGAGGAGATAGATGAGGGTCTGTGGGCTGATGCCCTGAGTAGGGTTAATTCTTCCTCCTCTTGCGCCAGGCTCAGCCTAATACAATTCAAGGTTATTCACAGAGCGCATTTGACAGGGGCAAGGTTGAGTAGGTTCTTTGGGGTGGAGGACAGATGTGGGAGGCTCTCGGGAAGCCCGGCGAATCACGGCCACATGTTCTGGTCGTGCCCGGCACTGGATGGGTTTTGGAGGGGTTTCGCGAGGACTATGTCCAAGGTGGTGAAAGTCCAGGTCAAACCGAGTTAGGGGTTGGCACTATTTGGGGTAACGGACGAGCCGGGAGTGCAGGAGGCGAAAGAGGCCGGTATCCTGACCTTTGCGTCCCTGGTAGCCCGGCAGAGGATCTTGTTATTATGGAAGGATGCGAAGCCCCCCAGTGTGGAAGCCTGGATAAATGACATGGCAGGTTTCATTAAGCTGGAGAGGATAAAGTTTGCCTTACGAGGGTCTGTTCAGGGGTTCTTCAGGCGGTGGCAACCGTTCCTAGACTATCTCGCGGAGCGTTAGGAGGAGGTCAGCAGCAGCAGCAACCCAAGGGTGGGGGGGGGATTTCTTTCGGGGGGGGTCCTCTGCGGCCACTTCTGGTACGCAGTCTTCTAGTCTCTTGGCCAGGACTTACGTGAATATTTTCGCATCTACTTTAAGCAGCGAAATGGGTCTGTATGAACTGCATTCTGTGGGGTCTTTGTCTTTCTTGGGTATCACCGATATGGTGGCCTGTGCAAGTGTAGGAGACAGGGAGCCCCTTGCTAGCGAGTCTGCGAACATCTCCAGTAGATAAGGGGTCAGAGCTTGTGCGAATTTCTTATTGAGGTTCACCGGGAACCCACCGGGTCTCGGTGCCTTCCCCGCCTGCATGGGGCTGATGCTCTCCATGATCTCTCCCAGTCCTATTGGTGCTTCCAGCTCCCCCATCTATCATTCCCCACGACTGGCATATCCAGTCCATCAAGGAACCGTTTCATCGTCAAGTCCCCATCAGGGGGCTCGTAGGTGTACATTCCCTGGTAGAAGGCCCTAAACACTTGGTTGACCTTTTTGGTTTGGCTACCAGTCTGCCTCTGTGTCCTTTACCTGGGCTATTTCCCTCGTGGCTGCCTACTTTCTCAGCTGGTGAGCCAGCAGGCAGCCAGCCTTCTCTCCGTGTCCATGGCGGAGTTGGTGCACTGCTTTCCTGGTGGATAGCAGGTTAAAGTCCATTTGTAGTTTTTTCCTCTCCACCAGAAACTCTATGGGCGGGGCTTCAGAGTATCTTCTGTCGACTGCCTTGATGGAGTCAATCAGTTGTTGCCTAGCCACCCTCTTTCTCCTGTCTCTACATCCCTTATAGGCTATAATCTCTTCCCTAATCACCACCTTCATGCCGTCCCCATTCTGGTTGTTAGTGATGTACTCGTTTATGGCCTATGATGTTTTCTGGCAGAAGACCTTAGAACATAGAACATAGAACGATACAGCGCAGTACAGGCCTTTCGGCCCACGATGTTGCACAGAAACAAAAGCCATCTAACCTACACAATGCCATTATCATCCATATGTTTATCCAATAAACTTTTAAATGCCCTCAATGTTGGTGAGTTCACTACTCTAGCAGGTAGGGCCTTCCACGGCCTCACTACTCTTTGCGTAAAGAACCTACCTCTGACCTCTGTCCTATATCTATTACCCCTCAGTTTAAAGCTATGTCCCCTCGTGCCAGCCATTTCCATCCGCGGGAGAAGGCTCTCACTGTCCACCCTATCCAACCCCCTGATCATTTTGTATGCCTCTATTAAGTCCCCTCTTAACCTCCTTCTCTCCAACGAAAACAACCTCAAGTCCATCAGCCTTTCCTCATAAGATTTTCCCTCCATACCAGGCAACATCCTGGTAAATCTCCTCTGCACCCGCTCCAAAGCCTCCACATCCTTCCTATAATGCGGTGACCAGAACTGTACGCAATACTCCAAATGCGGCCGTACCAGAGTTCTGTACAGCTGCAACATGGGGGCAGCACGGTAGCCTTGTGGATAGCACAATTGCTTCACAGCTCCAGGGTCCCAGGTTCGATTCTGGCTTGGGTCACTGTCTGTGCGGAGTCTGCACATCCTCCACGTGTGTGCGTGGGTTTCCTCCGGGTGCTCCGGTTTCCTCCCACAGTCCAAAGATGTGCGGGTTAGGTGGATTGGCCATGATAAATTGCCCTTAGTGTCCAAAATTGCCCTTAGTGTTGGGTGGGGTTAGTGTGTTATGGGGATAGGGTGGCGGTGTTGACCTTGGGTAGGGTGCTCTTTCCAAGAGCCGGTGCAGACTCGATGGGCCGAATGGCCTCCTTCTGCTCTGTAAATTCTATGATAAACATGACCTCCTGACTCCGGAACTCAATCCCTCTACCAATAAAGGCCAACACTCCATAGGCCTTCTTCACAACCCTATCAACCTGGGTGGCAACTTTCAGGGATCTATGTACATGGACACCTAGATCCCTCTGTTCATCCACACTTCCAAGAACTTTACCATTAGCCAAATATTCCGCATTCCTGTTATTCCTTCCAAAGTGAATCACCTCACACTTCTCTACATTAAACTCCATTTGCCACCTCTCAGCCCAGCTCTGAAGCTTATCTATATCCCTCTGCAACCTGCTACATCCTTCCACACTGTCGGCCAAGATGTCCGTGTCCAACCTCCATGTGGGGCGGTGGGCACGGCCCATCTCCAACCTCACATCTATGTAATGTGGAGCGTGGCCGGAGATGACTATCACGGAGTATTTCGCCCTTACTATGTCTGGAAGCACTGATTTCCCCACTACAAAGATGTTGCTGTGGGTATAGACCCTGTGTACTGGTGAGAAGAATGAAAATTCCCTCTCACCTGTGTGCCAGAACCGCTATGGGTCCACAGCCCCCATCTCTTCATGAGTGCTCCCAGTTCCCTGGCCATGCCTGTCCTTTTTCCTGATCTGGGGTTCGATCGGTCCGTCAATGTGTCCTGGATGCAGTTAAAGTCCCCCCCAAGCCCCATGATCAGTCGGTGTGGGTCGATGTCGGGGATTTCCACCATGGTATTCTTTATAAAATCCATGTTGTCCCAGTTGAGTGCGTACACGTTTACCAGTGCCCCGCTTGGACACCGCTGATCATGACGTACCGTCCCCCTGGGTCCGTGACTGTCCTTGTCACTGTAAACACTGTCTTAGACCATAAGACCATAAGACATAGGAGCAGAATTGTGCCACTCGGCCCATCGAGTCTGCTCCGCCATTCTATCATGGCTGATATTTTTCTCATCCCCATTCGCCTGCCTTCTCCCCATAACCACTGATCCCCTTATTAATCAAAAAACAATCTATCTCTGTCTTAAAGACACTCAGTGATTTGGCCTCCACAGCCTTCTGCGGCAAAGTGTTCCACAGATTCACCACCCTCTGGCTGAAGAAATTCCTCCTCATCTAAAGGATTATCCCTTTAGTCTGAGATTGTGTCCCCTACTTCTAGTATTTCCGACAAGTGGAAACATTCTCTCCACGTCCACTCCATACAGGTCACGTATGGAAGATTCAATAAGATCCCCCCTCATCCTTCTAAACTCCAACGAGTACAGACCCCGAGTCCTCAACCATTCCTAATGCATCAAGCTTATCATTCCAGGGATCATTCTTGTGAATCTCCTCTGGACCCTTTCCAAGGCCAATACATCCTTCCTTAGATATGGGGCCCAAAACGGCTCACAATACTCCAAATGGGGTTTGACCAGAGCCTTATACAGCCTCAGGAATACATCCCTGATCTTATATTCTAGCCCTCTCAACATGAACGCTAACATTGCATTTGCCTTCCTAACTGCCAACTGAACCTGTGCGTTAACCTTAAAAGAATCACGAACAAGGACTCCCAAGTCCCTTTGAGCTTCTGATTTTCCAAGCATATCCCCATTTAGAAAATAGTCTATGCCTCCATTTCTCCTTCCAAAGTGCATAACCCCATACTTTTCCACATTGTATTCCATCTGCCACTTCTTTGCCCACTCTTCTAGTCTGTCCAAGTCCTTCTGCAGCCCCCTGCTTCCTCAATACTACCTGCCCCTCTACAGATCTTTGTATAGTCTGCAAACTTGGCAACAGTGCCTTCAGTTCCTTCCTCCAGATCATTAATGTATATTGTGAAAAGTTGTGGTCCCAGTATTGACCCCTGAGACACACCACTAGTCACTGACTGCCATCCTGAAAAAGATCCCTTCATCCCCACTCTCTGCCTTCTGCCAGTCAGCCAATCCTCTATCCATGCCAGGATCTTACCCTGAACACCATGGGCTTTTAACTTATTTAACAGTCTCCTATGCGGAACCTTGTCAAAGGCCTTCTGGAAATCTAAATAAATCATGTCCACTGGTTCTTCTTTGCCTAACTTCCTTGTTACTTCCTCAAAGAACTCTAACAGATTTGTCAGACCTTGACGAAGCCGTGCTGACTCAGTCCTATTTTACCATGCACTTCCAAGTATTCCGCAATCTCATCTTTAATAATGGACTCTAAAATCTCACCAATGACCGAAGTCAGGCTAACCGGCCTATAATTTCCCATCTTCTGCCTCCCTCCCTTCTTAAACAGTGGTGTTACATTAGCCATTTTCCAGTCCTCTGGGACCCTTCCTGCCTCCAGTGATTCCTGAAAGATCATCACCAGCTGGCCTCAGCTATCTCTTTTAGAACCTTGGGGTGAAGTCCATCCGGTCCAGGGGATTTATCCACCTTTTCAGACCTTTCAGTTTCCCCAGAACCTTTTCCTTAGTAATGGCCACTGCACTCACCTCTGCCCCCTGATTCTCCTGGAGCTCTGGCATCCCACTGGTGTCTTCCACCGTGAAGATTGATGCAAAGTAACTATACAGTTCGTCAGCCATTTCTTTGTTTCCTATTATTACTTCTCCAGCCACATTTTCCAGTGGTCCAATGTCTATTTTTGCCTCTCTCTTACCTTTTATATATTGAAAAAAACTCTTCCTATCTTCCTTTATATTATTAGCTAGCTTACACTCATAATTCATCTTCTCCCCCCTTATTGCTTTTTTAGGTGTCCTCTGCTTGCTTTTAAATGCTTCCCAATCCTCTGGCTTCCCACTAATCCATGGACGTCTTACTAATCAGGATAGCTACCCCCCTAGCCCTCATCCCGTAGCATGAATGTTTCATCTGTCCAACCCAGCCTTTCCTTACCTACAGTCAGTCCTTCTCCCTCAGGTGCATCTCTTGAAGGAAGACTGTCGGCTTTCAAAGCTCTCAAATGGGTGAAGACTCCTAACATTCCAGGTGACTATCCTGGTGGGTAATTTCTGATCCCTCGTCCTGCGGGATCGACCATATTTACCTGGTGGACGTGCCCCTGCACTCCGGGATTTCCATTTGTTAGGGGGCCGTCCAAAATGGTCGCAGTCACAGTTCTCACCATGAGGCTGGCCCCTATGGTCCGGGGTTTTCCTTTGTCCCGGGGGCACCCAACAAGGCCACCAACTGTGTGTATGCCACGTGGGTGAGCCCCTGCACTCCGGAGTCAATCTTTGTTCCGGGACCGTCCAAAGTGGGTGTTTGCGGCGCCATCTTGTTCCTTCAATCTGCATCTTACCTGATGAAGCCAATCTGAGACCAATCCCTTCCTTTCCTTGTGTTCCCTCTTCCCCCCCCCCTCTGTCCCCCCTGCTGCACCCTTCCCCCGTGTCTCCCCTCCCCATCTCCCCCCTTACGTTCCCCATCCCTGCTCCTGTGGGTACCCCATCAGATGCTCCCTCCCTGCCGGGTGGTACGCTGCGGCCCCCCCTTGCTTTCATACTTCCTGCGCTAGCTTTCCCTGCAAGCATCGTGACCTCCCTTCCGGGGCTGATCTTGCCCCTTTCCCATGTCCGCTAAACATCTGTTCCCTCTGTCTCTGCCTTACCCTCTCCTGCATTCCGCTGCCCTCGCCCTTCCCTGTGGTCTGATCTTTCTGATGAAAGCGAGGCAGTGCAGTCCCGCACAAACATAGTGTGCGCCCATCATAGGTCTTTTATATCACCTCTTTCCTTCTCCGCTTCGCTCCGCAGTGCTGCCCTGCCTGCCCCTTGTCCAGGCTGTTAGTCTGAACAAACTCGTCTGCCTCTGCCAGGCTGTTGAAATAATGTTCCTTTGGGGAATTGTGTATGTAAGCCATGTTGGCTGGGTTTGGTTGTTGGTTGGGTGGGTGTTATTTACTTTGCTCTTTCTCCTCTTGAAAATTGTTAAAATTATAAATGCCTTAATAAAAACATTTAAAAAAAAGAAAATAAATGATGTTCCTTATTTTGGATCGTGACCCAGAGCCTGGCTGGGAACAGCATTCCAAATCTCACTCTGCTCCTGAACAGGGCCGATTTTGCCTGATTAAATTCGGCCCTGCACTTTGCCAGGTCTGTCCCAATGTCTTGATAGACCTGGATTCTGTGTCCTTCCCAGCGACTCATCTTCGTCTGTCTTGCCCATCTCAGGATCCTCTCACAGTCCTGATACTGATGCTGTTTCGTGATTATCGCCCTCGGTTGTTCCCTGCTTTGGGCTTCGGTCAGAGTGATCTGTAAATCTCTGGTGGTTCGGGGAAGTGGTCCCACCCGACTAGGTTGCCCATCATTTGGGCTACATAGCCAGTCAGGTCCCTGTCCTTGATCCCTGCTGGCAGGCACTGAATCTGGATAATCTGGCATCAGGACCTGTTCTCCTGGTCCTCAACTTTCCCTTTCAAGCTCCCCTGGGTTGCTACCAACTTTTTGATCTCAGCCTCCAGAATGACAATTGTGTTGCTCTGATCTGACGACGCATTTTCCAGCTCGAGGATGGTTTTCCCCTGTGCCTCCACCTTCTCCTCCAGTCCATCTATCACCATCTGCATGGTGAACAATGCCTCTGTAACTGCCACCTTGACCCTCACATGGATTCCCACCTTTATTGCCTCCCTCATAGCTGTCAGTTCCTTCATCAAGAACTTCTTCCATCCATCTCCAGGAGGCCGTTGTTTGGGTCGTCGGTCTCCCTCTCGCCAGGGTGGCCGGGAACCCTTCGCCTCGTGGGTCCACTGACTCGTCCACCCGCTGCTTGTAGCCTTTCCCCCTGCTTCTGCTGTCTCTGTGGCCTCTCGAGTTCCTGTTTGCTGGCATGAAGATTCTGTCCTTTCCCTTTCTTAACTGTGGGTGAGATACGACTGAAGCTTCGAGCCAATTTTGACTAAAAGTGCCTATTTGGCGATGTTCTGGAGGAGAGCCACCTGATGTGTGTCTGCTCAGCACATCACCGTTAACGGAAGCCCCCGCGAAACTAAAATCTGAACTGCCTGCAACCGACCTGGCTCCTCCCATGAATTACATCATCTTTATCCCACTCAGATCCCCTGATCTGCTTACTTAAATTGAAACATAATATCTCAAATTATCTATTCCCCAGGGAATCTCCAGCAATTCCAAAATTCCATTAAGCCTCTCTTTGTAAACTCATACATGGTTGGAATGAATGATGATCTTATTTTTATCTTTTTAAAAAATAAATATATTTTATTAAAGTTTTTCGATCAAACACAATGTTCCCATTTTACAACTTTGTAATAATATATACATTGATCGTTTTTTAAAAATAAATAATATGCTAACTAACGGCAACTGCCAACAACAAAATAAGAAACAACAGAAATAGTAACTAAAATAGTAACTTCGTAACATCTAATATAAATAACTAATATATAAACACACACATAAAACCCCTGAGGACCCAAATGAGCCCTCTACCCCCCCCCCCCCCCCCGCCCCCCTCCTCCCCCGGGTTGCTGCTGCTACCTTTCCTATTTTCCCTTATCGCTCTGCGAGATAGTCGAGGAACGGTTGCCACCGCCTGGTGAACCCTTGAGCCGAACCTCTTAGTGCGTACTTTATCCGCTCCAATTTTATGAACCCTGCCATGTCATTGATCCAGGCCTCCACACCCGGGGCTTAACTTCTTTCCACATAAGTAGAATCCTTCGCCGGGCTACTAGGGACGCAAAGGTCAAAACATCGGCCTCTCTCGCCTCCTGCACTCCCGGCTCATCTGCAACCCCAAATATAGCCAACCCCCAGCCTGGTTCGACCCGGACGCCCACCACCTTTGGAATCACTTTTGCCACACCCACCCAAAACCCATGCAATACAGGACATGACCAAAACATGTGGGTATGGTTCGCTGGGCTTCCCGCGCATCTCCCACACCTATCCTCCACTCCAAAAAATCTACTCAGCCTTGCTCCAGTCATATGCGCCCTGTGTAGAACCTTGAATTGTATCAGGCTGAGCCTGGCACACGAGGACGAAGAGTTTACCCTACTTAGGGCATCTGCCCACAGCCCCTCCTCAATCTCTTCCCCCAGCTCCTCCTCCCATTTTCCCTTCAGCTCCTCTACCATCGTCTCCCCCTCGTCTCTCATTTCCCTATATATATCTGACACCCTACCATCACCCACCCATGCCCCCGAAATCACTCTGTCCTGGATCTCTTGCGCCGGGAGCTGCGGAAATTCCCTCCCCTGTTGCCTCACAACTGCCCTCACTTGCATATAGCGAAATGCATTCCCAGGTGGCAACCCATATTTTTCTGTTAGTGCTCCCAGACTCGCGAACGTCCCGTCTAAGAACAAGTCCTTCAATTTCGCAATTCCTGCTCGCTGCCAAGATTTAAATACCCCATCTATCCTTCCCGGGACGAACCTATGGTTGTTCCTTATCGGGGACCACACTGAGGCACCCGTCACTCCTTTATGTCGTCTCCACTGCCCCCAAATTTTCAGAGTTGCCACCACCACTGGGTTTGTGGTGTATTTTTTCGGGGAGAACGGTAACGGCGCCATCGCCAGTGCTTTTAGACTAGTTCCCCTACAGGACTCCATCTCCAGTCTTTTCCACGCCGCTCATTCCCCTTCCCTCATCCACTTACATATCATTGACACGTTGGCGGCCCAATAATAATCACTTAGACTCGGCAGTGCCAGTCCCCCTCTGTCCCTACTGCGCTGCAGGAACCCCCTCTTTACTCTTGGGGTCTTTCCAGCCCACACAAAGCTCATAATACTCTTGTCCACCTTCTTAAAAAAGGCCTTTGTAATCAGTACAGGGAGGCACTGGAACACGAAAAGAAACCTCGGAAGGACCACCATTTTAACCGCCTGCACCCTGCCCGCCAATTACAGGGGCGCCATGTCCCACCTCCTAAAGTCCTCTTCCATCTGCTCTACCAGCCGTGCCAAGTTAAGCTTATGCAAGGTTCCCCAGTTCCTGGCCACCTGGATCCCTAAATACCGGAAATCCCTTGTTACCCTCCTCAACGGTAAATCGTCTATTCCCCTGCCCTGTTCCCCGGGGTGCATCACAAACAGTTCACTCTTCCTCATATTCAATTTATATCCTGAAAATTCTCCAAACTCCCTGAGTGTCTGCATTATCTCAGGCATCCCCTCCACTGGGTCCGTGACATACAACAACAAATCATCCGCGTATAATGACACCCGATGTTCTTCTCCTCCTCTAAGTACCCCCCTCCACTTCCTAGAGCCCCTCAGCGCTATGGCCAGTGGCTCAATTGCCAACGCAAACAGTAACGGGGACAGGGGACATCCCTGTCTTGTACCCCTATATAGTCGGAAGTGGTCAGATCGTTGCCTATTTGTAATCACACTTGCCACCGGGGCCCTGTACAGGAGATGAACCCATCTAATGAACCCCTCTCCAAATCCAAATCTCCTCAGTACTTCCCACAGGTAGTCCCACTCCACTCTATCAAATGCCTTCTCTGCATCCATAGCCACCACTATCTCCGCCTCCCCCTCCGGTGGGGGCATCATCATCACCCCCAGCAGCCTCCGTATATTAGCATTCAATTGCCTCCCTTTAACAAACTCCGTTTGATCATCATGCACCACCCCAGGGACACAGTCCTCTATCCTCGTCACCATCACTTTGGCCAAAAGCTTGGCATCTACGTTCAAGAGGGAAGTAGGCCTGTATGACCCGCACTGCAGCGGGTCTTTGTCTCTTTTCAGGATCAGCGATATCGTCGCCTCCGCCATCGTCGGGGTAGTGACCCCCTTTCCCTAGCCTCATTAAAGGTTCTCGTCAGAAGTGGGGCCAGCAGGTCCACGTATTTCCTATAGAACTCCACCGGGAACCCATCCGGTCCCGGGGCCTTCCCTGCCTGCATGTTCCCAATTCCTTTTAACACCTCCTCCACCTCAATCTGCGCTCCCAGTCCTGTCACCTCCTGTTCCTCAACCTTCGGGAGCTCCAGCTGGTCTAGGAAACGCATCATTCCCTCTTTCCCTTCCGGGGGTTGAGCCTTATATAGCCTCTCGTAAAATACCTTAAACACCCCATTCACCCTCTCCGCTCCCCGTTCCATCCTTCCCTCCTCGACTCTAACTCCTCCGATCTCTCTCGCCGCCCCCCTCTTCCTAAGTTGTTGGGCCAGCAGCCGGCTCGCCTTCTCTCCATATTCATACTGCACTCCCTGTGCCTTCCTCCATTGTGCCTCCGCCTTACCCGTGGTCAACAAGTCAAAGTCCGTGTGCAATCTCTGTCTTTCCCTGTATAGCCGTTCATCTGGAGCCTCCACATATTGCCTATCCACCCTCAAAATCTCCCTCAACAATCTCTCCCTTTCTTTACCCTCTTGTTTCCCCTTATGGGCCCTTATGGAGATCAGCTCCCCTCTAACCACCGCCTTCAGCGCCTCCCAGACCATTCCCACCTGGACCTCTCCGTCATCATTAATCTCTAGGGACCTTTCAATACATCCCCTCACCCTTACACATACCCCCTCGTCCGCCAACAGTCCCATATCTAATCTCCAGAGTGGGCGCTGTTCCTTTTCCTCTCCTACTTCCAGATCTACCCAATGTGGGGCATGATCTGAAATGGCTATAGCCGAATACTCCGTTCCTGCCACCTTCGGGATCAGCGCCCTTCCCAGGACAAAGAAGTCTATCCGGGAGTACACTTTGTGGACATGGGAGAAGAAGGAAAACTCTTTACTCCTTGGCCTAGTAAATCTCCAGGAATCCACTCCTCCCATCTGCTCCATAAAGCCCTTAAGCACCTTGGCCGCTGCCGGCCTCCTCCCGGTCCTAGATCTGGACTGGTCCAGCCCTGGGTCCAGCACCATGTTGAAGTCCCCCCCCCATTACCAACTTTCCCATCTCCAGGTCTGGGTTCACATCATCCCAGTTCGGGGCATATACATTCACCAGCACCACCGCCTCACCTTGCAATCTGCCACTCACCATCATGTATCTACCCCCACTGTCCGCCACTATGGTCTTCGCCTCAAACAATACTCGTTTCCCCACCAGTATTGCCACCCCTCTATTTTTCGCATCCAAGCCCGAGTGGAATACCTGTCCCACCCATCCTTTTCTTAATCTGACCTGATCCGCCAGTTTCAGGTGCGTCTCCTGAAGCATGACCACGTCTGCCTTTAGCTTCTTTAGGTGCGCAAGTACCCTTGCCCTCTTAATCGGCCCGTTCAACCCTCTCACGTTCCACGTGATCAACCGGGTTGGGGGGCTCTTTACCCCCCCTCCTCGGCGACTAGCCATCCCCTTTTTTAGACCAGCTCCTCACCCGGTTCCCACGCACCCGCTTATCCCCCCGACGGCGCCCTCCCATCCCTCCCATCCCATCCCGTAACAGCTCCCCATTCCCCTTGGCAGCAGCAACCCAGTTAACCCAACCCCCCCCCCCCCCCCCCCCCCCCCCCGCCCCACCGCTAGGTCCCTCTCTAGCTTAGTTGCTCCCCCCATATTGCTTCCGGAAGTCAGCAAACTCTGGCTGACCTCGGCTTCCCCCGTTTATCCTTAGCCTCCCATTATGTGAGGCCCCCTTCTTCCTGCGCCCCCTTTTCCCGCCACAATTTCCATAGCACGGGAACAAAGCCCGCGCTTCCCTCTCGGCCCCACCCCTGATGGCGCAGCTCCCTCTCTCCTTCCCCCTCCCCTTCTACACCGGCGCCCACATTTCTTCGTGTCCCTCCCCTTCGAGGGGAAAGAAAATTTGCCCCCATCTGATTCACAGTCCCTTACCACCACCTCACTACTTCATTTCAAACACTCTTTCTCCAATCTAGTCCAACTTCTCCTCTTCAATAAATGTCCACGCCTCTTCTGCCGTCTCGAAGTAGTGGTGTTTACCCTGGTATGTAACCCACAGTCTTGCCGGCTGCAACATTCCGAACTTCACTTTCCTCTTGTGGAGCACCGCCTTGGACCGATTGAAACGCGCCCTCCTTCTCGCCACCTCCGCACTCCAATCCTGATACACGCGGATCACCGCGTTCTCCCACCTGCTGCTCCATGTCTTTTTTGCCCATCTCAGAACCATCTCCCTGTCCTTGTAGCGGTGGAACCTCACCACTATTGCTCGAGGTATTTCTCCTGCCTTTGGTCTTCTCACGAGGACTCGATACGCTCCCTCCACTTCCAGGGGGCCCGTCGGGGCCTCAGCTCCCATTAAGGTATGGAGCATCGTGCTCACATACGCCCCAACGTCGGCTCCCTCTGCCCCTTCAGGAAGACCCAAGATTCTTAAGTTCTTCCTCCTCGAGCTATTTTCCAGGGCTTCCAGTCTCTCCATACACCTCTTATGCAGTGCCTCGTGCGTCTCCGTCTTCACCACCAAGCCCTGTATCTTGTCCTCATTTTCGGCAGCTTTTGCCTTCACTCCACGGAGCTCCATCTCTTGGGTCTTCTGTGCCTCCTTTAACCCCTCAATCGCCTGCATCATCGGCGCCAGCACCTCCTTCTTGAGTTCCTCCACACATCGCCGGAGGAACTCCTGCTGTTCCAGGCCCCATACCAACTGGCCTCCCTCCACCGCCATCTTGCTTCTCACTTCCCTTCTTTGCCGCTGCTCCAGAGGATCCTCCGCAATCTGGCCACTATTATCTCTTCTGTCCAATCACATCCGGGGGGACTCCCTTCTATGTCGCCTCACAGTGGGTTTAGCCTTCGAAAATTGCCGTTGGGGCTCCCGATAAGAGCCCAAAAGTCCGTTAAAACGGGAGGTGCCGAAACGTGCGACTTAGCTGGTCATCGCCGCACCCGGAAGTCATCATCTTATTTTTATCTTAATTGCACATTCTGCAGCCACAGTATCTGGAAACCTTAACTTATGCTAATATTGCTGCAACAGATATATTTCTGCCCAAACTCATGCATTAAAAAAACATTACTACAACCAATATAAAATCAATATATATACCAATTTCTTAAATTCATCACACCTGCCTCAGCTCATCTACTGCTGAAACCTTCATCCATATCTTTTGTTGGTTCTAGGGTTGGTTGTACTACTGGCCAACCTCCCCTCTTCCACTCTGTAGACTTGAACTCATCCAAACCTCTGCTGCTGCAAAGGTACACCAAATCGCGTCCCTATCAACCCCTGTGCTCGCTGACCGACATTTGCTCCCAATTAAAAATGTTCATCTTCCCATCCTTAATTTCAAATCCCTCCTTGACCACATCCTCCCAAAGTCTGTCATTTGCTCCTGCCCCACAGGCCTCCAAGGTCTCTGCATTCCTGCAATTCAGGCCTTTTGTGTGTCCCTGATTTTGACTGACACCTCTGATGATGGTTGGGCCTTCACCTTCTAGGCCCTAAGCTCTGGAATTCCCCTCCTAAAATGTGGGCAGCATGGTGGCACAAGTGGATAGCACTGTGGCTTTACAGCACCAGGGTCCCAGGTTTGATTCCCTGCTGGGTCACTGTCTGTGCGGAGTCTGCATGTTCTCCCTGTGTGAGCATGGGTTTCCTCCAGGTGCTCTGGTTTCCTCCCACAGTCCAAAGACGTGCAGGTTAGTTGGATTGGCCATGATAAATTGCCCTTAGTGACAAAAAAGGTTAGGAGGGTTTATTGTGTTACGGGGATTGGGTGGCAGTGAGGGCTTAAGTAGGTTGGTGCAGACTAGATGGGCCTCCTTCTGCACTGTATGTTCTAAAACTTCCCACCTCTCTTTCCAACTTTAAGACCCTCCTTACACCCGACCTCTTTGACAGATCGTTTGGCCATATCTCCTTGTGTGTTTTGTTTGATTAACATTTCTGCGAAACACATTGAGATATTTTACTATACTATAATAATAATATTTATTAGTGTCACAAGTAGGCTTACATTAACACTGCAATGAGGTTACTGTGAAAATTCCCAAGTCGCCACACTCCGGCGCCTGTTCGGGTACACTGAGGGCAAATTCAGAATGTCCAAATTATCTCACAGCACGTCTTTGGGACTTGTGGGAGGAAACCGGAGCACCGGAGGAAACCCACGCAGACATGGGCAGAACGTGCAGACTCCACACAGACCCAAGCCGAATCGAACCTGGGATCCTGGCGCTGTGAAGCAACAGTGCTAACCACTGTGCTACCGTGCCGCCAATAGGTGTGCAGGTTAGGTGGATTGTCTATGATAAATTGTCCCGTAGTGTCCAAAGATGTGCAGATTAAATGGGGTTACGGGGTTAGGGTGGGGGAATAGGCCTAGGTAGGGTACTCTTTCGGAGGGTCAGTACAGGCTCGAAGGGCTGAATGGCCTCCTTCTGCACGGCAGGGATTCTATGATTCTAACTCCAGGATTTAGAGAGTGTGGGCAGAGGAAGAACAAACAACCAGGCAAGAAACAATTTAAAATGGGATTTGTCCCCAACATCTGATCCCTTTGCCAGTAGCCACTGGATTGGAATTTGAATAAATGTAGTCTCTTCACATGAGGAATTTCTAATGTTTGGGGCAGAACTACAAATCAAGCAACTAGTTCAAGTACTTTTGACAGATAATTTCTCTCAGCCACCAGCAATGACTGATAATCATTGTAATCTCATCCAGGGATAATGCAACTATCTCCATATTTTCCCTCCAGCTGCTGCAGTTGAGGCTTGCAGCATTAAAAACATTGAGTAATAATCCACTGCTAACATTCAAAAGTATCAGATTGACATAAACTGGATAACTAGTTTGGGGTAGATAACTAGTTTGAGGTTGAAGTGGAAATGATGAAGTATTTCAATGAAAAAGAAAAGCTGGTTCCACTGGGGCTCGAACCCAGGACCTTCTGCGTGTAAAGCAGACGTGATAACCACTACACTATGGAACCAGAGGCGAGCGAGCATAGGACAGCACGACTCATAGCATTTAGTAGACATGCGCAGACCACTCCAGCAAAACACGGTCCCTAGTTCTCCCTGCACAGCGCCCTCTGCAGTTTCGGAGGAATATAACGACAACCTCTACACCGTAGGTAAAGGCTATCTAAGGCCTAGTTTAACTTTATATTTATCATTACACCTCAGCAACTTTTTGAAGCACAATTAGATGGCCACAGATGCAAGTCCTCTATGCTTTTCTTCAGTATAATCACCAAAATGCATTCATTACCTCACACTTTTTCTCTGAATTCCATCTTTAAAAAAATTAGTTTACAGAATGTGAGGGAAGGAGTTTCAGGATTTTGACCCAGTGACAATGAAGGAACGGTGATCTATTTCCAAGTCAGGATGGTGAATGACTTGGAGGGAAACCTCCCGAAGAATGGGTTCCCAGGTGTCATCTTTTACCATCTGCCAACTTTTAGCCCATTCTTCCGTCTGTTTTCACCAAGGACGGCACGGTAGCACAGTAGTTAGCACTGCTGCCTCAAGGATGCAGGCCTTGGGTGACTGGAGTTTGCATCTTCTCCCCATGTCTGTGTGGGTTTCGTCTGGGTGTTCTCGTTTCCTCCCACAGTCCAAAAATGTTAGGTTAGGTGGATTGGCCATGTTAAATTGTTCCTTAGTGTACAAAGCTGTGTAAGTTAGGTGGGGTTAAGGGGGTAGGGCAGCAGAGTGGCCCTAGATAGGGTACTCTTTCAGAGGGTTGGTACAGATTGATGGGCCGAATGGCACTAGGAATTCTATGGTTTTATATGACTCAGTGTCTCATTTTGTTAATGCTCCTTTGAAGCACCTTGGGATGTTTCATTATGCTAAAGGTGCTAGATAAATACAAATGTTGTTGGGCAGATGAAACAAATGCTTGGTCAAATGCGTAGCTTTTAAGGAGTGTCGAATGGAAGAAAATGGGGCAGAGAGGACATTCCAAAGGCAATTTTCCACATTGCCGGGGAAGTGAGGGTGTTGTAGCTGTACTGGAACAGCTTGCCTAGGGGCGCAACATGTTCTGGAGCACAAGCCTTTAGTACCATTTCAGGAATATTGTCAGGGCCCATAGCCTTTGCAGTATCTAGTTTCTTCAACCATTTCTTGAAATCACGTGGGGTAAATCGAATTGGTTGAAGACTGGCATTTATGATGCTGGGGACCTGAAGAGGCAGTCGAGATGGATCATGCGCTCTGTTCTAAATCTATTACAACACAATGGATGGTATGCTCAGTATAAAGACAGGACTTTGTCTTCACAGGCACTTGTGGTAGTCACTCCTACTGATACTGTTATGTCAGATGCAGCTGCAACAGTCAGTTTGGTGAGCATAAGGTCAAGTATGTTTTTCACTCTTGTTGGCTCCTCACCATCTGCCGCAGACCCAGTCGAGCGGCTATGTCCTTCAGGACTTGACCAGCTTAGTCAGTAGTGGTGCTACAGGCCCATCTTAGTAATGCATATTGATGCCCCCCACCCAGAATCAATTTTGTGCCTTTGCCACCCTCAGTGCTTCTTCAACATGGAGTACTGATTCACCAGTTGATGGGAGGAGGTAGATGGTAATCAGCAGGAGGCTTCCTTGCCCATGTGTGACCTGAAGCCATGAGACCGCATTGGATTGGATTTGTTTATTGTCACGTGTACCAAGGTACAGTGAAAAGTATTTTTCTGCGAGCAGCTCAACAGATCATTAACTACATGAAAAGAAAAGGAAATAAAAGAAAATACATAATAGGGCAACACAAGGTACACAATGTAACTAGATAACACCGGCAACAGGTGAAGCATAGAGGGGTGTAGTGTTAATCAGGTCAGTCCATAAGAGGGTCGTTTAGGAGTCTGATAACAGTGGGGAAGAAGCTGTTTTTGAGTCTATTCGTGCGTGTTCTCAGACTTTTGTATCTCTTGCCCTATGGGAGAAGTTGGAAGAGTGAGTAGGCCGTGTGGGAGGGGTCTTTGATTATGCTGCCCGCTTTCCCCAGGGAATGGGAGGTGCAGATGGAGTCAATAGATGGGAGGCAGGTTCGTGTGATGGACTGGGCAGTGTTCACGACTCTCTGAAGTTTCTTGCGGTCTTGGGCCGAGCAGTTGTCATACCAGGCTGTGATGCAGCCAGATAGGATGCTTTCTATAGTGCATCTGTAAAAATTGGTAAGAGTTAATGTGGACATGCTGAATTTCCTTAGTTTCCTGAGGAAGTATAGGCGCTATTGTGCTTTCTTGGTATAGCGTTGACGTGCGTGGACCAGGACAGATTTTTGGAGATGTGTACCCCTAGGTATTTGAAACTACTAACCATCTCCACCTCTGCCCCGTTGATGCTGAGGTACTTTGCTTTCTGAAGTCAATGATCAGTTCTTTAGTTTTGCTGGCACTGAGGGATAGATTGTTGTCGCTGCACCTCTGGGGTCCACAGTCTATGTTGAGGACTCGCAGGGCAACTCCCACCTGACAGTATGTCACTGTGCTGCCACAGGGATGATGATGGTTGTGTCTGGGATATTGGGCGAAATTCTCCGGTATCGGCGCAATGTCCGCCGACCGGCGCCAAAAACGGCGCAAATCAGTCGGGCATCGCACCGCCCCAAAGGTGCGGAATCCTCCGCATCTTGGGGGGCTGAGCCCTAACCTTGGGGGGCTAGGCCCGCGCCGGACTGATTTCCACCCCGCCAGCTGGCGGAAGTGCCCCGCCAGCTGGCGCGGAAATGACATTGCCGGGCTGCGCATGCGCGGGAGCGTTAGCGGCCGCTCACGGCATCCCCGCGCATGCGCAGTGGAGGGAGTCTCTTCTGCCTCCGCCATGGTGGAGACCATGGCGAAGGCGGAAGGAAAAGAGTGCCCCCACGCACAGGCCCGCCCGCGGATCGGTTGGTCCCGATCGCGGGCCAGGCCACTGTGGGGGCACCCCCCGGGGCCAGATCGCCCCGCGCCCCCCCCCCAGGACTCCGGAGCCCGCCCGCGCCGCCTTGTCCCGCCGGTAAGGTAGGTAGTTTAATCCACGCCGGCGGGACAGGCATTCTAGCAGCGGGAATCGCGGGGGGGGGGGGCCCCGCCAGCAGGCGCGGCGCGATTCCCGCCCCCGCCGAATCTCCGTTGCCGGAGAATTCGGCAACCGGCGGGGGCGGGATTCACGCCAGCCCCTGGCGATTCTCCGACCCGGCGGGGGGTCGTAGAATCTCACCCATTGCCTGTTAATTATTCCATGAGTATGACTGTGTCAGTCTGTGGAACAACTCTCTCAATTTTGACACAATTTCCCAGATGTTCGCAAGGAAGACTTTGCAGGATCAACGGGTTGGGTTGTCGGTTTCTGGTGCCGAAGTCAATGCCAGCTGTTCTGTTTGGTTCAATTACTTTTTGCCTTTCTATAGCCGTTTTGTACAGCTACGTGGCTTACAAATAATTCTGTGTTGTAGCTTCACCATATTGGTGCTGCTCCTGACTTTTCATTGAGCCAGGGTTGAATGCCCTTTGTTTGAGTGGATATGTTATGGCTTTGATATTACAGATTGTGGTTGAATACAATCCCATTGCCCAGAGCACATCACAGAGGCCCATCTTTGAGTTGAGACTCATTGGGTCTGTCGGCCATTTCACAGACAGTTCAGAGTTGTGGGGTCTGGAGTCACCCTAAAGGAGTATTAGTGGACCAGATCATAGAATCATAGAATTTACAGTGCAGAAGAAGGCCTATCGGCCCATCGAGTCTGCTCTGGCCCTTGGAAAGAGCTCCCTTCTTAAGCCCACACCTCCACCCTAACCCCATAACCCAGTAAACCCACCTAACCTTTTTGGACTCCAAGGGCAATTTAGAATGGCCAATCCACCGAACCTGCACATCTTTGGATGGGTTTTTAATGATACTCTTTTTTAAAAAAAATGTGTTTTATTCCAAACATATTCAAAATTACAAAGCCATAAATAAAGAGTGGAACACTCTCCACATTCCACATGTCACAGTTCGTACAAGTGTTTTCCTCCTTTTCACCCCCTCCCCACAATGAACAATCCTCAAAAACGGTCATGAACAGTCTCCACAGTATCTCAAAGCCCTCCGTTGATCCCCTCAATTTGAACATAATCTTCTCCAGCCAGAGAAAGTTGTACACGGCCCCCAGCCAGGTTGCCACCCCCGATGGCGTTGTCTACCGCCGTCCCAACAGAATCCTTCGCCGGGTAATTAGAGAGGCGATGCCCACAACGTCGGCCTTCCTCTCCTCTATCAGCCCCGGCATTTCCAACACCCAAAAAATCATCACCATAGGGTCCAGCCCGGCCTCTACCCCCACAATCTTTAATAATATCCCAAACACCCCCTCCCAGTATCTCTCCAACTTCTCACAATCCCAGAACTTAGGCGGTGATTTGCTGGTCCTTGCCCACACTTCTCGCACTCGTCTGTCACCCCCTGGAAGAACCCACTCATCCTCGCCCGAATCATATGCACCCTAGGCACCATCTTAAACTGAATCAAACTCATCTTCGCACACGAAGAGGTCAGATTCACCCTGCGCATTACTGCACTCCACACTCCCAATTCTATCTTTCCCCCCTCCAGCTCCTCCTCCATTTCTCCTAAATCCTCACCACCTGTGCTCCCTCCTGCTCCCCAAACCACCCGTATTTATCCCCAATCCTACTATGCCCGTCCACATCCAGAAGCAGCAACCGCTCCAACAGGGTATACTCCGACAGCTTGGGAAAACCTCTCCATTCCTTCCACGCCAAGCCCCTCACTTGCATATACCTGAATTTGATTCCCTTTGGCTCTCCTCTCCTGCAGCTCTTCCAGACTTGCAAACCTCTCCTCCAGGTATAGATCCCTTGCCCTCACAAGCCCCACCTCCCTCCACCTCCTATACACACCATCTGTCACCCCCGGCTTAAACCCATGGTTCCCACACAACAGTGTCAGCACCGACACCCCCTCCATCCTAAAATGTCTCCTCAATTGGTTCCACACCCTAATCGTGGACTGTACCACAGGGCTCACCGTGTACCTCCTTGGTTCCAGCGGTAATGTCACCGTCACCATGACCCTCAGACTGGACCCCTACAGGACCCCTCCTCCATCCTGACCCATTCTAACCCCTATCCTTCCATCCACCACCTCAACTTCTCCGCATTCGCTGCCCAATAATAGTACAGCAGATTTGGTCGAGCCAACCCCCTTTTCTACCTTTGCCTCCGTAGCAGGGCCCCCTTCACTCTAGGTACCTTCCCTGCCCATATAAACACCAAACTTGCTGTGTCCAGTTTCCAGAAAAAGGCCTTCGGAATGAAGATCGGGAGGGTCAGGAATACAAATAGGAACTTTGGCAGAAGGTTCATTTTTACCATCTGGGCCCTCCCCGCCAGTCTCAGGTGCAATGTATTCCATCTCCTAAATTCCTCCCTAACCCACCAACTTTGTCAGGTTCCATTTGTGCATCGTCGCCCACTCCCCCATCACCTGACCCCCAAATACATTATCCTGTCCCTGGAAACCCTAAATGGCAACATCCCCATATTGGCTCCGTGACCCGCCTCATTCACCAGAAACACCTAATTTTTTCCGACATTTAGCTTATAGCCCCGAACCTCTCTAATGTATCCATAGTTCTCCCCATACTCCAGTGGGTCTGATATGAACAGCAGCAGATCATCTGCAAACGACAGCCAGTGTTCCCGACTCCCCCTCACAATCCCCTGCCAATCTACTGACCCCCTAAGGGCCATCGCCAAGGGTTCTGTCGCCAACACGAACAGCAGCAGTGACAGCAGATACCCCTACCACGTTCCCCTGTGCAACCCAAAGCTCTGGAAACTCATCTCGTTTGTCAGTATATTCGCCACCAGGGCCACATACAGCAGAAGCACCCACGCCACAAACTTCGGCCCAAACCCAAACCTCGAACAGTTACCACCACTCCACCTGGTCGAAGGCCTTCACCGCGTCCATAGAGACCACTACCTCCAGAACCCGTCCCTTCGACGGGTTCATGATCACATTTAATAACCACCTAATGTTACTGGAACGTTGCCTGCCCTTCACCAAACCCGTTTGTTCCTCTGCAACCACCCCCGAACGCACCCTTCCATCCACCCTTCCAGTAACTTAGCCAACACTTTCACATTAGTGTTTAATAGTGAAATGGGCCTATATGGCCCACACTCCAACAGGTCCTTCCCCTTCTTCAGCATTAGAGTGATCGACGCCTGGGCCAGTGGCTTCGGCAGCTCCCCCTTCTCCAGCGCCTCGCTAAACATCCCCAATAGATGTGGAGCCAGTTCCATCGCAAACTCCTTATCGAACTCTGCCGGGTGACCGTCCAGCCCAGGGGCCTTCCCCGACTTCATCCCTTTAATGCTATCCATCACCACTCTCAACCCTAATGGCTCCTCCAGCGTCTGCCTCCTCTCCTCAGCTAGCCTTGGGAATTCCAGCTTGTCCAAAAGACGCTCATGTGCCCTTTCTCACCACCTAAATCAGCCTGATATAACTTCTCACAGTACTCCCTAAATGGCTCATTTATCTTCCCCTGCTCCGACACTACCTCCCACTTCCCTGTCCGTACTCTCAGGATTTCCCTAGACGCTGCCTGCCTCCATAGCTGATGGGCCTGCATGCCTTCTCTCCATATTTGTACTGTACCCCCCTCACCCTCCGTAGCTGCCCCACTGCCTTCACCATCGCAGCCAATCAAACTGTCCCTGTAACCTCTTTCTCTCCGCCAGCCCCTCCTTGGTGGGGGCCCTCGAATATTTCCTGTCCACCTCGACTAGCTCGTCTAATAACCGTCCATACGCCTCCCTCCTTCTTCTATCTCTGTGAGCCTTGAATGAGGTAATCTCCCCCCCCTTCAATGCCTCCCAAAACATGGCCGCCGATACCTCCCCGTGCTGATTAAACTCCACATAATCCCTGATCACCGACCACACATTATCACAGAACACCTTGTCCACTAAAAGCCCTGGGTCTTGTGGTGTTGGATGCTCTGAGGTACAGACGAACCAACACGGTTGCGATTGGTACAACGCAGTTTTATTCCAACTAGTTATTTACACATCTGACTTGGTACTCAGCACGTGGTGACTGTGTGAGTGTCTTGTTAATGAGGTCCTGGCCTTGTCCTGTCTCCAGATGGACTGCCCCGGAGGTGTCATGTTTCTTGTCTTATACTGTGTCTGCTCTTGTCTGTGATTGGCTGTCGTGTTATGTGTGCTAATTGGTCTGTTGGTCTGTCTACCATGATGTGTGTGTTGTGATGTGTGTTTGAATATCATGACATCCCCCCTTTTTTTACAAGATTATGTGCCTATGTGGTTATAAATATAAATGTGTCCTGAGTGCAGCTAAAGGTGTGTGCGCGTGATATTTACAGCATGTACATGTGGCGTAACTATATACAAGGGGCGATGTCAGGTGTGACATGCTAACGAGGTTGTACCAGAACAAAAGAAGAAGAACGTTGAAATTTGGATCGATCAAACGAGGCCTGGAACGATAAAACAGTGACATGTTACAATACAGTAGTTGGTAAAATTTGACGTGTGAACAGTCTCATAAGTCCAGTCTAGTAGGTGGGCGCCGAATTCGGGTTGACCGCCTCAAGGGTGGGTCAAGAACCACCGGCTGAGGTGCGAGCCTGGTCACGGGTGGCGACAGAAGGGGCATGGTATATGGCAGCTCCACGAAGTCGCTCTCAGGAACCAGTGGAGGACACGGTGTCTGTGTATGGTTCCGTTGCGAGCGTGGAAGTAGGTGATTGCGCCTACGCACGGATCCATCCGGCATGTGTACCAGGAACGAGCGGGGAGCCATGCGTCGGAGAACCTCGGCAGGTGCTGACCAGCCATCGTCTGGTAGGTGAATGCGGACGTTGTCTCCAGGGGCCAGGGAGGGAAGATCAGTTGCCCTTGTGTCGTACGATCTCTTCTGGCGATCGCGCTGCAGTTGCATCCTATGCAGTACCGGAGCATGGTCTGTTGTTGGTGCCAGGATGGAAGGCATAGTGGTTCTGAGGGCGCGACCCATCAGCAGCTGTGCTGGCGAGAGACCCGTGGCTAGTGGGGCCGAGCGATAGGCCAGCAGGGCGAGGTAGAAGTCCGATCCGGCAGCAGCAGCCTTGCAGAGGAGCCGCTTGGCAATGTGAACGCCCTTCTCCGCCTTTCCATTGGACTGGGGATGCAGAGGGCTGGACGTCACGTGTGTGAAGCCATACGAGGCCGCAAAGGACGACCATTCATGGCTGGCAAAACAGGGCCCATTGTCCGACATGACAGTCATCGGGATGCCGTGGCGAGCAAAGGTGTCTTTGCAGGCCCTGATGACAACAGACGACGTCAGATCGTGCAAGCGTATGACTTCTGGGTAATTGGAGAAGTAGTCCACTATGATAACATAGTCCATGCCAAGCGCGTGAAATAGGTCGACACCCACCTTCGCCCAGGGGGACGTCACCAGCTCATGGGGCAGAAGCGTCTCTGGAGGTTGCGCCGGCTGAAACCTTTGGCAGGTTGTACAGTTGATCACCATGTTGGCAATATCGTCACTGATGCCCGGCCAGTATACTGCCTCTCGGGCCCTCCGTCTGCACTTCTCGACCCCCAAGTGGCCTTCGTGTATTTGATCGAGAACCAGCTGGCGCATACTGTGCGGAATCACAATCCGGTCCAGCTTCAGAAGGATCCCATCAATGATGGCTAGGTTGTCTCGTACATTATAGAACTGCGGGCACTGCCCTTTGAGCCATCCTCCCGTCATGTGGCGCATCACTCGCTGTAAAAGGGGGTCGGCCGCTGTCTCTCGGCGGATGCGGGCCAGACTGGAGTCGTCAGCCGGCAGATTTGCCGCTGTCAAGGCCACCTGTGCCTCGACCTGACATACGAACCCCTCCACATCTGGCGGCGTGCTCACTGCTCTGGTTAGGGCATCCGCCACGATGAGGTCCTTCCCTGGAGTGTAGACCAGTTGGAAGTCGTACCTCCTGAGTTTAAGTAGGATGCGCTGGAGGCGAGGGGTCATCTCATTCAGGTCCTTGTTTATTATGCTGACCAGGGGGCGGTGGTCAGTTTCGACCGTGAACCGTGGAAGACCATAGACGTAATCGTGGAACTTGTCTAAACCGGTTAGCAAGCCCAGGCATTCTTTTTCGATTTGCGCGTAGCGCTGCTCTGTGGGGGTCATGGCCCGCGATGCATAGGCAACCGGGGCCCATGACGACATGTCATCCCTCTGCAGGAGCACTGCTCCAATGCCGGATTGGCTGGCATCAGTTGAGATTTTGGTGGGACGAGACGTGTCGAAGAACGCCAACACTGGTGCCGTGTGAGTTTGCGTTTGAGCTCCTCCCATTCCAGCTGGTGTGTGTTGCCACTGGAACGCTGTAGATTTTTTGACAAGGTGGCGCAGAGTCGTTGTGTGGGAGGCAAGGTTGGGAATGAATTTCCCTAGGAAGTTGACCATGCCAAGGAAGCGTAGGACAGCCTTCTTGTCGGCCGGCTGCGGCATGGCTGTGATGGCGCTCACCTTGTCTGCATCCGGACGGACCCCTGACCGGAAGATATGGTCCCCCAGGAACTTCAATTCGGTCTGGCCAAAGGCGCACTTGGCTCGGTTGAGGCGCAGGCCGTTTTCCCGTATGCGGGCAAAAATGCGTTGGAGACGATGGGCAAGATTCTCCGACCCCCTGCCGAGTCGGAGAATCGCTGGGGGCTGGCGTGAATCCCACCCCCGCCGGTTGCCGAAGTCTCCGGCACAGGAGATTCGGCGGGGGCGTGAATCGCGCAGCGCCGGTTGGCGGGCCCCCCTGCTCGATTCTCCGGCCCGGATGGGCCGACGTCCCGCCGCTAAAATGCCTGTCCCACTGGCGTAAATTAAACCACCTACCTTACCGGCGGGACAAGGCGGCGTGGGTGGGCTCCGGGGTCCTGGGGGGGGCGGGGCGATCTGGCCCCGGGGGTGCCCCCACGGTGGCCTGGCCCGCGATCGGGGCCCACCGATCCGCGGGCGGGCCTGTGCTTTGGGGGCACTCTTTCCCTTCCGCCTCCGCCACGGTCTCCACCATGGCGGAGGCGGAAGAGACTCCCTCCACTGCGCATGCGTGGGAAGCTGTCAGCAGCCGCTGACGCTCCCGCGCATGAGCCGCCCGGAGATGTCATTTCCACGCCAGCTGGCGGGGCACCAAAGGCCTTTTCCGCCAGCTGGCGGGGCGGAAATTCGTCCGGCGCCGACCTAGGCCCTCAAGGTTTGGGCTCGGGCCCCAAAGATGCGGAGCATTCCGCAACTTTGGGGCGGCGAGATGCCCGTCTGATTTGTGCCATTTTGGGCGCCAGTCGGCGGACATCGCGCCGTTTCCGCAGAATTTCGCCCCAGGTATGTGCTCCTGCGGTGTGGTGGACCAGATGATGACATCGTCCATATATACGCGCACCCCTTCGATGCCTTCCATCATCTGCTCCATGATTCTGTGGAAGACCTCGGATGCCGAGATGATGCCAAATGGCATCCGGTTGTACCAGAATCTGCCGAAAGGGGTGTTGAAGGTACATAGCTTCCGGCTGGATGGGTCCAGTTGGATCTGCCAAAATCCTTTAGGAGCATCCAGTTTCGTGAATATCTTCGCTTGGGCCATTTCACTGGTGATCTCCTCCCGTTTGGGTATGGGATAATGTTCCCGCATAATGTTATTATTGAGGTCTTTGGGGTCTATACAGATGCGGAGCTCGCCAGAGAGCTTCTTGACACACACCATGGAGCTGACCCATGGCGTGGGCTCCGTGATCCTGGATAGGACCCCTTGGTCCTGGAGATCCTGCAGCTTGAGGCGGTCTTTAAATGGCGCAGGAACCCTGCGAGGTGCATGAACGACCGGGATGGCGTCCGGTTTGAGGCAAATTCGGTAGCTGTATGGCAGTGTTCCCATGCCTTCGAATGCCTCCTGGTTGTGGGCGAGGAGCGATTGGAGCTGTGCGTTGAACTCTGCGTCCGGGAAGTCAGACGTGCCGTCTGGAGAGAGAGAGAGAGAACTTGTTGCACAAGGTGGAGAGCCTTACATGCCTGTGCGCCCAGCAGGGAGTCCTTCGATGAGCCAACTATCTCGAACGAGAGTGTGGCCATGTGTGTTTTGTGTGTCACCTGGAGCTGGCAGGATCCCATGGCCGGGATAACGTTCCCGTTGTAGTCGACCATCTTGCACCGGGATGGCTGGATTGGTGGTCTGACCGTCATGGCATAGAATGCTGACCATGCTATGAGGTTGGCGGAGGCACCAGTGTCCAGGCGGAAAGTGATCGGCGATCCGTTGACCGTCAGGGTGGCACTCCATTCATCGGCCGGATTGGTGGTGTTGACCCGGTTCACATCAATGACCGCAACCCGGAAGGCGTCTTGGTCATCTGTGTCGTCGGTTTGGATGTCGTGATGTGGAGGCTGGATGGTCCGCACGTGTCTGCGAGGTTGTCGGAGATGTGGAAGATCCACAGGTTGACAGTAGGCAGCGTAGTGGCCCATCTTGCCACAGCGTAGGCATTGTCGGGTTTTTGCAGGACATTGCCCTTTTAAATGTGCAGCTCCACAGTTGCCGCACGTCATGACGTCATGGCGTTTGTTACGCCACTGCGCATGCGCAGTTCGGTCTTGCGTCGGGCGCGCCTGCGCAGCACGTCCCTCAGTGTTGCCGTAGGTTTAGGCGCGCACAAACGCGGGAGGCCTCAAAAAGCGCGCGAAACGGCTGCCCTCGTCCGGGCCGCGGGCCGGGAGAAACCCGATTGCCTGGATGCGTTTGGCCTCGTGGGCGGCCTGGCTTGCCGATTCGACGCTTGGGACCCCCTCCGTGCCGATTCGGTCGCCTGAAATTGGGCATAGCGGCTGGTCGCATTTTCATGCAGGACACAGGCTTCAACTGCAAATGCTAAGGTCAGGCCTTTAATTTTTAGAAGCTGCTGGCGTAGGCCACTGGAGGCAACGCCAAAAACGATCTGGTCCCGGATCATGGACTCTGAGGTGGTGCCGTAACCGCAGGACTGCGCGAGTATGCGGAGGTGCGTCAGGAAGGACTGAAAGAGCTCATCCTTACCTTGTAGGCGCTGCTGAAAGATGTACCTCTCAAAGCTTTCATTGACCTCAACGTTGAAGTGCTGGTCGAGCTTGAGGAGGACCGTGTCATATTTAGATTTGTTCTCGCCTTCCGCGAACACCAAGGAGTTGTATACATCGATGGCGTGCTGACCTGCGGTAGTGAGGAGCATGGCAATCTTTGTTTCATCCGAGGCACCCTGTTTTTCGAACAGTTCGAATCGCTGCTTGAAGAGCTTCCGATTGGTGCCCAGGTTCCCAGCGACTTGCAACGGCTGCGGTTTGTTGTGGGTGTCCATGGCTCAGGATGGCAGATTTGCCGGTAAGTATCGATTCACTCACTGGTACCATGTGGCGTTGGGTGCTCTGAGGTACAGACGAACCAACACAGTTGCGATTGGTACAACGCAGTTTTATTCCAACTAGTTATTTACACATCTGACTTGGTACTCAGCACGTGGTGAATGTGTGAGTGTCTTGTTAATGAGGTCCTGGCCTTGTCCTGTCTCCAGATGGACTGCCCCGGAGGTATCGTGTTTCTTGTCTTATACTGTGTCTGCTCTTGTCTGTGATTGGCTGTCGTGTTATGTGTGCTAATTGGTCTGTTGGTCTGTCTATCATGATGTGTGTGTTGTGATGTGTGTTTGAATATCATGACAGGTCTAACCTCCATCCTGGCCTCTGCCCATGCCTTAAGCTAAGTCTAACCGCTGACCAGTGCGGTGCATGGCCAGAGATCATGATTCCCGCATACTCTGCCTCCACCACCCCCACCAACACCTTTCGATTTTGAGGCACGATCAATTGGACAAAGACGATAGTTGAATCCAACTGAGGCTTTATTACTATCAGGTGTGTGGCCTCCCACAGCAACTGGTGAAATGGCTGCTGGATGGAGGACACGCATATTTATACAGGCAGGGACTACCAGCGAACCTGTAGTACAGGTCCTACCGTACATCACTTAATACAGGTGCATCAGTGGTTTACCACAGATTTACTACAAAAAAGTCAATTCTGGAGTATACCTTGTACATGTGTGAGAAGGAGTACTCCTCCTCCCCTGGTGAGGTACCCTCAATAATGATGCTTAGAGATTAAACTGTAAAGAAGGCTTTATTAGGCTAATAACTGTGCTACAGATATGGACGAGAGCTGACTGCTATACAGACCATGAGGCAGGCCTTTATGTATGGCTCCCAGATGGGCGGAGCCAGAGGCGGAGTCCCCAGGGTTCCAAGCCTGGTCTTAAAGGGGACATCACCTTACATGATGATAAGGCAGTAACCGTTCATCACACCTGGGTTCTTAAATCTCCATGGAGCCACCATTCCCATCCTTCCCATAAACCCTCCCACCCCCTTTGCCATCCTCAACCTTCCCATTGACTTAGGGCTCAATCTATTCACCCTCAGCTCCAGTACGCAATTAAAATCACCCCCCCCATAATCAACTGATGCATGTCCAGGTCTGGAATCATCCCCAGCAACCCCTTCACAAACCCCACGTCATCCCTATTCACCAGGTCCACCGCCATCCCCTCCAACACCCTGCTCACTATCACGTATCTCCCTGCTGGATCCCGCACTTCCTCGGCCCCTATACACCCTGTCCTTTTGCTCAGCAGGATGGCTGCCCCCGTGACTTTGAATTGAACCCCGAGTGAAATACCTGGCCCACCCATCCCTTTCTCAACCTGACCTGATCCTTCACCCGGAGATGCGTCTCCTGCAGAAAGACCATCCCCGCCTTCAAACTCCTCAAGTGCGTGAAGACACAGAACCTCTTCACCGGCCCGTTCTGTCCCCATACGTTCCATGTTACGAACCTTGCCAGAGGCTTGCGCCTCCATTCCCCTCTAATGTCCGCCATCCTCCCCTTCCAATTCTGTCCACTTTTATTTCGCCCTAAACCGGGCCCATCCAAGAAGGCCCCTTTCTCCATCGGACACTGCTCCCCTTCCATTCGCAGTTCTGCTTCTCCCAGGTCCACCGCAGGATCTTCTCCTTCTCCACAATCTTATGGAGCCTCACAATCACCGCCCGCAGTGATCTCCCCACTCCTAGTTTCTGCCTTTGGGACACTGTGTGCCCTATCCACCTCTGGGGCCTTGTCCAGCACCCCTCCACCATCAGCCCCGCCAGCATCGTTGAGACATATCTCGTGGCACTCGTGCCTTCCATACCTTCAGGCAAGCCAATGAAACTCAAATTCTACCTTCTGGATCTGTTCTCCTGCTCCTCTACCTTTGTCCTCAGCGACTTGCAAAGGTCCCCCAGGAGCCCCACCTCCGCCTCCAATGCCACCACCCAATCACTGTGATCGGACATCACCTTCTCCATCTCCTGGATCTGCGATCCCTGTGCTTCCAGACAAGCTCGACTCTCTCCATCAATCCTTTCAGAGATGTTACCGCTCCCTCGATGGCCTTCAACCGATCCTTTCGCTGCTGGCTGAACTCCTCTCGAATAAACGTCGCCCACTGCTCGATCTGGGGTTTTCCAACTTGCGACAACCCTTCCCCCTCCACCGTCTTCACAATTGCTACTGCGCCGCAGGTCTCCTCCAGTTCCTTGGCCAGGTCTTTAACCTTCTTCTGCCGAGTCTGATAACCAGCAGACATGCCACTCAAGGGGGGAACCTCTCCTCCACACCTTCAGCTCTGCTTTCCTGTCAAAATTCCCCCTTTTTTGGGTAAAAAGAGCTCAAATCAACGCCTTTGAGCCAGAGCTGCCCTGTGTGTGACCACTCACTCCATGGCCGCCACCGGACATCCCCGGGTTTTAAAAAATATATATATTTTATTAAAGTTTCCAAACACAATTTTTCCACCTTTCAAATCTACAAAAAAGATAACACAATAACTAATAGATAACATAATTTAAATAAAATAGTGATCTAACAAAGTAACAAAAAATAGTGCTCCCCCCCCCCCTCCACCCCAACCAGAGCAAAACAGGTTGCCCCCCCCCCCCACTTCTGGGCTGCTGCTGCTGACGATCTATTTTCCCTTAACGTTCCGCGAGATAGTCAAGGAACGGTTGCCACCACCTGGAGAACCCCTGAACCGATCCTCTCAACGCAAACTTCATCCGTTCCAGTTTTATGAACCCTGCCATATCGTTTGTCCAGGCCTCCACGCCGGGGGGTTTCGCTTCCTTCCACATGAGTAAGATCCTTCGCCGGGCTACCAGGGACGCAAAGGCCACAATATCGGCCTCTTTCGCCTCCTGCACTCCCGGCTCTTCCGCTACCCCAAATATAGCTAACCCCCAACCTGGCTTGACCCGGACCTTCACCACCTTTGAAATCACTCTTACCACTCCCCTCCAGTACTCATCCAGTGCCGGACACGACCAAAACATATGTGTGTGGTTCGCCGGGCTTCCCAAGCACCTCCCGCACCTGTCCTCCACCCCGAAGAACCTGCTCAGCCTCGCTCCCGTCATGTGTGCTCTGTGTAGAACCTTGAATTGTATCAGGCTAAGCCTGGCACATGAGGAAGAGGAATTTACCCTGCTTAGGGCATCAGCCCACAGACCCTCCTCAATCTCCTCCCCCAGCTATTCTTCCCATTTTCCCTTCAGCTCCTCTACCAGCGCCTCCCCCTCCTCTCTCATCTCCTGATATATTTCGGACACTTTGCCCTCCCCGACCCATACCCCCGAAATCACTCTATCCTGGATCCCCTGTGTCGGGAGCAGCGGAAATTCCCTCACCTGTTGCCTCGTAAACTTGCATGTATCTAAAGATATTCCCCGGGGGCAACTCATACTTTTCCTCCAGTGCTCCCAGGCTCGCAAACGTCCCGTCAATAAACAAATCTCCCAATCTCTTAATTCCTGCCCGATGCCAGTTCTGGAATCCTCCATCCATCCTTCCTGGGACAAACCTATGGTTGTTCCTGATCGGGGACCACACTGAGGCACCAGTCACACCCCTATGTCGCCTCCATTGCCCCCAGATCCTTAAGGTTGCCGCCACCACTGGGTTTGTGGTATACCTTTTCGGGGAGAGCGGTAGCGGCGCCGTCACCAGCACCTTTAGGCTCGTTCCTTTACAGGACGCCATCTCCAGCCTCTCCCTCCCTCATCCACTTGCGAACCATCGCCACATTGGCGGCCCAGTAATAATCGTCCAGATTCGGCAACGCCAGTCCCCCTCTGTCCCTGCTGCGCTGCAGGAACCCCCTCCTTACCCTCAGGGTCTTCCCTGCCCACACGAAACTCATAACACTCCTATCTATTTTCTTAAAAAAGGCCTTAGTGATCAAAATGGGGAGACATTGAAACACAAAAAGAAACCTTGGGAGGACCATCATCTTGACTCTTGAAATCCTCCTCCATCTGCTCCACCAGCCGCGACCGATTGAGTTTGTATAAAGTTAATCAGCTCCTGGCTACCTGAATCCCCAAATAGCGGAAGCTCCTTTCCGCTCTCCTCAGCGGCAGGTCGTCTATCCCTCTTCCCTGATCCCCAGGGTGTACTACGAAAAGCTCACTCTTCCCCATATTAAGCCTATATCCCGAAAAATCTCCAAACTCCCTCAATATCTGCATAACCTCTGTCATCCCCTCCACAGGATCCGCCACATACAGCAGTAGGTCATCTGCGTAGAGTGACACTCTGTGTTCCTCTCCCCTCTAACCACCCCCCTCCATTTCCTAGAGTCTCTCAACGCTATGGCCAGTTGTTCAATTGCCAGCGCGAACAGTAATGGGGACAGAGGGCACCCCTGCCTCGTTCCCCTGTGTAACCGAAAATACTCCGATCTCTGCCGATTTGTGACTACACTTGCCACTGGGGCCCCATAGAGGAGTTTAACCCAACTGACAAACCCCTCCCCGAACCCAAACCTCCTCAGCACCTCCCATAAATACTCCCACTCTACCCTATCAAATGCCTTCTCTGCATCCATCGCTGCCACTATCTCTGCCTCCCCCTCCGCTGGGGGCATCATTATCACCCCCAACAGCCGTCGCACGTTAACATTCAGTTGTCTCCCCTTTACAAACCCTGTCTGGTCTTCATGCACCACCGCCGGGACACAACCCTCGATCCTCATTGCCAGCATTTTTGCCAGCAACTTGGCGTCCACATTAAGGAGCGAGATAGGCCTATAAGGCCCGCATTGCAGCGGATCTTTATCTCGCTTCAGGATTAATGATATCATCGCCTCCGACATTGTCGGGGGTAGAGTCCCCCCTTCTCTGGCCTCGTTAAAGGTTCTTGCCAACAGCGGGGCCAACAAGTCCACGTACTTCCTATAAAATTCCACCGGGAACCCGTCTGGTCCCGGGGCCTTCCCTGCCTGCATGTTCTCCAGCCCTTTAGTCACCTCGTCCACCCCGATTGGCGCCCCCAGACCTGCCACCTCCTGCTCCTCCACCCTCGGGAACCTTAGTTGGTCCAAAAACTGTTGCATCCCCTCTTTTCCCTCCGGGGGTTGGGACCTATATAGCCTCTCATAAAAGGTCTTAAACACCTCATTTACCTTCCCTGCTCTCCGCTCCGTAGTTCCCGTTTCATCCCTAACTCCCCCTATTTCCCTCGCCGCTATCCTCTTACGAAGCTGGTGGGCCAACAGCCGACTCGCCTTTTCCCCATATTCGTATCTCATCCCCTGTGCCTTCCTCCACTGTGCCTCTGCCTTCCCTGTGGTCAGCAGGTCAAACTCCGTCTGAAGTCTTCGCCTCTCCCTATATAGTCCTTCGTCCGGGGCCTCCGCATGTCTTTTATCCACACTCAAAATCTTCCCCACTAATCTCTCCCTTTCTTTGCCCTCTTTTTTCTCCTTGTAAGCCCTAATGGAGATCAACTCTCCCCTAACCACTGCCTTCAGCGCTTCCCATACTACCCCACCTGGACCTCGCCATCATCATTGGCCTCCAGGTACCTTTCGATACATCCCTGCACCCTTCCACAGACTCCCTCATCCGCCAATAGCCCCACATCCAGTCGCCACAGTAGGCGCTGTTCCCTCTCCTCTCCTAGTTCCAGATCCACCCAGTGCGGGACATGATATGAAATGGCTATGGCCGAGTACTCCGTTCCTTCCACCCTTGAAATCAGTGCCCTACTCAAAACAAAGAAAATCTATCCGGGAGTAAGCCTTATGAACATGGGAGAAAAAGGAAAACTCTTTGGCCAACGGCCTAGCAAATCTCCACGGATCCACTCCCCCCATTTGCTCCATAAACCCCCTGAGCACCTTGGCCGCTGCCGGCCTTCTTCCGGTCCTGGATCTAGACCGATCTAACCCTGGATCCAGCACAGTATTGAAATCCCCCCCCCATTACCAGGCTTCCTACCTCCAGGTCTGGGATACGTCCCAGCATCCGCTTCATAAATCCCGCGTCATCCCAGTTCGGGGCATATACATTTACCAGCACGACCTCCATTCCCTGCAGTCTGCCACTCACCATCACATATCGGCCACCGTTGTCCACTACTATATTCCTAGCCTCGAACGACACCCGTTTCCCCACCAATATAGCCACCCCTCTCTTTTTCGCATTAAACCCTGAGTGGAACACCTGTCCCACCCATCCTTTCCTTAACCTAACCTGATCCGCCACCTTCAGATGCGTCTCCTGAAGCATGACCACGTCTGCCTTCAGTCCTTTTCAGTGCGCGAACACTCGGGCCCTCTTAATCGGCCCATTTAGGCCTCTCACATTCCACGTGATCAGCCGGATTGGGGGGCTGCCCACCCCCCCCCCCCCCCCCCCCTCCCCGCCGACTAGCCATCACCTACTCTAGGCCAGTCCCACGTCCAGGTCCCGCGCACCCACCGGTCCCCCAGGCGGCGCACTCCCGTCCCGACCACCTCTTCCCTTGCCAGCTCCCTCCCGATCCCAGCAGCAGCAACCCAGTTATCCCCCCCACCCTCCTCCCCCCCGCTAGATCCCCATCTAGCATGGTTACTCCCCCCATAATGCTTCCGAAAGTCAGCTGACTCCAGCTGACCCCGGCTTCTCCCGCTCTCTCCTTGACCCCCCCATGTGTGGAACTCTCATCCTCCTTGCGCCTATCTTCCCGCCATCATCTCCCTAGCGCGGGAAAAAACCCGTGCTTTCCTAGATCAGCCCCGCCCCCTATGGCGCAGCTCCCCCTACAGCCCCGTTCCCATTCCCCATCCCCCACCTATGTCCCTTTTTCCACCGGCACCCACATTTCTCAGTGAACCCCCGTCAAAGAAAAAAGGGACTTTTCTCTTCCCTTTCCCCTCCCCATCTATCGTCCCGATACGGTGAACCTCCCATTCCCCAATTTACATTTCTGTACATCAACATCTAAAGATAGATCGTTTTTTGAAGAATAAAGGGATTAAGGGTTATGGTGTTCAGGCCGGAAAGTGGAGCTGAGTCCACAAAAGATCAGCCATGATCTCATTGAATGGTGGAGCAGACTCGAGGGGCCAGATGGCCTACTCCTGCTCCTAGTTCTTACGTTCTTATGTTCATATGTTCTTATCTCCCCCACAGCATCAGTCCCTCTGTTTTGGTCCAATTTCTCTTTTTGGATGAAGGTCCATGCCTCTTCCGACGTTTCAAAATAATAGTGTCTATCTTGGTACATGACCCACAATCGCGCCGGCTGCAGCATCCCAAACTTTACTTTTTTCTTGTGAGGCTCCGCCTTGGCCCGATTAAAACTCGCTCTCCTTCTCGCCACCTCCGCGCTCCAGTCCTGATACACTCGTATCACCGCATTCTCCCACCTGCTACTCCGTAACTTCTTGGCCCAGCTCAAAACAGCCTCTCTGTCCGTGAAGCGGTGAAATCTCACCACTATCGCCCTTGGTGGTTCTCCAGCCTTGGGTCTCCTCGCAAGGACCCGGTGAGCCCCTTCCACCTCCAAGGGGCCCGAGGGGGCCTCAGCTCCCATTAGCGAATGGAGCATCGTGCTCACATAAGCCCCAACGTCAGCTCCCTCCACTCTCTCGGGGAGACCCAGAATCCGGAGGTTCTTTCTCCTCGATCTGTTCTCCAGGACTTCGAGTCTTTCGATACACCTCTTGTGTAGCGCCTCGTGCGTCTCCATTTTTACCGCTAGGCCCAGAATCACATCCTCGTTCTCAGCTGCCTTCTCCTTCACCCCACGGAGCTCTATCGCCTGGGCCTTTTGCGTTTCTTTTATCCCTTCGATTGCCAACAACATCGGAGCCAGCACTTCCTTCTTTAATTCCTCCACACACCGTCTAAGGAATTCCTGCTGATCCGGCCCCCATGTCGTCTGGGCTCCATCCATCGCCATCTTGCTTCTTCCTTCTCTTCACTGCCGCTGCTCCAGAGGATCCTTCGCAATCGGGCCACTACCACCGATCTTTTCCATTCACACTAGGGGGGACTCCTTACTTCGTTACCCAACACTGGGTTTGGTCTGAAGAAATTTCCGTTGGGGCTCCCAAAAAGAGCCCAAAAGTCCGTTAAAGCGGGAGCTGCCGAAACGTGCGACTTAGCAGTGCATCGCCGCAACCGGAAGTCGTCCCCGGATTTTTAGTGATACTCAATGATAGTTTCACAGTCACCATTACTGCAACTCGATCTTATTCACATTTGTTTAAAGTTAGAGTACACAAATCATTTTTTCCCAATTAAGCGGCGATATAGCGTGGCCAGTCCACCTAGCCTGCACATCTTTGTGTTGTGTCATGATAGGCACTCATGCACATAATAAGATACAGACAGGCAGTGACAGACACCCAGTACAGCCAATCAACACACAGGACAGAACACAACCAATCACCAGGCAGAACACTAGAAGGTGGTCTCCCACTATAAAACACACGAGGTATCAACACTCTGCCTCTTTCCACTGGTGACAATAGTAGTGACAGTCAGGGTGTATATATCAGTTAGCACCTTCTACACGTAGCTCAGAGCTAGTCTGGTCTAGTTAGTTATAGTAATCACGCTTAGATTAGTAGAGTGTCAAACCCACAGCGAACTGTGTGCATTGCTTAACAAGTTCAATAAAGCGTATTGAACCAACACCCAAGTTTGGAGTCTACTTTCAAGTACAACTGCATCCAGTTGCAGTCCGTGTTACCCCAGGGTGATTAACACGACATGGTGCCAGTAGTCTACTATCTCTAAGTGCTTTACCTCGAGTGATTCCGTGACGACCAGCAAGTGCCTTCCAGCGGCATGGAGAAGATCCAGGCCCCTCCACAGCTACGGATCTCCGGCAGTTTCAAATTCCTAGGGGTGCACATCTCCAAAAATCTGTCCTGGTCCACCCACGTCGACGCCACCACCAAGAAAGCACAACAGCGCCTATACTTCCTCAGGAAACTAAGGAAATTTGGCATGTCCACATTGACTCTTACCAACTTTTACAGATGCACCATAGAAAGCATCCTATCAGGCTGCATCACAGCCTGGTATGGCAACTGCTCAGCCCAGGACCGCAAGAAACATCAGAGAGTCGTGAACACCGCCCAGTCCATCATACGAACCTGCCTCCCATCCATTGACTCCATCTACACCTCCCGCTGCCTGGGGAAAGCGGGCAATATAATCAAAGATCCCTCCCACCCGGCTTACTCACTCTTCCAACTTCTTCCATCGGGCAGGAGATACAGAAGTCGGAGAACACGCACGAACAGACTCAAAAACAGCTTCTTCCCCACTGTCACCAGACTCCTAAATGATCCTCTTATGGACTGATTTCATTAACACTACACCCTGTATGCTTCATCCGATGCCAGTGCTTATGTAGTTACATTGTATATGTTGTGTTGCCCTGTTATTATTTTCTTTTATTCCCTTTTCTTCTCATGTACTTAATGATCTGTTGAGCTGCTCGCAGAAAAATACTTTTCACTGTACCTCGGTACACGTGACAATAAACAAATCCAATCCAATCCAATCCAATCCAATCTCAGCGCCAACTGACGGGTCTTCAAGCAAAGTTTCCTTCTCTACATTGAGGCCTCTGACCTCGAGGATGCGTCCGATGCCAGAAAGATCACGCTGCTCCGATCAACTGCGGGGGACCAAGCCATCCAGATTTTCAACTCGCTTAATTTTACCGATGGCCAGGTCAAGACCAAATTCAAGACCGTTTTGGAGAAGTTCGACAGTCACTGTGAAGTCGAAACAAACAAGACCTTTGAGCGCTATATCTTCCAGCAACGCCTTCAGGGTAAGGATGAACCGTTCCAATCCTTTCTAACTCATCTCCGTATATTAGCAGTCCTGCAATTATGGTGCAACCGCTGATTCCATGATCAGGGATCAGATCGTGTTTGGGGTGCACTCCGATTCCTTGCGGGAGCAACTCCTCAAAATTAAGCACATGACCCTGCCAGTCGCAATCGAGACATGTACAGTGCATGAACAGGCGAGAAATCGGTACTCCCGGTTCAAATCGGCAGAATACGAAAAACTTGCCTCCCACGAGGCAGAGAGTGTACAGGCCATCGCCCGAATGCAGCGCCTCAGTATCGATGAAAGCGGCCATTTCTCGCTCTTTTCCCGGGGCCCCACACAAGCGCAACACGAACGGAGAACGAAGCGGCCGAAAACCAAACTGCGCAGGTGCGAACGTCGGCTGACCGCACTGCGCATGTGCGACGTCGCACGGAGCGTGACGACGTCAACGTCACGACGTGCCCGAAATGCGGCACTGCCCACTTAAAGCGGCAATGCCCTGCAAAAGGCAGGCGATGTTTAAATTGCCGGAAGCCTGGACATTATGCAGCCTTGTGCAGGTCTGCACCACCAGTCAAGGGCCAGTGATCCCAATTTCAAAGCAAGCGCGTTCGATGTGTACAGCAAGGTTTACTGGATTCTGATCCTGGTAGCACTACGGATCCAGAGGACGACTGCCTGGAGTCCCCCTATCGTGTGGGCATCATCACTACATGTGCGTATGCCTCTTCAAATTCAGCAAGACTCCTATCTATCCTCAATGTGGATTCCGCGGACGAATGGCGTGCTGTCAAACACGTAAATCAATGCAGCATCCAGTTCAAGCTGGACACTGGTGCTTCTGCCAATCTCGTCTCTCAAGCTAATTTTGACCGCATTAAAAAGCAACCCCAAATTCTTCCGCCAGCCTGCCAGTTCCTCGATTATAATGGCAATGCCATGGCTGCACTAGGGTCTTGTCATCTATTTGTCTCCAACAAGACCTCAGTGTCACACTGCGATTCAAAATTGTCAAGCCTGATAATGCATCCCTGCTCGGTGCCCATGCATGCAAGCTACTCAACCTCGTACAGCGAGTCCATGCCATGTCTTCTTCCAATGTGGATCTTCAGGCTGACATTGATGAAATCCTTGCTCAATATCCGGATGTGTTTGATGGAATGGGCACTCTGCCATACTTCTACAAGATCCTACTCAGGCCTGATGCCACGCCTGTAATCCTTGCACCACACCGGGTGCCGGCTCCTCTGAAGGAACGTTTAAAGGCAGAGCTACAGGAGCTCCAAGACCAGGGAATCATCTGCAAAGTGACAGAACCGACTGACTGGGTCAGCTCGATGGTCTGTGTGAAGAAGCCCTCAGGAGAGTTGCGGATATGCATAGATCACAAAGATCTTAACCAGAACATAATGCGGGAACACTACCCGATCCCGAAGCAGGAGGAACTGACCGGTGAGATGGCACACGCCAAATTCTTCATGAAGCTAGATGCATGATGCACAATCAATTACACTCAAGATGAAGTGATTTCATAACTGAAGGCTTTAATCTACTAGAACACTTTCCCCAGCAGCTTCGGTACAGAAAGTGAAGGCTGCTGGGACGGCACCATTTCCTATACTCTGCCTGTCAGGGCGGAGCTACGTACAACAGCCAATGGTCGACTCCTGGGTCTAACCAATGGCCATCAGCCTCTTAGGTACCGCAATAACTGGTACTACCACATTCACCCCCTGTTAAAAATGAGCCCGGCGGGGGTGGTGGCCAGCGTTAATAGTCGCCTTTAGCATGGTATGACCAGGTATGGAGGTACCGTGATGTCGAGGATATTTACAAAGTGTTCACAGTGCAGCAATCAGTCGATCGAGTGGCCTGGTCGTCCTTCTGGAGCGTCTGGGTTTCGGCGGTGATTCTGATGGGGGTCCGGCGGTTACGACTCCGGGAGCGTGGTTTCGCCCTACCTGGCAGCTTCGTCATCCCTAGGCGGCGCTGTGGGGGCAAAAGGTTGACACGGGTGGGGGGGTGCTTGTAGGGGGCGTCGGTGGGTGGTCGGGCCTAGGCAGGAGCGGCGGGAGTACTGACCCTCCAGTGAGGTGCTGTGGGGGAGGTGGGGGTGGGGCAATGGTTCGGGTGCACGTGGGGTTCTGGCGGGCGCCAGGTCCCGAAGGGAGACTGTGTCTTGCCGGCCATCAGGGAATGCTACGTAGGCGTACTGGGGGTTAGCGTGCAGTAGATGGACCCTCTCGACCAACGGGTCCGACTTGTGCGCCCGCACGTGCTTCCGAAGCAGGATGGGTCCGGGTGTCGCTAGCCAGGTTGGGAGCGAGGTCCCGGAGGAGGACTTCCTGGGGAAAACAAGGAGACATCCATGAGGTGTCTGCTTTGTGGTTGTACAGAGCAGCGACCGGACGGCGTGGAGGGCCATCGGGAGGACTTCTTGCCAGCGGGAGACTGGGAGATTCATGGATCGTAGGGCCAGTAGAACGGTCTTCCAGACCGTTCTGTTCTCCCTCTCTACCTGCCCGTTTCCCTGGGGGTTGTAACTGGTCGTCCTGCTCGAGGCGATGCCCTTGCTGAGCAGGACTTGACGCAATTCGTTGCTCATAAAGGAGGACCCCCCCAAGGCGACGGCTCCAGACGGAGTTGACCTGCTGACCACGGGCAAGGCGGAGGCACATTGGAGGAAGGCGCAAGGGGCGACTTACGAGTTCGGGGAAAAGGCTAGTCGGATGCTGGCGCACTAGCTCCGTAAGAGGGCGGCAGCGAGGGAAATAGGGGGAATTAAAGATGGAAGGGGAGCCACGGTTCGAAGTGCAACGAAAATAAATAAGGTATTCAAGGACTTCTATGAAGAGCTGTACAGATCCCAGCCCCCAGGGGGGGAAGGGGGGACGAGGCGATTCCTGGACCAGCTGGGGTTCCCGAGGGTGGAGGAGCAGGAGGCGGTGGATTTGGGGGCACCAATTGGGTTGGAGGAGTTGAGTAAGGGTTTGGGGAGCATGCAGGCGGGGAAGGCTCCGGGGCCGGACGGGTTCCCGGTGGAATTCTATAGAAAATATGTGGACCTGCTGGCCCAGCTACTAGTGAGGACCTTCAACGAGGCAAGAGAGGAGGGAACCCTGCCTCAGACAATGTCGGAGGTGACAATCTCCTTGATTCTAAAGCGAGACAAGGATCCACTGCAATGTGGATCGTACAGGCCGATTTCGCTCCTCAATGTGGATGCTAAGCTATTGGCGAAGGTACTGGCCACTAGGATTGAGGACTGTGTCCCGGGGGTGATTCACGAGGACCGAACGGGATTCGTAAAGGGCAGGCAGTTAAATACCAATGTGCGGCGGCTCTTAAACGTGATAACGTTGACATCGGAGGAGGGAGAGGCGGAGATAGTGGCAGCTAAGGACGCGGAAAAAGCCTTTGACCGAGTAGAGTGGGAGTACCTCTGGGAGGTATTGCGCAGGTTTGGGTTCGGGGGAGGGTTTATTAGATGGGTTAAGCTCCTTTACAGCGCCCCGGTGGCGAGCGTGGTGACGAACCGGCGGAGGTCGTAGTACTTTCGGCTGTACCGAGGGACGAGACAGGGGTGCCCCTTGTCCCCCGTGTTGTTTGCATTGGCGATCGAACCCTTGGCCATATCACTTAGGGAGTCTCAGAAATGGAGGGGGATAGTCCGCGGGGGAGAGGAGCATCGGGTATCGCTATATGCGGATGACCTGCTGCTATACGTGGCGGACCCAATGGAGGGATTGGTGGAGGTCATGCAGACTCTGAAGGAGTTTGGAGAGTTCTCGGGCTACAAGCTTAATGTAGAGAAGAGTGAGCATTTTGTATTACAGGCAGGGGACCAGGAAAGAGGGATAGGGGATCTGCCGCTGAGGAGGGCGGAGAGGAGTTTTCGGTATCTGGGGATCCAGATAGCCAGAAGTTGGGGGGCCCTACATAAACTGAATTTGACAAGGGTGGTGGAGCAAATGGAGGAGGATTTTAAAAGATGGGACATGGTCCCGCTCTCGTTGGCGGGTAGGGTGCAGTCGGTCAAAATGGTGGTCCTTCCGAGGTTTTTGTTCGTGTTTCAGTGCCTCCCCATCGTGATCACCAAGGGCTTTTTCAAGAGAATAGGTAGAAGTATTATGGGGTATGTGTGGGCAAATAAGACCCCGAGGGTTAGGAGAGGGTTCTTGGAACGCAACAGGGACCAAGGTGGGTTGGCTTTGCCAAACCTAGAGAGTTACTACTGGGCAGCAAACGTGGCGATGATCCGCAAGTGGGTTATGGAGGGAGAGGGGGCGGCATGGAAGAGGATGGAGCTGGCGTCCTGTAAAGGAACAAGCCTGGGGGCATTGGTAACGGCACCGCTGCCGCTCTCGCCAACAAAATACACTACAAGCCCGGTGGTGGCGGCAACACTAAGGATCTGGGGCCAGTGGAGAAGGCACAGGGGTGCAATGGGAGCATCGGTGTGGTCCCCGATCAGGGGTAACCACTGGTTTGTCCCGGGGAAGATGGACGGGGGGTTCCAAGGCTGGCATCGGGCGGGGATAAGAAGAATGGGGGACTTGTTCATTGACGGGACATTTGCGAGCCTAGGGGCACTGGAGGAGAAATTTGAGTTACACCGGCGGCGGGTCGTACATGGGCTGCGGGGAGGGGGGTTGGGGAGCGTAGGCGGCGTGCAGGGCTCCCAGTTCTCCCGGGGCCGCGGTGGTCGGGACCCAGAGCGGCTGCGCCTGCGGGTCGCACATGGCGTGCTGGGGGGGTTGGGAGGCATAGACTGCCTGTAGGACCACGCGGGATCGGCACACCACCGCATAGTGGCCCTTTTCCCCGCAGCTTTTGCAGATGGCTGCGCGGGCCGGACAGCGTTGTCGGGGGTGCTTCGCCTGGCCGCAGAAATAACAGCGGGCGCCCCCGGTGCGACTCGGCGTTTGGGCCGCGCAAGCCTGTGGGGTGTCCGGGGGGGGGGGGTTTGCCGCGACGGGTACGTACGGGGCCCAATGGCCTGCCGCGCGGTCGGGGCCGTAGGCGCGGGTAGCGCGGCGTAGAACTCGTCCATCGATTCTTCGGGACTTGCCGTCTCGTCGCGAGCTGGTAGCGAGCGTAGATTTGGTTAACTGGGCGGACATAGAGACTTTTCAGTGCTGCGAACGCCATCTGGAAATCGTCGGTGTCTTCAATGAGGGTGAAAATCTCCGTGCTTATCCTCGAGTGCAGGACCTGCAGTTTTTGTTCGTCTGAGACTCGGCCAAGGTCGTTCTGAGGTAGGCCTCGAAGCAAGTCTGCCAGTGTTTGAAGGCTGCTGCTGCATTCACTGCGTGGGGGCTGATCCTCAGGCATTCTGGAATGATCCTGAGCTCCATAGTCCTTTTTATGCACGCTTAATAAATTGTAGCGCACAAAGACTCCATGAGACGAATAGAGTGAAGTGGATGAGGCTTTATTAAGCGTGTCTGTTCACCAGCAGCCCGATAGTAAACTGGCCTGCGGGGGAAGGCACCGGCTTCTTATACTTCGCCTTCAGGGCGGAGTATGAGGTCAACGGCCAACCAGGACCCGGGATCTGTCAGCCAATGACATTAGGGCTTCCAGTCCCACATGACCCCCAATACATACTACCACACCCGGGAAATGCATTTAGATATATGCAGGTGAGGGCTTTTGTGAGGCGACAGGTGATGGAATTTCCGTTGCTCCCGGCACAAGAAGTTCAAGATAGGGTGATCTTGGGGGCATGGGTCGGGGAGGGCAAGGTGTCGGAAATATACCAAGAGATGAAAGAAGAGAGGGAAGCGCTAGTAGAAGAATTGAAAGGTAAATGGGAGGAGGAGCTGGGGGAGGAGATTGAGGAAGGGCTATGGGCGGATGCCCTGGGTAGGGTTAATACCTCCTCCTCGTGTGCCAGGCTCAGTCTGATACAATTTAAGGTGGTTCACAGAGCGCATTTGACGAGGGCGAGGCTGAGTAGGTTCTTTGGGATAGAGGATAGATGTGAAAGATGTTCAGGGAGCCCGGCGAACCATGTCCATATGTTTTGGTCATGCCCGGCATTGGAGGGGTTCTGGAGAGGAGTGGCGGGAGTAATATCCCAGGTGGTGAAAGTCCGGGTCAAGCCAAGCTGGGGGCTAGCAATATTTGGAGTAGTGGATGAGCCGGGAGTACAGGAGGCGAAAGAGGCCGGCACTCTGGCCTTTGCGTCCCTAGGAGCCCAGCGAAGGATCTTGCTATTGTGGAAGGAGGCAAAGCCCCCTAGCCTGGAGGCCTGGATAAACAACATGGCTGGGTTCATAAAGCTGGAGAGGATTAAGTTCGCTTTGAGAGGGTCTGCACAGGGGTTCTACAGGCAGTGGCAACTGTTCCTAGAATATCTCGCGGAGCGTTAGAAGAAGGTCGTTCAGCAGCAGCAGCAACCCTTGGGGGGGGGGAGGGGGGAACGAGAGACTGTTTGAGGGGATGGACGAGCGGGAGATAGCATGGAGGGTGGGGGGAAACGGTACGTGCGGCCAAGAGCCAGTGTATAATGCTATGTAAATATACCATCTTGCCATGTATATATCTTGCTCAGGGAGATTTTGCGTTATCTTGTTACGGGGGGTGGGTTACTGTTTGTAAGGGGAAAAATTGTGTTGTTAAACAATCTTAATAAAAAAATATTTAAAAAAAAATAAAGGAGGACCCCCTATCACTGTGTATATACGCGGGGAAACCGAACAGTGTAAAGATACCCTGGAGGGCCTTGATGACGGTGGTTGTGGTCATGTCTGGGCAGGGGATGGCGAATGGGAACCGGGAGTACTCGTCAATCACGTTCAGGAAATACGCGTTGCGGTCGGTGGAGTGGAGGGGGCCTTTGAAATCCATGCTGAGGCGTTCAAAGGGACGGGAAGCCTTTATCAGGTGCGCACTCTCTGGCCGGTAGAAGTGCGGTTTGCACTCTGCGCAGATTTGGCAGTCCCTGGTGACTGACCTGATCTCCTCGATGGAGTAGGGCAGGTTGCGGGCCTTGACAAAATGGAAAAAGCGAGTGACCCCCGGGTGGCAGAGGTCCTCGTGGAGGGATTGGAGGCGGTCCACTTGTGCAATGGCACAAGTGCCGCGGGACAGGGCATCAGGAGGCTCGTTTAGCTTCCCCGGAAGGTACAAGATCTCGTAGTTGAAGGTGGAGAGTTCTATCCTCCACTGCAAGATCTTGTCGTTTTTAATCTTGCCCCGCTATGCATTATCGAACATGAAGGCAACCGACCATTGGTCCGTGAGGAGAGTGAATCTCCTGCCAGCCAGGTAATGCCTCCAGTGTCGCACAGCTTCTACTATGGCTTGTGCCTCTTTTCGACCGAGGAATGGTGAATTTCGGAAGCATGGAAGGTACGGGAGAAGAAAGCCACGGGCCTGCCCACTTGGTTGAGGGTGGCCGCCAGAGCTACGTCGGACGCATCGCTCTCGACCTGGAAGGGGAGGGACTCGTCGATGGCGGCATCGTGGCCTTTGCAATGTCTGCTTTGATGCGGCTGAAGGCCTGGCAGGTTGTGGACTGGATCATGGGTCGGGCTTTGTCTGCGTAGTTGGGGACCCACTGTGCATAATAGCTGAAGAACCCGAGGCAGCGCTTCAGGGCCTTGGGGCAGTGAGGGAGGGGCGGTGGCGGTGAGCGCTGGCCGGTCGGGGCCTGAAGGGGAGGTTGCCGCGGCGGTCCATAGTCGCTGGAGACTGCGGCCACGGCGCGGGCCTGGCAGACCCCCACAAAGTGGCCCTTCTTGCCGCACCCTTTGCAGGCGGCGTTGCGGGCCGGACAGCGTGGGCGGGGATGATTCACCTGCCCGCAGAAGAAACAGCGGGGCCCGGCGGCGTTCGCGGGCCGTCTCGTAGCGCAGGCCTGCGGGGTCAGGGGAAGGTCTGTGGGGCTGCCGCTGCGGGGTGCCACGCAGCCCAGGGGGCCGCCACGCGGTTGGTTGCAATGGACTGCGCGTTTTTGTAGGCAACGTCCATGGACCCTGCCAGGGCCCGTGCCTCTCTAAGTCCCAGAGTGTCCCTTTCTAAAAGTCTTCGGCGGATATCTGGGGGCTCATACCTGCTACGAAAGCATCCCTTATTAAAAGTTCCGTGTGATCGCTCCCCGAAACTTACGGGCAGCCACAGTTTCGGCCCAGCACCAGTAGTGCCCGGTAGAAATCTTCCAACGTTTCCTCGGGGCTTTGCCACATAGTCGCAAGCAGGTAACGAGCGTAGACCTGGAGGGCGGATATAATGTCCTTCTAGAAGTTTGATCGTGGCAGCATAGTTCTCCGCCTCCTCGATAAGGGGGTACATCCCAGGGCTGACCCGTGAGCGCAGGAGATGCATTTTCTGTCCTTCTGTGGGGGTGCCTACAGCCGTCTCGAGGTAGCCTTTAAAGCACGCAAGCCAGTGTTTAAAAATTGCAGCAGAGTTCTCCGCGTGGGGGCTGAGCTGAAGGCACTCCGGTTTGATTCGGAGATCCATCCTTCCAGCTTAAGTTGTAGTAGATTAAATTGATGCGCAATCAATTACACTCAAGACGAAGTGATTTCATAACGGAAGGCTTTAATCTACTAGAACTCTTTCCCCAGCAGCTTCGATACAGAAAGTGAAGGCTGCTGGGACGGCACCGTTTCTTATACTCCGCCTGTCAGGGCGGAGCTACGTACAACAGCCAATGGTAGACTCCTGGGTCTAACCAATGGTCATCAGCCTCTTAGGTACCGCAATACCTGGTACTACCACAATGCATCGCGTGGTTTCTGGCAGATATAACTGGACGAATCCAGCAGGACGCTCTGCACATTCAACACACCATTTGGCAGGTACTGTTATAACCGTATGCCGTTCGGCATTGTCTCAGCCTCTGAAATCTTCCACAGGATCATGGAGCAGATGATGGAGGGCATTGAGGGTGTGCGTGTCTACGTAGATGATGTAATCATATGGTCCACGACGCCCGAGGAACACATATCTCGGTTCCAACAAGTCTTTTGACGTGTCCATGCCAATGGCCTCAAGCTGAACGTGGCCAAGTGCTCCTTTGGCATGTCAACCATCAAGCTCTTGGGCGACCAGATATCCCAGCAGGGTGTGCGACCAGATTCGGATAAGGTCAAGGCCATTAACGCCATGAAGACACCGGAAGACAAGAAGGTGATACTATGCTTCCTCGGAATGGTGAACTTCTTGGGAAAATTCATTCCCAACTTGGCCTCACACACCACGGCTCTCAGGCATCTGGTGAAGAAGTCCACTGCATTCCAGTGGTTACCCACACATCAAGCCGAGTGGTTCGAGCTCAAAGCAAAGCTCACCACTGCTCCGGTACAAGTATTTTTTGACCCGGACAGGGAAACAAAAATCTCCACGGATGCCCGCCAGGACGGCATTGGTGCGGTGCTCCTCCAGAGGGATGACTCCTCGTCCTGGGCTCCAGTTGCTTATGCATCAAGGGCCATGACTCCTACTGAACAGAGGTACGGCCAAATATAAACAGAGTGCCTGGGCTTCCGAACCGGCATGGTAAAGTTCCATGACTACGTCTATGGTCTACCTACATTCACAGTGGAGACTGACCACTGACCCTTGGTCCATATCATTCATAAAGACTTGAATAACATGACGCTCAGGCTTCAGCGCATTCTGCTTCGACTCAGAAGGTACGATTTTGAGTTAGTATACACACCAGGCAAGGAGCTGATAATTGTGGATGCCCTGTCCCGCTCCATCACCTCGCCCTGTGAACAGGTTGACTTCATCCACCAGATTGAGACACAGGTGCAGCTGTGTGCCAGCAACCTCCCGGCCTCAGATGAAAGTGTGATTAGCATTCGTGAAGAGACTGCCAAAGACCCTCTTCTGCAGCGTGTAATGCACCACCTTGCAAATGGCTGGCAATGCCCTCAGTTCTTTCATAGAATTTACAGTGCAGAAGGAGGCCACCTGGCCCATCGAGTCTGTACCGGCCCTTGGAAAGAGCACCCTACCCAATGTCAACACCTCCACCCTATCCCCACAACCCAGCAACCACACCTAACACTAAGGGCAATTTTGGACACTAAGGGCAATTTATCACGGCCAATCCACCTAACCTGCACATCTTTGGACTGTGGGAGGAAACCGGAGCACCCGGAGGAAATCCACGCACACACGGGGAGGACGTGCAGACTCCGCACAGACAGTGACCCAAGCCGTAATCGAACCTGGGACCCTGGAGCTGTGAAGCAATTGTGCTATCCACAATGCTACCGTGCTGCCCCAATGTGAAGGACGACCTGACAGTCGTCGAGGGGATCCTCCTGAAGCTAGATCGTATCATTATTCCTCACAGTCTGCAGAGCTTAGTGCTCAAACAAATCCACGAGGGACACCTAGGTGTCGAAAAGTGTGGGCGCAGGGCCCGGCAGGCTGTCTATTGGCCTGGAATCAGCCAGGACATATCCAACATGGTCCTCAATTGTGCAACCTGCCAGCGTTTCCAGCCTGCTCAAACAAAAGAAACACTCCAGCAACACGAGATCATCAAGGACAGTCATCAAGGCCTGCAAGGAGACATTTGCCAGGCATGGTATTCCACTCACTGCCATGAGTGACTATGGTCCCTGCTTCCACAGCCAAGAGTGGTCCAATTTCACCAAGTCGTACCAATTCAACCACATCACCTCAAGCCCAAACTACCCGCAGTCCAACGGGAAGATTGAGAAAGGGGTCCATATAGTGAAGCAACTGCTCTGCAAGGCTGCGGACTCTGCTTCTGACTTCAACCTTGCGCTGTTGGTGTACAGGGCAACCCCTCTGTCCACCGGTATGTCTCCGGCTCAACTCCTCATGAATAGAGACCTGCGGACGACTGTTCCAGCCATACACTTTCCTGACCTGGATCACCTCCCAGTGCTGCAAAAGGTGCAGCAACTCAGGAACCGGCAAAAGCTGACGTACAATGCTCATGCTACCGATTTGCCTGTGCTCTCTCCGGAAGATGCTGTTCAGATCAAGCTCCCTGATGGAGGCTGGTCAGCTCCAGCTGTTGCTGCTTGACAGGCTGCTCCCAGATCCTTTGTAGTTCGTATGGCTGATGGCTCCATTGTCAGGCACAACAGAAGGGCACTGTGCAAACTTGCCTGCCCACCACCAGATCCTACATTTCCATATGTTGTCGTGCCTCCTCCGGACACCCCGCACCACGAGGCCACCAATCTGGCAGCAATCTCCCCTGTCAAGGCGCCGTCGTCCCCACATCCACCTCTCAGGCGATCGACAAGGATCCGACACAAGCCCCAAAGATTGGACTTATAGACATTTATCTTGTAAATTTTGTTCTGTATCTGCACGCTAGACACCTCTTATGTATATATTCATCCACTCCGCCATTTAATGTAAATAGTTATACATGAAAATACAGTTGTATATGCTCCAAGCAACCATCATTTTTTTTTTTTTAAAAGGGGAGATGTCATGATATGCACTCATGTACATAATGAGATACAGACAGGCAGTGACAGACACCCAGTGCAGCCAATCAACACACAGGACAGAACACAATCTATCACCAGGCAGAACACTAGAAGGTGGTCTCCCACTATAAACACAAGGCATCAACACTCTGCCTCTTTTCACTGGTGACAACTGTAGTGACAGTCAGGGTGTATATATAAGTTAGCACCTTCTACATGTGACTCAGAGCTAGTCTGGTCTAGTTAGTTATAGTAAGCACGCTTAGATAGGTAGAGTGTCAAACCCACAGCGATATTCAATAAAGCGTATTGAACTAACACCAAAGTTTGGAGTCTACTTTCAAGTACAACTGCATCCAGTTGCAGTCCGTGTTACCCCTGGGTGATTAACACGACAGGGATGAGACCCACACAGACACGGGGAGAATGTGCAAACTCCACACGGACAGAGACCCGGAGCCGGGATCGAACCTGGGTTCTCAGCGCTGTGAGGCAGCAGTGCTAACCACTGCACCACTGTGCCGCCGGACTCGATCTCATTCACTCCTGAATTTATTGACTAATTAATATGGGGGGAATTAAACCTGTGGTCCCTAGCTCACACTGGTCCAGTGACATTATCACTACACCATTGCTTCCCACTCTGTGCACAGCTTTTCAAACCATGGCACAAAGGTTGGTGGAATTGCGGACAGTGATGAGGACTGTCAGAGGGTACAGCAGGATTTAGATCGTTTGGAGACTTGGGCGGAGAGATGGCAGATGGAGTTTAATCCGGACAAATGTGAGGTAATGCATTTTGGAAGGTCTAATGCAGGTAGGGAATATACAGTGAATGGTAGAACCCTCAAGAGTATTGAAAGTCAGAGAGATCTAGGTGTACTGGTCCACAGATCACTGAAAGGGGCAACACAGGTGGAGAAGGTAGTCAAGAAGGCATACGGCATGCTTGCCTTCATTGGCCGGGGCATTGAGTATAAGAATTGGCAAGTCATGTTGCAGCTGTATAGAACCTTATTTAGGCCACACTTGGAATATAGTGTTCAATTCTAGTCGCCACACTACCAGAAGGATGTGGAGGCTTTAGAGAGGGTGCAGAAGAGATTTACCAGGATGTTGCCTGGTATGGAGGGCATTAGCTATGAGGAGCGGTTGAATAAACTCAGTTTGTTCTCACTTGAACGAAGGAGGTTGAGGGGCGGCCTGATAGAGGTCTACAAAATTATGAGGGGCATAGACAGAGTGGATAGTCAGAGGCTTTTCCCCGGGGTAGAAGGGTCAATTACTAGGGGGCATAGGTTTAAGGTGCGAGGGGCAAGGTTCAAAGGAGATGTACGAGGCAAGCTTTTTACACAGAGTGTAGTGGGTGCCTGGAACTCGCTGCCGGAGGAGGTGGTGGAAGCAGGGACGATAGTGACATTTAAGGGGCATCTTGACAAATACATGAATAGGATGGGAATAGAGGGATACGGACCCAGGAAGTGTAGAAGATTGTAGTTTCATCGGGTAGCATGGTCGGCACGGGCTTGGAGGGCCGAAGGGCCTGTTCCTGTGATGTACTTTTCTTTGTTCTTTGTTCAGTCACCCCATTTATATTATTGCTGGGATTCCTGACTAGCGTCAGTGGACATGATGACAACCACCATGAGACAATTTCAACTCCTGTATTTAAAGGAATGTCCCAAAAATGTAATTTGTAGGACTTTGAAGTTAATCATCGAATCCTGGAATTGTTCCAGCATTTGATCTTCTCTGTCAATGCTGGCTCTCTGCAAAAACAACACATCCAGTCACACTAGCCCCCACCTTTTCCCCATAGGTGTTTTCTCTCCGGTATGCTTACCTCCTTCCCCTTTGAAAGCCACAATTGACCCTGATTCCCAGGTGGTACATTCCATGGCAGGGCGGCACGGTGGCACAGTGGTTACCACCACTGCCTCACAAAGCCAGGGATCTGTCTTGGGTGACTGTGCAGAATTTGCACATTCTCCCCGTACGTTTCCTCTGGGTGCTCCGGTTTCTTCTCACAGTCTAAAGATGTGAAGTGGATTGGCCATGATCAATTGACCTTTAGTGTCCAAGTTAAATGTACAAGTTAAGTGGGGCTTGGTAGTGGCCTAGGAAGGGGGTCAACCTAGGTAGGGTGCTCTTTCAGAGGGTCAGTGCAGACTTGTAGGCTGAATGGCCTCCTTCTGCATTGTAGGGATTCTTTGATTCCAGATCCTAACCACTCACTGTGTGAAAATAATTTTCCTTATGATTTTGAATATCTCTGTCAAATATCCCCTCAAAATTGTCTTCTCTCAGGTGAATTACTCCAGCTATTCCAGTCTGCCCATTTCACTTAAGTTCCTCATCCTTGGGACAATTCTGGTGAATCTTTTCTGCACTCCCTCTGAGGATTTTGCATCCTTCATAAAATGTGTCACCCAGAACTGTGCTTAATACTCCAACTGAGACCAAATCCGTGTTTTATGAAGGTTCATAATAAATTACTTGCATTTGTTAAGTTATTAATCGATTAAAGCCCGGGATACTCTATGATTTATTAATCACTCTCTCAGTCAGTTAAGCCACCTTCATTGATGTATGCACAAATATACCCAGGATCCTCTGCACCTACAGCCCATTTAGAATTGTATGGTTATTTTTATGCTGTCTTTCCAAGTTCTTCCTACAAAAATGAAGCACTTCACATTTCTCCACATGGAACTTCATCTGCCATCTATCCACCCATTCCACCAACTTGTCTATGCCCTTTTGACACTCTCCTCCTCACAGGGTGACAAGATGGCTCAGTGGTTAGCACTGCTGCCTCACAGCACCAGGGACCCGGATTCAGTTCCGGCCTGAGCGACTGTGTGGGGTTTACACATTCTCCCCGTGTCTGCGTGGGTTTCCTCCGGGTGCTCCAGTTTCCTCCCACAGTCCAAAGATGCCCAGGCCAGGTGGATTGACCATGCTAAATTGCCCTTCAGTGCCCTAAGGGGGAGGCAGTGGTGTAATGGTATTATCACAGGGCTAGTCATCCAGAGACCCAAGGGTAATGCTCTGGGGACCCTCGTTCGAATCCCACCAGGGCAGTTGGTGGAATTTGAATTCAATAACAAATCTGGAATTAAAAGTCTAAAGGTGACCATTAAACCATTGTCAATTGTAAAAGCCCATCTGGTTCACTAATGTCTTTTAGTGCCTTTTAGGGAAGGAAATCACAGTTTGGCGGGGTGCGCCGCCGTTCCGCTGGGAGGAGGGACTTCGGCGGGGGCTGGGGTGGCGACGGCGGGGTGCGCCGCCGTTCCGCTGGGAGGAGGGACTTCGGCGGGGGCTGGGGTGGCGACGGCGGGGTGCGCCGCCGTTCCGCTGGGAGGAGGGACTTCGGCGGGGGCTGGGGTGGCGACGGCGGGGTGCGCCGCCGTTCTGCTGGGAGGAGGGACTTCGGCGGGGGCTGGGGTGGCGACGGCGGGGTGCGCCGCCGTTCCGCTGGGAGGAGGGACTTCGGCGGGGGCTGGGGTGGCGACGGCGGGGTGCGCCGCCGTTCCGCTGGGAGGAGGGACTTCGGCGGGGGCTGGGGTGGCGACGGCGGGGTGCGCCGCCGTTCCGCTGGCAGGAGGGACTTCGGCGGGGGCTGGGGTGGCGACGGCGGGGTGCGCCGCCGTTCCGCTGGCAGGAGGGACTTCGGCGGGGGCTGGGGTGGCGACGGGGGTTACAGGGAGGCGGTTTCTCGCGTCCGGCTGCCGCCGCTGCAGGCCGGCGCCATGCGCATGCGTGGCTACGGACCCAGCCATACTGCAGCCGTATCCGCAGGTAAAGTATTGACGCTGGGGCGGGATTCCTGGACTCCCACGACAGCAACACTTGCGCCACATCTGGACCAATTCAGCAACCATGGAGGGGCGAGCACCGGCACCACGTGGAACACAATCGATTCCAATGAGAAGCGGCGTGGGATTTGCCAGGTCCGTGATTGACACTCAGGAAGCTGACAAGTTGCAGCTGCATATACACACTTCACTCCCACGTAGGGGGGTGCCCTGGGTGGAGAACCATACGACCTGTGGCCCTAGGTTCTCAGTGGGCAGTCAGCGGCGTGCGCAGCCGCTTGGCTGCCTTGCAGGCTGCAGCAATAGTGTTCCATGCCCGTCCACCCTGACCCCAGAGCCTACCTCCTGGCCATCTCTCGCTACTCCCCCCGATCCTGGCAGAAGCCCCCCAGCCAGCACAACTGTCAGCAAACTATAGCGATGTTGGGCGCTTTCTGTATCCCCTCTTTCTCCCTCGTCAGCCATGGCAGCAGTTTCATGATTTTTAAAAGCACAAGTGAACCTCGATGTTGGGAATTCGCCCCAGTGGTGGCAGAGAATCGGGGAGGCCCTGGAGAATACCAGGTCAGACCCGCTAATGATATGCCAACGGTGTTTACTGTATGTCCATTCTGGAACGCATCGACGCCTCTGTCGAGGTGATGGAGAATTGCGGATTGGCGTGAAATGGGCACCCTCCACGATTTTGGCATTGGAATCGATTCTTCGGCCAATCGTATTTCCCGATTCTGCAGTCAGCCAACAGAGAATCCCACCTGAGGGGTTTGTCGTATGAAGAGAGATTGAACAGTTTAGGCCTATATTCACCAGAATTTAGAAGAATGAGGGGAGATCAAACCGATGTACATAAGATGACGAAATGATGGATCAAGTAGACGTGGAGCTGATGCTTCCTCTTGTGGGGAATTCTAAAATGAGAGGTCATAGTCTTAGAATACGAGGTAGCAAATTCAAAACAGATTTGAGGAGAAACTACTTCTCCCAAAGGCTTGTGAATCTGTGGAATGCAGGGACAGTGAATAAATTTAAGCAGGAGTTAGACAGATTTTAATTGGTAATGGGTTGAAGGGTTATGGAGAACAGGCAGGACAGTGGAGTTGAGGTCGTGATAGGATCAGCTATGATCATATTGTGGTAGTATGTATTAGGGGTCATGTGGGACTGTGAAGCCGTGATGCTATTGGCTGACAGATCCCGGGTCCTGGTTGGCTGTTGACTCCTGGCTCCGCCCTGAAGGCGGAGTATAAGAACCCGAGCTTCTCCCCGCCGCTCCATTCTGTTGCTGAACTGCTGGGGACAAGTCTCGCTTAATAAAGCCTCATCGACTTCATCTCTACTCGTCTCTCTCGTAAGTCATTGTGCGCTACAATTTATTAAGCGAGCTTAAAGGACTATGGAGCTCCGGATCGCCCCGGAATGCCTGCGGATCAGCCCCCACGCAGCGAACTCGGCAGCAGTTTTTAAACACTGGCAAACCTGTTTTGAAGGCTACCTCCGAACGGCCCCCGGCCGGATCACAGAAGACCAGAAAATGCAGGTCCTGCATTCGAGGGTAGGCCCGGAAATTTACCCTCTCATAGAAGATAGGGGGCAGCACGGTAGCATTGTGGGTAGCATAATTGCTTCACAGCTCCAGGGTCCCAGGTTCGATTCTGGCTTGGGTCACTGTCTGTGCGGAGTCTGCACATCCTCCCCGTGTGTGCGTGGGTTTCCTCCGGGTGCTCCGGTTTCCTCCCACAGTCCAAAGATGTGCAGGTTAGGTGGATTGGCCATAATAAATTGCCCTTAGTGTCCAAAATTGCACTTAGTGTTGGGTGGTGTTACTGGGTTATGGGGATAGGGTGGAGGTGTTGACATTGGATAGGGTGCTCTTTCCAAGAGCCGGTGCAGACTCGATGGGCCGAATGGCCTCCTTCTGCACTGTAAATTCTATGATAATCTATGAAAGACGCAGAGGATTTCCCGACGGCGCTCGCAGCACTGAAGAGCACCTACGTTCGCCCCGTGAACCAGGTCTACGCACGCTACCAACTCGCAACGAGACGGCAAAGTCCCGGAGAATCGTTAGAGGAATTCTACGCCGCGCTGCTAATTTTGGGACGGGGCTGCAGCTGCCCGCCGGTGAACGCGATTGAACACACGGACATGCTAATTCGCGATGCGTTTTTGGCAGGTATGAACTCTCCCCAAATCCGCCAAAGACTTTTAGAAAAAGAGTCGCTAGGACTCTCAGAGGCACGGGCCATTGCAGCTTCCCTAGATGTGGCCTCGCAAAACGCCCACGCCTACGGCCCCGACCGCGCGGCAGCCCCTTGGGCTCCATGGACCCCCGTTGCGACAAACCCCCCCCTCACAGGCTTGCGCGGTTAAAGCGCCAGATCATCCTGGGGGGGCCCGCTGCTATTTCTGCGGGCAAGCGAAACACCCCCGGCCCGCGCAGCTATTTTCAAAAGCTGCGGCAAGAAGGGTCATTACGCGGCTGTGTGCCGGTCCCGGGGGGTCGCCGCAATCCCCGGAGAAGAATGAGCCCAGCGCATCCCAAACGCTCCCCAACCCCCCCAGCGCCCCATGTGCGACCCGCGGGCGCCACCATTTTGGGTCCCGGCCACCACAAGGGGAGGATGGGCGCCGCCATCTTGTGACTCCCCAGCCACGTGCGATTCATGGGGGCGGCCATTTTGTCCACCCCCAACCACGTGCGATCCATGGGGGTGGCCATTTTGTCCACCCCCGGCCGCGTGCGATTCATGGACGCTGCCATCTTGGATGACAACAAAGGACCCCAGCATCGACGGCTCCACGGGGTCCGAAGAAGACGCCGAGACACTACGACCACGACTGGCTTCGGTGACGCTGGATCAATCATGGCCCCGGACGCTCCAGACGACGACAACAACGGTGCTGATCAACAGACACGAGACATCATGCCTGATCGACTCCGGGAGCACCGAAAGTTTCATTCACCCCGACACGGTAAGACGCTGTTTTCTGACCATCCATCCGAGTACGCAAAAGATTTCCCTAGCTGCAGGATCCCACGCCGTAGTGATCAAAGGGTTCTGCATCACGAACCTAACGGTGCAAGGGAGGGAGTTTAAAAACTACAGGCTCTACGTCCTTCCCCAACTCTGCGCGCCCACATTACTGGGATTATATTTCCAGTGTAACCTGCAGAGCCTAACATTTCAATTCGGCGGTCCAATACCCCCACTCACTATCTGCGGCCTCGCAACTCTCAAGGTTGAACCGCCGTCCTTGTTTGCAAACCTCATCCCAGATTGCTAACCCGTCGCCACTAGGAGCAGACGGTACAGCGCCCAGGACCGGATATTTATTCGGTCTGAAGTCCAGCGGTTGCTGAAGGAAGGCATAATCCAGGCCAGCAATAGTCCCTGGAGAGCCCAGGTGGTAGTAGTAAAGACCGGGGAAAAGCAAAGGATGGTCATAGACTATAGCCAGACCATCAACAGGTACACACAGCTAGATGCGTACCCTCTCCCCCGCATATCCGACATGGTAAATCGGATTGCCCAGTATAAGGTTTTCTCCACCGTGGACCTCAAGTCCGCCTCCCACCAGCTCCCCATCCGCCCAGGTGACCGTAAGTACACAGCCTTCGAGGCAGACGGGCGTCTATACCACTTCCTAAGGGTCCCATTTGGTGTCACGAACGGGGTCTCGGTCTTCCAACGGGAGATGGACCGAATGGTTGACCAGCACGGGTTGCAGGCCACGTTCCCGTATCTCGACAACGTAACCATCTGCGGCCACGATCAGCAGGACCACGACGCCAACCTCCAAAAATTCCTCCAGACCGCTAACGCCTTGAACCTCACATATAACGAGGAAAAGTGCGTTTATAGCACAAACCGGCTGGCCATCCTGGGATACGTAGTGCGCAATGGGATAATAGGCCCCGACCCCGAACGCATGCGCCCCCTCATGGAATTTCCCCTCCCCCACTGCTCCAAAGCCCTGAAACGTTGCCTGGGGTTCTTTTCATATTACGCCCAGTGGGTCCCCCAGTATGCAGACAAGGCCCGCCCGCTAATACAGACCACTACCTTCCCCCTGTCGACAGAGGCTCGCCAGGCCTTCAGCCGCATCAAAGCAGATATCGCAAAGGCCACGATGCGCGCCATCGACGAGTCACTCCCCTTCCAGGTCGAGAGCGACGCCTCCGACGTAACTCTGGCGGCCACCCTTAACCAAGTGGGCAGACCCGTGGCCTTTTTCTCCCGAACCCTCCACGCCTCAGAAATCCGCCACTCCACAGTGGAAAAGGAAGCCCAAGCCATAGTGGAAGCTGTGCGACATTGGAGGCATTACCTGGCCGGCAGGAGATTCACTCTCCTCACCGACCAACGGTCGGTAGCCTTCATGTTCGATAATGCACAGCGGGGCAAAATTAAAAATGACAAGATCTTAAGGTGGAGGATCGAGCTCTCCACCTTCAACTACGAGATCTTGTACCGTCCCGGAAAGCTGAACGAGCCGTCCGATGCCCTATCCCGCGGCACATGTGCCAACGCACAAATAAACCGTCTCCAAGCCCTCCACGAGGACCTCTGCCACCCGGGGGTCACTCGGTTCTACCATTTTATAAAGTCCCGCAACCTCCCCTACTCTGTGGAGGAGGTCCGTACAGTCACCAGGAACTGCCACATCTGCGCGGAGTGCAAACCGCACTTTTTCAGGCCGGATAGAGCGCACCTGATCAAGGCTTCCCGCCCCTTTGAACGCCTCAGTCTGGATTTCAAAGGGCCCCTCCCCTCCACCGACCGCAACACAGACTTCCTGAACGTGGTGGACGAGTACTCCCGTTTCCCCTTCGCCATCCCCTGCCCCGACATGACAGCGGCCACAGTCATTAAAGCCCTTGGCACCATATTCACACTGGTCGGTTGCCCCGCATATATCCATAGCGACAGGGGGTCCTCCTTCATGAGTGACGAGCTGCGCCAGTTCCTGCTCAGCAAGGGCATAGCCTCGAGCAGGACGACCAGCTACAACCCTCGGGGGAACGGGCAAGTAGAGAGGGAGAACGGCACGGTCTGGAAGACCGTCCTACTGGCCCTACGGTCCAGGGATCTCCCAGTTTCCCGGTGGCAGGAGGTCCTCCCGGACGCTCTCCACTCCATCCGGTCGCTGCTGTGTACCACCACTAACCAAACGCCGCATGAGCGCCTCCTTGTCTTCCCCAGGAAGTCCTCCTCCGGAACGTCGCTGCCGACCTGGCTGGCGGCCCCAGGACCCATCTTGCTCCGGAAACATGTGCGGGCGCACAAGTCGGACCCGTTGGTCGAGAGGGTTCACCTCCTCCACGCGAACCCGCAGTACGCCTACGACGGCCGACAGGACACGGTCTCCCTGCGAAACCTAGCGCCCGCCGGCAACACACACACCCCCCCGACACCGATCATCCCCTCCCTGCCACCGGCGCACCCCGCGACCGCCCCCTTTTTTCTCTTACTAATATTGTAAATAGTTTCACAAACCTTGTACATAGCCCAGTGTAGGGCTAAAACTGTAATGACATGCCCAAAATTTTCCTCCCAGGACCAGCCTTGTAAACCCCTACCACCATGCGAACCACCACCCCGCCGGGTTCATTTTTTAACAAGGGGTGAATGTGGTAGTATGTATTAGGGGTCATGTGGGACTGTGAAGCCGTGATGCTATTGGCTGACAGATCCCGGGTCCTGGTTGGCTGTTGACTCCTGGCTCCGCCCTGAAGGCGAAGTATAAGAACCCGAGCTTCTCCCCGCCGCTCCATTCTGTTGCTGAACTGCTGGGGACAAGTCTCGCTTAATAAAGCCTCATTGACTTCATCTCTACTCGTCTCTGTCGTAAGTCATTGTGCGCTACACACATTGAAGGTGTTTAAGCTCGGGAGGCTTGTGGTGGTATGTATTAGGGGTAATATGGTACCTGTGAAGCCGAGAGGCTATTGGTTGACAGTCCCGGGTCCTGGTTGGTTCTGCCAACTTCTGGCTCTGCCCTGAAGGCGGAGTATAAGAGCCCAGGTTCTCCCAGCAGCCGCATTCTGTAACTGAGCTGCTGGGGAACAAGTCTTGCTTAATAAAGCCTCGATAGACTTCATCACTTCTCGACTTGTGTAAGTCATTGTGCGCTACAATTTATTAAGCGAGCTTAAAAGACTATGGAGCTCCGGATCGCCCCGGAGTGCCTGCGGATCAGCCCCCATGCAGCAAACTCGGCGGCCGTGTTTAAACACTGGCTAGCATGCTTCGAAGGTTACCTTCGAATGGCCCCTGGCCGGACCACGGAAGGACAGAAAATGCAGGTCCTGCATTCCAGGGTGAGCCCGGAGATCTACACGCATATCGAATACGCGGAGGCTTTCCCGACGGCGCTCGCGTTGCTGAAAGGCGTCTACATTCTGCCCGTAAACCAGGTCTACGCACGCCACCAACTCGCGACGAGACAGCAAATTCCCGGAGAATCGCTCGACGAATTCTACAGCGCGCTGCTGATTTTGGGACGAAACTGCAACTGCCCGTCGGTGAGTGCGATCGAACACACGGACATGCTAATCCGAGACGGATTCGTGGCAGGTATGAATTCACCCAAATTCGTCAGAGACTTTTAGAAAGAGAGTCGCTAGGACTCTCAGAGGCATGGGCCCTTGCGGCCTCCCTTGATGTGGCCTCTCAAAACGCCCGCGCCTATGGCCCCGACCGCGCGGCAGCCCCTTGGGCTCCGTGGACCCCCATTGCGACCGACTCCCCGGCACCACCCAGCCCCCCGCAAGCTTGCGCGGCTAGAGCGTCAGATCATCCCGGGGGGGCCCGCTGCTACTTTTGCGGGCAAGCGAAACACCTCCGGCAGCGCTGCCCAGCCCGCGCAGCTGTTTGTAAAAGCTGCGGCAAAAAGGGCCATTACGCGGCAGTGTGCCGGCCCCGGGGGGTCGCCGCAATCCCCGGGGAAGAACGAGGACAGCAGATTCCAAACCCCCCCCAACCCTCCCAACGATCCATGTGCGACCCGCGGGCGCCACCATTGTGTGTCCGGACACCACGAGGGGAGGATGGGCGCCGCCATCTTGTGGGTCACTGGGGGGGTCCCCCGGCCACGTGCGATTCATGGGGGCGGCCATTTTGTCCATCCCCGACCGCATTCGATTCATGGGGGCGGCCATTTTGTCCACCCCCCGACCGCGTGCGATCCATGGACGCCGCCATCTTGGCTGACAACAAAGGACCCCAGCATAGATGGCTCCACGGGGTCTGAAGAAAACGCCGTGACACTACTACCACGACTGGCTTCGGTGACTCTGGATCAATCACGGCCCCGGACTCTCCAAACGACGACAACAACGGTGCTGGTCAACGGATACGAGACGCTTTGCTTGATCGACTCCGGGAGCACGGAAAGTTTTATTCACCCAGATACGGTAAGACGCTGTTTTCTGTCCATTCATCCAAGCGCTCAAAAGATTTCCCTAGCTGCAGGATCCCATTCAGTAGAGATCAAAGAGTTCTGCATCGCGAACCTAACGGTGCAAGGTAGGGAGTTTAAGAACTATAGGCTCTACGTCTTTCCCCAACTCTGCGCGCCCACATTACTGGGATTAGATTTCCAGTGTAACCTCCAGAGCCTAACATTCCAATTCGGCGGCCCAATACCCCCACTCACTATCTGTGGCCTCGCAACCCTCAAGGTTGAACTGCCTTCCTTGTTTGCGAACCTCACCCTGGATTGCAAAACTTTCGCCACTAGGAGCAGACGGTACAGCGCCCAGGACCGGACATTTATCCGGTCAGAAGTCCAGCGGTTGCTGAAGGAAGGCATAATCCAGGCCAGCAATAGTCCCTGGAGAGCCCAGGTGGTAGTTGTGAAGACCGGGGAGAAGCAGAGGATGGTCGTGGACTATAGTCAGACCATCAATAGGTACACGCAGCTAGATGCGTATCCTCTCCCCCGCATATCCGACATGGTCAATCGGATTGCACAGTACAAGGTCTTTTCCACCGTGGACCTCAAGTCCGCATACCACCAGCTCCCCATCCGCCCAGGTGACCGCAAGTACACAGCCTTCGAGGCAGACGGGCGGCTCTACCATTTCCTAAGGGTCCCATTTGGCGTCACGAACGGAGTCTCGGTCTTCCAACGGGAGATGGACCGAATGGTTGACCAGCACGGGTTGCAGGCCACGTTCCCGTATTTCGACAACGTAACCATCTGCGGCCACGATCAGCAGGACCACGACGCCAACCTCCAAAAATTCCTCCAGACCGCTAACGCCCTGAACCTCACAGTTAACGAGGAAAAATGCGTTTTTAGCACAAACCGTCTGGCCATCCTGGGATACGTAGTGCGCAATGGAGTGATAGGCCCCGACCCCGGACGCATGCGCCCCCTTATGGAATTTCCCCTCCCCACTGCTCCAAACCCCCGAAATGCTGCCTGGGCTTCTTTTCATATTGCGCCCAGTGGGTTCCCCAGTACGCAGACAAGGCTCGCCCGTTAATACAGTCCACTACCTTCCCCCTGTCGACAGAGGCCCGCCAGGCCTTCAGCCGCATCAAAGCGGATATTTCAAAGGCCACGATGCACGCGATTGACGAGTCCCTCCCCTTCCAGGTCGAGAGCGACGCATCCGATGTAGCTCGGGCGGCCACCCTCAACCAAGCGGGCAGACCCGTGGCCTTTTTCTCCCGGACCCTCCACGCCTCAGAAATCCGCCACTCCTCAGTGGAAAAGGAAGCCAAGCCATAGTGGAAGCTGTGCGACATTGGAGGCATTACCTGGCCGGCAGGAGATTCACTCTCCTCACCGACCAACGGTCGGTAGCCTTTATGTTCGATAATGCACAGCGGGGCAAAATTTAGAATGATAAGATCTTGTGGTGGAGGATCGAGCTCGCCACCTATAACTATGAGATCTTGTATCGTCCCGGAAAGCTGAACGAGCCGTCCGATACCCTATCCCGCGGCACATGTGCCAACGCACAAATAGACCGCCTCCAAGCCCTCCACGAGGACCTCTGCCACCCGGGGGTCACTCGATTCTACCATTTCGTAAAGTCCCGCAACCTCCCCTACTCTGTGGAGGAGGTCCGTACAGTCACCAGGAACTGCCACATCTGCGCAGAGTGCAAACCACACTTTTTCAGGCCAGATAGAGCGCACCTGATAAAGGCTTTCCGACCCTTTGAAAGCCTCAGTTTGGATTTCCTCCGCCGACCGCAACGCATACTTCCTGAACGTGGTGGACGAGTACTCCCGTTTCCCCTTCGCCATCCCCTGCCCCGACATGACAGCGGCCACGGTCATTAAAGCCCTTGGCACCATCTTTACACTGTTCGGTTTCCCCGCGTACATCCATAGCGACAGGGTGTCCTCCTTCATGAGTGACGAGTTGCGTCAGTTCCTGCTCAGCAAGGGCATTGCCTCGAGCAGGACGACCAGCTACAACCCCCGGGGGAACGGATAGGTAGAGAGGGAGAACGGTACGGTCTGGAAGACCGTCCTACTGGCCCTACGATCCAGAGATCTCCCAGTTCCCCGGTGGCAGGAAGTCCTCCCGGATGCTCTCCACTCCATCCGGTCGCTGCTGTGTACCACCACTAACCAAACGCCTCACGAGCGCTTCCTTGTCTTCCCTAGGAAGTCCTCGTCCGGAAAGTTGCTGCCGACCTGGCTGGCAGCCCCAGGACCCATCTTGCTCCGGAAACATGTGCGGGCGCACAAATCGGACCCGTAGGTCGAGAGGGTTCACCTTCTCCACGTAAACCCTCAGTACACCTACATGGCGTACCCCGACGGCCGACAGGACACGGTCTCCCTGCGGGACCTGGCACCCGCCGGCAACACACACACACCCCGAACACCGATCACCCCCTCCCTGCCACCGGCGCACCTCACGACCGCCCCCTTCCCGGGTGGATCGGTCCGCCTCCCGTGCCCGCCCAGGAGTAAAGAAACAGGAACGAACAGTGCAACGCTCCCAGAGACGACAGTGCCCGAGCCAGCATCTGCACCACCACCGGGGCTGAGGCGATCGACGAGGACGACCAGGCCACCTGCTCGACTCGTGGAATCCGCGTGACACCAAGAATTCTGTTGTAAATAATTTTGTTGTAAATAATTCGGACACAAACTTGTCCATAGCTAAATGTTGGGCTAAAAATGCATAGCCACGGTTCGAAATTTGTTCCAGGACCAGCCTTGTAAACCCCTACCACCATGCGAACCACCACCCCGCCGGGTTCTTTTTTAACAAGTGTTAATGTGGTGGTATGTATTAGGGGTAATATGGTACCTGTGAAGCCGAGAGGCTATTGGCTGACAGGTCCCGGGTCCTGGTTGGATCTGCCGACTTCTGGCTCCGCCCTGAAGGCGGAGTATAAGAGCTCGAGTTCTCCCAGCAGCTGCATTCTGTAACTGAGCTGCTGGGGAACAAGTCTTGCTTAATAAAGCCTCGATAGACTTCATCACTTCTCGACTTGTGTAAGTCATTGTGCGCTACAAGGCTGAATTACCTACTCCTGCTCCTAGGTCATGTGTTCTCGGGAGGAGATGCTCTGGCTCATTATGCAATCCAGCTCTTGGTCTGTAACATTGTAGTTAACAGATGAGGAACATATCAGCCATGATTTAATGGAAGAACAGACTCGATGGGCCAAATGGCCTAATTCTGCTCCCAAATCTTATGAACTTATGAATAAATGCTGGGGCCCAGCCAACGATGCCCACATCTCAATTATGAATAAAGGAAAAACAATGTGCAGGTGGGGTTCCAGGGATAGGGCGGGGGAGTGGGCCTAGGTGAGATGCTCTTTCAGAGGGTCGGTGGAGGTCAATGGGCCGAATCGCTGACCTTTGCTATGTAGGTTAGCACTGCTGCCTCATAGTGCCAGGGATACGGGCTCAATTCTGGCCTCGGGTGACTATCTGTCACGTTCTCCCGTGTGTGTGTGGCGTTTACTCTGGGTGCTCCAGTTTCCTCCCACAGACCAAAGACGTGCAGGTTAGGTGGGGTTATGGGGATAGGGCAGGGGAGTGGACTTGGGTAGCATGCTCTTTCAGAGGATCGGTGCAGACCTGATGGGCTGAAAGGCCTCCTTCTGTAGGAATTCTATGGATTATTGTACCTTATTTTATCATCAAATGAAAAAGCCAGAATTAGTTTGTCTTGGTTTAACGCAAGTGTTTGACTTGATTTTCTGGTTTGAAGGTATTGGTTCGATATCTATCAGTGTAATTGGTGTAATTATACTCAGGAGTATCCATATTCAATTTCATTGCTGCCATATTTATTCATAAATGTGCTTTGTATTATTGATCGGTTGGAACAGTTCAAAGAGTTTCCTTTCAAGCTGCAGTGGTCTATGAACAAACCCATTTCAGAATACCTTCCTATTTCAGAGATGCGAGGCCTGATTTGGCTTACATTAAAGGCCGGGCAGAATTTGATTTAAACTTGCTTTCTGTTGGCATGGTAACTCATTTTGAATCAGCCACATCAAGTGGCATACGCCATTGAAAATGAGATGGGTGAGGTTATTTGTTTTCACATCATTTCCATCTCTTTTTGTGAACCTATTCTTGTTTGCTGGCCTTTCATGAAGCCTTTTGCCATTTCCTTTTTTAATCTGTTGAAAGGTTCAAGATGAATCCAATTTGATTATTTCAGCTGCGATGAATAATGGATAACTCATGAATGAAATTACATGTTTTCTGATGCAATGACCTGAAACATTAACTCTGTTTATCTCCCTCCACAGGTGCTGTCTGACCTACAGAGTATTTCCAGCATGTTAGCTCTGTAGCAGGAGCACGCCATTCGGCCCTTCGAGCCTGTTCAGCCATTCAATGGTGTATCTGGTTGTGGTCAGAACTCCGGGGGTGGGATTCTTCGACCCCCCGCGGGGTTGGAGAATCGACGGGGCGCAGCGTGAATCCTGCCCCCGCTGGCTGCCGAATTCTCTGGCACCGGGGATTTGGCGGGGGCGGGAATCGCGCCACGCCGGTCGACGGCTGCTGGCAGCGGCCCCCCCTGCCGATTCTCCGGCCCGCAATGGGCCGAGTGGCCGCCCATTTTCGGCCGCTCCTGCCGGCGTAAATCAGAGTAGGTACTTACCGGCAGGACCTGGCTGCGCGGGCGGCCTCCAGGGTCCTCGGGGAGGGGGCGCGGGGGGATCTGGCCCCGGGAGGTGCCTCCACGGTGGCCTGGCCCGCGATCGGGGCCCACCGATCCGCGGGCGGGCCTGTGCCGTTGTGGCACTCTATTCTTTCGCGTTGGCCGCTGTGGTCCTCCGCCCTGGCCGACGCGGAGAAGAACCCCCCTGCGTAAGCGCTGGGTTGACGCCAGCACACGCTGGCATTCCCACGCATGCGCCAACTCACGCCGGCAGGCAGAGACCCTTTGGTGCCGGTTGGCGTGACGGCAAGCCCCTTCCCCGCCGGCCGGCACCAAACCTCCCCGGCGCTGGCCTAGCCCCTGAAGGTGCGGAGGATTCCGCACCTTTGGGGCGGCCCGATGCCGGAGCGGTTCACGCCACTCCTCGGCGCCAGAGTTGCCCGCCCCGCCGATTACCGCCGAATCCTGCCCCATGTTTTTGCCTGACCCCCATGACCCTCGACTCCCTTCTCTATCACAAATCCGTCTAACTCACCTTTGAATACATCAATGACCCAGTTGCCACTGCTTTCTGAGAAAGAGAATTCCAGACTAATGGCCCTCTGAGAGAACAATTTTTCCTCATCTCCGTCTTAAATGGTAGACCTCTCATTTCTAAACTGTGTCCTTTAGTTCTGGTCTCTCCCTCAAGTGGAAACTTCCTCCCTATATCATCCCTATCAAATCCCCACAGGATTGAATACGTTTCAATGAGATCACATCTCATTCCAGCTACACCTCCTGGAAGCCCGGGTTTTGCAGCTGGAGTGGCAGCTGGGGACACTGTGCAGCATCTGTGAGTGGATAACACGTGTAGAGAGGTGGTCACACCGCGGACTCAGACTCTACAGGCAGGAAGGGAATGGGTGACCACCAGGCAGAGCAAGAGAGCGAGGCAGGTAGTGCGGGAATCTCCAGGGGCCATTCCCCTGCAAACAGATATACAGATATACCGTTTTGGATACTGATAAGGGGAATGACCTCAGGGGAAAACAGCAGCATCCAAATGTGTTGCACCACGGTTGGTTCTGCTGCAGAGGGGAGGAGTAATAAATGTGACAGTGCAATAGTTATAGGGCATTCAATTGTAAGGGGAATAGATTGGTGTTTCTGTGGCAGCAAAATAGACTCCAAGATGGTATGTTGTCTCCCTTGTGCTAGGGTCAAGGATGTCTTGGAGCAGGTACAGGACATTCTGGAGAGGGAGGATGAACAGCCGAGGTCCTGAAAGTAGAATATAGGGAGTTGGGAAGAAAGTTGAGTAGTCGGACTTCAAAGGATCTCAGGATTATTAACAGTGCCACATGCTAGTCAGAGTAAAAATAATAGGATGTATTGGATGAATACATGGCTGAAGAAATGGTGTGAGGGGGAGGGTTTCAGATTCCTGGGGCATTGGGACCAGTTCTGGGGCAGCTAGGACCTGTACAAATTGGATGGGTTACACCTGGGCAGGACCGGGAATCATGTCCTTGGGAGGGGGTACTTGCTAGAACGGTTGGGGAGGGTAGAAACTAATATGGCAGGGGGATGGGAACCTATGTAAGGATTCAGAGCAGGGAAATCAAGAACAAGAGAAAAAGAAATAAAAGAGAATAAGAAAAATGATAGGACTCAAGGCCTGCATCAGATAATGTCACTGTAAAAAATATTAGAGACGGGGCAAGGAACGTTAAAAGTACTCGGCTTAAGGGTTTGTGCCTGAACGCATGGAGCATTCAAAATGAAATTGATGAATTAGTTGTGCAGATAGATGTAAAGGGATATTATATAGTTGGGATGACGGAGGCATGGCTCCAAGGTGACCAAGGGTGGGAACTAAACATTGAGGGCTATTTAGTTTTTAGGAAGGGCCAAAGAAAAAGAAAATGTGGTGGAGTTGCATTGTTGATTAAAGAAGATATTGATAGGGCGGCACAGTGGTGTAGTGGTTAGCACTGCTACCTATGGCGCTGAGGACCTGGGTTCGATTCTGGCCCTAGGTCACTATCTGTGTGGTGTTTGCACATTCTCCCCGTGTTTGCATGGGTTTCACCCCCACAACCCAAAGATGTGCAGATTAGGTGGATTGGCCATGCTAAATTGCCCCTTAATTGGAAAATAAATAATTGGGTACTCTAAATTAAAAAAAGAAGACGATATTGATACAATATTGAGGAAAGATATTAGTACAGATGATGTGGAATCTGTCTGGGTCAAGTTAAGAAACATCAAGGGCTAAAAACATTTGCAGGGGTGGTATACAGACCACCAAACTGCAGTGGTAATGTTGAGAATATCATTGGACAGGAATTCAGAGATGCATGTGATAAAGGAACATCTGTGATTATGGGTGACTTTAATCTGCATATAGATTGGGTGACTCAAATTCATCACAGTGCAATAGAGGAGGAATTCCTGATGTGTATACGGGATGGTTTTCTGGATCAGAATGTTGAGGAACTAACAAGGGAACAGGCCATCTTGGACTGGGTGTTGTGCAATGAGAAAGGATTAGTTGACAATCTAGTTGAGAGAGAACCCTTGGGGATGAGTGACCATAAAATAGTGAGGTAGTTGATTCTGAGACCAGTGTCCTGACCCTCAATAAAGGTAACTATGAAAGTATGTGGCATGAGTTGGCTATGATGGACTGGGAAACATTATTGAAAGGAAGGACAGCGGACAGGCAATGACACACATTCAAGGAACGAATGGGTGAACTCCAAAAGTTGTTCATTCCTATTTGGTGCAAGAGTAGAAAGGGAACTGTGGCCAAACCATGGCTTACAAGGGAAATTAGAGATAGTATTAGATTCAAAGAAGAGGCATACAAATTAGCAAGAAAAAGCAATAGACCTGAGGATTGGGAACAGTTTAAAATTCAGCAAAGGCAGATCAAATGTTTGTTTAAGAAGGGGGAAATACAATTTGAAAGTTAAACTAGTGGCGAACATAAAAACTGACTATAAATTTCTATAAGTATGTGAAGAGAAAAAGATTGATAAAAACTAATGTAGGCCCCTGACAGTCAGAAATGGAGCCATTCATAACAGGGAACAAAGAAATGACTGAGGAACTAAATTTGTAAGGCAGCACGCTAGCACAAGTGGCTAGCACTGTGGCTTTACAGCGCTAGGGTCCCACGTTCGATTCCCTGCTGGGTCACTGTGTGGAGTCTGCACGTTCTCCTGGTGTCTGTGTGGGTTTCCTCTGGGTGCTCCGGTTTCCTCCCACAGTCCAAAGACGTGCAGGTTAGGTGGATTGGCCATGCTAAATTGCCCTTAGTGTCCAAAAAGGTTAGGTGGGGTTATTGGGTTACGGAGATAGGGTAGAAGTGGGGGCTTAAGTGGGTCGGTGCAGACTCGATGGTCCGAATGGCCTCTTTCTGCACTGTATGTTCTATGTTCTGTACTTTGCTTCTGCCTTCACAAAGGAAGACATGAATAAAGTACCAGAAGTTCTGAGAAACATGTGTTTTAGTGAGGAGCTGATGGAAATTAGTGTTAGAAAAGAAATGGTTTTGGGGAAATTAATGGGATTAAAGGCGGACACATTTCCTGGGCCTGATAATCTTCATCCCAGAGTACTTATGGAAGTAATGATGAGTCTTTTTCTGATTGGCAGGCAGTGACTAGTGGGGTACCGCAGGGATCTGTTAATGATTTGGACGAGGGAACTAAATGTATTGAGCTGGATTCTCTGCAGCCCCGTGCCGAAATCGTGTTTGGCGCAGGGGCGGAAAATTCAATTTCACGCCGAAATCAGGCCCGGCGCTGGACCGGCGATTCTCCAGGACCCAAGAATCGGCATGTTCGTGGAGTACTCCGCACGGCTGGGGGCCCATTGCCAGAGACCCGCCCAGTGACCGGCCGAGTTCCCGATGGCATGGTTCTAACCACCTATCGCCGTTCGGGAAGCTCGCGTGACGGCTGTGGACTCAGTCCGCAGGCGTCCTGGTGGGGGGCATGGGGATCAGACACTGGGCCGGCATGCGCGTACTCAAAACCGGAAGTGCGGGGGCCCAGATCCGCATCTAAACCTGCGTGCTAGCCCCTGCAGGTCAGTGAATCGGCTCCACTTTTTCACAGGAATCTTCAGAGTGAAACGCCAGCGTTTTTACGCCGACGTGGGCATAGTCCCATTTTGGGAGAATCATGCCCATTATCTCCAATCGCAGATGATACAAAGTTGGGTAAGAGAGTGAGCTGTGAGGAGGATACAGAGATGCTTCAGCAGGATTTGGACAGGCTGAATGAGTGGACATATGTATGGCAGATGCAGTATAATGTGGATAAACGTGAGGTTATCTGCTTTGGTAGCAAAAATAGGAAGGCAGATTATTATTTGAATGGGTGTAAATAGAGAGAGGTGGATACTGAGTGAGACCTTGGTGTCCTCGTGCAGCAGTCGCTGAAAGTAAGCGCACAAGTACAGCAAGCAGCAAAGAAGGCAAATGGTTTGTTGGCCTTGAAAGCGAGAGGATTTAAGTGTAGGAATAGCGACGTTTTACTGCAATTGTATAGGAATTGGTGAGGCCACACCTGGAGTACTGTGTGCAGTTTTAGTGTCCTTATCTGAGGAAGGATGTTCTTGCTATGGAGGTAGTGTAGCAAAGGTTTACCAGGCTGATTCCTGAGATGGCGGGACTGTCATGTGAGGAGAGAATAAGTCGGTTAGGATTATATTCATTCGAGTTTAGAAGAGTGAGAGGGGATCTCATAGAAACTTACAAAATTCTAACAGGATTAGACTGGGTAGATTCAGAAAGAATGTTCCCGATAGTGGGAGAGTCCAGAACTAAGGGTCATAGTTTGAGGATAAGGGATAAACCTTTTAGGACTGAGGTGAGGAGAAATTTCTTCACGCAGAGAGTGGTGAATCTGTGGAATTCGCTACCACAGAAAGTAGTTGAGGTCAAAAGGTTGTGGTAATTTCAAGAAGGAACTAGATATAGCTCTTGGGGTTAAAGGGATCAAGGGAAATGGGCAGTGAACTTGATTATCAGCCATGATCCTAATGAAGGGCCGAATGAATCCCTCCTGTTTCATAGAACTTTCATAGAATTTACAGTGCAGAAGGAGGCCATTCGGCCCATCGAGTCTGCACCGGACTTGGAAAGAGCACCCTACCTATACCCACACCCTATCCCCGTAACCCCACCTAACCTTTTTTGGACACTAAGGGCAATTTAGCATAGCCAATCCACCTAACCTGCACATCTTTGGACTGTGGGAGGAAACTGGAGCACCGGGAGGAAACCCACGCAGACACGTTCTATATTTCTACGTTTCATTCTTCTAAACTCCAATGGGTATCGGCCCAATCTGTTCAATCTTGCTCCTCATCCCAGGAATGAGTTGAGTGAAACTTCTTTGAACTGTTCCTAATGCAATTGTATATTTTTTCAAATAATACACAGTATTCCAGATGTGGTGTCATGCACACCCTGTGAAGCAATTAAGACCAACATGCCATTTGACACGGCGGCACAGTGGTTAGCACTGCTGCCTCACAGCTCCAGGGATCCAAGTTCAATTCCGGCCTCGGGTGACTGTGTGAAGTTTCCACTTTCTCCCTGTGACCGCGTGGGATTCCTCCAGGTGCTCCGGTTTCCTCCCATGGTCCAAAGGAGTGCAGGTTTGGTGGCTCGACCAAATTGCCCTTAGTGTCCAAAAGGGTAGGTGGGGTTACTGGGTTACGGTGGAGAGGTGGGCTTAAGTAGGGTGCTCTTTCTAAGGGCCGTTGCAGACTCGATGGGCGAATGGCTTCCTTCTTCACTGTTAATTTTATGTCTATGATTCTATGATTCCTTCCTAATCACCTGCTGTAAAGAACCGCTTTCCCTTTTGAGGGGGAGAGCTGACTGGTGGGAATTTAACCCGAGGATCACCACAACTCAAGCAAGGGGCAAGATTGAGAAGGTGGGGCCTTCATGAATAACCTCAGCCAATATGGGAATTGAAGCCATGCTGTTGGCCTAATTCTGCATCATGAACCAGCCACCCAGCCAACTGAGCAAAACCAGCCCCCAACCTGTTGTACCTGCAGACTAACTGTTTGTGATTCATGTATCAAGACACCCAGATCCCTCTGTACCTCAGAATTCTGCAATCGTCTATCTTTCTTTTGAATTTCCAGAAGTATTTTGCTTTATGTACATTTTTTCCCGGTGCATTTTGAAAACATTATCAGAGATCAACAATGATGCAGAAACACTTCCACAACTTAAAATATTCATCTGTCACTCATCTTCTCACACATGTGCACTCACCTTATTTATCAATTGCCATTCAGAGCAGTAAACATGCGAGTATTGTTAGATTTAATTTAAATAAAAATATCAACCTAAATGTCTATTTCTTCCTCTGTTGAAGGACTGAGAAGGCATTAGGATGTGGTTCCTAAGACAACCAAAGCTTACCAATATATGGTTCAGGTTATCATTTTTCATGTATTAGATCCTCCCCTTCTCTCACATCCTTTCACATTCAGGCAATGTGCCTGTGATTATTAAATGATGCATTGGGGATAACCTGGGCTGAACTTCCATAGAACCCCTACAGTGCAGAAGGAGGCCCTTTATTGTGGGGGGAATTTAATACAAAAGTAGGGAGGTTCTGTTTCGTATGTACAGGACATTGATGAAACCGCACCTCGAATACTGTGTACAGTACTGGTCTCCTTATTTAAGGAAGGATACAAATGCGTTGGAAGTAGTTCAGAGACAGTTTACCAGACTAAAACATGGAATGGGTGGGTTTTCTTGTGAGGAAAGGTTGGACAGACTGGGCTTGTATCCGCTGGAGTTTAGAAGAGTAAGGGGCGACTTGATTTAAATGTATAACATCCTGAGGGGTATTGACAAGGTGGATGTGGAGAGGATGTTTCCTCTTATGGAAGAAACTAGGGGTCACTGTTTGAAAATAAAGCATCGCTCATTTAAGACAAAGATGAGGAAAATCTTTTTCTCTCAGATGGTTGTGAGTCTTGGAGCTCTCTTCCTGAAAAGGCAGGGTAGGCAGAATCTTTGAATATATTTAAGGCAGAGATTGGTGGATTCAATAGAATGGTAGAACATAGAACATACAGTGCAGAAGGAGGCAATTCGGCCCATCGACCCACTTAAGCCCTCACCTCCACCCTATCCCCCTAACCGCTCCTATCCTTTTTGGTCACTAAGGGCAATTTGTCATGGCCAATCCACCTAACCTGCACGTCTTTGGACAGTGGGAGGAAACCGGAGCACCCGGAGGAAACCCACGCAGACACGGGGGGAACGTGCAGATTCCGCACACACAGTGACCCAGGGGGGAATCGAACCTGGGACCCTGGCACTGTGAAGCCACACTGCTATCCACTTGTGCTACCGTGCTGCCCGGGTAGCTGCCCTGTCTTTGGTAAGCAAGGAGAGTGCAAAGGAGCCAAATCGGGATGCAATTCTATATCCCTTGCCATGCAAATTTATGCATGGCGAGGAATACGAGGGAATCCCGCTATTGGGCTGCCATTTACAGTGGTCAGCTTTATAGTGAGGTCCTGGGGCCAGACCCCCACACTACAAATCAGCGCCCTCCCTTGCACCGCAAAGTTGCACCCCCACCCCGGGGCACGCTTGAGTGTTGGAATGCACTTAGTGATCAGAATGCACTTAAATTTCTTTGATGTGGTTGATGTTTATAAACATTGGGGTTTCAGCACCATGGTCACTCATCCATGAAGGGAGATGAATTAATCAAGGCTGCAGATATTTTGTGGAAGATGTCAATCACAGCCCACTACTGGAAGTGAATGAATGGCTTGCAGCTAATGGATCTGAGGGGTTGAAACACAGGTCACAACTGTTTGCCTTCCAGGAATGGACACGTAGAGCTTCTGGGTTAGTGTTATAGCTGTAATATTTTTCACTGCCCCTATCTAGAATTCTCTCTAGCTTCCAGAAAATGGTCTCTTTTCTGGGGGAGGAGTTTCTGTGGGGATCCCTTTAGTTTGGGGGTCACTGTGGCGGGGGGGGGGGGTGGATTACTTCAGTTAGGGAGTCCTGGGAGGGGGTCTCCCTCTAATCATGGGGCCCTGGGGGGGGGGGGTCTCTCTATGAAAGGGGTCCCTTGTGGGGTCTCCCTATTAAGTGGGTGCTTGGGGTTTCTCCTTATTCAGGGGTCCCTGGAGGGGTCTTCCTATTAAGGGGATCCCTTGTGGTGGCTCTTGTGTTTTGGGGGTCTCTGGAGGGGGCATGGGGGCGTGGTCTGGCATTGGGTGGACACATAGTGCATTATGGGAGGGAGGCCATGGCCCACTGTGATGACCACTGCGTGAGGCTCACATTTGGTGAGATCTGTAATAATCGTCGCCCTCGTGATTCCTAGCCCAGGGGACCGGAGGATCATGGAAGACAGATTAGGGTGCTGGGCCTGCTAAATGATTGCAAATGGGGCATTAAGAGCCATTTGCAGTCATTTACGCCCTGCTGCTGGGGTGCGAGTGTGACCCATGATCCCGTCGTCAGCGGGGGGGGGGGATGCTGCTGGGGTGCGAGTGTGACCCATGATCCCGTCGTCAGCGGGGGGGGGGGGGGGGGGGGGGGGGCTGGGGGGGGGGGCAGGGGGGGGGTCAGAGTATCGCTTCTGGACACCCAGTGCTGATCCCAATTTTTCGGTTCTCCGTTCCATCGGGAAATGCACCTTGCGCGTCCCGGGACGGAGAATTCACCCCTCTGTGTTCCTACAACAATTACTGGATGATTTAATGCATTATTTACACAATGAACTTTAATTATCATAGAATGGCCTGGATTAAATTATGTTCTTTGATATTATTTACTGATTAACAGTTTTGGAATAATGCAGATGTACAAATTTGTAAAATTGTTGCGTAAACAGAATAAACGATATAAAATTAGATATTGGGAAAGACTGAAAGGTAAATAGATGGAAAACTATCTGTAGTAATGTGTCAGTGTAGCGCACAAAGACTCCATGAGACGAAAAGAGTGAAGTCGATGAGGCTTTATTAAGCGTGTCTGTTCCCCAGCAGCCCGATAGTAAACTGGCCTGCGGGGGAAGGCACCGGCTTCTTATACTTCACCTTCAGGGCGGAGTATGAGGTCAACGGCCAACCAGGACCCGGGATCTGTCAGCCAATGACATTAGGGCTTCCAGTCCCACATGACCCCCAATACATACTACCACAGTCAGTATATGTGGATGTGTATCAGTAGATCTAGCATTGTCATTCCCACTACTCTGGTCTTTTGGGTTGCTTATGTAGTTTAATGAACAAACCATTCAGTTTTTTACCACACACCTCCTCCCCACAAATATTGCCGCTCCAGCACTGCCTGGTCTTTGGTCTCCAGAGAAATATCAGACCGCCTGATTATGGGGTCCAGCAGAATTTCCACCATTGCTACCATCCGTGGTTGGGATTATGGAAGAGAGGGCTCTGGGACCAAAGACGTGGGACAGAAGAAGGCCATTCGGCCCATTGAGTCTGCTCCCCCATCCAATTAGATCATGAGTGATCTGAAAGGATAGTCCTCAACTTCACTTTCCTGCCTTGTCCCCATAACCCTTGATTCTCTTACTGATTAAAATGTGTGGAAACCTCTGGTGACAGCATGAAGAGTGCAGTCGCACACGAGGTGGCTCCCGCCAGAGTAGCTTGAATTTGGCCCTTTTCGCCCAAGTTTTGGGGGTGGGTTGGGGTGGAACTTTATTAGTTCATAAGGTAAATGAGTTGATGGTGCAAATCATTGTGAATGTCTATAATTTAGTGGCCATTACTGAAACATGGTTAAAGGATGGTCACGACTGGGAGTTAAATATCCAAGGGCACAAAACTATTCGGAAGGACAGAGTGGCTGGTAAGGGGGGTGGTGTAGCTCTGTTATTTAAGGATGACATCTGGGCAGCAGTGAGGGATGACATCGGTGCTATGGAGGATAAGGTTGAATCCATTTGGGTGGAAATCAGGAATAATAAGGCGAAAACGTCACTGATATGAGTAATCTATAGGCCACCACATAGTAACATTACAGTGGGGCAGGCAATAAACAAAGAAATAACTGATGCATGTAGAAATGGTACAGTAGTTATCATGGGGGATTTTAATCTACAGTCGATTGGTTTAACCAGGTCGGTCAAGGCAGCCTTGAGGAGGAGTTTATAGAATGTATCCGCGATAGTTTCCTAGAACAGTATGAAATGGAACCTACGAGGGAACAAGCGGTCCTAGATCTGGTCCTGTGTAATGAGACAGCTTTGATTAATGATCTCTTGGTTAGGCATCCTCTCGGAAGGAGCGATCGCAATATGGTAGAATTTAAAATACAGATGAGAAGGTAAAATCAAACACTAGTGTTTTGTGCTTAAACAAAGGAGATTACAATGGGATGAGAGAAGAGCTGGCTAAGGTAGATTGGGAGCAAAGACTTGATGGTGAAACAGTTGAGGAACAGTGGAGAAACTTCCAAGCGATTTTTCACAGTACTCAGCAAAAGTTTATACCAACAAAAAGGAAGGATGGTAGAAAGAGGGAAAATCGACCGTGGATATCTAAGGAAATAAGGGAAATCATACTGTTCAAATCAAATTGAAGGAAAAAGCATACAAAGTGGCAAAGATTAGTGGGAGACTAGAGGATTGGGAAATCTAGGGGGCAACAGAAACTTACTAAAAAAGTTATAAAGAAGAGTGAGATCGATTATGAGAGTAAACTTCCTCAGAATATAAAAACAGATAGTAAAAGTTTCTGCAAGTATATAAAACAAAAAAGAGTGGCTAAGGTAAATATTGGTCTTTTAGAGGATGAGAAGAAAGATTTAATAATGGGAGATGAGGAAATGGCTGAGGAACTGAATAGGTTTTTTTGAGTCGGTCTTCACAGTGGAAGACACAAATAACATGCCAGTGACTGATGGAAATAAGGCTATGACAGGTGAGGACCTTGAGATGATTGTTATCACTAAGGAGGTAGTGATGGGCAAACTAATGGGGCTAAAGGTAGACAGGTCTCCTGGCTCTGATGGAATGCATCCCAGGGTACTAAAAGAGATGGCTAGGGAAATTGCAAATGCACTCGTGATAATTTACCAAAATTCACTAGACTCTGGGGATTGGAAATTAGCAATCATGACACCACTGTTTGAAAAAGGAGGTCGGCAGAGATCGGGTAATTATAGGCCAGTGAGCTTAATTTGGTAGTTGGGATGATGCTGGAATCTATCATCAAGGGAGAAATAGCGAGGCACCTGGATGGAAATTGTCCCTTTGGACAGATGCAGCATGGGTACATAAAGGGCAGGTCGTGCCAAACTAATTTAGTGGAATATTACCAGTGCGGTAGACAACGGGGAGCCAATGGATGTGGTATATCTGGATTTCCAGAAAGCTTTTGACAAGGTGCCACACAAAAGGTTGCTGCATAAGATAATGATGCATGGCATTGTAGCATAGATAGAAGATTGGTTAATTAATAGAAAGCAAAGAGTGGGGATTAATGGGTGTTTCTCTGGTTGGCAATCAGTAGCTCGTGGTGTCCCTCAGGGATCAGTGTTGGGCCCACAATTGTTCACAATTTACATAGATGATTTGGAGTTGGGGACCAAGTGCAATGTGTCCAAGTTTGCAGACGACACTAAGATGAGTGGTAAAGCAAAAACTGTGGGGATACTGGAAGTCTGCAGAGGAACGTGGACATTAAGTGAATGGAATAGGGTCTGGCAGGTGGAATACAATGTTGCCAAATGTGAGGTTATCCATTTTGGTAGGAATAACAGCAAAAGGGATTATTATTTAAATGATAAAATATTAAAACATGCTGCTGTGCAGAGGGACCTGGGTGTCCTCGTGCATGAGTCGCAAAACGTTGGTTTTCAGGTGTAACAGGTAATTAAGAAGCCAAATTGAGTTTTGTCCTTCATTGCTAGAGGGATGGAGTTTAAGACTAGGGAGGTTATGCTGCAACTGTATAAGGTATTAGTGAGGCCACACCTGGAGTATTGTGTTCAGTTTTGGTCTCCTTACCTGAGAAAGGACGTACTGGCGCTGGAGGGTGTGCAGAGGAGATTCACTAGGTTAATCCAAGAGTTGAAGGGGTTGTATTACGAGGAGAGGTTGAGTGGACTGGGACTGTACTCGTTGGAATTTAGAAGGATGCGGGGGGGATCTTATAGAAACATATAAGATTATGAAGGGAATAGATACGATAGATGCGGAGAGGCTGTTTCCACTGGTGGGTGAAAGCAGAACTAGGGGGCATGGCCTCAAAATAAGGGGAAGTAGATTTAGGACTGAGTTTAGGAGGAACTTCTTCACCCAAAGGGTTGTGAATCTATGGAATTCCTTGCCCAGTGAAACAGTTGAGGCTCCTTCATTAAATGTTTTCAAGATAAAGATAGATAGTTTTTTGAAGAATAAAGGAATAAAGGGTTATGGTGTCCGGGCCGGAAAGTGGAGCTGAGTCCACAAAAGATCAGCCATGATCTCATTGAATGGTGGAGCAGGCTCGAAGGGCCAGGTGGCCTACTCCTGCTCCTAGTTCTAATGTTCTTATTAGTTCCATGGGATAGGGTTTCCACATTAAAGAAATGCCCCAAAAGGTACAAGACAGGGCAGCAGACAAGTAAAGAATAGTCATCAGACTTGGAAGCCTCCTGAGCACCGTCTGCTGAGAAAATGGCAGTGGCTCCTGCTGTGCCTTCAGCCACTCCACTGATGGCCGAGATGCTTACAGACATCATGGCGGTGGGACTTGGGATTTTACGGCACGCTGTCTCTGAGGACTGCGTCAGAGCAATGGAAGTGGCCCTAGCCCCCATTCGTACAGCCTTGGCAAAAACAGACCAGACAGTAAAGGCGCAAACAAGGTGCTCAGGGCCAAGGTTGACAATCTGGAGAATCACTTCAGAAGGCAGAACCTGAGAATCAGGGGGCTGCTGGTGGTTCTGGAGGGCCCGAATCCTATAGAATATATGCCGCAGATGTTTGGGGAGATGGTGGGGAGGGTGGAATGGCATCTCCTCCCGGGCTTGATCAGGCTCAGGCAAAAGCCCCGTTCTGATAAACCACCATGTGAGGTTCCATAGTTACCAGGAGAAGAAACAAGTCCTGAGGTGACCGAAGGACTATTGAGACTATAAATGGGAGAGTCATGTCATTAGGCTCTACCATATTGTTAGAGTGGAACTGGTGAGGAGGCGTGCGTTGTTCAACAAGGCCAAGGCCACGTTGTACAGAAGCAAGGTTCGATTTGGTGTGATATACCCTGCACATCTTCGAGTGGCTTATGACACGAGAGCCTATTATTTTGATGCACCAGCAGAGGCAGATGCCTTTATGAAGAAGCATGGACAGGGTATAAATTAATTGCCAATTGTATTTAATGTGAAACTCTGTATGAGGTAGGGCATGTGATTTTTGGGAATTGCTGTGTGTGTGTGGGAGTGGGGGGTGGGTTCTGGGCTAGTTTTCGAGTTTATATTTGGATATGTGTTTTGTATTTTTACTTGTTGATTTACGGTGGGTGGTGTTCTTCTTTCTTTGACTATTAGGATGGGTGGAGGGTTGATTGGCGTTATGGTTATTTGTTCAGTTTTTGCTCTGAGCGGGGGCCGTCCTGCTAGCTATAGAGTTAGCTAATGGGAGCGGGTGGTGGGGGGTAATTGCTGCTCATTACATTAAAGGAATGTTAATGATGAGCTTAGGATTTTTGTGTTTGTTTTGCTTGGGGCTAGGGGTGGCGGGGAGGGTGGGGGCCTTTGTTCGTCTTGTTGCTGTTTGTTTGTCTATTTGGGTATGGTGCTGGTGGGAGGTGGGCTGGAGGGGAGGGTGTAGCCATCTGGGATGGCCACTTACAAAGGAAACATGGATACTTGCAAAGACTCAAGGGAAATATGGCCAATACAGGATTCAGGCAAACCTAGAGCCTAAATGTATATTTGCTAACAGAGAACCAGACAGTATCGAAACTCCTAGCCGATTTACATTCTAATGGCTCATTTTCCCAGGACAAAGGACTGGTACTCAGGTATCAGGTACAATCCCAGACACATTGGCGCCACTCCCTTCACCCAGGAAGCCCAAAAAAGCCAAGGTCAATGACCACTCAGGACACGCCCAGCCATCAAGGCACCCGCCCCTTTATTGGCTCAAATCGGAGGCAGTAATCGAAGCCTGCCGAATTATTGGGTCCAAAGCTAAGGACCGCCCAAAAGAGCGCGAAACCCCAAAGGATAAAGAGAGACATTGCCACGTGTTCGATCTCTTTTGGCCCTGGCACACCGGCATTCTTTGGCCCGGCCTATACCTGAAGCCAACTGCAGCACCACGACCAGAAGCAAGCTCAAGACCAACGATCGCTACCAGACGGAGAAGCCCAGCAGAACCGAAGTTACTTCTCCAGACCCAGCCACTCCAGATCCGAACAAAGGCCTTGTTCCTCTGCCAAAGCCAGGTGCCTGAAGTGAAGTACAGGTTGTTGTAATATTAGGTGTAATTTAGCTTGTAGTGTTTTTATGTTGCATGTGTGAGTTAATCTTGTGTGTAAATAAACCATTATTGAACTTGAGTTAACTGACTGGTTGTTGGGTCTTTGATCAATATCCAGTTGGACCTTGTGGTGATATCATCTGATACCTGCCGACTCTGAAAAGCAATATCATCATTATTAATTGGCAACATTCTTGGTGACGCTGGTGGGATAGTATCCCACTCAGTATTAAAAAGGGCAACATTATTGGCGACCTCTGATGGGACTCGACCTAGAAGGGATTTTGTCACTCCGAGAGAACCCACAAAACGTTGAATTAGAAACCCAATTGGAAAAGTGAAAGAAACCACAAGTGTAAGACCCTTATTGATCAAACCTCCAAGATTCGGAAGTGTGTAGTAATTTGCATGCGTACTAACAGGGATATAAGGTAAACTCATTAGAATTTGTTGCGTAAAACTATCTGGAGTTTTGTGAACCGGAAAATAGCTTAGGCCATACCCGCTGTTTGCATCGCCGCCCTATTCCCCCTGTCCCAAATTTAGAATAGAGAAAAGAGATACCAGTAGAAATGGCAGCAAAGGCAATGGAACGCCTTATGAACCCACATGAACCCGAGGTCGCAGAGACCAACAGAGCAGAGCAGTGTTCCATATGGGAAGAGGAACTAAGATAATACTTAAAGGGGAAAGGATGGCCCCTTTGGTCTGAGTTTTGTTCGAATGAAGAGTCATGTCCTGGTAGTATAGGACAAACTTGGTGGGACAACCTAACCGAGATACACAAGAAGAGTTTAGGGAAAGTTCGTAAGCCGATGGCAATCGTGTCTTGTCTGTCACAGTTGCGAGGCACAGAGAAAGTCGTGAGGATGCTCCGCAGACAGCTTGTTGAGAAAGAGGCGAAGAGTGAGGGAAACGTTAGCAAGTGTGAAAAGGTTTATGAGCAACTCCGAGAGCAGCTAGTGGCAAAAGTCAAGGAGAGGCTGATGTCAAACGAGCACACCAATCTTGTTTAGTCGAAGCAGCTTTCAGACACAATATGATAAGGCCAAGGTACACAATGCGCAGTTTTGGTAAGAGAAGAGACGGAACAGCAGGTAGAACAGTTAAAGAAGCAATGCGCAGTCTTGAAGGCAGCTTTACGAGCACTCCACAGTTCCACAACGGAACAAAGGCAGAGTTCAGTGGACCACGCCAAATGCAGGCAGCAAATTTCAAGGTTACAGTCACTGCTGTCAGTGCAAAATGGTCTCAGAGACACCTTTGGACCAAATTTAGACCAGGAAGATGGCCCCGATTGGCAGGAACTCAATGAAACTGCCTATAGATATGTAGAAGACACCGAAAATCACAATAGAGCCCCCGAAAAGCAAAGCACCAGCACCACCGACTGCACAGGCAGCACACAACCCCATGAATCCAGTCACCACGCAGCGCACGTCACCGATTGACGATGAACCCGATTTTGTGTACACCACCCCATTATCCATCACCCAATTGAGAGATGCCTGCGTCAAAATTGAACCATTCCAACCCACAGCAGACCCGCACCATTTCTTTGAGTAAGTGAGACAACAGACAGTGATGCACGGTCTGGACGAACCGGAGGAAGTGAAACTTATAGTGATGAGTCTTGACCCATCCGTTAGTTCAGCATTACCCGATCCACAGACTGTAGGAGGAGGAAGCCTCCAGGACATGAAGGCAGCTATTTTAGATACAATTGGTTATCACAGAGGAGATCCCGTAGAAGGTCTAAATCGCTGCAGACAAAAGAAGGGAGAGCATCCGACTGCACACGCAGGACGCCTTAGGATAAACTTTGTTTTGTTACCTGTCTGGTAGGTAACATGTGCTACTCAATCCTTGGTTAGTGATGAGGTATTCTGAATCCCGATGAAGAAGATTCAAACTCTTCCAGTAGTAACAAAAGGTTTATTGAGTAACTACAACAATATTTACATGTGTTCTTTACTTTAACTTTGATACTAGTGATAAGGTTAACATGATCTAACTATGGTAACTATACGTAACTCCACTGGCCATCCAAACTAGTCTGCTATTGCCCTGGTCACAGTGCACCAAGAGAGAGAGAGAGACAATGTGGCTGCCTTTCTCTGTTGGTCTGGCCCTCTAGTGATCATGTGGTGCTACTGATGACACATTAACCCTTTGTGTACATGCACACATAGAGATCACCGCACACTTCAAAGTGGTTTGGAGATTTAGTCCGCGCACACTTAAATGTCGAAAACGCAACCAAATGGACCCGTATTTTGGTCTCCCACGCCACGTCAAAAAGCCTGTGCGAATTATGACCCCTCAGATGTCACACATAACGAAGTGTGGGTTCTGAAGAGACTTTCTAGAGTTTGGGAACAATCCCTACATAAAAAGAGCAGGAGAAGGCAGAAGCAAATATGAATCCAGTAAGGACACATCAGGACAAAGGTAGACATGACGGACAGCACCACAGCCCACAGGGATGCTACAATTGTGGACAAAAGGGACATTATGCCCGCAAATGCAATGCCCCCCGAACCAGCAACGGAATCAGCAAGCGAACGTCCCACATAAGAACAATGCCAGGCCTATACTCAGTATTAGCGTCCGCCCAGACAATTCTGCCATAAATAGCACAGTTTGACAGTGTTCGGACTCCCCCAACTTGGGTCTGCGACACACTCTGGGACAAGTCAGGTAGACCAATAGACCCGTAGAGTTCCTTTGGGACACAGGATGGTCCCGCACCACTTTAAACTCCTCCACAATGTTTCACCGAGACAAATGGCCCACTACAGACACTATCACCCTTAGCGGATTTACAGGACATATCCAGCAGGGATATATTACGACCCCCGTAGATATTCAAATCGGAAACGTTAATACCAAGCACCCCGTTGTTTTAGTAGATTTGTCCCGAACAGCAGAACACATTTCAGGGATCGACTTCATGAGTTCACACAACCTTTCCTTTGACCCCGTGAATAAGTGTGTTTGGAAAATGGCTAGAACAGTGAGAGCCCCCCCACGCTCACAGTAGGAGACTACGAACACAGAATCTGCTCAGTAGGCGACTATTGGTTTGATCCGCAAGCCATTAGTACAGATAGGATAATTAGAGAGGTCCTAAGGAAGCACAAAACATCCATCGCCCAGCACAAGCATGACTGTGGAAAGATTCCGGGAACAGTCGCCATTACAGGTCCCGATCCCAAGCCCCAGAAACAATACGGCTTCCCACAGCAAGCCGAGGGAGAAATTGCAAAAGTGATTCAAAGTTTGCTAGACCAAGGTGTAATTCGGCCCGTAGCCTCAACAAACAATGCCCCAATCTGGCCCATAAGGAAACCAGATGGTTCATGGAGACTGACCATTGATTACAGAGAACTCAATAAAGTAACTCCATTAGCAGCCCCCACCGTTGCCACGAGTCCCGAGACAATGCTAAAGCAGGGACTACGGTCAAGGTATTTTACGGTACTGGACATTAGCAATGGCTTCTGGTCCATTCCATTGGATAAGAATTGTCAATACAAATTCACCTTCACGTTCCAAGGACGGCTATATACGTGGACATGCCTTCCGCAAGGTTTCCACAACTCCCCCTTCATTTTCCACCGACAATTAGCAAATGGATTATCCAGATTTTCCCGACCCGAATGCCTCATTCAGTATGTGGACGACTTGCTCCTACAAATTGATTCCAAGGAAGAGCACGTTTCACTTCTTTCCGAACTATTAGGTCTCCTACACTCAATTGGATGTAAAGTCAGCCCGAACAAAGCCCAAATCCTAAAAGAATAGGTCTTTTATTTAGGCACAGTCATCACACACGGAAAAAGAGAGACAGAGCAAAAACAGATTGATTTGATTGTTAAATTGCCCTTGCCCATAATGTCACTGCACTCCGGTCATTTTTAGGACTGGTTGGTTACTGTAGGAACCATATAGACGGTTTCACCACCAAGGCAGCCCCACTTTCCGAGCTCCTAAAAAAGAAGGCCCCTTGGGAATGGCTTCCACATCATACGGATGCCATTGAAGCATTAAAACACGCCCTAGGTACAGCCCCCACTTTGCAGGTACAAGACCCATACTCCCCATATGCCATAGAAGTAGCGACCACCGACCGAACCCTATTTATTGGCCATACTACTCCAAGAAAGGCATGATTGTTTAGGACCCGTAGCCTATGCCTCACGAGTTTTGGACCCAGTGGAGCAAGAATTTTCAGCCTGCGAAAGGCACTTGCTCGCAGTTTTTTGGGCTGTTCAGTACTGCGCATACATCACAGGCCTCAACCCCGTGATGATTTTAACCGAGCATACCCCAACGCAACTACTGTTAGATGGTAGGTTAAAGGACGGTTCAGTTAGCCAGATTAAAGCAACGCGCTGGACCCTACTCTTACAAGGAAGGGACATCACAGTAAAAAGGACAAAAACACACATTTTTAGCAGATAATTTGCAGTATGAAGGAACCCCACATGAGTGTGAAATCATCGCAGCCAGGCACAACACAGGACCCTTTATTCCTAAATCGCTACCCACAAAAGCAGGCATCAGACCGCAGAGAACCCAGCCCACGGATAAATCTTAAAAAATTTATGTAGATGGCTCCTCCACCATTCATAATAAAAAATGGATTACAGGATGCGGTATATATGTGGAAGACGCGCAGGGACGCGCATCAGAGGAGATGTTGCTAAAATTACCAGGACATTTAGGATCGCAGGCAGCCGAGTTAGCAGCCATCGCATACATAGTACAGCACCCAGATTCTTTCCCGAGCCCCGCAGATGTGCATTCGGACAGTTTATATGTCTGTAACAGTTTGACGGAATTCCTGCCCCTGTGGGAATCTAGAGGATTCATATCCGTCGACGGTAAACCCCTACCCTCAGCGCCATTATTGAAGCACATTCTGGAAACAGCTAAAGACCGCAAATATGGCAGAATAAAAGTCAGAAGCCATCATCGTTCGTCCCCACCCAGTAACGTAAAAGCAGACACCCGAGCAAAGGCAGGATCACGACACGGTCACTTTTGGCAACCCCCCCGAGAGTGCCCCAGTACATGCAGTCCAGGTCTCACAGACGAATATCCAAGATTTAGCACAGGCCCAAAAGGCAGACGACACTCTTCAGCAAATTTTAAATGGCAACTTCCCAGCCCCCTACGACAAATTCAAGGACACACTGACGGCACAGGACGGAATTGTATTAAAGAATGGAATTTATGTGGTCCCCACCCAGGACAGGAATCAGATTATTTGTCAATTTCATGACAGACATGGACATCAGGGGATAGAAACCACCATTGCCCACTTAAGACCTTTGTGCTGGTGGTCCGATTTAAAAGCAGACGTCATACATTATATTGAAAATTGTTTAATTTGCTCTCAAAATAATCCAGGAAGATACTCCAGGAAAGGTCAGTTAAGACACACCTGCCCTGTTAATGGCCCACGGACGAATTTACAGTTAGATTATATTGGTCCCCTCCCCCCCCCCCCCCCCCTGCAGAAATTGTTTTAAATATGTGTTGGTGATGATCAACACCTTCACAAAATGGGTGGAAGCATTTCCCTCCAGGACAAACACGGCTAAGGCAACAGCCAAGATTTTAACACAACAAATATTTACACGCTGGGGACTCCCCCGCTGCATTGAATCGGACCAAGGTTCGCATTTTACAGGAAGAGTGATGCAGAACGTTTTGACGATTTTTGGGATAAAACAAAAATTCTATATTGTCTATCACCCACAATCCAGCGGCATTGTGCAACGTATGAACAGAACCTAAAAGCGACTATCAGGAAAATGATGCAACAGCACAACACTACATGGGACACAGTTCTCCCAATTTGCACTTATGTTTATTAGGAACACGGTATCAAGTTCCACAGGTTTCACCCCCCACACCCTTATGACCGGACGACCCATGAAAGGAACAGAATATTTATTAGGACTTTATTAGGACCGCCCTCACCCATGAAAAAGCAGTCCAACAGGTAATGGAAAATATTAAGGCAGCCCAGCTCGCTGCAGCTGTCCGACTAGGTGCGAGGAAAAAGCAGAGTACAGCCTGCATTGATAAAACAGTACACCAAGTAGAGTATACAGTCGGTCAGCAGGTGATGTTTTCCCTATATAACCCCAGTTCATTCCTCTCCCCTAAATTTGCAGGACCCTACTCGATATCAGATAAAGTAAGCCCCTCGGTATATAAAATAACATATCCTAATGGAAAGTCAGGATGGTTTCATATCAACCAACTTAAGGTTTATGGAACCCAGGGCAGCCACTCACACCACGTCTCCCTGGCAATAGCAGACGATTGCGCCCCGCCCACTGACAACCTAGGCCGACCCTGCCCCAGCCAGGACAGCACGTCCACAGAGCCGACCTTGTCCCCGCCCCCAGGAATGACTTTCCACCTTAAACTTGATTCGGACGCTAGCGACAGCACTCCAGACTTACTTGAAATTCATGACCAATGGCACAACCGCCCAGGCCCCAGTCGCTCCAGCCCCAGGAACCCCGACCACGATATGTTTGGCCCCTCATGCCCCCTTTCATTGCCACAACCAGAGCCACTGCCCGACGATAGAAATCTGCCCTTTGCAGCTACCTCCCCTTCTGACCAAAGAATTCCCCATTGGCACCGCGATAACTCTTGTCGATTGGGACGGAACGACGATTCGGATCCCACGACCGCCCACGCAGCCACGTAACGAAAACGCCAGACACGAGTTTGGCAACCGGGAGATGGTGATGACTCAGAGTCTGACTCCCGTTATGGTAACCCTTTTACAACGCTTTTTGAAATGGAACCCTGAGGTGTCCAGATAATGAGAAAAAGGAACCGATTGAGATTTACGGTGTCCTATTTTCTGATGGAGCCTTTCTTTCTCAAGTTTATTGATACACTTTATTCTTCCTGTCTCGAATGTTTAATTAATGTTGCACGTCCACTAAATTTCTTGATACAGTCATGATTATTCGTTTGCACATTCTCGGAGTCCATATGTTACAAACTCTTTCCGCTCGTGTAAGGTCACCCAGGCAGTGGAGTACCGGCACTAATCCCCACCCTGCCTGAGGACCCCCTATGTATTCGGTCAGCCAAACTCGGGTAGTGGAGCAACGACACTGATCACCGCCCCACCCGGGGATTCCCATCACTGATTTGGAAAAGTTTAAAAAACTCTTCACTGTCTCTGGCAGGTCTTTGTTTCCCCTGATCTGTTCTTTTTGCGTGTGGTTTAACGAATGCTCTTTGACACAGTCTCTGCACTCAACTTTGGTTTCCGGCAACCGGAGATGGAGAGGTCACTCTCAATCTTGCTTTTTGAATTGAACAGTTTTTCATTGAAGTGCCTCATCAGCTTCTCTTCGTCCACTCTATCTATGCCTCTCATCATCTTATACACCTCAATTAAGTCACCTCTCATCCTCCTTCGCTCCAATGAGAAAAGCCCTAGCTCCCTCAACCTTTCCTCATAAGACCTACCCTCCAATCCAGGCAGCATCCTGGTAAATCTCCTTTGCACCCTTTCCAATGCTTCCACATCCTTCTTATAATGAGGTGACCAGAACTGCACACAATACTCCAAATGTGGTCTAACCAAGGTCTTGTACAGTTGCAGCATAACCTCACGGCTCTTAAACTCAATCCCCCGTTAATAAATGCTAACACACTATAGGCTTCCTTCACGGCTCTATCCACTTGGGTGGCAACCTTCAGAGATCTATGGACATGAACTCCGAGATCTCTCTGCTCCTCCACATTCTTCAGAACCCTGCCGTTAACCCTGTAATCGGCATTCAAATTTGTCCGACCAAAATGAATCACCTCACACTTATCAGGGTTAAACTCCATCTGCCACTTTTCAGCCCAGCTCTGCATCCTATCAATATCTCTTTGCAGCCTACAATGGCCCTCCACATTATCCACTACTCCACCAATCTTGGTGTCATCAGCAAATTTACTAACCCAACCTTCAACTCCATCATCCAAGTCATTGATAAAAATCACAAATAGCAGAGGACCCAGCACTGATCCCTGTGGTACATCGCTGGTGACTGGGCTCCATGATGAAAATTTACCATCTACCACCACCCTCTGTCTTCTATGTGATAGCCAGTTACTGATCCAATCGGCCAAATTTCCCTCTATGCCATGCCTCCTTACTTTCTGCATGAGCCGGCCATGGGACACCTTATCAAACGCCTTACTAAAATCCATGTATACGACATCAACTGCTCTACCTTCATCTATGTACTTAGTTACCTCCTCAAAGAATACAATCAAAGTGGTGAGGCAAGACTTACCCCTCACAAATCCGTGCTGATGATCCTGGATTAAGCTGTATCATTCCAAATGATCATAAATCCTATCCTTCAGGACCCTTTCCAATAATTTACCTATGACCGAAGTGAGACTAACCGGCCTATAATTCCCAGGGTTATACCTATTCCCTTTCTTGGACAAGGGGACAACATTCACCTCTCTCCAGTCTTCTGGCACTATTCCTGTAGACAGTGAGGACATAAAGATCAAAGCCAAAGGCTCTGCAATCTCATCCCTCGCCTCCCAAAGAATCCTAGGATATATCCCATCAGGCCCAGGGGACTTATCTATCCTCAAGCTTCTCAAAATTTCTAACACATCTTCCTTCCGAATATCTACCTCCTCCAGCCTACCAGTCTATATCGCACCATCCTCCTCAACAACATGGCCCCTCTCCTTTGTGAACACTGAAGAAAAGTATTCATTTAGGGCCTCTCCTATATCTTCAGACTCCATGCGCACATTCCCACTACTGTCCTTGACCGGCCCTAACTTCACCTTGGCCAATCTTTTATTCCTCACATAAGTGTAAAAAGCCTTGGGGTTTTCCTTGATCCTACCCGCCAAGGGCTTCTCATGCCCCCTCCTAGCACTCCTAAGCCCTTTCTTGAGCTCCTTCCTAGCCATCTTGTATCCCTCAAGTGCCCTAACTGAACCTTGTTTTCTCATCCTTACATAAGCCCCCTTCTTCCTCTTGACAAGACATTCAACCTCTTTTGTAAACAATGGTTCCCTCACTCGACCATTTCCTCCCTGCCTGACAGGGACATACATATAAAGGACATACAGTATTTGCTCCTTGAACAAGCTCCACATCTCAACTGTGCATATCCCTGACAGTTCCTGTTTCCATCTTATGCTCCCCAATTCTTGCCTAATCGCATCGTAATTACCCTTCCCCCAGTTATAAACCTTGCCCTGCTGTATGTTCCTATACCTCTCCATTGCTATAGTGAAAGTCACCGAATTGTGGTCACTATCTCCAAAATGCTCTCCCACAACCAAATCTAACACTTGGTCCGGTTCCATTACCCAGTACCAAATCCAATGTGGCCCCGCCTCTTGTCGGTCTATCCACATATTGTGTGAGGAAACCCTCCTGCACATACTGGATAAAAACAGCCCCATCCAAACTATTTGAATTATCGTGGTTCCAATCAATATTTGGAAAGTTAAAGTCACCCATGACAACTACCCTGTGACTACTGCACCTATCCAAAATCTGCATTGCAATCTTTTCCTCCACATCTCTGTTACTGTTTGGGGACCTATAGAAAGTGACCGCTCCTTTCCAATTTCTAACTTCAGCCCACACCACCTCAGTAGACAGATCCTCCTCAAACTGCCTTTCTGCAGCCATTATACTATCCTTGATTAACAATGTTACTCCTCCACCACTTTTACCACCTTCCCTAATCTTACTGAAACATCTAAACCCCGGAACCTCCAACAACCATTCCTGCCCCTGTTCTATTCACGTCTCCGTAATGGCCACAACATCGTACTCCCAGGTACCAATCCATGCTTCAAGCTCACCAACCTTATTCCTGATGCTCCTCGCATTGAAGTAGACACACTTCAAACCACCTTCATGCCTGCAGGTCCACTCTTGTGAACTTGGTAGCTTCCTTAGTACTGCACTACCCTCAACTTCCTGAACTCCAGCAACGCTATCTCCTGGACTACAAATCAGTTTCCAATCCCCCAGCCAAATTAGTTTAAACCCCCCCTCACCCCGAAGAGCTGTAGCAAATTTCCCTCCCAGGATATTGGTGCCCCTCTGGTTCAGGTGTAACCCGTCCTGTTTGTACAGGTCCCACTTTCCCCAGAATGTGCTCTAATTATCCAAGTAACTGAAACCCTCCCTCCTACTCCATCCCTGTAGCCACGTGTTTAACTGCACTCTCTCCTTGTTCCTCACCTCGCTAGCACGTGGCACTGGCAGCAAACCAGAGATGACAACGCGGTCTGTCCTGGCTCTCAGCTTCCACCCTAGCTCCCTGAATTCCTGTTTTACATCCCCGTTCCTTTTCCGACCTATGTTGTTGGTACCGATGTGTACCACGACTTGTGGCTGCTCCCCCTCCCCCTTAAGGATCCTGAAAACACGATCAGAGACGGCACGGACCTTGGCACCCGGGAGGCAACACACCAACCATGAGCCTCTATCGTTGCCACAGAACCGCCTATCTGTACCTCTAACTATAGAGTCTCCAATAACTAATGCTCTCCTGCTCGCTCCCTTTCCCTTCTGAGCCACAGGGACAGACTCAGTGCCAGAGACCGTGGCTTACTTCTGGTAGACCCCCCCCCCCCCTCAACAGTATCCAAAACGGTATACCTGTTATTGAGGGGAACAACCGCAGGGGATCCCTGCACTGACTGCTTCTTCCCCCTCCTTTTAAACATTACCCAGCTATCTTCATTCTTAGGAGTAACTACATCACTGTAGCTTCTATCTATAACTGACTCTGCCTCCCGAATGATCCTCAGTTCATCCAGCTCCAGCTCCAGTTCCCTAACACGGTCTTTGAGGAGCTGGAGATGGGTGCACTTCCCGCAGGTGGACTCAGCAGGGCCACTGACGGTGTCCTTCACCTCGAACATCCTGCAGGAGGAACATTGCACTGCCCTCTCTGCCATCCCTTCCATTTACCCACTTGACAATTACAGAGAGAGGAAAAAAAAAGCTTACCTGATTTTCACACTCCCCACAGGTTAGCAGTGGTGGAATGATGAAATGTTGTAGTGCCCCCTTAGAATTTATAAATGTGTGATGTATTAAAAACTTAGGTAAATGCTCCAATACATAGTACAGAGTACTCAGGTATCAGATACAATTCCAGACACATTGACTCCACTCCCTTCACCCAGGAAGCCCAAACAGCCAAGGTCAATGACCGCTCAGGACACGCCCAGCCATCAAGGCACCCACCCCTTTATTGGCTCAAATCGAAGGCAGTTATTGAAGCCTGCTGAATTATTGGGTCCAAAGCTAAGGACTGCCCAAAAGAGTACAAAACTCCAAAAGGATAAAGGGAGATACTGCCATGTGTTCGATCTCTTTTGACCCTGGCACACCTGCACTCTTGTTGTAGTGTTAGGTATAATTTAGCTTGTAGTGTTTTTATGTTGCATGTGTGAGTTAATCTTGTGTGTAAATAAACTATTATTGAACTTGAACTAACTGACTGGTTGTTGGGTCTTTGATCAATATCCGGTTGAACCTTGTGGTGGTATCATCTGATACCTGGCGACTCTGAAAAGCAATATCATCATTATTAATTGGCAACATTCTTGGTGACGCTGGTGGGATAGTATCCCACTCAGTATTAAAAAGTGCAACAATAGTTAGTTCTGGTGGGGGGGTTTTGCAGCCATCTTGGGTGGGCCCAGTGTCGACACTCTTGAGATAGTTGCTGGCTTTCCCCACGTGACAGAAATGACTGACTATGGATCGGAGGGGTGGGGGGGAACGCGGGGGGGTGGGGCGGTAGACGGCCCCCTGTCCAGCTGGTCAACTGGAATATAATGGGGTTTTAGAGACAGGACCAGCAAGGTGTTTGTGCACCTGATGAGTCTGAATGTTGATGTGGTGTTTTTGCAGGAGACCCATTTGCGGAGCAAGGATCAGACAAGGCTAGGAAAAGGCTGGGTGGGGGCACGTATCCCTTTCGGATTTTCAATTCACCAATAATTCAAATGTTTTCCTGAGATCTTTGGCCTTTGACTGCTCCAATGACTTACAGACACCAGGGGCGGGATTCTCCGACCCCCCGCCGGGTCGGAGAATTGCCGGGGGCTGGCGTGAATCCCGCCCCCGCCGGTTGCCGAATTCTCCGGCACCGGATATTCGGCGGGGGTGGGAATCGCGCCGTGCCGGTTGGCGGGCCCCCCCCCCCGGCGATTCTCCGGCCCGCGATGAGCCGAAGTACCACTGCTGGAATGCCTGTCCCGCCGGCGAGGATCAAACCACCTTTTGAACGGCGGGACAAGGCGGCGCGGGCGGGCTCCGGGGTCCTGGGGGGGGGGACGCGGGGCGATCTGGCCCCGGGGGGTGCCCCCACGGTGGCCTGGCCCGCGATCGGGGCCTTCTGATCCGCGGGCGGGCCTGTGCCGTGGGGGCACTCTTTTCCTTCCGCCTTCGCCATGGTCTCCACTATGGCGGAGGCGGAAGAGACCCCCTCCACTGCGCATGCGCGGGGATGCCGTGAGCGGCCGCTGACACTCCCGCGCATGCGCCGCACGGCAAGGTCAGTTTCGCGCCAGCTGGCGGGGCACCAAAGGCCTTTCCCGCCCGCTGATGGGGCGGAAATAAGTGCGGCGCGGGCCTAACCCCTCAAGGTTAGGGCTCGGCCCCTCAAGATGCGGAGGAGTCCGCACCTTTGGGGCGGCGCGATGCCGGACTGATTCGCGCCGCTTTTGGCGCTGGTCGGCGGAAATCGCGCCGATTGCGGAGAATCCCGCCCCAGATTTGTAAGTAAAACATCAAAACAAACTGTTCTTTTATAATACGAGAAGAGATAAACATGTAACGGAAACAATAGAATAATGGTCTACTAATCTAATTGTTCCCTAAACCCTGTCCCATCCTCCATGCGGGCACACACAAGACAGACACATGGTGGGCGGCACAAAAGGTTCAAAAATAACAGGGATTAAAAGAGCTGAGATGAATCTTTGTTGCTGAGATAGTTTTTGTAGTCGGCGATCTTGAATTCATCAGTTGGTTTGGATCTTTTAGAATCTGCCTTCAATTAGATCTCACTGGTTGCAAGAATTCCTCTGAAGTGTCACTTTCACTTGTACAGGATTCCACCAGATTGACTCCCAGTCTCACTGAGATAGTACTAGAATTAGAATTAACTAGATTTCCAGAATTTACTAGAATTAACCTGAGCGTTTACAGCAAGTTCCATGTTCCGAGGAGTACTGATGGGTTAGACCGTTACCCTTCACCTCAATCGAGGATCTTTATGCTGTTTACCAGTGTCCGTCACGATCAAAACACACAAGGGTCTCTACGAATACAGCCGGCTGCCATTCGGAATATCCTTAGCATGTGCGGTTTTTCAGCACGTGGTGGTCTACGTGGGGACCAAGGACCAGGAGCATTTATGGAACCTCGAAGCAGTGTTTCAGCAATTTTCAGAGTATGGGGTCCGCCTGGGCCGTGCAAAGTGCGTGTTTCACACAAAATAAGTAATCTGACATCGGGTGGACCGAGACAGCCTACACTCAGTCACCGAGAAAGTGAGGGCCATCCAACTGGCCTCCGCCCTGCGACACGCCATGAAGCGTCGCTCTTTTCTTGGGTTGGTCAATTATTACGGAAGATTCATTCCGAGTTTGGCGACCGTCCTGGCCCCCCTTTGCTTGCTCCTCAGGAAGCTCAAGTCTTGGGTGTGGAGCAAAGCTCAGGATGACCCATTTTGAAAAGTAAAAGGGCGGTTGTCCTCTTTGGAGCTGTTAACACATTTCGATCCTTCAAAGCCATTGTTTGCCACATGTGATGCATCGCCATACGGGATTGGAGCAATTGTGTCTCACCGGATGAGCGATGGCCGTGAACGCCCGCTCATCTTTGCCTCCCGGGCGCTGGCTGAGGCTGAGCGTAAGTATGCTCAGATAGAAAAAGACGGTTTGGTGGTCGTATTTGGGGTGAAGAAATACATCTATGGTTGCCATTTCTTTTTCGTCATGGATTACAAGCCGTTTCTGGGCCTCTTCCGCGAAGACAAGGCGATCCCACCAATCGATTCCATGTGGATTCAGCAGTTATTGGGTACTTATTGAGCACCGCCTAGGGTCCCAGATTGCACATGCCGATGCTTTGAGCCGTCTTCCACTGCAGGCCAAGTCCGCAACGCCCCCTCTGGTAGACAAGGTGGTCGCTACCCTGAAATTTATGGACTCCTTGCCCATTACTGCATCATGTATTCGTGACTGGGCACATATGGAGCCCGGCCTTGCCAAGATGCAGTACCTGATGGTAAACGGTGGCCAGCATCGATAGCTACCAGGCGAGTTGAAGGCTTTCTCCTCGAAGTTCTCAGAGCTGACCATAGAAGACAGTATCCTCCAATGGGGATGAGGATTGTCGTTCTGATGAAAGGACTGGAAATTGTGTTAAAGGACCTGTTATATTACCTTTGGTGATTGATGCACGATCAATTACAATTAAAGACGAAGTAGTAACATAACTGAAGGCTTTAATAGACTAGAACTGTTCCCCAGCAGCCTTGGTACAGAATGAGGGCTGCTGGGACGGTACCGGTTCTTATACCCCGCCTGTCAGGGTGGAGCTACATACCAAACAGCCAATAGTAAACTCCTAGGTTTAACCAATGGTCTTCAGCCTCTCGGGTACTGCAATACTGATAATACCACATTCACCCCCTGTTAAAAGAGAGTCCGGCGGGGGTGTTGGCCAGTGGTTACAATTGCATCTAACATGGTATGATCAGATATGGAGGTACCGTGATACCTCCTTATAGGGTTGTCGAGAATATTTACAAGCATGGAAGATATATACATTCAGTGTTCATTTACAGTTACAGTTACACTGAAGCAATCAGTCGGTCGGGTGGCCTGGTTGTCCTCCTGGATCGTCTGAGCTTCGGTGGTGATTCTGGTGGGGGTCTGGGCGTCTGCGACTCCGGGAGCGTGGCTTCGACGTCCATGGCAGCTTCGTCACCCCTCGACGGCGCTGGTGGGGCAAACGTTTCAGTCGAGAGGGGGGCGCCTGTAGGGGGCGTCGGTGGGTGGGAGGGCCTAGGCAGGAGTGGCGGGAGGACTGACCCTCCTGTGAGGTGCTGTGGAGGGGGGGTGGTGGGGGTAATGGATCGGGTGCGCATGGGGTTCCGGCGGGCGCCAGGCCACGAAAGGAGACTGTATCTTGCCGGCCATCAGGGAATGCCACGTAGGCGTACTGGGGGTTAGCGTGCAGCAGGTGGACCCTCTCGACCAATGGGTCCGACTTATGCGCCCGCACGTGCTTCCGGAGCAGGATGGGTCTGGGTGTTGCTAGCCACGTTGGGAGCGAGGTCCCGGAGGAGGACTTCCTGGGGAAGACAAGGAAACGTTCATGAGGTGTCTGGCTGGTAGTTGTACAGCGCAGTGACCGGATGGCGTAGAGGGCCTCCGGGAGGACTTCTTGCCAGCGGGAGACTGGGGGATTCCTGGATCATAGGGCCATTAGAACGGTCTTCCAGACCGTTCCGTTCTCCCTCTCTACCTGCCCATTTCCCCGGTGGTTGTAACTGGTCGTCCTGCTTGAGGCAATGCCCCTGTTGAGCAGGAATTGACGCAGTTCGTCGCTCATAAAGGAGGACCCCCTATCACTGTGTATGTATGCGGGGAAACTGAACAGTGTAAAGATACCCTGCAGGGCCTTGATGACGGTGGTTGCGGTCATGTCGGGGCAGGGTATGGCGAAAGGGTACCGGGAGTACTTGTCAATCACGTTCAGGAAGTACGTGTTGCGGTCGGTGGAGGGGAGGGGGCCTTTGAAGTCCATGCTGAGGCGTTTAAAGGGATGGGAAGCCTTTATCAGGTGTGCCCTCTCTGGCCGGTAGAAGTGCGGTTTGCACTCCGCGCAGATTTGACAGTCCCTGGTGGCTGTCCTGACCGCCTCGATGGAGTAGGGCAGGTTGCGGGTCTTAATGAAGTGGAAAAAGCGAGTGATCCCGGGGTGGCAGAGGTCCTCGTGGAGGGCTCGGAGGCGGTCCACTTGTGCGGTGGCATTTGTGCTGTGGGACAGGGCATCAGGAGGCTCATTTAGCTTCCCATGACGGTACAAGATCTCGTAGTTGTCGGTGGAGAGTTCTATCCTCCACCACAAGATCTTGTTGTTTTTTATCTTGCCCCGCTGTGCATTATCGAACATGAACGTCACCGACCGTTGGTCAGTGAGGAGAGTGAATCTCCTGCCGGCTAGGTAATGCCTCCAATGTGCACAGCTTCCACTATGGCCTGGGCCTCCTTTTCTACTGAGGAGTGGCGAATTTCGGAAGCATGGAGGGTACGGGAGAAGAAGGCCACGGGTCTGCCCGCTTGGTTGAGGGTGGCGGCCAGAGCTACATCGGACGTATTGCTCTCGACCTGGAAGGTCTTTGCAATGTCTGCTTTGATGCGGCTGAAGGTCTGGCGGGTCTCCGTCGACAGTGGGAAGATTGTGGACTGGATTAGGGGTCGGGCTTTGTCTGTGTAGTTAGGGACCTACTGGGCGTAATAGCTGAAAAACCCGAGGCAGCGCTTCATGGCCTTGGGGCAGTGAGGGAGGGGGAACTCCATAAGGGGACGCATTTGATCAGGGTCGGGGCCTATAACTCCATTTCGCACTACATAGCCTAAATGACTAGACGGTCGGTGCTAAATACGCATTTATCCTTATTGTACTTTAAGTTAAGGATTTTCGCGGTCTGGAGAAATTTTCGGAGGTTGGTGCCATGGTCCTGCTGGTCATGGCTGCAGATGCTGACGTTATCAAGATACGGGAACGTTGCGCGTAAGCCGTACCGGTCAACCATTCGGTCCATCTCGCGTTGGAAGACCGAGACCCCGTTAGTGACACCAAAGGGAACCCTTAAAAAATGATAGAGCCGCCCATCTGCCTCGAAGGCAGTGTATTTGCGGTCACTAGTGCGGAGGGGTAGCTGATGGTAGGCGGACTTGAGATCCACCGTGGAGAAGATCTTGGATTGCGCGATCCTGTTTACCAGGTCGGATATGCGGGGGAGAGGGTACGCATCCAGCTGCGTATACCTGTTGATGGTCTGACTGTAGTCAATGACCATCCTATGTTTCTCCCCGATCTTTACCACCACTACTTGAGCTCTCCAGGGCCCCTTAACTCATACTTTATCTTCTCTAAGTACTTCTCTAAGTACTCCCCTTTGTACAGGTCACCCAACTAAGCCGCTACCACCGGTGGCGATGCCGACCGCCACTCCAGCAAAATTCGCCGCCGTGCAATCAGAGAGGCGAAGGCCACGACATTGGCCTTCCTCCTCTCTATGAGCTCCGGCTTCTCTGAAACCCCAAATATTGCCACCAAAGGGTCCAGGTCCATCTTCTCCTCCACTACCCTGGCTAAGACTGCCAGAATCTTCCCAATTTTTCGCAACCCCAAAATCTGTGCACGTGATTCGCTGGCCTCCGCCCACACCTCCCACACTCATCTGCAACCCACTGAAAGAACCCACTCATTCTCGCCCAAGTCATAGGCACCCTGTGCACCACCTTAAATTGTATCAGGCTCATCCTTGCACAAGAGGAGGTCCTGTTTACCCTTCGCAGTGCCTCACTCCATACTCCCCAATTGACCTCCCCTCCCAACTCCGCTTCTCCTTGATCTTCACCACCCGCTCACCTCCCTGCTCCCCCAGTCACTTGTAGGTATCACCAATTCTTCCCTCCCCTTCCACATCGGGAAGCAGCAGTCGCTCCAGCAGGGTGTATCCCAGCAACCTAGGGAACCCCCTCCAAACCTTTTGCGCAAAGTCCCTAACCTGCAGATACCTGAACTCACAACCCCTCGGCAGCTCTACCCTCTCCCTTAGCTCTCCGAACTGGCAAATGCTTCCTCCAAATACAAATCCCTCACCTTGACCAGCCCCACTTCCCTCCACCTCCTGTATACACTATCCATCCTCCCCAGCTCAAACCCATGATTCTCGCACAGCGGCGTTAGCTCCGACATCCCTTCCACCCTAAAATGCCTCCTTAGCTGATTCCATATCTTCACCGTGGACTGCACCACCAGGCTCCCTGAATACCTACTCAAAGCCATTGGCAATGCTGCCGTCACCTTAGCCCTCAAACTAGACCCCTTACAAGATTCCTCCTCTATCCTAACTCACTCTACCCCATCTCCTTCCCACCACCGCCGCATATTGTCCACATTCGCCGCCCAATAATAATGAAGCAAGTTCGGCAATGCCAACCACCCCCTGCTGCCTCTTCCTCTGTAGCAGGGTCCTCCCCACCCTCGGCACCTTCCCCGCCCATACAAAGTCCGAGATGATCGTGTCCACTTTCCGAAAAAGGCTTTTGGTACAAAGATTGGGAGAGCCTGAAAGCTAAACAAGAACCTCGGCAGAATATTCATTTTCACCACTTGGACCCTCCCCGGCAATGTTAAGTGCAGTGTATCCCACCTCTTAAGATCCTCCCTAGCTTCCTCCATCAGCTTCATCAGGTTCCACTTATGGAGCCCCGCCCATTCCCTCACTACCTGAATCCCCAAATACCTAAACCTATCCCTTGCTACCGTAAATGGGATCCCCCTAAATTAGCCCGCTGTCCCAGCTCATTGGATAATGATTAATTAAATAAAGTTTGCACACACTATTGAGCTGTAACTAATAATAAAGTAAGGTTGACTCTGTCTAGCAATAATCTATAATCTAGTAATTACAAATGATGTCCTTGTGTTAACTCGCTCTAATCTAAGCTACTCCACATGCTGTGATCAGTCTTTCTCCTCTGCTAACTCGCCACTAACTACCCAGCATTCCCTGAGAGTTGATATTTATACTGGGAACTGGTGTTGCCCTCTAATGTTTGACTAACACTGAGAAGTAATAATTAACCCTTCACTGGAATACCTATATACATATCATTACAGGACCCTCACAACGGGCAGCCAGGAGTGTCCAAAAGGAAGATGTTGGTGAAAAGCTACATCTGGTGGCTGGGTGTGGACATGAATATCGAGACGTTGGCCCAACAGTGCTCCATCTGTCAGGAGCACCAGAAGCTCCCCACGGCTGCACCTCGACACCCATTCAGGTATGTATCATAGGTCGCCCAGTAAGGCACCGAGCAGAGGGAGAGATTTGGCAGGGATCTACCCTGTATATAATTTTACTGCAAATAGACAAAAGTTTTTATATCTTATTCAGTGTGGACTCCCCATGCTCTTACTAAACACTGTATGCTTGTTTTATTATTTATCACAGTAAATATTTTCTGCCCATAGCATTTTCTTCCCAAATAACCAGGGTTGCTGCTGCTTTAGAAAGTAGTCACATGACTGCTGATTCTGCCCTGCTCATGCTGAGCAGAGGCTGCACACCGTGCTGGCTGACAAGGTCTGCAGACTGACAACAGAGCAGTGTGGGGAGATAGAGCAGAAAGGCCACGTACAGCAGGAGAAATGCCAGCTTCTCAGGGCTGATGTCTTCACAGGATTGAGGAGAGGACGTATACCCAGCTGGGCAGCTGGTGAACAGAGCCACGGTGCCTGAGGGACCCCGATCAATGCAGCTTCATGTCTTGAGAGGTGGGAGTAGTTATCTTGAGCGAAGGAGGTTATCTTGAGCTGTTGAGGTGTCAATAAAAGCTGTTTGAATATTGAAGCAGATTTGCTCTGTGCTCACCAGTGGTCAGGATATAAGTGAGATTGTTTACTATTACAGTAGTGACGGAGAAACATTTTCTGGCTTCTGGATACGTTTAATCCTGTTTTGTTCATGATTATTAATGCCTCGACAGTTAATAAACACACACAATTAGCATCAAGCCGAGTGGCTGGCAATTGAAAGTGATTTTTATTTTGTTTGCAATATTAACCTACAGCCGGCTGAGGCTAATTGGGCTGAAGGTCCAGCTGAGGGACAATGGGCTGATTGGCTGCCTCCTGTACTGGGTGATTCTACCACCGAATAAATGTTCATCACTTGTAGCAGTGGGCGAATGAGGAAGGTGGCCAAAGGAATAGTTGAAGTGTTGAGGGGGGGGGAGAGAAAGCACGGAGGGAGGACTGGGTGGAGGGGAGAGGTTGGGGGTTGATCGTTAGTGTTGCTAATCCTCCAGGATTAGCCTGGAGCCTCCAGCAATTGAAGATCAATCTCTGGAGGACACTGCTGTGTGCGACGCTGGAGAAAAATCACAGTGCTTCAGAGGGACAGGCAGTCGGGGGGCTTGGTATTGCCAAACATGATGGGTTGGATTCTCTGTTCCGCCGCACCAGTTTTCTGGTGCAGCACGCCCCCCTAACAGCAGAATTCTCCGTCCCGGCAGCCAGTACGGGCTTCCCATTTTGGGCAGCCCCACGCCTCGGGCGTGAGTACGCTGCTGGCGCAATGGAGAATTCCGCCAGCGGAGAATCCAGCTCGATATATTATTATTGGGTGGCGAATGCTGAAGGTTCAGGGTTGGTGTGGGGATCCGGAGCCTTTATGGGTGCGGATCAGAGGTGAGCTGGCAAGATGGATACAGAACTGGCTAGGTCATAGAAGGCAGAGAGTAGCAATGGAAGGGTGCTTTTCTGATTGGAGGGCTGTGACCAGTGGTGTTCCACAGCGATCAGTGCTGGGACCTTTGCTGTTTGTAGTATATATAAATGATTTGGAGGAAAATGTAACTGGTCTGATTAGTAAGTTTGCGGATGACACAAAGGTTGGTGGAATTGCGGATAGCGATGAGGACTGTCAGAGGATACAGCAGGATTTAGATCGTTTGGAGGTCCACAGGTCACTGAAAGGGGCAACACAGGTGGAGAAGGTAGTCAAGAAGGCATACGGCATGCTTGCCTTCATTGGCCGGGGCATTGAGTATAAAAATTGGCAAGTCATGTTGCAGCTGTATAGAACCTTAGTTCGGCCACACTTGGAGTATAGTGTTCAACTCTGGTCGCCACACTATCAGAAGGATGTGGAGGCTTTAGAGAGGGTGCAGAAGAGATTTACCAGAATGTTACCTGGTATGGAGGGCATTAGCTATGAGGAGAGTGATGCACGATCAATAACTGCAAAGATGAGGTTAAAGCATAACTGAAGGCTTTAATAGACTAGAACTGTTCCCTAGCAGCTCAGGTACAGATTGAGGGCTGCTGGGACGGCACCAACTCTTATACCCCGCCTGTCAGGGCGGAGCT